>NC_086449.1:115623164-116223164 GCF_028390025.1 Pseudophryne corroboree | reverse complement strand
GTATTTCAGCTGAAGTTATTTGTGGATTTTTCTTTGCATCCCGAACAATTTTCCTGGCAGTTGTGGCTGAAATTTTTGTTGGTCTACCTGACCGTGATTTGTTTTCCACGGAATCCCTCATTTTCCACTTCTTTATTAGAGTTTGAACACTGCTGATTGGCATTCTCAATTGCTTGGATATCTTTTTATATCCCTTTCCTGTTTTATACAGTTCAATTACCTTTTCTCGCAGATCCTTTGACAATTCTTTTGCCTTCCCCATGACTCAGAATCCAGACACGTCAGTGCAGCACTGGATGAAAGATGCAATGGTCTTTCAGGAGTCCAGAAACTCACTGACCTTTTATACACACACACTGATTACAAGCAAACAGATCACAGGTGAGGATGGTTACCTTTAGTAGCCATTCAAACCCATTTGTGTCAACTTGTGTGCATGTTATCAGGCCAAAATCTCCAGGGTATGTAAACTTTTGATCAGGGTCATTTGGGTAGTTTCTGTTGTCATTATGATTTAAAAAGAGTAAACACAGTGAAAGAAAAGTGTGTGAGTTATCATTCATAGGGGTATATTTACTAAAATTCGTATTTTCCCGTTTGAGGTCAAAGTTCAATCACGAATTACATCGAAAGTGTAAAGTTGCAACTTTTGGAATTTAGTACGACTAATTTACTAAGCTGTCGTATTCTGCATTTTCGGATTTACCGATGTCTATGTCATTCTTTTTTTTTGGCAGTGTTTTACGTGAGTGACTTGTAAAACACTGCCGACTTTAATATAATGAATCTCGGCCGGATCTGAGAGATCCGTGCTGGGCTTCATTGTGCACCTTTTAAAAAATTAAAATCAGTGTTAAAATCCCAAAAAAAATTGCGTGGGGTCCCTCCTCCTAAGCCAAACCAGCCTCGGGCTCTTTGAGCCGGTCCTGGTTGAAAAAATATGGGGAAAAAATGTCAGAGGTTCCCCCATATTTAAGCAACCAGCACCGGGCTCTGCGCCTGGTCCTGGTTCCAAAAATACGGGGGACAAAAAGCGTAGGGGTCCCCCGTATTTCTGAAACCAGCACCGGGCTCCACTAGCCAGATACATAATGCCACAGCCGGGGGACACTTTTATGTAGGTCCCTGCGGCCCTGGCATTACATAACCAACTAGTCACCCCTGGCCGGGGTACCCTGGAGGAGTGGGGACCCCTTCAATCAAGGGGTCCCCCCCTCCAGCCACCCAAGGACCAGGGGTGAAGCCCGAGGCTGTCCCCCCCCATCCAAGGGCTGCGGATTGGAGGCTGATAGCCTTTTTGACAAAAAATGAATATTGTTTTTAGTAGCAGTACTACAAGTCCCAGCAAGCCTCCCCCGCAAGCTGGTACTTGGAGAACCACAAGTACCAGCATGCGGAGGAAAACCGGGCCCGCTGGTACCTGTAGTACTACTACTAAAAAAATACCCCAATAAAAACATAAGACACACACCTTGAAAGTAAAACTTTAATACATACATCCACACCTCCATATACACATACTTACCTATGTTCACACGAGGGTCGGTCCTCTTCTCCATGTAGAATCCATGGTGTACCTGTTGAAAAAATTATACTCACAAAATCCAGTGTAGAAGGCTCCTCTTTTAATCCATTTGTAATCCAGGTACTTGCAAAATAACAAAACGGACACCCGACCTCGCACTGAAAGGGGCCCCATGTTTTCACATGGGACCCCTTTCCCCAAATGCCAGAAACCCCCTCTGACTTATGTCTAAGAGGGTTCCATCAGCCAATCAGGGAGCGCCACATTGTGGCACCCTCCTGATTGGCTGTGTGCTCCTGTACTGTATGACAGGCAGCACACGGCAGTGTTACAATGTAGCGCCTATGCGCTCCATTGTAACCAATGGTGGGAACTTTGTGGTCAGCGGTTGACCGAAAGTAACCTCACCGCTGACCGCAAAGTTCCCACCATTGGTTATAATGGAGCGCATAGGCGCTACATTGTAACACTGCCGTGTGCTGCCTGTCATACAGTACAGGAGCACACAGCCAATCAGGAGGGTGCCACAACGTGGCGCTCCCTTATTGGCTGATGGAACCGTCTTAGACATAAGTCAGAGGGGGTTCCTGGCATTCGGGGAAAGGGGTCCCATGTGAAAACATGGGGCCCCTTTCAGTGCGAGGTCGGGTGTCCGTTTTGTTTTTTTGCAAAGTACCTGGATTACAAATGGATTACAAGAGGAGCCATCTACACTGGATTTTGTGAGTATAATTTTTTCAACAGGTACACCATGGATTCTACATGGAGAAGAGGACCGACCCTCGTGTGAACATAGGTAAGTATGTGTATATGGAGGTGTGGATGTATGCATTAAAGTTTTACTTTCAAGGTGTGTGTCTTATATTTTTATTGGGGTATTTTTTTAGTAGTAGTACTACAGGTACCAGCGGGCCCGGTTTTCCTCCGCATGCTGGTACTTGTGGTTCTCCAAGTACCAGCTTGCGGGGGAGGCTTGCTGGGACTTGTAGTACTGCTACTAAAAACAATATTCATTTTTTGTCAAAAAGGCTATCAGCCTCCCATCCGAAGCCATTGGATGGGGGGGACAGCCACGGGCTTCACCCCTGGCCCTTGGGTGGCTGGAGGGGGGGACCCCTTGATTGAAGGGGTCCCCACTCCTCCAGGGTACCCCGGCCAGGGGTGACTAGTTGGTTATGTAATGCCAGGGCCGCAGGTACCTAGATAAAAGTGTCCCCCGGCTGTGGCATTATGTATCTGGCTAGTGGAGCCCGGTGCTGGTTTCAGAAATACGGGGGACCCCTACGCTTTTTGTCCCCCGTATTTTTGGAACCAGGACCAGGCGCAGAGCCCGGTGCTGGTTGCTTAAATATGGGGGAACCCCTATCATTTTTTTCCCCATATTTTTTCAACCAGGGCCGACTCAAAGAGCCCGAGGCTGGTTTGGCTTAGGAGGGGGGACCCCACGCATTTTTTTTTTTTTAAACACTTTCCCATCCCCTTCCCACTGATAAACATGCACGGATCTCATGGATCCGTGCATGCCTATCCAAACACGGGGGGGAAAAGCAGGTCTGGTTTTTTTTAGCACTTTTTCACGAATTGTATTTCAGCACGGCAGTGTTTGGCTATTGTCGGCAGTGTTTGTGATTTGCACTTTTTAGTAAATTACCGATTTCTACCAAATTGCAGGCGTATTTGACCGATGGTGTATTGATTCGTGATTTTTTCCTAGGACTTCCAAAATATTACGAATGCCCTCATCACTGCCGTGATTTGAGTTTAGTAAATTCCCGAGATGACACTTTGAAGAAAAAACATCATCTCGGTCAAAATCGGGACCTTAGTAAATATACCCCATATTCTCTGTCAAATGGCCATAAAATCACAAATTCTGCAAGGGTATGTAAACTTATGAGCACAACTGTATCTCCTTTAAACTGGCAGTGATGACAGTCCTGAATCAGTGAATCTGTAAGGCAGTGCCTGGATGTTATTAGTGCAGCAAATTCTGTTGCACTCTACAATTGGAAACAACGTGATAAAACAAAACTGTGTAATAACAGTCATAGTGGTAGGAAGGGCCTGCTCGCAAACTTACAATCTATAGGAAAATAACCATTGATACACAAGCATTGGCGTCAGAACGGGGGTGGGGGGGCGGGCAGGGTGCAGCTTGAACCCCCAAACATGATGGAGGTGCTGGAGCGGGGGAGCGTTTACTTCCGCATACCCGTAAGCTGCTTCAACTTCAAAAGTATTGTGCTGCCACAGGCATGCTGCGGTGTCCCTTCTGTACTAGCCGGCTGTCTCTTTACTAGTGATGTATTACGGGGAGGAGGCGTGGCTGTGGCCCTGGAATGCCACGCCTCCTCCACGTAATGGATCACCAGCAGTGGTGCAAGTAGAAAAAATGTCTTACGGGTACTGGGTGCGCGCGCCGAAGGCGCGTGTGCAAAAAAATGGGTGTGGCCAAATGCCACATGGGGCGTGGTCAATGAAAATGGGGGCGTGATACACATATGGGGGAGGGGCAGATACACGTATGACCCCAATAGTGTCAGATACACGTTGCCCCACAGTGCCAGATATACATTGCCCCACAGTGCCAGATACACATAACCCCACAGTGCCAGATACACATTGCCCCACAGTGCCAGATACACAAATGTCCCCAGAGTGCCAGATACACAAATGTCCCCAGAGTGTCAGATACACATTGCCTCACAGTGCCAGATACACAAATGTCCCCAGAGTGTCAGATACACATTGCCTCACAGTGCCAGATACACATTGCCCCACAGTGCCAGAAGCACATTGCCCCACAGTGCCAGATACACATTGCCCCACAGTGCCAGATACACATTGCCGCACAGTGCCAGATACACAAATGTCCCCAGAGTGCCAGATACACATTGCCCCACCGTGCCAGATACACATTGCCCCACAGTGACAGATACAGAAATGCCCCCAGAGTGCCATACACTGCCTCACAGTGTCAAATACACATTGCCTCACAGTGCCAGATACACAAATGCCCCCACTGTGTCAGATATACATTGCCCCCCGTGCCAGATACAGAAATGCCCCTACAGTGCCAGATATGCCCCCAGTGCCAGATATCCCCAGTGCCAGGTATACATGCCCCCCTGTGCCAGATATCCCCCAGTGCCAGATATATATGCCCCCCTGTGCCAGATTTTCCCCCAGTGCCAGGTATACATGCCCCCCCAGTGCCAGATATCCCCCAGTGCCAGGTATAACATGCCCCCCCAGTGCCAGATATCCCCCAGTGCCAGGTATACATGCCCCCCTGTGCCAGATATCCCCCAGTGCCAGGTATATATGCCCCCCTGTGCCATATATGCCCCCAGTGCCAGGTATACATGCCCCCCTGTGCCAGATATCCCCCAGTGCCAGGTATATATACCCCCCCTGTGCCAGATATGCCCCCAGTGCCAGATATCCCCCAGTGCCAGGTATAACATGCCCCCCCAGTGCCAGATATCCCCCAGTGCCAGGTATAACATGCCCCCCTGTGACAGATATCCCCCAGTGCCAGGTATAACATGCCCCCCTGTGCCAGATATCACCCAGTGCCAGGTATACATGCCCCCCCAGTGCCAGGTATAACATGCCCCCCCCAGTGCCAGGTAAACATGCCCCCCTCCCCTACTCACCACTGCCGCTGCCGTCGCCGTCCTGTCTGTCATGTGAGGGAAGGAGAGCGCAGTCTCCGGCGGGTGTCTCAGTTTAATTAAGCGCCGATCCGTGAGCCAATCAGAGCTCGCGGGTGCAAGCTCTGATTGGCTCACGGATTGGCGCTGAAGTAAACTGAGACACCCACCGGAGACTGAGGGGAAGGAGAGGCGCAAGCTGCGCTCTCCTTCCCTCACATCAGCGGCGGGGACGGCGGGTGCGGCGGGGACGGCGGGTGCGGCGGGTGCGGCGTGGAGCAGGGGAGGGAGGGAGGGAGGGAAGGAAGAGGAGCGGCGGCCCGTCGGTGTGGGTACGGCGTACCCACAGCTAAATTCTTACGGGTACGCCGTACCCACCCGTACCCGCCCACTTGCACCACTGATCACCAGTGAAGAGATAGCCAGGTAGTACAGAAGAGGGGACACCACACCCTGCCTGCAGTAGGGTGCCAAAATGAAATTCAGACTTGCGCCCCCCCCCCCAGCATGAAATTATTCTGGCACCCCCGTACACAAGGCTAGGTGCTATGTATTGCATAAGAGTCCTCCAGATTGTAAAGGTGCTTGGAACCTAGACCAGTGGTTTCCAAACTTTTTTGAATCACGGCGCCCTAGAATATCAGAATTTTTTTCACGGCACCCCTAAGCCAAAAATTTCTTACTGAGAAATTTAGAAAGAAATATTACATTAAGTAGATTGCGTTTATATGTCATCCTTAGGCTCAGTTGTGTGGTGAGGGACAAGATTTGCTTCTGTTTGGCCACATATTTTCTGACTGGCAGCCACCAGCACTGGTTTTGCCTATTATATTTACCATGAATAATTTGAATTGGTCCTGGACCACCAACCTAGGGCACCCCTGCAAGTGTCCCGAGGCACCCCAGGGAGCCACGGCACACAGTTTGGGAACCTCTGACCTAGACTATGATATGGTCACACAGCAATGTTAGATCATGCAAACCCAGCATGTGGCATGCCACAGGTTGCCTACCCCTGAGCTAGATAATGTTCTATTGTTCAAAGTTAGGACTAACCTAGATTGGAACAAATGCCTCCATCCTGACCGCTTCACTAGGGTTCAGGAAGGATTAGGGATATCTGCCTGCTCTTCCTGGGGGGTACTCAACTTCCAGGAGAGTAGGCAAGTATGCCTTGTAGATTCTGGAATTTTCCCCATGTCAATTGAAAAAGAATACCTACTAGATGTAGAGATGTACACTGATACCCGTGTTTTGGTTTTGGATCTGGATTCATAACCTTGGTTTTGGTTCTAGGTTTGCAAATCCGCCCTCACATATTTTGGTTTTGGCTACTTTTGTGGCTAAAGTGCTTGGTTTGTTTGGGCCCCACAAAACATGCTACCGATGGGCTTAAGGCATCTAACTGTTGTTTTGTTAATGATCTCTTCTCTACAGTGGGAGGTTGTCATCATTATCCTCACACAATATAAACTCATCCCCACTGGAGTCCACCATTACAGAAGTCTCTGTATTTTTACGAAATTAGTGGGATAGGTCTTCCTCATGAAATTTGTAGTTCATTTTAAGGCGGTAGCCTCCTACGCCGATCACGCACAAGGTTCTCAACTGTGCTGAAAACTCTTTCCTAGTACACACTGGATGGTCGGCAGCTTAAGTACACCAAAGCGATTTTGTACAAAGGTTTCCAAACTGCCTTTTTATTTTCCTCCTAGTAGTCAACATGCTTATTTGTACACTGCCATTAAAATAATCCTCCACCATTCTATGGATGGTTACCATATCAGATTGAGTCATGGTAGAGGTATCCCTAATGTTGGGCAATTATTTTAGACCTGTACAGATGTCAATATGTTGCATCACTCTGGTGCAATGAGTTGACACATCCTCATCACCAGTGAGTCTTTTGGTAAAGGTCATTTTTTCCTGGCAGCAGCAGTTGCAGAAGAAACTGAAGGAGGAGATGTCATTGGGGGTCATTCTGACCTGATCGCACGCTGCCATTCATCGTAGCGCAGCGATCAGGTCAGAAGTGCACCGGCGCATGGCTGTCATTGCCTAGCAATCGCCTCTGCCTGATTGACAGGCAGAGGCGGTCGCTGAATGGGAGGGGGCAGCATGGCAGCGTTTGACCGCCATTTTGTAAGCGTGGTCCGGCCAATGCAGGCATTTCCGGACCATGCGGGGGGGGGGGGCGGGCCACAGCGGCTGCGTGACATCACAAAGCTACTGCCAGCCGGGCAGCAACGAGTAGCTCCCAGCCAGCATACAAAAGCTGCGCTGGCCGGGAGCTACTCCTGAAGTGCAAAAGCATTGCCACTGTGCAATGCTTTTGTACATCTGGGGGGGGCAGCTTTACATGTGTGGCGGACTAGCCCTGTGCTGGTAGCCCCCCCCTCCCCGCATGTCAGTGTGCCTGATTTTAGCCCTGCAAAATTTTGCAGGGCTACGATCAGTCATGAATTAGGCCCATTGTGTCATATGCCACTTCAGCTGCCAACTTGCTAACAAGGAGCTCATTGCATCTTAAGATCTGTGTCCGTTGGAAAGAAAGACATTGCGTACAATTAAAACCTAGGATCAAGTATGATCAACAAAATGTAGTGATCTGATTTCAAGATGTTGGCAACCCTTTGTTCCTGGTGAAGCGGATACAGAATTTGATCTACAGATCCAACATACCATGCAGAATTACTTTGTTTTACCTCCTCCTTCAGTTTCTAAAGCTGCCTTTCCATTATTCTAATTAAGGGAATCATCTGACTCAAGCTGGCAGTGTCTGAACTCACTTCATAAGTTACTACTTTGTTTTACCTCCTCCTTCAGTTTCTAAAGCTGCCTTTCCATTATTCTAATTAAGGGAATCATCTGACTCAAGCTGGCAGTGTCTGAACTCACTTCATAAGTTACTACTTTGAAAAGTTTCAGTACCTTGCATAAAACAGAAAGTATTCTCCACTGTACGGGACATTTCCCCTCCTCTCCCTTTGTCATGGGGGTTTATTTACTTATATTCGTGTTTGAGTCGGTTTTTTATCGGGTGCATTTTCATGCAACTTTTTGAATCTATCTACAGTAATTTACTAAGCTGCCGAGTTTTCTAGTTTCGTATTTTCCGATGTCGATGTGATTCGTATTGTCGGGTAGTGTTTTACGGGAGTGATTAGTAAAACACTGACGGACATAACACAATGAATCCCGGACGGATCTGTGAGATCCGTGCAGGGCTTCATTGTGTGCATTATGACAAGTGATGAAAGGGTTAAAAATGTTTTTAAAAAATTTGCTTGAGGTCTCCCCTCCTATGCGTAACCAGCCTCGGGCTCTTTGAGCCGGTTCTGGTTGTAAAAATACAGGGGGGGAAAATGCATAGGGTTCCCCCATATTTAAACAACCAGCACCAAGCTCTGCGCCTGGTCCTGGTGCCAAAAATACAGGGGACAAAAGACGTAGGGGTCCTCTGCATTTTTAACACCAGCACCGGGCTCCACTAGTCAGAGAGAAAATGCCACAGCCGGGGGACACTTTTATAATGGTCCCTGTGGCCCTGGCATTACATCCCCAACTAGTCACCCCTGGCCGGGGCACCCTGGAGGAGTAGGGACCCCTTAAATCAAGGGGTCCCCCCCTCCAGCCACCCAAGGACCAGGGGTGAAGCCCGAGGCTGTCCCCCCCATCCGTGGGCGGTGGATGGGAGGCTGATAGCCTTTTGTGTAAAAAAAGAATATTGTTTTTTGTAGCAGAACTACAAGTCCCAGCAAGCCTCCCCCACAAGCTGGTACTTGGGGAACCACACGTACCAGCATGCGGGGGGGAAACGGGCCCGCTGGTACCTGTAGTTCTACTACAAAAAATACCCAAAAAAAAGCACTACACAGACACCGTGAAAGTATAACTTTAATGTACATACATGCACACCTACATACATACATACATACTTACCTATGTTGACACGGAGCCCCTCAGTCCTTTTCTCCAGTAGAATCCATGGGATACCTGTAAATAAAATATATACTTGCAAGCAATCATGTTTCGATCAGTCCTTCTTTCTCCTTGTAATCCATGTACTTGTTAAAATAATAAAACGAAATTCCCGAACCACGAACTGAAAGGGGTCCCATGTTTACACATGGAACCCCTTTCCCTGACTGGCAGGACCCCCCGTGACCCCTATCAAAGAGGGTCCCGCCAGCAAATCAGGGAGCGCCACGTCATGGCACTCTCCTGATTGACAGGGCAGGAGCGCACTGGTTACAATGTAGCATAGCGGCACTCCATTATAACCAATGGTGGGAACTTTGCGGTCTGCGGTTAACCGCGAGTTAAATGGGGTGACCCAAAAGAGTGACCCCAATTAACTTGCGGTTAACCGCAGACCGCAAAGTTCCCACCATTGGTTATAATGGAGCGCCGCTACGCTACATTGTAACCAGTGCGCTCCTCATGATTGACAGGGCAGGAGCGCACAGCCAATCAGGAGAGTGCCATGACGTGGCGCACCCTAATTGGCTGGCGTGACCCTCTTTGACTTGTGGTTCTCCAAGTACCAGCTTGCGGGGGAGGCTTGCTAGGACTTGAAGTTCTGCTACAAAAAAACACCTAAACAGACCCTTTCCCACAGATAACCATGCACGGATCTGACTGATCCGTGCATGATTATCCAAACTCGCCAGGAAAATGCAGGTCTATTTTTTTGATACTTTTTTTAACGATTCGCAAAAAAATACACCAGCAATTGAGCATTCAGAGACAAATACCCAAAAACGAATGAATAGTAAATTCCCGTGTTGTATGAACAAACAGCCGTGTTTGACCGATGGTCTATTCATTCGTATTTCTGATCTCTGCCATGAAAACCATTACGAATAGCCCCAACACTGCCGAGATTTGTGCTTAGTAAATTCCCGTGTTGTATGAACAAACAGCCGTGTTTGACCAATGGTCTATTCCTTCGTATTTCTGATCTCTGCCATGACAACCATTACGAATAGCCCCAACACTGCCGAGATTTGTGCTTAGTAAATTCCCGTGTTGCCACTTAGAAGAAAAAAAAGAAGAATCGGAACTTTAGTAAATAAACCCCATGGTTTGTTGTGTACATTTGGATAGCTTGCTGCTGTTCCTCCATTGGCGAAAGTAGATAAGGTGTGGAATTCCACCTTGTTACTAAAGGCCCGTACACACTGGTCGATATATCGGCTGTTCTCTTGAACGGCCGATATATCGCGGGACCGTCGGCCAGTGTGTACGGCCGATACGTCTGTGAACTCCGTCGTTCACAGACGTATCGCGTCGGCCCCGCAGCACAGCCAACGGCCAATATATCTACCGATATATTGGCTCATCGCTGTGTGTGTACGGGCGGTCGGCCGACCGCCCGTACACATGCTGCGGCAGCCGGCGGTGATTGACAGCTGAACTGGGCAGGCGTGTGTACACGCCCGCCCAGTTCATGACGTCAGTCCCCGACGGATCGGGCAGTGTGTATGCTGAACACACTGCTCGATCCGTCCATAGATAGTGGCGTAAGTTCGTCCTAGACGCCCGGAGGCAATATAAATACAGGTGCCCCCCTATATAGAGGCAAAAAAATAAAATTATATATATATATATATATATATATATACACATACACACACACCACACCAATATTGATCCTGCAGGCTATATATATATAGGCAGAATGAGGGGTCATTGTATATATGAGGCGGGATGAGGCAGAATGGGGGTCATTGTATATATGACAAAAATGCAGATTCATTAAACGGGCATTGAAACGTTGCACTACTTCAATTGGTGTCAGTGTGCAAATCATTGGAGTGCCGCACCACCTCTATTTTGCTAAACTACTTTGCTGTGAGGGCACCCAATGTATTAGTCTATTATGTGGCTGTGCCAGACCCCTACCTCTATCTATATATACAAACATACATACAGTATACTGGCAGTGCACTTATACAGGGAGAAAGGGAGCATAGATGGATACCTTGTGTAGTGAAAGAAGGCTCTACTCTCCTCCCCAATTACCGGAGGCAGAGTGCAATTAGGAAGTGGAATACAAGGCAAGCGTGGTACCAGCTCTTAAACTCCGCCTCGCACGTGTGTCCATCCATCCCGTCCCCCCCTTCCCCACAGCAGCGGGGCAACGGTAGCAGCAGCTCCTCTCCTACCTCCCACAGCAGGCGCTCACCAGCGTACTCTCCTGGGGTTTGCGCTGTGGTGGCGGCTTACAGGAATGAGTCAGTTCAGTGACGTAACTAGAAATTTTTCTCCCCCAAGCCAAAAAATTATTTGCCCCCCCCCCCCCCCTCCATAATTGGCAGTATAGAGTGTGTGGCTTCGTTGGGATGGCTTACCATAAAGGGGCGTGACATTGCAGGAAAAGACTGCGTTATACCCCAGTTTTCCAACCTGCACGCCCAGACGGGAAAGAAAAATAATCCTGATTCATGCCCCTTACATTATTTGTAATTTTTCCTCCTTATAGTAATGCCCAGTATACATTATGCCACATACTGCAGTGGCCCTTAGACATTATGCCACACACAATAATGCACATGACACAATATGCACACACCATAATGCCCACGACACATTATGCCACACACCGTAATGCCCCCGACACATTATGACAGGAATCGCAATGCCCGTTATACATTATGCTACACACTGCAATGCCCCTGATACATTATACCACACACCGTAATGCCTGTGACACATTATGACAGGAATCACAATGCCCATTATACATTATGCTACACACTGCAATGCCCTTGATACATTATAGCACATACAATGTCTTTGACACAGTATAACACACACCACAATGAGCCTGAGACATTATACCACATATCACAATGCCCGCGATATAGTATACCATACACCGTAATGCCCGACACATTATGACACACACCGCAATGTCCGTGATACATTATGCCACACACCGTAATGCCCATTACACATTAAGTTCTACAGTAAGGCTTCTAATTACTTTTAAATTACCTGCTCGTTGCCAGGGGTTTCATGCTCTTGGTTCCATGCACGGTGCCAGGGGTTTTCATGCTCAGGGTGTCATGCTCGTTGCCAGGGGTTTCATGCACTGGGTGTCATGCTCGTTGCCAGCGGTTCCATGCACGGTGCCAGGGGATTTCATGCTCAGGGTGTCATGCTCGTTGCCAGGGGGTTCATGCACTGGGTGTCATGCTCGTTGCTAGGGGGTAGTGCTTGTTGCTAGGGCCGTGCTCCCAGTGCCACATATGCCCCCAGTGCCAGATATTCCCCCAGTGTCAGGTATATGCCTCCAGTGCCAGGTACATGCCCCCAGTGCCAAATATACCCCCCCCCCCAGTGCCACATATGCCCCCTCAGTGCCTGCTCCCCCCAGTGCCAAATATTCCACCACAGTGCCTACTCCCCCACAGTGCCAGCTATATGCCCCCAGTGCCTGATATTCCTCCACAGTGCCAGGCATATGCCCCCAGTGCCAGATATTCCCCCCACAGGGCCAGGTATATGCCCCCAGTGCCAGATCTTCCCCCACAGTGCCAGGTGTATGCCCCCAGTGCCAGATATTCCCCCACAGGACCAGGTATATGCCCCCAGTGCCAGATCTTCCCCCCACAGTGCCAGGTATATGCCCCCAGTGCCAGATATTCCCCCACAGGGCCAGGTATATGCACCCAGTGCCAGGTATATGCCCCCAGTGCCAGATATTCCCCCACAGGGCCAGGTATATGCCCCCAGTGTCAGATCTTCCCCCACAGTGCCAGGTATATGCCACCAGTGCCAAATATATCCCTCTCCCCAGTGCCACATATGCCCCCCACCCCAGTGCCAGGTATATGCCCCCCAGTGCCAGGTATATGCCCCCCAGTGCCAGGTCTTCCCCCACAGTGCCAGGTATATGCCCCCCAGTGCCAGGTGTATGCCCCCCAGTGCCAGGTCTTCACCCCCAGTGCCAGGTATATGCCCCCCAGTGCCAGGTATATGCCCCCCAGTGCCAGGTCTTCCCCCACAGTGCCATGTATATGCCCCCCCAGTGCCAGGTATATGCCCCCCAGTGCCAGGTCTCCCCCCCCCTCCCTCCCTCGTGCCAGGTATATGCCCCCAGTGCCAGGTATATGCCCCCAGTGCCTGCCCCCCCTTGTGTTGGAGGGACACGGAGCGCATAGAGCGTCTCTCCTGTGTCCCTCCCTGGCTCTCTCCCCCGGCTGGTCTAATACAGGAAGTGCCGGTTCGTGAGCCAATCAGAGCTCACGAACGGCACTTCCTGTATTAGACCGCCGGGGGAGAGAGCCAGGGAGGGACACAGGAGAGACGCTCTATGCGCTCCGTGTCCCTCCAACACAGCAGGGAGGGAGACCGCAGATTGACATGCGGACGCTCGTCCGCGTGTCAATCTGTGTAAAGTCAGTGGGCGCTGCGAGGCGCCCTCTTCAGGTTAGGAGCCCGGCGGCAGCCGACTCCGCTGCCTCCGGGACTTCCGCCCCTGTCCATAGATATATCTGCAGATCAATTGATCTGCAGATATATCTATTAGTGTGTACCCACCTTAACTCTTGCTTCAGTTGGTGGCATGGCAGATTGGATTGTTCTTGCAGATGCTGCACTCTTCTACATACTGTTGCTGAAGGAATGCCAAGAATGTTCCGACTTTTTTTGGGCCACAGACATAATCTCCTGCATGCACTTTTCATTTAAAAAAAAAAAATACTGTACCACCAAGTTAATTGTGTGTTTTCACTATATTACTAGCATTATCAGAAATGACAAATCCTGAGGAGGGTCCTAGCAGGGTAAACCATTTTGCTATGACATCCCATACCTTTTCTAACAGGTTGACACTGATATGCCTCCATTGTGAAGCCGGTGATAGAGAGAGTAGCCTGCCCGTGAATGAGCTGGTGTTTTGTGTTACATACTGCTGCTGCTGAAGGTGATACACCCACCCAGTGATGTAATCTTTAGTTTGACCAATACCGCTTGCACATATCTGTTGTAAAGTGGACAGTGTAGGCCATAGGTATTCAACCTGTGGCCCTCCAGCTGCCTAGCTCCTCCCCCTGATGTCAGAGGTCCTTTCTCCAACTTGATTCTAGCATCTACCATCCTCTTTCCCATCAGTGCCACTGCTCACTTTCATATATTTATCTTTAGTACATTCTCCATCCGTGCCTCTGTCCCCTCTTTCTGTGTCTCTGAAGCCCCCCACCTCGTGCCTCTGCTCCCTATGCCATCTGTACCTCTGCCACCATGTTCATTAGTCCCTTTGCCCCCCCTCATGTGTGACTCTGGCCCTTTCCCCCTATTAATATGAGAGTAGTTTTTATTTTGTTTCCAGTAAAGCAATTCAAACTTATTGATTTTATTCCAAATTATTA
Organism: Pseudophryne corroboree; assembly: GCF_028390025.1. Taxonomy (NCBI): domain Eukaryota; kingdom Metazoa; phylum Chordata; class Amphibia; order Anura; family Myobatrachidae; genus Pseudophryne; species Pseudophryne corroboree. The sequence continues at coordinate 116,208,603 of NC_086449.1, read as the reverse complement.
GTTAAAGGGTTTATACTTGTGTAACATCCGGTGAGGAACTGTCAACCAGAAAAAGTTTCTGTACAGAAATATAAATGTAGAAGATATTGTTTGGGACCCACATTCACATTCACTCTTCATTAAAAGCTGGTTAAGAGGCGACGCTAGTTAAGAAGCGATAGTGAATTGACGCTAGTTAAGAAGCGATAATGAGGTTTAGGATATGAGGCTGTTGGAATCGTAGCCCAGTTGAAACCGATTAGCCAGGTGCAGGGGACATAGCCTAGTTAAATTGTCTCTCAAATAAAGGAAAAATTTGCAGGTTAAGAGGCGATAGTGCTGGTTAAGAGACACTAGTTCCGGAACAAAGCAGACCTTAAAGGGTCTGCCAAGTTCATACAGTTTCACCAATCGCAGGGTACAAGGAGAACAAGTGTCCTTGTGCTGTACGATTGGTCTGCACGGCCGTAGGTGAGACACGGCCATGATTGAGATTACATTTCCCTCGTAGCGTGCACTGTTCGCTTAGTTGTCGGATTATCTGTGCCTACTGAGGAAGAAGTCTTTGGGGGTCCTCGGAAAATCGCCCACCGGGCTCTGCTGACAGGGAACATCTTATCTCATCACAATGGGAAATAGAGGTTCACGCAGGGAGACCGTACTACGTAGGAATCAGGAGCAAGACAGACCCAAAGGGTTTGCCGGGTTCATCATGGAGATAAAATATGGAGAGTACGCAGTTTCTCACATGGGGGAATGGGTTAAAATGACCGCTGAGAGTAAAGTAGAATTTCCGAGTGTTGGCAGTTTCGATCCGGACATTTTACACGCTGTTAGAGATAAGGTATGCCTGCTCTCATCACGCAAAGCAAAAATAAGGCATAATGATTGTCTCAACTTGTGGCAACAGGAAGGTCGGGAACAGGGGGAAAATAGTTGTTTAGCCAATGCAAGTGCAATTAGCCTGGTAAATGCAACTGCACTACCCCCTCCATATGCACATGAAGGGGCAGTTACCGTCAAGGGGGAAACTAAGAAAGTGTCTGACAAAATTGTGAAGCCGTCTAACTTATACCCTGTGTTAACTCCTCTTAAGGAATCCATAAGTGATGATGAAATGACCCTGACCTCAGCCGCCTCCTATGCGATAAATCTAAATGAAGGGCAGAGCCAGGTAGCCAGAGGGGGTGCTGCTTCCCAAGTGGTGGAGATGGCTGACATCAGCGACACAGCAGGAGAGGTAGGTATGTATGGTGCACTACACAGCACAGAGGCAATAGTACCCAATATCGTGTCTGAGAGCTTGGAAGTCGCACGGACGTACCCCCTGCGCACCCTAGACATCCCCTATGGGAAGGCAGACAGAGAAGGGGCGATACCGGTAAGGCAAGTGAATATGTACTGTCCCTGGACTAGGTCTGAACTGCGGTCCATTATTTTAGAATTCCCAGATCCCAAGAAAGATCTGATTGCATGTCACAAATTTATAAAGGATCTGCGTAACGCACACGAACCCACCAATAAAGATTGGCGGGTCGTGTTAAGGGCTTGTCTTCCATCCCATAGTGACATCCCGAAATTCATTCGGGATTGTAAAGTGGGGGAAGGCAAGTCCTTAAGCGATGCAGATAACCAGGAAAATATACGTTTAATCAATCTGCAACAGGGTGTATATTTTCCGACGACAATCAAATATAGCAAGATATTCACAATCAAGCAGAAAGATAGTGAATCGGCAAGCGAATATTTCAACAGGGCCTTACAATCCATATCCAAGCACAGGTATCACCAACCTCAAAGACAGCACACATCATAGGGAGATTGTTGTCTCTGTGCTGATGGATGGGCTTAAATAAACCTTGAGAGTCAGAGTGCAGACTTCCTTTCCTAACTGGAGGGGCATGACAGTAGACGCCTTAAGGGAATCTGCCATTGACCACGATAAGAACATTCACAAATGCAGGGAGATATAGTCAGACAAGTTAATGACTGTCAGCATCCAGGCTTTTAGTAGTGCTCCAGCCAAACCACAGCTGCGCATGCAAAACACCACATTCAGGGAGCCCAAAAGAAAACCTATTGTATGCTATAATTGCAATAAAGAGGGTCACATATCTAGAAAATGACAGTGACAGGGAATACTAGGAGATACAGCACACATAGTAGGGACTGGGAGGAGTCAGATGGGTCCCAGCACATGCCCCCACCTCACTTTCTAGCTGACACTATTTCACGGGTGGGTCAGACACACCAATAGGAGGCGGGTCACACCTGTATCCTGCAGCCGGTTAGGCTGACTCGACACCTTAGAGACGAACCTCAGGTACAGGTCAGCATAGCCGGCATGGAGCAAACCTTTCTGGTAGATACAGTGGCGGCCAGGTCTGTTCTAAACTCTCCCCTTAGCTTTGATTATACGGGTAACACGATAGAAACATAGGTAAGTACAAAGAAATGACTGGGAGAACTATTTCGGCAATAGGGGTAACGGAAACTGTGCAAAATTACCCTTTAACTAAGCAAGCAGAGGTTACTATTGGTCTGCGACAACCAAACACTTTTTTTCTCCTGGCTGCAGCAGCCCCTACTAACTTACTGGGAAGAAATTTGCTTTGCAAAATGGGATGTGTGATTTATTGTACCCCTGATGGTGTATTTTTTTTGACACCCCAGGATACTTCGCTCAGGAAGTACAGAACATGTTGGACACTCCCCAAAGACTAATGTTGCATTCTCCCATCTAGATTCACATCCATCTCAAGTAGATGAAATTATCTCGCAAATACCGGGTTCCCTTTGGACCAAAGATGGACAGGACGCTGGATTAATGGCTAATGTAGCACCCATAGTAATCCAATTAAAAGACTGTAGGACAGCTCCAAGAATACTACAGTACCCCCTGAAGCCAGAAGTGGAATCAGGGGTTTATCCTGCAATCGAAAGGCTGCTCGAACCGGGAAATCTAATCAGAACTTCCAGCACAGATATTGTCCCATCTTTCCAGTAAAGAAAAGTGGGGGGAGGGGCTCCAGGCTAGTGCAGGGTTTAATAAGGGCAAACAAATTAGTGGAGAGCCAATTCCCTGTAGTGCCTAATCCAGCTGTCATCCTGATGCAAATTCCTCCTCACTCTACCCACTTTACTGTAATTGACCTTTGTTCCGTTTTTTTTTTTCTATCCTACTTCACCCTGACAGCCAGTATCTGTTTGCCTTTTCCTATAGAGGTGTACAGTATACCTGGACCCGCTTTTGAACACCCAGAGATTGCAAAATTTGTGTTCCCCACATGAAAAGATGGTCTGGAAGGTGAAGGGATATGGTCAAGAGTCGTCCGGACTCTGGAGAGATGGGCAAGGTAAGCCAGTGGCTCCCAAAGCATATCTCCCCAGCCTAGATGAAGCAGCACACGGTCTGACTCACCTGGGCAAGGAAGGAATATGCAGACTAGTGGGAGCCTATTGGAGTGCACCAGCACTCTCTTCTCAGGTGAGCAGGAAAGCCATGTCATGTCTTACTTACCTAGGGAAGAACATTGGTAAGGCAGTACCAACAGAGCCATCCCATATCCCTTCTGCAGACGGTCCTTTTCAGGTAATAAAAAATTGACTTTATACAGCTACCACCCTGCAGAAGTTTGAAATATGTGTTAGTTTGTATTGATATTGGGTAGAGGCATTCCCAGCTGCCTCTAACACCGCTGTCTTCACTACCAAGAACATAGTGCAAGAATTTGTATGTAGATATGGTATCCCTAGGATTATTGAAAGTCATAGGAGTAACCCACTTCACGGGGGAGGTCTTTCAGGCCATGAGCAAACTGCTGGGGATTGATAGCTAGTGCAATGGTGGAGAGAGTGAATAGTACTAGCAAGTGCAAATTGAGCAAAGTGATGACTGGAACTGGACTACTGTGGCCAGAGGCGCTGCCACTGGTGTTGTATAGCATCAGGACCACTCCCAGGGCTACTCTCAATTTATCACCTTTTGAAATTCTTTTTGTGAGGCAACCCATGTGATGATAGATCCTCAGGACAAGTTAAAATGCAACAACGAGGTGACAGTTCAATACCTCATAAAAATGAATAAGCACTTGAGAGAACAGCAAAAGAATTTAAAACTGTTGATTCCAGATATGCCAAATTCAAACTGCCAGGATATCGAACCAGGGTGTGGTGATTCGAAATGTTTTTATGCTCAGGTTGTTTGATAGACCATTGGAAAGGATCGTAACAAGTTTTGTTAACCAGCACCACTTCATTGAAAGTAGCAGAGAGATAGACTTGGGTCCATTCGTCTCATTAGGAGAAGAGAGAGAGAGATTCGAAATGCCCTATGGTGGTGCACACATATAAGTGTTAAAATATAACTTTTATTATAATATATAGTAAAACCAGCGAATATTAAAAGGAAAGTAGAATAGTGTAAATAGAAGGGAAATCGTGATTAAAATAAGAATTCTGCGCACTAGACGTCACTGGATTGGCTCGTATGATGATATTATTGTGTATTAAAGTTTGAGGATAATCAAGAGTGTCCTTTTATTCGTATACTATAAGTATAAAGTTTCTGTATGGTCGTCCGTTATCTATATCTCATATTCACGCTGTTATTCTTCTAGCCATTAATGGAACTCATAAAAATCGAAACAATAACAAACGTATTAATTTTCTTATCCTTCCCAGGACTTTCAATATCAGATCGTTTGAAAAAACAGGATTACAAATGCCGCTTTATATAGTAACTTTGCCCAATAAATCACTTGATGTGTGTTGTGCTCTTTATTAATGCCCTCAATAAATTGATCAAACAAATTGTGTGTGAGTGTCGATCTTTAAGGATATGTATTATATTCTCATATTTCACTATATTTCAAAATATGTGTCTCGGCTGGTACTGTACTGCTTGGTCTTAGTAACACATTTATGCACTTCTGAACATATACTGTAGATAGTATTGTATCCACTGGGGGAGAAACATTAGAACACATGGATACTAATGTATCCACTAGGGGAGAAACAGCAGATATCAATTGAGCACATCTGGGACATCATGTCTCGCTCCATCCACCAACGCCACGTTGCACCACAGACTGTCCAGGAGTTGACGGATGCTTTAGTCCAGGTCTGGGAGGAGATCCCTCAGGAGACCATCCGCCACCTCATCAGGAGCATGCCCAGGCGTTGTAGGGAGGTCATACAGGCACGTGGAGGCCACAACACTACTGAGCCTCATTTTGACTTGTTTTAAGGACATTACATCAAAGTTGGATCAGCCTGTAGTGTGTTTTTCCACTTTAATTTTGAGTATGACTCCAGATCCAGACCTCCATGGGTAAATAAATTTGATTTCCATTGATAATTTTTGTGTGATTTTGTTGTCAGCACATTCAACTATGTAAAGAACAAAGTATTTAATAAGAATATTTCATTCATTCAGATCTAGGATGTGTTATGTTAGTGTTCCCTTTATTTTTTTGAGCAGTGTAGATAGTATTGTATCCACTGGGGGAGAAACATTAGAACACATGGATACTAATGTATCCACTAGGGGAGAAACAGCAGCTAGCTGCGCACTTTAGACAGTCACTGGACAATATATATATGACAATGAAATAAGGAGAATTATGTATATTAAATTTGGGAGCGTCCTATCCCATGCATGTCGCAGGACTACATATAATGTATATGAAACAGTAGAACCAAATCCTGATAGCCTATCCCAATGCCCATTATGAAATTATATGGTGTGTTGTGAATTCCGTGAATTATAATCAGTGCCCACAAGGCTCTATATGAGTTTATAATTACATCCATATTTATATTTGTTTTTCTGTGTTTATTAAAATCACTGTTCATTGAACCTAATTATAGGGAATGTAAAAGTCCATTCCAATATTCATGATGGAATAATACTGTGTGCTGTGAACTCTGTGAATTAGAGTAAATACTAACAGGGCCCTTTAATAATCCATAATCACGCCCATTATTATATACCATACGCGTATTTCTGTATTTACCAAAAATTACTGTGTGTAGGGTTTAAATATATGCAAGAACATATGTGAAAAAAATCCACCCTCACAAAGATCTTATTGCGTCATTGGATCTAAATATAGCATATGAGATATGATCACAGAGATTGTGAAACTTTATTAAAAGCGGATAATTAGAGTGTGCAAAATTCATCAAGGAATTAAGATAATATTAGTGCAAGACACAATTACAACTATATATACAGGGGCGGATCCAGGAAAAAATGACAGGGGGGGGGGGGCACCTTGTGCATGCCTTCGGCGTGCGGTCCCATGAAGGTGCGCATGGCCTCACAACAAGGGCAGTAGGTGGAGGGAAGGGGGGATATGGAGGGTAGGGTAGCAGTGAGGGGGGTCTCCTCCATATGGGAGGGCAGCAGTGGGAGGAGGGAAGGGGGATATGGAGGGTAAGGCAGCAGTGAGGGGGGTCTCCTCCATATGGGAGGGCAGCAGTGGGAGGAGGGAAGGGGGATATGGGGGGTAAGGCAGCAGTGATGGGGTCTCCTCCATATGGGAGGGCAGCAGTGGGAGGAGGGATATGGAGGGTAAGTCAGCAGTGAGGGGGTCTCCTCCATATGGGAGGGCAGCAGTGGGAGGAGGGAAGGGGGATATGGAGGCAGGGCCGAAACTAGGATTTTTGTCACCCGGGGCAAGGTAGTCATTTGACCCTCCCCCCCCCCCCCCCCCCCCCAAAAAAAAATATATTTTTTTTTTACAATAAAAAAATAAAAAAAATAAACATTTTAAAATAAATAAATAAATGAATAAAAATATTATATATATATATATATATATATATCTCTTTCAGAACTTTTTTACCTGAAAAATTGCCTTTTCTAACATAAATTTCATATCCAGGAAAAAGTGTCCCCATTTTACACAGTACGACAGGCAAGTGTCCCCATTTTACACATTGCGGCAGACAGGTGACCCCATTTTACACATTGCGGCAGACAGGTGTCCCCATTTTACACATTGCGGCAGGAAAAAGTGTCCCCATTTTACACATTGCGGCAGGCACGTGTCCCCATTTTACACAGTACGCTGGCAAGTGTCCCCATTTTACACATTGCGGCAGGCACGTGTCCCCATTTTACACAGTACGCTGGCAAGTGTCCCCATTTTACACATTGCGGCAGACACGTGTCCCCATTTTACACAGTACGACAGGCACGTGTCCCCATTTTACACATTGCGGCAGACAGGTGACCCCATTTTACACATTGCGGCAGACAGGTGTCCCCATTTTACACATTGCGGCAGGAAAAAGTGTCCCCATTTTACACATTGCGGCAGGCACGTGTCCCCATTTTACACAGTACGACAGGCAAGTGTCCCCATTTTACACATTGCGGCAGGAAAAAGTGTCCCTATTTTACACATTGCGGCAGGAAAAAGTGTCCCCATTTTACACATTGCGGCAGGAAAAAGTGTCCCCATTGTATACATTGCGGCAGGAAAAAGTGTCCCCATCTTACACATTGCGGCAGACAGGTCCCCATTTTACACATTCCGGCAGGTGGTGGGGAGAGGGAGGGAGAGAGAGAGAGAGAGAGAGGGAGGGAGAGGGGCTGACTTACATTTGAAGCGGTTCTCGCCGCTCTTCAGCCGCCTCTCCCTCCTCGTCTGCGCGGCTCCCCCTTCTCCCTCCTCCCGAGTGCCCAGCTCTGGGGGGCGGGGTTTTGTGGAATGACGCGTTTGCGTCGTGACGTCACGACGCAATCGCGTCATTCCGCGAAACCCCGCCCCCCAGAGCTGGGCACTCGGGAGGAGGGAGAAGGGGGTTTCAAAGTACAAAGAAGTGCCGCGGCGGGCGCCCCGTGCGGTTGCACGGCTCGCCCGCCGCAAGAAACGGCACTGGCGCATAGGGAGAGGGTGTTAGGGGGTCTCTGCGCCCCCTCCAATCCGGCGCCCAGGTCGCCTGCCCCCCTAGCCCCCCCCTAGTTTCGGCCCTGATGGAGGGTAAGGCAGCAGTGAGGGGGTCTCCTCCATATGGGAGGGCAGCAGTGGGAGGAGGGAAGGGGGATATGGAGGGTAAGGCAGCAGTGAGGGGGTCTCCTCCATATGGAAGGCCAATAGTGTGGGCGGGGTGTTATTCTACAGAGGGGAGGGAAGTACCAACTGGCTATATATATACACACATTAATACAGTTACATACATACATACATACACATTGAATTAAGCATCTCCACCTGAACTGGAAGCCCTCTGACATCAGACCCACTTCTGCTGTGTAGCCAGGTGCCCAGGAGTACAGTCCAGTCGAGTACCCACTGCTCCTGATAGGTACCTGCTAGTGCCGTAACTAGGAATTTATGTGTGCTATGTGAAAGAAACAGCATTGGGCCACCACCCCCCCCCCTCTCCCCATGCAAGGTGGGGGCAGAGCGCACCGTAGGCGCGCAAAAAATATATAGGGGCGTGACTTCATGGGGAAGGGGTGTGGCCACAAAATAATACCAATTCATACTGCAGTGCACAGTGGTCTCCATTATTCAAATTACGCCGCACAGTAGCGCCACTACACCAGGTAGAGCCCCTTTTATACATTACGGCAGACAGTCCCCCTTTTTACATATTATGGCAGCCAGTCCCCCTTTTTACACATTACGGCAGACAGCTTCCCCTTTTTACATATTATGGCAGCCAGTCCCCCTTTTTACACATTACGGCAGACAGCGTCCCCTTTTTACACATTATGGCAGACAGCGTCCCCCTTTTACACATTATGGCAGACAGCGTCCCCCTTTTACACATTATGGCAGACAGCGTCCCCCTTTTACACATTATGGCAGACAGCATCCCCCTTTCACACATTATGGCAGGGCACTCACCTAGGTCCTGAGCAGGTGGCAGGGCAGGCACAGGGGTGGAAATCCGAGATTCCATGCAGCGTGCACTCTGCAGCAGGGAGCTGAGCTCTGGGGAGAGCTGGTGCGGCTAAAGGATCACCGTTGGAAGATACTACAGGTGCCTGGGTGCAGGGGAGCGGCGGGACCTGTAAAAAGTCCAGGCCCGATAGCAGCCGCATCCCCTGTCAGGCTCAACTGAAATGGGCGGGTGGTCAGATCGGGCACTGTTGCCTAAGCCACGGCTCACCATGTGGGGTATGAGGAAGGGGGTGATCAGGGCCGGCTGCTGGGGAGGGATCGGGCATTGCTGCCCACGCCGTGGTTCACCAAGTGGGGGAAGAGGGAGGGGGTGATCAAGGCCGGCTGCTAGGTAGGCATCGGGTATTGCTGCCGCAGCTCACTGTATCCTCCACTGGGGGAGGAGGGATGTCACAAAGACTTACACATACTGCGGCTGCCGTACACAGCACTTACCAGCTGTACCATGTGTGAGGCTGTGAGCTGCTGTCTGCTGGTCACACTTGTGCTGTGCGGTGCCGGTGTGCAGCGCTGTGTGACTGGCTGGGTCACGGATGGTGTTGTCCCTCAGCAGCGGCGGCGGCGGGCTGAAGCTGGGACCTCCTCCTGCTCGGCTCCTCTGCACAGGATCGTGACATGCACTGACTGACTGCATGTCGCGTTTCTCAAGGGAGCCAATCCTGGACCAGCAGCAGCTGCAGCAGCCTCATCATGTCGGGGGTGCGCGCCGCACGCACTAAAAAAAAAAATGCAAAAATCTTCACATGAACCAATGCACTTAGTTTTATATCGTACGTTGGCTGTACAAGTGATATATCGAATAGTGTGCACCCAGGCTTCGGTTATGTACACACTGATATTTGCAATGTGATTTAACCACATTGCCAGAAAAAAAGTAAAAATCATACTGAGTATAAACAGCTCTATTTTTATGTACAGAAGTCACCTTGTCCAATCCAAACACATCTTTCAATCTAATATGTAAATGCTTTTAACCGTTAATGATGCAATGAAATGGAAGAAGAAAGTGTTTAAAAATGCAATACAAATTAAATGTATGGAAACGTGCAAACATGTATTTTTATTTTAACCCATTTAGAAATGCACCTGAAACTGAAGTCTAATGGAGACTTAATAGAAATCACACATATGTAACTAAAGAACCAGCCGGCTTTAACATGAGTGACATATTAAGATTAAAAATGTGTATACTGTAAATCCATCTCCTTGAATACTTACTACCCACACTAAATAAATAAATATAGAATTTATAATTGTTACTTTGTCCAAATAGCAGGGTATCTTTCTCCTGCTGTGCAGCTACAGGCAGATTTAGGGGGGCGGATTTAGGGGGGGGGGGGGCACCAAGGCACGTGCCCCCCCTGTCATTTTTAGTTGATTGCATTGACCGCGCCGCTGCGCGCACCCGCACCCGACATGTCACCCTCCTCCCCTGTCACCTGCTGCTGCTCTGCTCACGTGTGGAGGAGGAACTTCACACAGATCCAGCCCGCCGCCGCTGAGGGACAGTGCTCCGCCGCCGCTGAGGGACAGTGCACCGCCACCGCTGCCGCCGCTGAGGGTCAGCATCCAGGAACAGCGCATGGTGGTGGGATACACTACCAGAGCCACTCTGCCTGTAGCTGCACAGCAGGAGAAAGATACCCTGCTCTTTGGACAAAGTAACAATTATAAATTCTATATTTATTTATTTAGTGTGGGTAGTAAGTATTCAAGGAGATGGATTTACAGGATACACATTTTTAATCTTAATATGTCACTCATGTTAAAGCCGGCTGGTTCTTTAGTTACATATGTGTGATTTCTATTAAGTCTCCATTAGACTTCAGTTTCAGGTGCATTTCTAAATGGGTTAAAATAAAAATACATGTTTGCACGTTTCCATACATTTAATTTGTATTGCATTTTTAAACACTTTCTTCTTCCATTTCATTGCATCATTAACGGTTAAAAGCATTTACATATTAGATTGAAAGATGTGTTTGGATTGGACAAGGTGACTTCTGTACATAAAAATAGAGCTGTTTATACTCAGTATGATTTTTACTTTTTTTCTGGCAATGTGGTTAAATCACATTGCAAATATCAGTGTGTACATAACCGAAGCCTGGGTGCACACTATTCGATATATCACTTGTACAGCCAACGTACGATATAAAACTAAGTGCATTGGTTCATGTGAAGATTTTTGCATTTTTTTTTTTTAGTGCGTGCGGCGCGCACCCCCGACATGTTGAGGCTGCTGCAGCTGCTGCTGGTCCAGGATTGGCTCCCTTAAGAAACGCGACATGCAGTCAGTCAGTGCATGTCACGATCCTGTGCAGAGGAGCCGAGCAGGAGGAGGTCCCAGCTTCAGCCCGCCGCCGCCGCTGCTGAGGGACAACACCATCCGTGACCCAGCCAGTCACACAGCGCTGCACACCGGCACCGCACAGCACAAGTGTGACCAGCAGACAGCAGCTCACACATGGTACAGCTGGTAAGCGCTGTGTACGGCAGCCGCAGTATGTGTAAGTCTTTGTGACATCCCTCCTCCCCCAGTGGAGGATACAGTGAGCTGCGGCAGCAATACCCGATGCCTACCTAGCAGCCGGCCTTGATCACCCCCTCCCTCTTCCCCCACTTGGTGAACCGCGGCGTGGGCAGCAATGCCCGATCCCTCCCCAGCAGCCGGCCCTGATCACCCCCTTCCTCATACCCCACATGGTGAGCCGTGGCTCAGGCAACAGTGCCCGATCTGACCACCCGCCCTTTTCAGTTGAGCTGACAGGGGATGCGGCTGCTATGGGGCCTGGACTTTTTACAGGTCCCGCCGCTCCCCTGCACCCAGACACCTGTAGTATCTTCCAACGCTGATCCTTTAGCCGCACCAGCTCTCCCCAGAGCTCAGCTCCATGCTGCAGAGTGCACGCTGCATGGAATCTCGGATTTCCACCCCTGTGCCTGCCTTGCCACCTGCTCAGGACCTAGGTGAGTGCCCTGCCATAATGTGTAAAAGGGGGACGCTGTCTGCCATAATGTGTAAAAGGGGGACGCTGTCTGCCATAATGTGTAAAAGGGGGACACTGTCTGCCATTATGTGTAAAAAGGGGACGCTGTCTGCCGTAATGTGTAAAAAGGGGGACTGGCTGCCATAATATGTAAAAAGGGGAAGCTGTCTGCCATAATGTGTAAAAAGGGGGACTGGCTGCCATAATATGTAAAAAAGGGGACTGTCTGCCGTAATGTATAAAAGGGGCTCTACCTGGTGTAGTGGCGCTACTGTGCGACGTAATTTGAATAATGGAGACCACTGTGCACTGTAGTATGAATTGATATTATTTTGTAAAGGGGTTTGGTAGAATGAAAAAGGCGCTCCTGATGGATGAAACGTCCTGCTGCCTCCCCTTTACACCACTGGATTAATCCCAAGAATAATCCAAGGAAGAAAGAACTAAAGGGGGTGTGGGGGTTAAGGGAGTTGGAGCTGGAAAGGGGGTGGGGGAGTGGAACTGATGGTTCAGTTGGGAGATTATGGTTTGAGGTGATGGAAAAATGGATACTTATCTGGGTGATTTTTGATAAAATCCTGATTCTTAAAGAAGAGACGCTTTTCCTCCAGAAAGCAGTGGGATCATACGACGTGATGGTATGAAAAACACAAATTAAAGGGTTTTTTTAAGGTGGGAAATCTTCAGATGAATACAATGGACGTTTGGTAATAATGAATGTATCAATGGATTTCAGGAAAGGTAATCATACCTCACTTACAATAAGTGAGCGAGGTTTGAAACATATAAAGGTTTCTTTAGCTTGCATGTGCTGAATTGGTTGGCGTACCTAACTTATACCCCTTTTCCACTAGCTCAAAAAACACGGGTAAATGCACGGGGGCGCGCATTTACCCGTGTTTTTGGCAAGTGGAAAAGGGTAAACCCGGATCAAGTGACCCGTGAATCCTACCCGGCTATTTACCTGGGTAGGACACGGGAATGATCCGGGTAGGGTGTAGTGTAAACGGGAGCCGTGTCGATGCGACACGGCTCCCGTTTACACTGTATGGATGGGCGGCGCTGGGAGATCATGTGATCTCCCTGCGCCGCCCCTGCCGTGTAGCTAGAAGCGTCACCAACCCGGCATATGCCGGGTTGTGACTGCTAATGGGAAAGGGACCGAGCACGGGTCGCAGCAGGGGGCAGCTCCCGTGTCAGGCTCCAGGCTGCGACCCGTGCTCGTAGGTGTAAAAGGGGTATTACAATATAAGATAGAGATAAAAACACATCAAGGTATCTTTGTGGGCTAAGCTGCGTACCGGTACTCACTGGTAGAAGCGTACTCCGTCTGCACATCAAGGTATCTTTATCCAAACAGCATTCATATATGGCCACCCGTATAAAAAAGGGAATTTATTGGATAAAAACAAGTAAACGATTTACACACAGGGGGAGTGTTGGCCACGAGGAAGGGGAGCTGCCAGGCCGGGGAACCTGCAAGACCATCAAAATGAAGTCCAAAAGGTCCGGTACCAATGGGACTTATAAAGTGAATTAAGAGGGTCGTACCTTTCCCCCGCCGTGCAGGTGACAGTCCAAGTGAGCAAGAATCCTCCTCCCAGCCAACGCGTTACGAGATAACTCTCTTTATCAAGGCTGGTGCTACATTTCTAATGATGCATATTTATAATAAATCTAAAAAGTCCTCCACGTGCGTCACTTCCGGTCCCGGAGCTGACCGGAAGTGGAAGTCCGTTGTGTAAAACTATCTTTCCACTATATTGTGGTAACCTAAAAGTAAATGCCAAGGTCTCCTGATCTCAATGGTCTTCGTTTTCTATAAATAATAACAGTAGGAGAGTTGGAAAGCCCAAGAGTAAGAAACTTAAAAAAACATAAAAAAAGGACTCACTACCCACCATCTCTCCAATCACTTTAAAAATGTTCATTACTGCTCCACCAATCACAATAAGAGATTTGTAGGTTTGAAACATGTGAAAACAACATTGAAAGACAGAAATATAGGAAAAAAAACTGGCACAAACAGAAATGCGAACCATCTTTGAATTAAAGACGCTAAGTCTACAGGGACTCAACCATGATTTTGAACTAAAATGGTTTCTTTAAATTCACTTTCCAACCCATTTATCAACTCTTTAAAACATCTTGATTTCAGCACAATTTGTCATCCTTTTGTCAGTTTTTCATGTTTATGTTCCCCTATGACCCATGCTTCTCTCTTTTTTCTATAGTTCCTCTTATTGCTATGTTTTGAAGATCTTGAACAAAGGACACATAGAAGCCCTTTTTCCATTCATTCATAGCATTAAACTAAAGAATCCGCCATGAGACTACATTTCCCACAAGTCTCCCGGGCCTCTTCCGGTCAAGCGCACAAGGAATTCATTCACAGCACTAAACTAAAGAATCTGCTACAAGACTACATTTCCCACAAGTCTCCGGGGCGTCTTCCGGTCAAGAGCCTTCCTGCTATTCACAGTCACATCCACATAGTTGGATAACAACTTCCGGCCGTGGTTCACTCCAAGCCGCCGACGAGACTTCCGTGCATATCTCCGGACTACATTACCCACAACGCCCGGCGGCCACTTCCGGTCGCGATCGTGAACATTTTATATTGGGCTTTCCAACTCTCCTACTGTTATTATTTATAGAAAATTAATACCATTGAGATCAGGAGACCTTGGCATTTACTTTTAGGTTACCACAATATAGTGGAAAGATAGTTTTACACAACGGTCTTCCACTTCCGGTCAGCTCCGGATAAAATATGTGTCTTGGCTGTTACCGTACTGCTTGGTCTTAGTAACACATTAATGCACTTCTGAACATATACTGTAGATAGCATTGTATCCACTGGGGGAGAAATATTAGAACACATGGATACTAATTTATCCACTAGGGGAGAAACAGCAGATGTCAGTTTATGGATTAAATTCCTGGTAATGTTGTTCCTTTCTAATGTAACAAATAATAGGCAATATTGTCCCAGCCTCGCTGTTAACACTGTTGCGGCTCGTCCAGAGCTGCAGCAATTGCTGACAGTAGATAGTCTATTGTCAAGATATTAATATATATCAAGATCAGTGGTGCAAGTAGAAAAAATGTGTTACGGGTACTGTGTGCGCGCGCCGAAGGCGCGCGGGCAAAAAAATGGGTGTGGCCAAATGCCACATGGGGCGTGGCCAATGAAAATGGGGGCGTGATACACATATGGGGGAGGGGCAGATACACGTATGACCCCAATAGTGTCAGATACACGTTGCCCCACAGTGCCAGATATACATTGCCCCACAGTGCCAGATACATATAACCCCACAGTGCCAGATACACAAATGTCCCCAGAGTGCCAGATACACATTGCCCCACAGTGCCAGATACACATTGCCCCACAGTGCCAGATACAGAAATGCCCCCAGAGTGCCGTACATTGCCTCACAGTGTCAGATACACATTGCCCCACAGTGCTAGATACACAAATGCCCCCACTGTGTCAGATATACATTGCCCCCCGTGCCAGATACAATAATGCCCCTACAGTGCCAGATATGCCCCCAGTGCCAGGTATACATGCCCCCCTGTGCCAGATATCCCCCAGTGCCAGGTATATATGCCCCCCTGTGCCAGATATGCCCCCAGTGCCAGATATCCCCCAGTGCCAGGTATATATGCCCTCCTGTGCCAGATATGCCCCCAGTGCCAGATATCCCCCAGTGCCAGGTATATATGCCCTCCTGTGCCAGATATGCCCCCAGTGCCAGATATCCCCCAGTGCCAGGTATACATGCCCCCCTGTGCCAGATATCCCCCAGTGCCAGGTATATATGCCCCCCTGTGCCAGATATCCCCCAGTGCCAGGTATATATACCCCCCCTGTGCCAGATATGCCCCCAGTGCCAGGTATACATGCCCCCCTATGCCAGATATCCCCCAGTGCCAGGTATATATACCCCCCTTGTGCCAGATATGCCCCCAGTGCCAGATATCCCCCAGTGCCAGGTATAACATGCCCCCCCAGTGCCAGATATCACCCAGTGCCAGGTATAACATGCCCCCCTGTGCCAGATATCCCCCAGTGCCAGGTATATATGCCCCCCTGTGCCAGATATGCCCCCAGTGCCAGGTCTAACATGCCCCCCCAGTGCCAGGTAAACATGCCCCCCTCCCCTACTCACCGCTGCCGCTGCCGTCGCCGTCGCCGTCCTGTCTGTCATGTGAGGGAAGGAGAGCGCAGCCTGGCCTCTCGTTCCCATCAGTCTCCGGCGGGTGTCTCAGTTTAATTCAGCGCCGATCCGTGAGCCAATCAGAGCTCGCGGGTGCGAGCTCTGATTGGCTCACGGATCGGCGCTGAAGTAAACTGAAACACCCACCGGAGACTGAGGGGAAGGAGAGGCGCAGGCTGCGCTCTCCTTCCCTCACATCAGCGGCGGTGCGGCGGGGACGGCGGGGACGGCGGGTGCGGCGTGGAGCAGGGGAGGGAGGGAAGGAAGAGGAGCGGCGGCCCGTCGGTGTGGGTACGGCGTACCCACGGCGAAATTCTTACGGGTACGCCGTACCCACCCGTACCCGCCCACTTGCACCACTGATCAAGATATCTCCCTCAGAGTCTGTATATATCAGTGTGTATACATAATCCGTAAAGAGATGTTTCTATTCCTCTGTGTTATAACAGAATATAATGAGAGCTCACTCCATTGATATCTATATGTAAGATTATTAAATCGTGTATGGATCGCACAGTGTTCTCTTCTATGTTCTGGTATACCATAAATGTGTATATATAGTTGTAATTGTGTCTTGCACTAATATTATCTTAATTCCTTGATGAATTTTGCACACTCTAATTACAGGTTGAGTATCCCATAACCAAAATGCTTGGGACCAGGAGTATATTGGATATTGGATTTTTCCGTATTTTGGAATAATTGCATACCATAATGAGATATCATGGTGATGGGACCTAAGTCTAAGCACAGAATGCATTTATGTTTCATATACACCTTATACACACAGCCTGAAGGTCATTTTATACAATATTTTTAATAACTGTGCATTAAACAAAGTTTGTGTACATACACACAATTCATTTATGTTTCATATACACCTTATACACACAGCCTGATGGTCATTAAATACAATATTTTTAATAACTTTTGTGATTTAAACAAAGTTTGTGTACATTGAGCCATCAGAAAACAAAGGTTTCACAATCTCACTCGAAATATTCCGTATTTCGGAATATTCTGTATTTCAGAATATTTGGATATGGGATACTCAACCTGTATCCGCTTTTAATAAAGTTTCACAATCTCTGTGATCATATATCATGTGCTATATTTAGATCGAATGACACAATAAGATCTTTGTGAGGGTGGATTTTTTTCACATATGTTTTTGCATATATTTAAACCCTACACACAGTAATTTTTGGTAAATACAGAAATACGCGTATGGTATATAATAATGGGCGTGATTATGGATTATTAAAGGGCCCTGTTAGTATTTACTCTAATTCACAGAGTTCACAGCACACAGTATTATTCCATCATGAATATTGGAATGGACTTTTACATTCCCTATAATTAGGTTCAATGAACAGTGATTTTAATAAACACAGAAATACAAATATAAATATGGATGTAATTATAAACTCATATAGAGCCTTGTGAGCACTGATTATAATTCACGGAATTCACAACACACCATATAATTTCATAATGGGCATTGGGATAGGCTATCAGCATTTGGTTCTACTGTTTCATATACATTATATGTAGTCCTGCGACATGCATGGGATAGGACGCTCCCAAATTTAATATACATAATTCTCCTTATTTCATTGTCATATATATATTGTCCAGTGACTGTCTAAAGTGCGCCAGTGGATACAATACTATCTACACTGCTCAAAAAAATAAAGGGAACACTAAAATAACACATCCTAGATCTGAATGAATGAAATATTGTTATTAAATACTTTGTTCTTTACATAGTTGAATGTGCTGACAACAAAATCACACAAAAATTATCAATGGAAATCAAATTTATTACCCCTGGAGGTCTGGATCTGGAGTCACACTCAAAATTAAAGTGGAAAAACACACTACAGGCTGATCCAACTTTGATGTAATGTCCTTAAAACAAGTCAAAATGAGGCTCAGTAGTGTTGTGGCCTCCACGTGCCTGTATGACCTCCCTACAACGCCTGGGCATGCTCCTGATGAGGTGGCGGATGGTCTCCTGAGGGATCTCCTCCCAGACCTGGACTAAAGCATCCGTCAACTCCTGGACAGTCTGTGGTGCAACGTGGCGTTGGTGGATGGAGCGAGACATGATGTCCCAGATGTGCTCAATTGATATCTGCTGTTTCTCCCCTAATGGATACATTAGTATCCATGTGTTCTAATGTTTCTCCCCCAGTGGATACAATACTATCTTCAGTATATGTTCAGAAGTGCATTAATGTGTTACTAAGACCAAGCAGTACAGTAACAGCCGAGACACATATTTTGAGATACAGTGAAATATGAGCATATAATACATATCCTTAAAGATCGACACTCACACACAATTTGTTTGATCAATTTATTGAGGGCATTAATAAAGAGCACAACACACATCAAGTGATTTATTGGACAAAGTTACTATATAAAGCGGCATTTGTAATCCTGTTTTTTCAAACGATCTGATATTGAAAGTCCTGGGAAGGATAAGAAAATTAATATGTTTGTTATTGTTTCGATTTTTATGAGTTCCATTAATGGCTAGAAGAATAACAGCGTGAATATGAGATATAGATAACGGACGACCATACAGGAACTTTATACTTATAGTATACGAATAAAAGGACACTCTTGATTATCCTCAAACTTTAATACACAATAATATCATCATACGAGCCAATCCAGTGACGTCTAGTGCGCAGAATTCTTATTTTAATCACGATTTCCCTTCTATTTACACTATTCTACTTTCCTTTTAATATTCGCTGGTTTTACTATATATTGTAAAAAAGTTATATTTTAACACTTATATGTGTGCACCACCATAGGGCATTTCGAATCTCTCTCTCTCTCTTCTCCTATTGCATATTTATTTTGCCTGTGGTAGCACCCCCCAAATATTTTTGAGTAATACTGATACGTTTAGATAATATAGAAAATGGGAGTCATCTATTTGACATAGATATACCTGTGCGACCAGTACCTACATAGCAATTTGTCCATTCGACGCATTACAAGAAAGCCAGTAACCCAGAAGAAGCTCGGGAAAGAAGTGAAACAGAGGAGATATCACTAGAGAACCTATTCCAGGAGAACTGAGGGGCGATAACAGTGCCCCCCCACCCATAGCATATTATGTGGTCACACGGGACTTTGGTTGAAGGATGGAAGATCATCGGTAATCACCATTTTTCTTTTTCCATTTTTTTTCCTTTTGTTCTTCCTTTATTTTTCTCAGGACTGTTTATTTTTTGAGAAGGGTCGGAATGAATTGAGTGGGGGCCTGGGACAGGTTTTTCAGGAAACGATGATGATTTGATAGAATCCCACGCACAGTCTGACACTTTGCTCAAAGCAGGAGTGAGTAAGAGGTCTAGAGAGTACGGATTTCAGGAGACATTGTGAGGGGTTATTGTCTGAGGAATACTGTATTTGTAAGTATTGTGACCCTATAATTGAAGATGAGTGCATCCAAAGATGTCAGTCTAGCAATAAGGCAGAACTTGACAGACATCCCTTGAGTGATTAACACTCACTAGTGGGTAAGGTCTTAAACCAAACAAGAATGTTGGGTGTGCTTACAGGTTCCTCAAGGACAAAATAATGTAGGCTTATTCCCATACCCACTAAAGTTATCAGAGGTACTTGAGTTGGTTGGTCTTCAGTATGCCGAATGTCGGGATCCCGGCGCACAGTTTACCGGCGCCGGAATTCCGACACCCGGCATACCGACAGCTATTCTCCCTCGTGGAGGTCCACGACCCCTCTGGAGGGAGAATAAAATAGTGTGGCGCGTGTAGCGCGCCACCGTGCCTGCAATGGGCTCCTTTGCGCTCGCCACGTTGTCGGTATGCCGGCGGTCGGGCTCCCAGCGCCGGTATGCTAGTTGCCGGGAGCCCGAGCGCCGGCATACCGTACTACACCCCTTGAGTTACATGGGGGGGAGACCGGTGGATGGGAAATAGAATATATCTAGATCTCCTAGCCTAAGACTCCACCAATACCATGTAGATAAATCCCTGATATATTTAGATTTCAACAATTCCCAGAAACCAGGAAATTGGGAGATAATATGGAACAATCAGACAATGACCTACTCACATCCAGCATAGGGAAGCTGCTCCGGTGTCTCTGTGGTATCATCATAATTATCGGTTTGGTGATTAAAATCTGTTTGGGCAATAAACCAGTGAAAAAGTAGGCATGAGAGACCGTAAAATGTTAGCACAAATTTAATGAGCTTAAAGAGAAGCAGTACTGTAGAAGAAGGCCTAGTCTATAACCCTGAAGTGGAAGCGGGGAGCAGATAAAGGATACCATGTAAATGTCAATATTTGTATGCACTGTTTTATTCCCCCTTTCTGTGCCATTGATCATTTTCCCAACAACGACTGGATTTGGACTTCCTAGACATCCTTTATAGGTTGGATGCACACCCATGTACCCGCTGAATGTATATATGTGTTGTCTTACCCTCTTTTTTGTAATCCCCAGTTAATAACACACATAGCCGATGCAGGAACATTAGCCACACATAATGGCATACACATGCATCCCCCCAAATGTATCATCGGGTAAAAGTGCTTCCCCATTTATTACAAGGGCAGATAGAAATGCCCCTTTTGTAAACAAGCTCGGTATGTTTGGTGGTACATCTACAGACCCTTAATACGGGATGAGAAGGACTAAATGAATACTTTGCAGACCTTGAAGCTTTTTGTAGAACTAGGACTCATTATGGTACGATGATACATTCCCTTCAAACACACAACCATACATACATGCTTTACCTATCCCACTAGGTTGTACAGTAATAGACATATTCCCATCTAAAATCCTTCATTTTTTCTTCTAAGGTACTTACTCAAATGTTGTGTATACGTATTATGAAATATGAATTACGAAATATATGTGATAGTTTTTGATTACTATCAAAGGGTGGTCTGTCAAAGTCAAATTGCATATTTCAATATTTAGAATACGCTATGGCATTTATTAATGGATGCATCTACGATGCCTGCGTCGATACGGTAGAAGATGCATTTGTTAATAAATGTCATACTGTCACAAAATAGCAAATCTCTCTTACACACACTCAAGTGTGGTATCTCCAGGAATACAAAAACTCATAGGATTTCTTTGTTGGGAAGGTAAATACTTTATGTATGCCTGACTGTAACCATGAACAATTGAGAGTTATATATTAAGTCAATAGATACTGGACAGTCATTGTTACACTAGAGGTCAGAACAAACAAGAACACAATATAACATACACAAACACAAACACAAGCCAGACCCTTGTTTGCTTAATACCTTTCAAGACCACTAAAAAGTGACATTCAACATCGTACAGACCAGACATTGATGTATAATATGTCAAATGTATAACATTTATATTCCGCTACACATAGTTTTAAACACAACTAACCCATGGTTTATATATATTTCATAACGTAATTGTAATAGCAGGAAGCTATATATATATATATATATATATAGCATTCCAATTCAGCCGGCACTCCTTGCTTCCAGATAGCTGGTCCCGGTGTCCAGTGCAAGAAACATCCAAATATCCAAACAACAGGCACGGCACTCCAGGGACTCCTTCAGAAAAACCTTTAATCACGGTGCTTACATCTACATGTTTCAAGGCCTCAGCCCTTTCGTCAGGATACACCAATACTCACAGGACAAACACACACATAACATTTATATACCTGTTACCGGACATCACCACCCACCAGCGTCCGCGTCCACAGCTGCAGCCGCTGATTCACCGCCGGAGCCTCACTTCCGGGTAGCGCAGGAAGCGGTTGCTAAGCGACCACCAGCTTGCGTTCCAGTACAGCAAGCCCGGCCTCAGTGTCATCAAACGGCGCCATCTGTGGGCAGGACTGGCGGAAAACAAACAGTGCATGAATACTTAAAATTAAAGTTAAAACATATGTTTGCCAGCACATAGAAATAGGGCAATCATCGCTTAACATTCCCTACAAATACTTTCCCTAGGGCAACAATGTATAAACCACAGCCACAATACCCCCAGAATGACTTGCTAGGCACTTAATTCATGACCATTAATACATACTCAGCAACTTCTGCTACGCCTACCCAGGAGAATCTGATGTCATGTCATCTTAAACTATTCCAGTTGATTTTATAATTTAATCCGTCAGGGACCATCGTCCCCAGGCGGATGATCCATCTGGATTCCATCAGGCATAAAGCTTTGATCCGATCTCCACCTCGGGGAGACTCCAACACATGATCGATCATAAAATATTTTAAATCGGATAAAGTGTGACCCATCATCCTGAAATGACGGGCCACTGGCTGATCCAAAGCTTTGCCCTCAGTTGACAGATGGATGGCCGACCTGTGCAAGGCCATACGCTCCCGAAATTTACGAGAGGTCTGACCGACATAGTACAGCCCACAGGGGCATGTGATCACGTATACCACAAATGATGAGGTACGCGTGAGCACATGTCGGATATCATACTTCTTTTGGACATGAGGATGCTGAAAGGACTTACAGGCTACCATAAATCTACATGTAGTACAACCATGGCAGCTGTAACAACCTGCCGGTTTGACATATACATTGGGCATTTTTGGGATCCCTCTGCCTGTAATATCCGTGATCATAAGTCTGTCTTTCAAGTTACGACCTCTTTTAAACGCTGCTAAAGGACGCATGTCCTTGAAACATGCTAGATCTTTGTCTGAAGCTACAATTGGCCATAAAGCCTTAGTGGCCCGATTGATCACAGGGCTAGCAGTGGTAAAGCTGCTGACCCATGGAAAAACCTTTGCTGACGTTTTAATGTGCGATTGCAGTAATTGGGCACTAGGCATACTTAACACTTGACATTTATTGTCATAAAGCATCTTGGGATCATATCCCCGTGCTATAAATTTAGCTATTAAGGTGTCAATGGATGCGGCAGCTTTCAGTGGATCACTAGAGATTCTAGCCACCCTCATCATCTGTGAGCGGGGCAACCCTCGCTTCAGTGATGTTGGGTGATGGCTCGAAGCCAGCAAAAAGGTATTTCTATCCACATCTTTCTGAAACACCTCTGTCGCAATCCTGCCTTCATATATATTCACTTGTACGTCCAAGAAATGCGCTTGGGCCTCACTGCACTGAAAGGTAAACTTGATAGCAGACCTACTACAGTTGATCTCTTCTAATATGGTTGTTAATAATTCTATACTTCCCGTCCATAATAGGAAAATATCATTGATGTATCGGGTGTATAATTTAATACACCCAGATACCGATGGATGGTTCAAAAACAACTTATCCTCCTGCTCAAACATGTATACGTTGGCATACGATGGGGCCACAGGGGACCCCATCGCACACTCCCGTTGTTGCAGATAATATTGACCGTCATATAGGAAATAATTCCTATAGAGGGTCAATTCCAACAATTTCAAAAAGAGATCACGATTGAACAGCATTGGATCTAAAAATTGCT
This sequence comes from Pseudophryne corroboree, assembly GCF_028390025.1. Taxonomy (NCBI): domain Eukaryota; kingdom Metazoa; phylum Chordata; class Amphibia; order Anura; family Myobatrachidae; genus Pseudophryne; species Pseudophryne corroboree. The sequence continues at coordinate 116,184,995 of NC_086449.1, read as the reverse complement.
GCAGGAAGTTCCTCATTGCCCGTAATCCACCCTCGTGGGGAATTGATGTGTATAGACTGCAAACATCCAGACAGCACAGCCAAGTTCCTTTAGGTACTTCAGTGATTTCACTTAACAACTTTAGAAATTCCGTCGTGTCCTTTAGGAAAGTGTCCTTCTTACTCAACAGCGGTTGAAGAAGATGGTCCAGCAACTGTGCCACAGGATAATATAAAGAGCCTCGAGCCGATATGATCGGACGTCCAGGAGGATTCCTACTGTCCTTGTGGAGTTTCGGCAACGTGTACAGTACCGGGACCTTCGGGTGTTCCACTATTAACGCCTTGCAAATTTTAGAAGTAATGTGTTGTTGTTGCGTAGCTGATCCCAACACATTGCATAACTCTTTCTGAAATTTGCTAGTTGGATTCCCCGGTAAACGACTGTACACTCCCTCTTCCATTAATTGGTGTTCAATTTCCTGGTGGTAGTCCGTGATATCTTGCACCACGATGGCCCCACCCTTATCGGCGGGCCTAATAATTATATCCTCATAAGAGCCCAGCTGTTTTAATGCTGAGGATTCCTCTCTGGATAAATTTTTATGGATTTTACCAGGTGCCATCCTAAATTTTGTCACAGATTCGTGCAGTAGAAGGTCAAATGTTTTTAATGATGGATTAACAGAAACTGGGTCAAATTTAGATTTTGTTTTGCCCATCAGAAACGTTTCTAAAGTTGAGCTCTCTGATACCGCCTTCTGAGATTGAAAATGTTCCTTTAAACGCAGATTTCTGGAGAATTTATGATGGTCCAATCTCCATGTAAATTCATCATGCATATTTGTGGGCACAAACGCAAGACCTCTCTGTAATACTTGAATTTCCACTGGCTTTAGGACCCTTTTGGATAAATTAAAGATCAGACTATCTTTTTGCGGTAGGGATTTCGTCTGACTTCTCGTGTTTCTTTGGTTCTGCCCACCCCTGCGGGTGGTCTTTCTCCACCTCTCCGGGGGGCTCCTCCTTGGCCTAAAGGGACTCTCTCAGATGTAGAAGCATCGTCCGATTCAGATACTGCAAACTCACTGTCGCTGTTATTCTGGGGCATCGTATTGCGATTGTAATCCTGTGGGCGTCGTGGTGGCCACGGTCTACGGCGTCTTTCTAAGGCACTATTACGTGTTGCCAGTGCACCCCCTGATAGCCATCTATAGACCCTGTTCTCCTCGTAATCCGCGTCAACCGTATGTTTTTTGTTCTTTTTGAATTTAATTAAATTTCTCTTGTATTGGTCACATTGCTGCTGGAGTTTGCTGAGCCAGCTGGTATTAGCCTCATCCTCTAACACATCCTGATGATCATTTTCAAAAGATTGAATCTTGGTACGTGTCACCTGTAGCTCACGTCCTGCCTCCTCGATGACTAAGACCATCAGATCCAGCGCACACTTGTTGAGTATCCCTATCCATTTACGCACGAATTCCGGGTTTTGTCTTCCAATCGTTGGCACATTGGTCACTCTAAATCCACGCAGAATTTTGCGTTCACGCACATAATCAGATAAGGATGAACCATGCATTAAATAATCTATTTCACGTCTTTTTAATTTGAATAGTTGAAAATGCATGTCCTCCAAATTGTGGACTGGATCCCCTGCGGTCACTGGTTCTTTAAAAATGTTTTTGCTGTACTTGATCTGCTGTGAAGCTGAATGTCTCACAGGGAGGAATTTTAAAATCCCTACATCCAGCCAAGTCATGTGCCTCAAGTAAATCTGATGTTGGCTCCATAGTTGTCGTACTCAGACACAGTAATTACTGTACTGTATCAATGCCCCTTCCAATTCCTGTCACAAGCAAATAAACTCTTTAGCATATTCCCAGTCTCATACAGGTCATATAAATATTCACTTTTTCAAATAATAGCTATGGTGCCATGCAACTGGTGTAAAAAGTCCACAGACCCCCACACAATGTAGCATTCTAATTCAGCCCGCACTCCTTGCTTCCAGATAGCTGGTCCCGGTGTCCAGTGCAAGAACCATCCAAATATCCCCACAACAGGCACGGCACTCCAGGGACTCCTTCAGAAAAACCTTTAATCACGGTGCTTACATCTACATGTTTCAAGGCCTCAGCCCCTTCGTCAGGATACACCAATACTCACAGGACAAACACACACACAACATTTATATACCTGTTACCGGACATCACCTCCCGCCAGCGTCCGCGTCCACAGCTGCAGCCGCTGATTCACCGCCGGAGCCTCACTTCCGGGTAGCGCAGGAAGCGGTTGCTAAGCGACCGCCAACTTGCGTTCCAGTACAGCAAGCCCGGCCTTAGTGTCATCAAACGGCGCCATCTGTGGGCAGAACTGGCGGAAAACAAACAGTGCATGAATATTTAAAATTAAAGTTAAAACATATGCTTGCCAGCACATAGAAATAGGGCAATCATCGCTTAACATTCCCTACAAATACTTTCCCTAGGGCAACAATGTATAAACCACAGCCACAATACCCCCAGAATGACTTACTAGGCACTTAATTCATGACCATTAATACATACTCAGCAACTTCTGCTACGCCTACCCAGGAGAATCTGATGTCATGTCATCTTAAAATATTCCAGTTGATTTTATAATTTAATCCGTCAGGGACCATCGTCCCCAGGCGGATGATCCATCTGGATTCCATCAGGCATAAAGCTTTGATCCGATCTCCACCTCGGGGAGACTCCAACACATGATCGATCATAAAATATTTTAAATCGGATAAAGTGTGACCCATCATCCTGAAATGACGGGCCACTGGCTGATCCAAAGCTTTGCCCTCAGTTGACAGATGGATGGCCGACCTGTGCAAGGCCATACGCTCCCGAAATTTACGAGAGGTCTGACCGACATAGTACAGCCCACAGGGGCATGTGATCACGTATACCACAAATGATGAGGTACACGTGAGCACATGTCGGATATCATACTTCTTTTGGACATGAGGATGCTGAAAGGACTTACAGGCTACCATAAATCTACATGTAGTACAACCATGGCAGCTGTAACAACCTGCCAGTTTGACATATGCATTGGGCATTTTTGGGATCCCTCTGCCTGTAATATCCGTGATCATAAGTCTGTCTTTCAAGTTACGACCTCTTTTAAACGCTGCTAAAGGACGCATGTCCTTGAAACATGCTAGATCTTTGTCTGAAGCTACAATTGGCCATAAAGCCTTAGTGGCCCGATTGATCACAGGGCTAGCAGTGGTAAAGCTGCTGACCCATGGAAAAACCTTTGCTGACGTTTTAATGTGCGATTGCAGTAATTGGGCTCTAGGCATACTTAACACTTGACATTTATTGTCATAAAGCATCTTGGGATCATATCCCCGTGCTATAAATTTAGCTATTAAGGTGTCAATGGATGCAGCAGCTTTCAGTGGATCACTAGAGATTCTAGCCACCCTCATCATCTGTGAGCGGGGCAACCCTCGCTTCAGTGATGTTGGGTGATGGCTCGAAGCCAGCAAAAAGGTATTTCTATCCACATCTTTCTGAAACACTTCTGTCGCAATCCTGCCTTCACATATATTCACTTGTACGTCCAAGAAATGCGCTTGGGCCTCACTGCACTGAAAGGTAAACTTGATAGCAGACCTACTACAGTTGATCTCTTCTAATATGGTTGTTAATAATTCTATACTTCCCGTCCATAATAGGAAAATATCATCGATGTATCGGGTGTATAATTTAATACACCCAGATACCGATGGATGGTTCAAAAACAACTTATCCTCCTGCTCAAACATGTATACGTTGGCGTACGATGGGGCCACAGGGGACCCCATCGCACCCCCCCGTTGTTGCAGATAATATTGACCGTCATACAGGAAATAATTCCTATAGAGGGTCAATTCCAACAATTTCAAAAAGAGATCATGATTGAACAGCTCTGGATCTAAAAATTGCTGCAGGAAGTTCCTCATTGCCCGTAATCCACCCTCGTGGGGAATTGATGTGTATAGACTGCAAACGTCCAGACAGCACAGCCAAGTTGGGAAGGTAAATACTTTATGTGTGCATGACTGTAATCATGAACAATTGAGAGTTATATATTGAGTCAATAGATACTGGACAGTCATTGTTACACTAGAGGTCAGAACAAACAAGAACACAATATAACATACACAAACACAAGCCAGACCCTTGTTTGCTTAATACCTTTCAAGACCACTAAAAAGTGACATTCAACATCGTACAGACCAGACATTGATGTTTGATATGTCAAATGTATAACATTTATATTCCCATACACATAGTTTTAAACACATCTAACCCACGGTTTATATATAGTTCATAACGTAATTGTAATAGCAGGAAGCTATATATATATATATATATATGTATATGTGTGTGTATTGTTCCATTAAATATCAAGTTCACCGTGTAAAAATACCGTGTGTGGGATCAAATTGTTCAGGGTCACATAAGCAATAATTCGGTGGTTGCGACAATATTGTCACACATTGCAGCAGCAAGTTATTAGTAATACCGGATTCATGTATATTACTGAAAGATAATGTGGTGTTATTGTACTACCTTTTGAACTATTGTATAAAAGAGCAAACTCCTGGCCCAGGTAGAGAACTCACCTATCTCAGAACTATCACACATACACTCTCACACTCACACTCTGCTCTGATGACTGGCTGCCTGCACCAGGGAAACTAGTGTATGTATGACGGTAACTGTTACTGTTGTATTGGTATAGTTGTATTGCTAATTGTACTTGCATTTATTTCCCCTGTGTCTGTTGTATATTATTGTACGTATTATTGTATCTTTGAATTGTTTTGTGTTGCTACAGTGTAGCATTGTTATCCCCTTGTGTCCGCTAGGGACTAATATATATGGTTATTGGGTTGGACCTTTAATCCAAACTTACCCCTCTGTCTCGACTAAGCTATTTTGTTAATCTGGCGAAGCGTCAGGGTCGCTTCCAACACTATACTAAGGTTTAAGTGTGTTATATTGCTGTAGCCATATATATATATATATATATATATATATTCACCACGGTATTACGAGAGCGTCACAACGCTCAAAAGGTACGCTAAGTGGTGCTACGCACAGGTACACTCATAGCTAGGAATAAAGTGTAAACAGCGTAACATTGAGGAAACTGCGCAACTGACTTATTGTCCATCGGTTTACTTTTAAACAGTTTATAACACCTAGTTAGTGCTGTGGTTGGGGGAGTGGCGGGTGCAGGGAGATGCGGATGGGGAGGGGGTCCTGGGGTGCCACGGGTGGGGTAGGGGTGGTTTCGGGGGTACCATGAGTGGGGAAGGGGCTGGTGTGGTGGTGGCGCGCAGTGCCAGATTAAGGTCCATATGGGCCTGGAGCTGAAATTTAGGAAGGGCCTATTGTGTGCCTCGGCAGGAGGTGTCACAAGCGCTGCGGTGGTGTGACTAGTGATGTGGGGGTGTGATCAGTGTGGTGTGGGTGTGGTCTAAATAGGGGGTGTGGCCTATGCCATGTGAGTGACACAGTCACCACTTACTGACAGACACTACTTATTGACACACACAACACAAAGCTTACTGACACAATCACCACTTACTGACATGCACTGCTTACTAACACACACACGCACAACACAAAACTTACCAACACAGACACCACTTACTGATAGATATTAATGACTGACACACACACACGCACAACACAGAGAAACTTACTGACACAGACATTACTTACTGACACACACACACAACACAATACTTATACCGCTCTCACATCACAATGCCGGGTCCCACCTGGGAATTGGAAATGGGTCCACTCCTGGGTGGGACCCGGCATTTGACCCTACACACATCCAACCCGACCTGGCAATTTGCCGGTTCGGGTTTCCATCCGTGGGCAAAGACGGAGTCGGCATCAGGTGCGGAGGCTGCCCTGGGAGATGAGATCATCTCTGTGCCGATACTCCCTATGCAGTGAACGGGTCCCGGGTTGCATCGACCTGGGTGACCCGTTCACGCTGCACCTGACCTGGTATTTAACCCGGGAATAATCCTTTTTTATTCCCGGGTTGAATTACCGGGTCAGGCAACCCGGAATTCGCCCATGACCCCTTTCACAACGCACATCGAAACGTGTCGACCAGGCAATATACCCAGTCTATACCAGGTTATTTTTGCGGTGTGAAAGGGGTATTACTGACACAGACACCACTTACTGACAGATACTACTTACTGACACACACAGCGCAAAACCTACTGACAGACACTACTTACTGACAGACACTACTTACTGACACACACACAGTACAAAACCTACTGACAGACACTACTTACTGACACATACATAACACAAAACTAACTGACATAGACACCACTTACTGACAGACACACACACACACACACACACACACACACAATGCAAAACATACTGACAAAAATACTACTTTCTGACACACACGCACAACACAAAACTTTTTGACACTGACACCACTTACTGACAGACTCTACTTACTGACACACAAACACAACACAAAACTTATTGACAGACACCACGCAAAATGTACTGACGCAAACACTACTTACTGACAGACACTTCTTACTGACACCAGTGGTGCACACAGAATTTTTTTCTCAGTGGTACTGTGCCTGCGCGCCGTGGTCACATGTCATTAAGGGATGTGACCATGTGACACTTGGTGAAGTGGTTATATATTATGTGAATCCATGGCACAGACACTATAGAGACAAGGACAGCAGGATGTGACACTTGTTATAGATTAAAAAATATTATATATAAGCTGTGTACCCAGCACTCATCCTGTTATAATGTGCATATTTGCTCCAGTGCCCTCCTTCGGTTTTCAAGCTGTGGACAGAGTACAATGAGGCTGCACTCCCGAGTCTTGCTGGTGCAGTAAGATTTATTTAGTAAGATTCTGGTTCAATAAGTCTTAATGCACCAGCAAAACTCTGGAGTGCCGCCTCATTGTACTTGTGGGGAGGGGTCCCAACCATTAGAGTTACTCACCGGGGTGTAGTATGAGTATCCGGCGGCCGGGTCCCCGGCGGCAAGCATACAGGCGCCGGCTTCCCGAGAGCAGGGCGAGCGCAAATGAGCCCCTTGCGGGCTCGCTGCACTCGCCACGCTGCGGGCACAGTGGCGCGCGTAAGCACCACGCTATCCTCTCTCCAGGGGGTTCGTGGACCCCCAAGAGGGAGAAAAGGTGACGGTATGCCGGTTGTCGGGATTCCGGCGCCAGTATACTGTGCTCCCGGGATCCCAACAACTGTTATACTGAATACCACCCACACACCGCTGGCCCGGCACCCCACCGTCAATTTTTCTCTGCCAGTCTGCCAGGTGCGGGAGGGTGATGACATCACCTTCATGCTCGCAGCAGTCCTTTTCCTTTTCCTTTCGATAGGCCATCATAGGTGGAGGACTCTTTTTCAATTTAAGATGATCATCTGTGGCAAGGATGGGCCAATTCCTACAGAAGCCAACCTTAAGCAACTTCTCCTAAGACCAATGGCAGGCAATGAAGGACCGACTACCACAACATGGCTTCATGAGAGGCGTCCAGGATGCTTCAGATGCATGGGCTGTACCACCTGTAGGGGCATGCTAACAGGCCCCACTTTTCCACATCCACACTCAGGAAGACCCATTACCATTAAATATAGACTACATTGTTCTATGGGCCATCTAATTTACATCCTAACATGCCCGTGTGGACTATATTATGTTGGAATGACCACCAGACGGTTCCGAGACATAGAACTTCGATTCACCAAGCTATTACCTCTGGGACTGCTGTGCTACCGGTAGCCCAACACTTCATGACACTGAGACATCAAGTCTCTGACCTGAGATCCAAGCTCATAGACTGGATTCCACCACTGCCCCGTGGTGGCGACCGTGCCCTACTATTGAGGAAAAGGGAAAGTCTTTGGATATATAAACTTGACACTATTGCCCCAAGGGGCATGAATAAACATAACTCGCTGTCCATTTTTCTGAAATAATCTTTGCTTTGTTTTTTCCTGCATGCATTCTATATTGTATATATTTGATGTTCTATGTCCAGACGATTGGGTTGGTTACCCCCCATTCCCCTAACACACTTTTCCCCTGTATGCTGATCCCTGTCCTGTGACCTCATCGGCCTATGTAATACCAGCTCATATAACCTTATATGTTTATTTATACAGATTATATGCTATATCGTATCCACTGTGATGTACCTATCTAATAATAACCTTTACTGTTTGGCCACCTGAACACGCCCCCACTGAGATATAAGCACCGCTGCATTTATGTTCCACTATAATGTATAGAGCGAATACTGCTCACATAGCTCCGCATGACTGACACAATTGTTGTTAGTGACGCGGCGCATGCGCACCACATCACTTCGGCGTCACTTAGTTATCATGGACGCGGGTCACTTCCGGTCTAGACCGGAAGCAACCCGCCGCGAGACGGGAGATCCGCTGGAACTAGCGCATTGCACAGCTGCCACTGCCTGGCCATGGAGAACATGGTCCACTGTCCGCATAACCCATTACGGGTATATTCACCTGCTGAAATCTATGCTTACGTTTACTATATTTGTCAAGTGCCACGCACTTCCGGTAATACCGGAAGTGACGTACAGCGCGCCACGGGTGCGTTCCACCGCACTTCCTTAGTGGTGGGGGCGTAACCAAAGGCTTATTAGTGCTGGTATTTAACAGGGGCCGGTGAGGCAATATCTCTGGCTCCAGTTATTTGCACTGCTGATCTGTGATGTTATGCTGCACATTTGACTAAGCTGTGAACTCCTTGACAAAGGTCCTGGTGTGGACCGAAACGTTGGAGGAGGAAATCGCTACTTGGAACTGTGAGATTGACTTCTACATTAAAATATCATTCACTTGGTTGATTCAAATCTAGAGAGTGCTATTCTTTCCACAGTAGTGGAAAATACTGTATTGTACTTTGGGTCACACCCCCTAGGGGGTTTTGACTTTGATTGGCACCCTAGTAGTTGGCTGTGGTTTGTGAGAGTGCAGGGACCCCTGTGTGTATACACACACACACATATATATATATATATATATATATATATATTTATATACTAGATGCTTCATCGCGCCCTACGGGCGCTCTTCACACCGTCGCAAGGGGCTACGCCCCCATAACCCTTGCATGCCTTTCTGGGGTTCAAAATTGAATTATATGGAGTATTACCTGCATTCCTTTGTTAGTGGTTAAATATTGCACAATGAAAGGGCGTGCGATGGTGAAGGAGGCGTAGCCCCTTGCGACGGCGTAAACAGCACCTGCAGGGCACGATGTACAGAATGTAGCGGGTGCGGGGGGAACTGCGGATGGGGGAGGGTGTCTAGATGCTGCGGGTGGAGGGAGGGCGGATGCGGGGGGGCGGATGGGGAAGGGTCGGATGGGAGGCTGGTGGGGGAGGGGCAGAGGAATGGGGTGCTGCAGATGGGGAGGGGTCCGGAGGCACTGCAGGTGGGGGAGGGGCAGGGGTGCCATGCGTGGGGGAGGGGCAGGTACGGGGATGTTGCGGATGGGTGAAGGGTTCCAGAGGTGCTGTGGGATGGGAAGGGGCGGGTGTGCCGGGGGTGGGGTAGGGGGTCCGGAGGCGCCACGGGTGGGGGAGGAGCAGGTGTGGGTGGTGCGGCGGATGGGGGAGGGGGTCAGGAGGCGCTGAAGGTGGTGGAGGGGCAGGTGCGGGGGTGCCGTGGGTGGGGGAGGGGTGGGTGAGGGCGGGGGACCGCAGATGGAGGAGGGTGTCTGCAGATGCTGCAGGTGGAGGGGGGAGACATATATGGGGGGTGGATGGTGAAGAGGGTCTGGAGGTGCTGTGGGTGGTGGAGGGGCGGGGAAGTGGGAGCCATGGGTGGTGTAGGGGGTCTGAAGGCACAGCATGTGGGGGAGGGGTGGGTGCGGAGGTGTGGTGCATTGCGGAGGGGTCTGGAGGTGCTGTGGGTACTGTACCTGCCAAAAGGGTAGTTGGAGGGTATGCAGTAACAGGGCCAGGACAGGGGTGACAGGGTCAGAACAGGGGTGACGGGGCCAGGACAGGGGTGACGGGGCAAGGACAGGGGTGACGGGGCCAGGACAGGGGCGACGGGGCCAGGATAGGGGTGACAGGGCCAGGATAGGGGCGACAGGGCTAGGATAAGGGTAAAAGGGCCAGGATAAGGGTGACAGGGCAAGGCCAGGGTTGACAGGGCAAGGCCAGGGGTGACAGGGACATGACAGAACACAGGGCACGGGAGAGATTGGTAATAGGGACAAAACAGTGGTGACAGATGTGTATTACCGGAGTCACTGCTGCTGGCTGCTGCTGTTCCACTCTAACTTGTTGGGATCTGCTGCTGCTAAAGACTTGGCATGGCTGACTCTCAGGCTGGAGTCCTGCTTCCTCTGCCCGCCCGCATCCCTCCCCCCACTCCTCAGTCACACAGCGCAGGCCTCGCGCGGCTGCCGGGCACTGTGGTAAGGGGAGACTGGTTAGCCCTCAGGAGACGCTGCGGCTGGAGGGAGGAGGGGGTCATAGCATGCACGCGGCATGGACCTTGCGGCTGCCAGGGACTGTGGTAAGGGGAGACTGGGAGTGACTGGTTAGCCCGCAGGAGATGCTGCGGCTGGAGGGAGGAGGGGGTCGAAGCCTGCAAGCAGCGCGGACTTCTGCAGTGCTGCCCGCCGGCTAAAGTGTGAGAAGAAGCTGTGCGCACCTCACTGCGGGCGGCAGCGCTGCAGCTAGCGGTGGGGTTTGCCGGGGCTGGAGATAACAGAGGCAGGTGCCCCACAAAACTGCAGCTAAGAAGCATGGAGTGTGCCAGAAAGTGACGCTCCTCCGCGCCAGAGAGCCCCTGATGAGTATGCTGATGTGGGGGGTCAAGCACACAGTGAGCCGGTGCCTGTCTGTACGGCATACCCCCTCACACACCCCCATACATCCCAACTTTCCCGATTTACGCGGGACAGTCCAATTTTTTTTTATCTATCCCGCTGTCCCACCCGTGGGCCGCAGTGTCCCGCGGTGGGGGGTGGGGGGTAGTTGGGAAGCTCCTGTACTCGCTGTTCTGCTTAGCAGAGCAGCGGTGAATAGACAGCATCTATTTAGTGGAGACAGGAGGAGAGGGGGCATCAGGGGGTACGGATTAAGGGGGGGCCCGGCAGCAGAGCCGGATTAAGGGGTGGGCCAGGGGATACGTACCCCGGGCCCCACAGTTTTAGGGGTCCCCCCGGCTGGAGTAGCTCTGTCCCAGCTCTGAAGCTCCCCCGTCCTGCCAGCAACAGCAGCAGCATTGTGTTACAGTCAGCACACGCTGCTGCATGTTGGCAGGTTTGTGGTGTTGCAGGGAGGCAGCAGCCACCCTGCTTTCTTCTGCCTGTGCGGGTGTGTAGGGGGGAGCGACCACCTCCTCTGGATTTACCCCTAGCTGAGGGGCCAAAATCCCATTTTAAAAAAACCCAATTCCCGTAATTTGCATAAGGGTGTGTGGCCACACGTCCTGCAATTAGGCCACGCCCCTGAACCCGCAGCAGGCACAGCAATGAGATAGGGCCCCCCTGTCTCAAGTGCCCTGTGCCCCCCGGACTCATAATCCACCCCTGGGGGCATGCCAGCAGCTCACAGAGCGCTGGGCATGCCCCCCCACTGACGAAAATGGGGGCGTTGGTCGCGATCACGGGTCCTCCCATGAAGCCACGCCCCATTTTCGTTGGGCACGCCCAATTTTCAACGCACATTTGTCCCTCCTTCTGCCTGAAGAAAGTTGGGAGGTATGTACCCCTGCCTGTGCCATGCCCATACCATCTGCTTCTGCTCCTAGTTTCCTATAGATTTGCCCAGATCTGTGACTCATTTGACTAACTCCGCCCAGTGTTGTGACTCTGCCCAGCGTTAGCAAATGAGGCACAAAGTCACAGATCTGGGCTAATATATAGGAGATACACACAAATACACACAACTCTTATATACACCTTCTTGCTAAAAGTTTTAACTAGTCTCTGTAATGATTAAAGTATTCATATTTGCTTTTATAGCACTGATTTTGTTTGTGCTGGAGTTGAGGGATGACATTTCGCTGGTCAATTCCTATATGCCATCCCCCCACCCTTCCTCCAGTGATGAGGAAGTAAAGAGGAACGTCATTTACTTGTCATTTTAGACTGCAAATGGTCATCTAACCCCTTACCAGCTTCTCTAGACATGTTTAGGATGCGTTCGGGTAAGATAACCTTTTGTATATAATGATGTTAACTTATAATTTGTTTTTAATATTGTTTTTTAATTAACCACACATGTTATTGATCCCATAACTGACTGGATATCCTATTGCAAGCTTATGCTTTCTGTGACTATTTCTTACTATGTGGGAGATGTATGAAACCTTGGAGAGAGGTGAAGTGGAGAGAAAGTACCATCCAATCAGCTTCTAATGTCCATTTTACAAGCTGTGTTTGAAAGATTACAGAAGGTGATTGGTTGGTACTGTACCTCCAGTTTATCTCTCTATATTTTGATATATCTCACCCCTATGTCTACTGCAGGGCCGGATTTCCTACAAGATAACCTAGGGCCCAGCAGGTTCCAATGGGCCCGCCGATGGGCCCCACAAAATCCGGGCTGTCCCCACGAGGATCCGTTTACAGAGGAGCATTGCACGTGGGGGTACCCACCAATTTCTGCTTGAGCACTGGAGTGGACGGGGAGAGTCCGCTGGTGCATGCCATCTTCAGCCTCACTATGCTGGGCTTCCACACAGTCAGCCTTGGAAATCTGTGCTCTTCTACACCATAGAGTCGGCGCCATAGCAGCCGGACATTCATCTAGCACAGACTGAATTTCCCGGCATGGTTCGGCGAGTGATGTCACACCACACAAGCTGGTAGTACCACAGCGTAGAGACCCAGGGAACATAGGGCTTAAGAGAGACTGGCTACAGCAACATGTCCAATATCTTCATCCGGAAGAGACCAAGCCGGGTCACTGAGCAGGACATGACAGTGCGATTTCCTACGCACAGACCAACCATACCTGGCTCTTCATGCCCGAATCGCACTGCTGCCACACACCTGATTATTCATCAGATGACAAGACTGGTACTCCCAGGGGCGTAACTAGACCTTCGTGGGCCACATAGCAAGATTTTGAAAGGGCCCCCCTGCGCCACTCGAGAGCGACGGGGTAATGGGGGGGTGGTTGGGGTTTGAGGTGATCGGGGTCAGAACAGCAAAGAGGTGTCAGGGCCTGACACTACCCAAGGTAGCACGTCCCTGTTTTGACACCTAAGGTGACCCATTGGTCAGTAGGGCAGTGCTGGAAGAGAAGGGGTAAGGGGCCTGGTATAAGGAGCAATAGGAAGCAGGGAGTTTATTACTTATGTGTAGAGGATCATGCTGCACGCCCCGACCTCCTGCCTGATGGTCTTGACTAACATTGGGGATATCAGCAACCTCACCAGGCTGCCTACTCTATAATCTACACAACATTCCAGACCCCTCTACACTACAGCACTGACCCCTCACACCCTACACTAAACACTACATTCCTGATCTGTTACTTACATACACTCATACATCCTGTAGGGACAAATAAATTCATTTGTACAGATATACATAGGCACACAAATGTGTGTGTGTGTGTGTGTGTGTGTGTGTGTGTGTGTGTGTGTGTGTGTGTGTGTATATATATATATATATATATATATATATAACACATCCAAAAAGATACGAGATACAAATATCACATATACATATGTACATTGATGCACACATACACTAGTATGCATATGTACACATACTTTATATACAAATTTGGTTTCATCAAGTGCATACCGTAGTTGGCTCCTAGAAAGGTGCAGAAGACAGTAAGGGAGAGGAGTGCTGAGGACGGGGGTCTGCACTGGTATCACAGCGCGGATGTTAGCAACAGGCCAGGGCTTAGGAAGACAAATGGCAGGGGACGGATCAGCATGGGAAGAAGATTTACATAGAGGTCAGGGATAGCGGGTGCTAGAACCTGCTGCCTGTTATACTTTAAAGAGACAGCTCTTTTGCACTCACCTACCTCAGCCCAGCCTCTGCTGCCTGCCTCTCTCTCTATTCCACTCGCCTACCTCAGCCCAATTACTGTTCCCTGCCTCTCTCTCTCTAGTCTACTCACCTACCTCAGCCTAGCCCCTGCAGCCAGGCTCAGAGTATACAGTTTTCAAGAGTTGTGCTGCAGTCTACTTTACACACTCATCTATATACCTTCATCCTGTACAGTCATAGAAATACAAGATCCTTAAGCAATAATCCTGAGAATTCAGCCTATCGACTTTTTAGGGACTAGTGACAGTGTTGTTAATAGAGATGAGCGCCTGAAATTTTTCGGGTTTTGTGTTTTGGTTTTGGGTTCGGTTCCGCGGCCGTGTTTTGGGTTCGAACGCGTTTTGGCAAAACCTCACCGAATTTTTTTTTTCGGATTCGGGTGTGTTTTGGATTCGGGTGTTTTTTTCAAAAAACACTAAAAAACAGCTTAAATCATAGAATTTGGGGGTCATTTTGATCCCAAAGTATTATTAACCTCAAAAACCATAATTTACACTCATTTTCAGTCTATTCTGAATACCTCACACCTCACAATATTATTTTTAGTCCTAAAATTTGCACCGAGGTCGCTGTGTGAGTAAGATAAGCGACCCTAGAGGCCGACACAAACACCGGGCCCATCTAGGAGTGGCACTGCAGTGTCACGCAGGATGTCCCTTCCAAAAAACCCTCCCCAAACAGCACATGACACAAAGAAAAAAAGAGGCGCAATGAGGTAGCTGTGTGAGTAAGATTAGCGACCCTAGTGGCCGACACAAACACCGGGCCCATCTAGGAGTGGCACTGCAGTGTCACGCAGGATGTCCCTTCCAAAAAACCCTCCCCAAACAGCACATGACGCAAAGAAAAAAAGAGGCGCAATGAGGTAGCTGTGTGAGTAAGATTAGCGACCCTAGTGGCCGACACAAACACCGGGCCCATCTAGGAGTGGCACTGCAGTGTCACGCAGGATGTCCCTTCCAAAAAACCCTCCCCAAACAGCACATGACGCAAAGAAAAAAAGAGGCGCAATGAGGTAGCTGTGTGAGTAAGATTAGCGACCCTAGTGGCCGACACAAACACCGGGCCCATCTAGGAGTGGCACTGCAGTGTCACGCAGGATGTCCCTTCCAAAAAACCCTCCCCAAACAGCACATGACGCAAAGAAAAAAAGAGGCGCAATGAGGTAGCTGTGTGAGTAAGATTAGCGACCCTAGTGGCCGACACAAACACCGGGCCCATCTAGGAGTGGCACTGCAGTGTCACGCAGGATGTCCCTTCCAAAAAACCCTCCCCAAACAGCACATGACGCAAAGAAAAAAAGAGGCGCAATGAGGTAGCTGTGTGAGTAAGATTAGCGACCCTAGTGGCCGACACAAACACCGGGCCCATCTAGGAGTGGCACTGCAGTGTCACGCAGGATGTCCCTTCCAAAAAACCCTCCCCAAACAGCACATGACGCAAAGAAAAAAAGAGGCGCAATGAGGTAGCTGACTGTGTGAGTAAGATTAGCGACCCTAGTGGCCGACACAAACACCGGGCCCATCTAGGAGTGGCACTGCAGTGTCACGCAGGATGTCCCTTCCAAAAAACCCTCCCCAATCAGCACATGATGCAAAGAAAAAGAAAAGAAAAAAGAGGTGCAAGATGGAATTGTCCTTGGGCCCTCCCACCCACCCTTATGTTGTATAAACAAAACAGGACATGCACACTTTAACCAACCCATCATTTCAGTGACAGGGTCTGCCACACGACTGTGACTGATATGACGGGTTGGTTTGGACCCCCCCAAAAAAAGAAGCAATTAATCTCTCCTTGCACAAACTGGCTCTACAGAGGCAAGATGTCCACCTCATCTTCACCCTCCGATATATCACCGTGTACATCCCCCTCCTCACAGATTATCAATTCGTCCCCACTGGAATCCACCATCTCAGCTCCCTGTGTACTTTGTGGAGGCAATTGCTGCTGGTCAATGTCTCCGCGGAGGAATTGATTATAATTCATTTTAATGAACATCATCTTCTCCACATTTTCTGGATGTAACCTCGTACGCCGATTGCTGACAAGGTGAGCGGCGGCACTAAACACTCTTTCGGAGTACACACTTGTGGGAGGGCAACTTAGGTAGAATAAAGCCAGTTTGTGCAAGGGCCTCCAAATTGCCTCTTTTTCCTGCCAGTATAAGTACGGACTGTGTGACGTACCTACTTGGATGCGGTCACTCATATAATCCTCCACCATTCTATCAATGTTGAGAGAATCATATGCAGTGACAGTAGACGACATGTCCGTAATCGTTGTCAGGTCCTTCAGTCCGGACCAGATGTCAGCATCAGCAGTCGCTCCAGACTGCCCTGCATCACCGCCAGCGGGTGGGCTCGGAATTCTGAGCCTTTTCCTCGCACCCCCAGTTGCGGGAGAATGTGAAGGAGGAGATGTTGACAGGTCGCGTTCCGCTTGACTTGACAATTTTGTCACCAGCAGGTCTTTCAACCCCAGCAGACCTGTGTCTGCCGGAAAGAGAGATCCAAGGTAGGCTTTAAATCTAGGATCGAGCACGGTGGCCAAAATGTAGTGCTCTGATTTCAACAGATTGACCACCCGTGAATCCTTGTTAAGCGAATTAAGGGCTGCATCCACAAGTCCCACATGCCTAGCGGAATCGCTCCCTTTTAGCTCCTTCTTCAATGCCTTCAGCTTCTTCTGCAAAAGCCTGATGAGGGGAATGACCTGACTCAGGCTGGCAGTGTCTGAACTGACTTCACGTGTGGCAAGTTCAAAGGGCATCAGAACCTTGCACAACGTTGAAATCATTCTCCACTGCACTTGAGACAGGTGCATTCCACCTCCTATATCGTGCTCAATTGTATAGGCTTGAATGGCCTTTTGCTGCTCCTCCAACCTCTGAAGCATATAGAGGGTTGAATTCCACCTCGTTACCACTTCTTGCTTCAGATGATGGCAGGGCAGGTTCAGTAGTTTTTGGTGGTGCTCCAGTCTTCTGTACGTGGTGCCTGTACGCCGAAAGTGTCCCGCAATTTTTCTGGCCACCGACAGCATCTCTTGCACGCCCCTGTCGTTTTTTAAAAAATTCTGCACCACCAAATTCAAGGTATGTGCAAAACATGGGACGTGCTGGAATTTGCCCATATTTAATGCACACACAATATTGCTGGCGTTGTCCGATGCCACAAATCCACAGGAGAGTCCAATTGGGGTAAGCCATTCCGCGATGATCTTCCTCAGTTGCCGTAAGAGGTTTTCAGCTGTGTGCGTATTCTGGAAAGCGGTGATACAAAGCGTAGCCTGCCTAGGAAAGAGTTGGCGTTTGCGAGATGCTGCTACTGGTGCCGCCGCTGCTGTTCTTGCGGCGGGAGTCCATACATCTACCCAGTGGGCTGTCACAGTCATATAGTCCTGACCCTGCCCTGCTCCACTTGTCCACATGTCCGTGGTTAAGTGGACATTGGGTACAACTGCATTTTTTAGGACACTGGTGAGTCTTTTTCTGACGTCCGTGTACATTCTCGGTATCGCCTGCCTAGAGAAGTGGAACCTAGATGGTATTTGGTAACGGGGGCACACTGCCTCAATAAATTGTCTAGTTCCCTGTGAACTAACGGCGGATACCGGACGCACGTCTAACACCAACATAGTTGTCAAGGCCTCAGTTATCCGCTTTGCAGTAGGATGACTGCTGTGATATTTCATCTTCCTCGCAAAGGACTGTTGAACAGTCAATTGCTTACTGGAAGTAGTACAAGTGGGCTTACGACTTCCCCTCTGGGATGACCATCGACTCCCAGCGGCAACAACAGCAGCGCCAGCAGCAGTAGGCGTTACACGCAAGGATGCATCGGAGGAATCCCAGGCAGGAGAGGACTCGTCAGAATTGCCAGTGACATGGCCTGCAGGACTATTGGCATTCCTGGGGAAGGAGGAAATTGACACTGAGGGAGTTGGTGGGGTGGTTTGCGTGAGCTTGGTTACAAGAGGAAGGGATTTACTGGTCAGTGGACTGCTTCCGCTGTCACCCAAAGTTTTTGAACTTGTCACTGACTTATTATGAATGCGCTGCAGGTGACGTATAAGGGAGGATGTTCCGAGGTGGTTAACGTCCTTACCCCTACTTATTACAGCTTGACAAAGGGAACACACGGCTTGACACCTGTTGTCCGCATTTCTGGTGAAATACCTCCACACCGAAGAGCTGATTTTTTTGGTATTTTCACCTGGCATGTCAACGGCCATATTCCTCCCACGGACAACAGGTGTCTCCCCGGGTGCCTGACTTAAACAAACCACCTCACCATCAGAATCCTCCTGGTCAATTTCCTCCCCAGCGCCAGCAACACCCATATCCTCCTCATCCTGGTGTACTTCAACACTGACATCTTCAATCTGACTATCAGGAACTGGACTGCGGGTGCTCCTTCCAGCACTTGCAGGGGGCGTGCAAATGGTGGAAGGCGCATGCTCTTCACGTCCAGTGTTGGGAAGGTCAGGCATCGCAACCGACACAATTGGACTCTCCTTGTGGATTTGGGATTTCGAAGAATGCACAGTTCTTTGCTGTGCTGCTTTTGCCAGCTTGAGTCTTTTCATTTTTCTAGCAAGAGGCTGAGTGCTTCCATCCTCATGTGAAGCTGAACCACTAGCCATGAACATAGGCCAGGGCCTCAGCCGTTCCTTGCCACTCCGTGTGGTAAATGGCATATTGGCAAGTTTACGCTTCTCCTCCGACAATTTTATTTTAGGTTTTGGAGTCCTTTTTTTTCTGATATTTGGTGTTTTGGATTTCACATGCTCTGTACTATGACATTGGGCATCGGCCTTGGCAGACGACGTTGCTGGCATTTCATCGTCTCGGCCATGACTAGTGGCAGCAGCTTCAGCACGAGGTGGAAGTGGATCTTGATCTTTCCCTAATTTTGGAACCTCAACATTTTTGTTCTCCATATTTTAATAGGCACAACTAAAAGGCACCTCAGGTAAACAATGGAGATGGATACTAGTATACAATTATGGACTGCCTGCCGACTGCAGACACAGAGGTAGCCACAGCCGTGAACTACCGTACTGTACTGTGTCTGCAGCTAATATAGACTGGTTGATAAAGAGAAGATGTCTATGTAACTATGTATGTATAAAGAAGACTGAAAAAAATCCACGGTTAGGTGGTATACAATTATGGACGGACTGCCTGCCGAGTGCAGACACAGAGGTAGCCACAGCCGTGAACTACCGTACTGTACTGTGTCTGCAGCTAATATAGACTGGTTGATAAAGAGAAGATGTCTATGTAACTATGTATGTATAAAGAAGAATGAAAAAAATCCACGGTTAGGTGGTATTACAATTATGGACGGACTGCCTGCCGAGTGCAGAGACACAGAGGTAGCCACAGCCGTGAACTACCGTACTGTGTCTGCTGCGACTGGATGATAAATGATATAAAAAATATATATATATATCACTACTGCAGCCGGACAGGTATATATTATATATTATATAATGACGGACCTGCTGGACACTGTCTGTCAGCAGAATGAGTTTTATTTTTATAGAATAAAAAAAAAAAAAACACACAAGTGAAGTCACACGACGAGTGTTTAACTTTTTCAGGCAATCACAATATAAGTATACTACTAACTATACTGGTGGTCAGTGTGGTCAGGTCACTGGTCAGTCACACTGGCAGTGGCACTCCTGCAGCAAAAGTGTGCACTGTTTAATTTTAATATAATATGTACTCCTGGCTCCTGCTATAACCTATAACTGGCACTGCAGTAGTGCTCCCCAGTCTCCCCCACAATTATAAGCTGTGTGAGCTGAGCAGTCAGACAGATATATAATATATATAGATGATGCAGCACACTGGCCTGAGCCTGAGCAGTGCACACAGATATGGTATGTGACTGACTGAGTCACTGTGTGTATCGCTTTTTTCAGGCAGAGAACGGATATATTAAATAAACTGCACTGTGTGTCTGGTGGTCACTCACTATATAATATATTATGTACTCCTGGCTCCTGCTATAACCTATAACTGGCACTGCAGTAGTGCTCCCCAGTCTCCCCCACAATTATAAGCTGTGTGAGCTGAGCAGTCAGACAGATATATATAATATTATATATAGATAATAGATGATGCAGCACACTGGCCTGAGCCTGAGCAGTGCACACAGATATGGTATGTGACTGACTGAGTCACTGTGTGTATCGCTTTTTTCAGGCAGAGAACGGATATATTAAATAAACTGCACTGTGTGTCTGGTGGTCACTCACTATATAATATATTATGTACTCCTGGCTCCTGCTATAACCTATAACTGGCACTGCAGTAGTGCTCCCCAGTCTCCCCCACAATTATAAGCTGTGTGAGCTGAGCAGTCAGACAGATATATATAATATTATATATAGATAATAGATGATGCAGCACACTGGCCTGAGCCTGAGCAGTGCACACAGATATGGTATGTGACTGACTGAGTCACTGTGTGTATCGCTTTTTTCAGGCAGAGAACGGATATATTAAATAAACTGCACTGTGTGTCTGGTGGTCACTCACTATATAATATATTATGTACTCCTGGCTCCTGCTATAACCTATAACTGGCACTGCAGTAGTGCTCCCCAGTCTCCCCCACAATTATAAGCTGTGTGAGCTGAGCAGTCAGACAGATATATATAATATTATATATAGATAATAGATGATGCAGCACACTGGCCTGAGCCTGAGCAGTGCACACAGATATGGTATGTGACTGAGTCACTGTGTGCTGTGTATCGCTTTTTTCAGGCAGAGAACGGATTATAAAGTAAACTGCACTGTCCTCACTAGTAAACTCTCTCCACTCAGTCTCTACACTTCTACAGTAACAGTACTCCTCCTAGTCAGCTCCAGTAAATCTCTCTCAGTCTCTTATAATCTAAATGGAGAGGACGCCAGCCACGTCCTCTCCCTATCAATCTCAATGCACGTGTGAAAATGGCGGCGACGCGAGGCTCCTTATATAGAATCCGAGTCTCGCGATAGAATCCGAGCCTCGCGAGAATCCGACAGCGTCATGATGACGTTCGGGCGCGCTCGGGTTAACCGAGCAAGGCGGGAAGATCCGAGTCGCTCGGACCCGTGAAAAAAAACATGAAGTTCTGGCGGGTTCGGATTCAGAGAAACCGAACCCGCTCATCTCTAGTTGTTAAGCGATGTTCTTTGATAGGAATCTAGTAAATCTACTTCCAAAAGACCTAGGGCCTAATTAGATTTGTATACAATGCCAATGTTCATGCACTTGGTCTAATAACGGTAGACTACGAATGTATGAATGCAATCTTGCGATGCCACTAACAATCGGGAATGAGGGAAGGGGCTCCAAACCAGTATCTTGCCTAGGTCACCATGAGGTCTAAATCCGGTTCTGACTGCAGCTGGCTGGACAATTGTCAGGCTTTGGGTAAAAATAATTCCACACATAAGAGGTGAATTTTTTGGTCTTATGCCCAGGCATGACAATGGCCTACTAATCACAGACAAGAACTGCTGCCGCTGGTGCTTAACTTACAGAACAACATCCTCATCATCTACATCCTTATTAATGTAATCAGCTACACAAGTATCCCCCTCATTCTGTGGCGCTTCCACAGTAGCATTCTCAATTTCTGTGTCACCAGCTACACATGGGCTGCTCATCCCCACATTTGCAGAGGTTGCAGAAATGGTGGAAGGAGGCTTCTCTACGAGTACAGTACCAGTATTAGAAATGTCAGACTCACACATAGCTAACATGCTCACCTTTAGACTCTCCAAAGGGATTTGTGAAGTTTCTGAGTGCACAGCTTTTCAGCCTTAGGGAGGAATTCAATTGATCGTGGTAAATTTTACAGCAACAATAAAAAAAAAAAAAGTGTTTTAGCACGATTTTTGGCCCAATGTTAATATCAGTCAGTTCAATTAATGCACTTTTTTGCTGTAAAATGTATCTGCTATCATGCGAAAAACACAGGATTTGGGATAAGTTCCCAGATGCATGTGTTTTAGTGCACAGATTCTGTCTATCATTTTCTAGGATGCAATAGGATGAAAGAAAGAATCTGATTAGTTGCTATAGGCAACATCACTTTTCATTTTTAGAACCTTTAGTAAATTTACCTCTGAATGAGAAATTGTTGCATCATTATTAGAGATGAGCGGGTTCGGTTCCTCGGAATCCGAACCCCCCCGAACTTCAGCCTTTTTACACGGGTCCGAGGCAGACTCGGATCTTCCCGCCTTGCTCGGTTAACCCGAGCGCGCCCCGAACGTCATCATCCCGCTGTCGGATTCTCGCGAGGCTCGTATTCTATCGCGAGACTCGGATTCTATATAAGGAGCCGCGCGTCGCCGCCATTTTCACACGTGCATTGAGATTGATAGGGAGAGGACGTGGCTGGCGTCCTCTCCGTTAGAATAGATAGAGACACTTGAGTTGATTTACTACTAACTTAGTAATTTTGGGGAGCATTAGGAGTACTCAGAGTGCAGAGTTTTGCTGATAGTTACTAGTGACCACCACAAGTTTTATTTATTATTTAATATAATCCGTTATCTGCCTGAAAAAAAACGATACACAGTCACATACCATATCTGTGCTCAGCCTCAGTGTGCTGCATGATAATATCATCTATGTATATCTGACTGTGCTGAGTGCTCACTGCTCACACAGCTGAATTGTGGGGGAAACTGGGGTGCAGTTATAGCAGGAGTACAGTGCACACTTTTGCTGCCAGTGTGACTGACCAGTGACCACCAGTATATTGTCTGCCTGAAAAAGTTAAACACTCCTGTGGTGTTTTTTTTTTTTATTCTATAAACGCATTCTGCTGACAGTGTCCAGCAGGTCCGTCATTCATTATATTATATAAATATTTACCTGCAGTAGTGTTATATTTTTTTTGTTCATCTCTATCATCTTTATCATCTCTATATTAGCAGACGCAGTACGGTAGTCCACGGCTGTGGCTACCTCTGTGTCGTCAGTGCTCATCCATAATTGTATACCTACCTGTGGTGGGGTTTATTTTTCTATCTTCTTCATACTAGTAGTTTAGGAGTCTGCTGACAGTGTCCAGCAGGTCCGTCATTATATTATATATACCTGCAGTAGTGATATATATATATATTTTATATCATTATCATCTCTATACTAGCAGACGCAGTACGGTAGTCCACGGCTGTAGCTACCTCTGTGTCGTCAGTCACCCGTCATCCATAAGTATACTAGTATCCATCCATCTCCATTGTTTACCTTAGGTGCCTTTTAGTTGTGCCTATTAAAAATGGAGAACAAAAATGTTGAGGTTCCAAAAATAGGGAAAGATCCACTTCCACCTCGTGCTGAAGCTGCTGCCACTAGTCATGGCCGAGACGATGAAATTCCATCAACGTCGTCTGCCAAGGCCGATGCCCAATGTCATAGTACAGAGCATGTAAAATCCAAAACACAAAATATCAGTAAAAAAGGACTCAAAAATCTAAAATAAAATCGTCGGAGGAGAAGCGTAAACTTGCCAATATGCCATTTACCACACGGAGTGGCAAGGAACGGCTGAGGCCCTGGCCTATGTTCATGGCTAGTGGTTCAGCTTCACATGAGGATGGAAGCACTTAGCCTCTTGCTAGAAAAATGAAAAGACTTAAGCTGGCAAAAGCACAGCAAAGAACTGTGCGTTCTTCGAAATCACAAATCCACAAGGAGAGTCCAATTGTGTCGGTTGCGATGCTTGACCTTCCCAACACTGGACGTGAAGAGCATGCGCCTTCCACCATTTGCACGCCCCCTGCAAGTTCTGGAAGGAGCACCCGCAGTCCAGTTCCTGATAGTCAGATTGAAGATGTCAGTGTTGAAGTACACCAGGATGAGGAGGATATGGGTGTTGCTGGCGCTGGGGAGGAAATTGACAAGGAGGATTCTGATGGTGAGGTGGTTTGTTTAAGTCAGGCACCCGGGGAGACACCTGTTGTCCGTGGGAGGAATATGGCCATTGACATGCCTGGTGAAAATACCAAAAAAATCAGCTCTTTGGTGTGGAAGTATTTCAACAGAAATGCGGACAACAGGTGTCAAGCCGTGTGTTGCCTTTGTCAAGCTGTAATAAGTAGGGGTAAGGACGTTAACCACCTCGGAACATCCTCCCTTATACGTCACCTGCAGCGCATTCATCATAAGTCAGTGACAAGTTCAAAAACTTTGGGCGACAGCGGAAGCAGTCCACTGACCAGTAAATCCCTTCCTCTTGTAACCAAGCTCACGCAAACCACCCCACCAACTCCCTCAGTGTCAATTTCCTCCTTCCCCAGGAATGCCAATAGTCCTGCAGGCCATGTCACTGGCAATTCTGACGAGTCCTCTCCTGCCTGGGATTCCTCCGATGCATCCTTGCGTGTAACGCCTACTGCTGCTGGCGCTGCTGTTGTTGCTGCTGGGAGTCGATGGTCATCCCAGAGGGGAAGTCGTAAGCCCACTTTTACTACTTCCACCAAGCAATTGACTGTCCAACAGTCCTTTGCGAGGAAGATGAAATATCACAGCAGTCATCCTGCTGCAAAGCGGATAACTGAGGCCTTGGCATCCTGGGCGGTGAGAAACGTGGTTCCGGTATCCATCATTACTGCAGAGCCAACTATAGACTTGTTTGAGGTACTGTGTCCCCGGTACCAAATACCATCTAGGTTGCATTTCTCTAGGCAGGCGATACCGAAAATGTACACAGACCTCAGAAAAAGACTCACCAGTGTCCTAAAAAATGCAGTTGTACCCAATGTCCACTTAACCACGGACATGTGGACAAGTGGAGCAGGGCAGACTCAGGACTATATGACTGTGACAGCCCACTGGGTAGATGTATTGACTCCCGCCGCAAGAACAGCAGCGGCGGCACCAGTAGCAGCATCTCGCAAACGCCAACTCTTTCCTAGGCAGGCTACGGTTTGTATCACCGCTTTCCAGAATACGCACACAGCTGAAAACCTCTTACGGCAACTGAGGAAGATCATCGCAGAATGGCTTACCCCAATTGGACTCTCCTGTGGATTTGTGGCATCGGACAATGCCAGCAATATTGTGTGTGCATTAAATCTGGGCAAATTCCAGCACGTCCCATGTTTTGCACATACCTTGAATTTGGTGGTGCAGAATTATTTAAAAAACGACAGGGGCGTGCAAGAGATGCTGTCGGTGGCCAGAAGAATTGCGGGACACTTTCGGCGTACAGGCACCACGTACAGAAGACTGGAGCAACACCAAAAACGCCTGAACCTGCCCTGCCATCATCTGAAGCAAGAAGTGGTAACGAGGTGGAATTCAACCCTCTATATGCTTCAGAGGTTGGAGGAGCAGCAAAAGGCCATTCAAGCCTATACAACTGACCACGATATAGGAGGTGAAATGCACCTGTCTCAAGCGCAGTGGAGAATGATTTCAACGTTGTGCAAGGTTCTGCAACCTTTTGAACTTGCCACACGTGAAGTCAGTTCAGACACTGCCAGCCTGAGTCAGGTCATTCCCCTCATCAGGCTTTTGCAGAAGAAGCTGGAGACATTGAAGGAGGAGCTAACACTGAGCGATTCCGCTAGGCATGTGGGACTTGTGGATGGAGCCCTTAATTCGCTTAACAAGGATTCACGGGTGGTCAATCAGTTGAAATCAGAGCACTACATTTTGGCCACCATGCTCGATCCTAGATTTAAAACCTACCTTGGATCTCTCTTTCCGGCAGACACAAGTCTGCAGGGGTTCAAAGAACTGCTGGTGAGAAAATTGTCAAGTCAAGCGGAACGCGACCTGTCAACATCTCCTCCTTCACATTCTCCCGCAACTGGGGGTGCGAGGAAAAGGCTCAGAATTCCGAGCCCACCCGCTGGCGGTGATGCAGGGCAGTCTGGAGCAACTGCTGATGCTGACATCTGGTCCGGACTGAAGGACCTGCCAACGATTACGGACATGTCGTCTACTGGCACTGCATATGATTCTCTCTCCATTGAAAGAATGGTGGAGGATTATATGAGTGACCGCATCCAAGTAGGCACGTCAGACAGTCCGTACGTATACTGGCAGGAAAAAGAGGCAATTTGGAGGCCCTTGCACAAACTGGCTTTATTCTACCTAAGTTGCCCTCCCACAAGTGTGTACTCCGAAAGAGTGTTTAGTGCCGCCGCTCACCTTGTCAGCAATCGGCGTACGAGGTTACTTCCAGAAAATGTGGAGAAGATGATGTTCATTAAAATGAATTATAATCAATTCCTCCATGGAGACATTCACCAGCAGCAATTGCCTCCACAAAGTACACAGGGAGCTGTGATGGTGGATTCCAGTGGGGACGAATTGATAATCTGTGAGGAGGGGGATGTACACGGTGATGAATCGGAGGATGATGATGAGGTGGACATCTTGCCTCTGTAGAGCCAGTTTGTGCAAGGAGAGATTAATTGCTTCTTTTTTGGTGGGGGTCCAAACCAACCCGTCATTTCAGTCACAGTCGTGTGGCAGACCCTGTCACTGAAATGATGGGTTGGTTAAAGTGTGCATGTCCTGTTTATACAACATAAGGGTGGGTGGGAGGGCCCAAGGACAATTCCATCTTGCACCTCTTTTTTCTTTCATTTTTCTTTGCGTCATGTGCTGTTTGGGGAGTGTTTTTTGGAAGGGCCATCCTGCGTGACACTGCAGTGCCACTCCTAGATGGGCCAGGTGTTTGTGTCGGCCACTTGGGTCGCTGAGCTTAGTCATCCAGCGACCTCGGTGCAAATTTTAGGACTAAAAATAATATTGTGAGGTGTTCAGAATAGACTGAAAATGAGTGGAAATTATGGTTATTGAGGTTAATAATACTTTGGGATCAAAATGACCCCCAAATTCTATGATTTAAGCTGTTTTTTAGAGTTTTTTGAAAAAAAACACCCGAATCCAAAACACACCCGAATCCGACAAAAAAAATTCGGTGAGGTTTTGCCAAAACGCGTTCGAACCCAAAACACGGCCACGGAACCGAACCCAAAACCAAAACACAAAACCCGAAAAATTTCCGGTGCACATCTCTAATCATTATGTGAGGTTACAAAGATGCTTGATTGACAGTAGTTCTAGAACCACCAATCGCAAACAAAGGCTAAGGCCTGAGCCTTTCCTTGCCATACTTGTGGTGTATAGCAAGTTGGCAATTTTAGGTTTTTCGGCAGTTTACTTTCCCTCTATTAGATGTGTTGGTTTTGTCTTTAACATTCTAAAATATTGTTTTGATTTCAGGTGCCCGTTCTTAAACCCTCTATGCCTTTTAACTTTGGTATTTGTAGATGTTGAAGTACTAATATCACAATTATCATGACTGGTAGAAGCCACAGCACTACTATTTGGTTGCTGCAGCTTCAGCTCTTCTATCGACTGATCATGATCCATATTGACTCACAGCATATATGCTCTTAACGCAGTTGTGTGGCACCTATCAAGCATTATTGTAACACAATGCCACTGCCTGGCCCTGAACACACACAAGTTTTAGAAAATAAGAAGAATGTTTTTTCCTGTTTTTGAACAAATGATAAAAACTTCACACTGTTACTCACAGCGCTTATATTTTTAATGTGGTGGCACGGCACCTACTGTGCATTAACACAATGCCACTGCCTGGCCCTGAATGCACACAAGTTTTGGATGACTATGTTTCCGAGATCAATTGTCAACTGGCAGACCACCAGACGTATAAACAACTACCAGGCACCCCAACACTTGCCTATAAACAAGAATTAGGCAACATCCTCTTGACGGCGAGAACTGAGAATAAGATTTCTGAAAAACTATATACTGGGTTAATACAGAAGGCCCCGGTGGTCCCAATCCTGTTTAACCACCCCCAAAATCCACAAGGATTTGGAAAGACCCCTGGGACGGCCTACAATTTTGGCTAGAGATTTGCTCTAACAGCCGATTTCCCAATTCCTAGATGCCATTCAGGAACCACTAGTGGTCAAACAACCAACTTTTATAAAGGACACCACCAGCTTTTTGAAAGCCATCATCAGTCTGCCACATGTACTACCGGGAACGTTGATTTGTGTTATGGATGTTTGCAACCTGTACACCTGCATTCCTCATGCAGGTGGACTGGGCGCTATGAGGCAATTTTTATCTAGGGAGGAAGTGGACACAATCGATCACACTCTGTTCTTAAAGACTACTTGAACTCACCCTTACACGTAATTATTTTCTTTTCAACAGTAAATTTTATGAACAACAATCTGGATGTGCGATGGGGAGTAACATGGCGCCATCATAGGCTAATGTGTATATGTTTCAGGAAGAGAAAAAGTTATTTCTGGACGATCCAGCTATAGCGAGTGACATTTTAATGTACTCAAGATTTATAGATTATCTATTTTTGTAATGGATGGGGGGGTGTAGTATTATAAAGGTACAATGGAATACATAAATTATCAGCCATCCCCTGTCAAGTTTACGTTCCAGTACAGCTACCACACTATTAACTATTTGGATTTGCAGATTTCTATAGTTAATAACGTCCTGTCTACAAAGGTATACTCTAAAAGAAACAGACAAGAATACACTGTTGGGTGCTAATAGTCACCATCCTAAGGCCTTAATTAAAAGTCTACCTAAATCCCAAATGATCAGGTCAGCCAGAATAAATAGTGACTGAGAACAAGTGAATGAAGAATTGGATACGGGGCTGTGATGTCAACCTTTTGAGGAAACAGAAAGCAGAAGTCCTAGCATATGATAGAGAGGCTCATTTGATCCAACAAAGCAAACATGCCAACAAGGAAGTCATCCCTTGGAAAAACAAATATTCCACAGCAAGGCCAGTAATAGAACGTGCAACAAGGGCTCTGTGGCCCATTGTTGCCACAGACAAGAATTTGCCTTGTTTTACAAATAAAAGATCAATGGCATGTTTTATGAGAGCCAGAAATATCAAAGATTCAATAGTACAAACGGATGTCACAGGCTTTTCAATAGTACAACCAGTGACATTCATGACAAAACCTACAGGCTGTTACAAATGCCTGGGATTTATGACCTATTCACACATGGTAACTGGACACACCTTCCGCCATCCTCAAACAGGAAAAGACGTAAAAATTAAACATATATTAACATGTACAACAAGCCACATTATCTATCTTATCACTTGCCCTTGTGGCAAAGGATATGTGGGCAAGACGACCCGTACTATGAGAGAGAGAGCGCATGGCACTCCACCGCTCCGCAATCAAGTATGCTCTGCTGAAGAAGGCATCAAAACAACCGGTCACAAGCCATTTAGCGGAATTGAACCACCTCCTTTCGACTTTAAGGCACATAGCTATAGACCACATCCTGGATAACCTACGAGGTGGGGATAGAAACAACAAACTACTCCATTTGGAAGTTAGGTGGCTCTACAGGCTGAATTCAGCTAGCCCCCATGGACTGAACCCAAAAATATTTTGGAACATCTTCAATTAAAAAACATTACACACCTACTGTATATACATGGAATTTATCTCCCTAGCACAGTGACTGTATTACCGCTAGCTAGTTTAGTAAATCAGATGTAGGGGAGTCCTTTTTTAAGCAACTATTATACAGGTTGAGTATCCCATATCCAAATATTCCGAAATACGGAATATTCCGAAATACGGAATTTTTTGAGTGAGAGTGAGATAGTGAAATCTTTGTTTTCTGATGGCTCAATTTACACAAACTTTGTTTAATACACAAAGTTATTAAAAATATTGCTGTATACCACTTTTTTTGTAGTCAGAGTCAGCCGGTTTTGACACACTTTATAACGCACAGGGCTGATGTACACAGCACAATAAAAGACACATCATACAAAAGATACGTACCATTGCAGCCACTGACACGTCTGTTCTCTACCATACATTACGTCTGTTCTCTACCATGTGAAGTATATTAGTGTTAAGTATGGCGATATGACCTTGGAGATAATCGGAGATGCTGCAGCTGACGTGACCCCTACCCTCTCTTGTCTTCCTCAGGTACTTTATCTCACTCCTACATGACTCTCATCCCTGCAAGTTCTATGCTTACTTATGAATTGTGATAGGTAACCTGTGTCTTTGTTTATAGTTATTCCTAACCACTACTATAGTAGGAGTCCACTGTGTACTAGTGGGGGATGTCCTGCTCTATTGTTGTTCACACCTGTAGCTGACCTTTTGTTGTGGGTGGGGTCTCAGTGGGTGGGTGCTGTTAGCAATCTAGACTGTATCTTTATTTAATCAGTACAGACTGGCTGTATAAGCCTCTGGCTGTGTAGCATCTTAGCTGTGAAGTATATTAGTGTTAAGTATGGCGATATGACCTTGGAGATAATCGGAGATAAACAGGAGAAGAACAGAAGGACAGCAGACTATCTTCCACACCTGCAATCAACAGCCTACAGAGAGTAACCTAATCAAGTACCACCAACGCCTGCAATCCACACAGCCTGGACACTGAACTCCCTGTCTGCTTAATACCCCTTTTCCACCTACGTACCGTGTCCGATCCGGGATGTTTAACACGGCTACAACCCGTGTCGGCTCCCCCGTTTCCACTACACTTCGACACGGGTTATTCCCGTGTCTGATCTGTTTCCACTTAACCCGGGTAAGCTCTGTAAAAGCCTATTGCTGTCATTACAAATGGACTTTTTACTGTCTCATCAAGATGATGTCATCAAAAGGACCAAAAGGGAGGGGTGGGGCCTGCTCACAGCATTGCAGCAATGGACGCCGGTGCAGTAGCTGTGTCTAGCATGGAGTCGCAGACTGTTTGCAGTTTACTGCTGCTTTCTGCTACAGACAGCTTGATGCAGCTTTTCACCTTGTGCTACCTACTGCAGAGCTGGAGAAGGAGAGCTCAATTCTTTGCAGAGAGGGCTACCTATCGACGCAAATATTTGAAAAGGAGGAGAGCGCGTATATCATCCACTGTTGTTATTTCTTTAATAACAATGAACTGTACACCAAGCCGAAGAATGTGGATGAGAGATCGCAGACATGGGGAAGCATTCATGCAGACTATTCTAGCATATCAGGAGGAGCAGTGGATGTCAAACTTCAGGATGTCTCGCGCTACATTCGAGTATGTTTTGGAACTACTGTCCCCCGCAATAACCATGCAGACCACCAGGTTCCGTAAGCCCATTGAGCCAGCCAGGAGGTTAGCGATTGCTCTCTGGTGGTATGCTACCCCTGGAGAGTATCGCACAGTTTCCAGTTTATTTGGAGTAGGGATTGGCACGGTCTGCAAGATTGTCTACCAGGTCACGCGGGCATTGCTGGATACCATGTACCATCGCTTTATTTCCTTGCCACAAGGACAGCGGCTAGATGAGACTATAAAAGGGTTTAAGAAGCGTGGCTACCCACAGTGTGCTGGTGCCATAGATGGGACCCACATCCCCATCATCGCCCCCCATGACAACCCAGCAGACTATTACAATCGTAAGGGTTGGCATTCCATTGTTCTGCAAGCTGTAGTGGACCACAAATACTGGTAAGCACTGTTTCACTAATGTGTTTGAAATAGGCTTGGCCTGTTTTATGATAATGCATAAACCTTTATTTTTAGTTTCACAGATGTCTTCATAGGGTGGCCCGGACGGTCACATGATGCAAGGGTTCTCGCCAACTCCGATCTTTACAGTATTGCTGAGGACAAGCTTGGTGGATGGCTTTTCCCTCTAGAGGTAAGATTATTTACTACTTAAACTAATGTTCGCCCATAAACCAATAGTCAAGTTTTACCCCTGTAATAATATTAATGTTTTATTAACAGAAATCGGTGATCGTACATGGTGTGGACATCCCGGTCCATCTCATTGGTGATGCAGCATACCCATTACAGCGCTGGCTAATGAAGGGCTACACCCAGCATGTTCACTTATCCCCCGAACAGACATCATATACCCATGCCCTAAGTTCGGCCCGTATGGCAGTGGAGAATGCGTTTGGGCGTTTAAAAGGACGCTGGCGCTGCCTCATGAAGAGGAATGATGTGGACTTGAAAATAATGCCAGATATAGTAGCGGCCTGCTGCATTCTCCATAACATATGTGAGATACAAAAGGAAAACTTTCTCCCCGAGTGGAATGTACATGATCATGGGGCGGGGGTCACTGTACATGATGCACCAGGCTTGGTGGGGGGGCATGACGCTGCCAGCGAGTGCATAAGGGCCACCATTGCAGCTAATCTTCAAACAATGTTGCAGTAGAGAAAACAGACAAGTTTTTGTGTGCAAACAATTTTTGTTTATTTCGTTTTTTCAGTTATAAAAATTTGGTTCAAAAGTTGTTATTATATTTTTCCTTTTAAACAGTTGGCACACATTTTCTGAGGTAACAATATAAAATATTTAAGTGCAAACATGTCACTGTAAAATTCCACATAACGCAAGGGGTCTTCAACATGTGTCCCTCCAGCTGTTGTGGAACAACATGTACCAGCATGTGCTGCTATGTGTTTCCACAACAGCTAGAGGGCCACATGGTGAAGACACCTGCCCTGAGGTAAAAGAGTAAAGTGCAAACAGGGCACTCTGTATAAAAAAAAACCTAATGTTTGGTTTGGCAGATATCGGGTCACCCCCAATATTTGGATCGCACTGCCGCACATTTTCTGAGGTAACATTATAAAATATTTAAGTGCAAACATGTAAAATTCCACATAACGCAAGGGGTCTTCAACATGTGTCCCTCCAGCTGTTGTGGAACAACATGTACCAGCATGTGTTGCTATGTGTTTCCACAACAGCTAGAGGGCCACATGGTGAAGACACCTGCCCTGAGGTAAAAGAGTAAAGTGCAAACAGGGCACTCTGTATAAAAAAAAACCTAATGTTTGGTTTGGCAGATATCGGGTCACCCCCAATATTTGGATCGCACTGCCGCACATTTTCTGAGGTAACAATATAAAAAGGTAGCCCAAATATCTGGATCCCACTGCCCATTTTCTGAGGTAACACTATAAAACTTTAAAGTGCCAACAGGGCACTCTGTAAAATCAAAATAATGTTTGCATTTGTAGGTATCAGGGTTGAGGATACAGTGCAAACATAACCTTAAAACACAAACATTGTTTTATAACCCGCTGCTCTAGGGCAGTTGTCTATATACCCGAAATTCTGAGGACTGCGGGATTTGTGTTGGGGGATTTGAGGGAGGCTCATAGTTGTATGGACCATATGGGTGCTGTGGGTAGGCTGTGTCTTGCTGTTGTGTTTGTGTGGTATTCCCTATGGTACGTGCAAACGTGCGTTCAAAAAATGTCATCTGCCTATCATGCATGGTCATTAACTGACTCATAAAAGTTTGATGCATTTCTTTTTCTGACGCAAGGAATCTCTCAAGCCGTGCATCTTCCTGG
Organism: Pseudophryne corroboree; assembly: GCF_028390025.1. Taxonomy (NCBI): domain Eukaryota; kingdom Metazoa; phylum Chordata; class Amphibia; order Anura; family Myobatrachidae; genus Pseudophryne; species Pseudophryne corroboree. The sequence continues at coordinate 116,151,483 of NC_086449.1, read as the reverse complement.
GCATTGAGCTCACTATCTGCCTCACGCAGGTGATCCAAGATAATGGACTTCATTGCTTTGACCGTTTGTTCTGTTTTGTTCAGTTTCTTTTTCCGCTGTGGAACGTTGTAGACTGTGAAGGAGATGAAACAGAATGTAAGCAACAATTTAAAAATAGCAGTGGTAGCATATACGTGTTTGTGGCCTTCTCCCACCTGCACACTAGCTATACTCTGCAACATTACCATGATTCTATTAAAAAATAGCAGTGGTATCATATACGTGTCTGTGGCCTTCTCCCACCTGCACACTAGCTATACTCTGCAACATTACCATGCCTTTACATATAGGGACTGCTGCAACTGTATTTGTAATGGTAATACTTACTATTTGAGCGCAAAGTCGTGGTCTTGGGGGGTTGCGACGTCTCCGCCTGAGACTGTGGTACGTCCTCAATAGTGGCACTGATGGAATCATCATTGACGGTCGAGTCTTCAAAACTGCTGTCCGATATAAGCAGCGGGGATGATGGGCTGCATTGTGAGCTGGGAAGGCTGTGCTGTGTTTCGTCACAGTCCTCGTCGACTGACATCTGGCGACTGGCAGAGCTGGATGACGATAGTGCTATGGGATTTGTTATCGCAGTTTTGCCGAAGACACTATAGCATAGGTCATAATATGGCCATTCCATACGCCCAGCACCACTTTTCTTGCGGTTATGGTCGTGTACTTTGGTGAATTGTCTGCGTAGTGCCTTCAATTTGTTAACGACTTGTTGCTGGGTTTTTTGGATGCCCCTTTCTGCCAGCATAAGGGATATGTTCTTGTAGACGATAGCATCCTTAACTGTTCCAGTCACCTGCCTTCTTATTTCTTCCTCTCCCCGAATATTAAGCAGCTCCTTGATCTCTGTGTCTGACCAGATATGGCTAGCCATGTTGCTGTGCTGGAGCTTCTGCTGCTGTATATTGTCTGGAAGCTGCTGCAATAAAAAGATCTGTATGTACCCAGCGCGACTTCAGAGTGTTTTGTTTGCTGCCTCAATGCCTGCATGTGCCCAGCGTGTCTCCCAGGGATGACATCATCTTCCAGTGCCCCAGAAGCACCAATCAGCGTCTCAGAGCGTTACTCGGGTCTGAAAACACGTGTAATGACCGTTTCCACTGCACCGCTATCCGTGTCATTACCGTGTTCTACCCAGGTAAATAGCCGGGTTGGATTCCCGGGTCACTCAACCCGTGTTGACCCGTTTCCACCTACTAAAAATCCGTGTTGATGCGCGCCCCCGTGCAAAAACACGGGTAAAAACAGCTAGTGGAAAAGGGGTATAAGTAACAGCCATACTGCTCTCACACATTGCTTCCTGCTCCTCATTTATACTCTCTTCAACCACTGTGTAACATTCTCTGTGTTTCCATTCCCTCCATTATTTACTAAAAAAACTGGTCTCCACTGTCTCTGCTTTGACTACATCCCCCTTCTTATTCTTATTATTATTTCTTTATTACAGCCACTCCATTCAATACTATTCCTCAGAACAACACTACTGAGCAGGAATTATGGCTCCTCGATCCTGTCCCATACCAATCCTCACTGCTAGATCACCCGCCACCCAAATTTCCAGACTACCCACACGCATTCAGAACCAAGCCAACCTGATCCCCATTTCCCCCGTCCCCTCCCTTCCCTTCTCCTGTGCACTCTGGAATGCTAGATCAATCTGCAACAAGTTGCCAACTATCCACGACCTCTTCATCTCCCACTCTTTTAACCTTCTCGCCATCACTGAAACCTGGCTCTCCTCCTCTGACACCACCTCCCCTGCTGCCCTCTCCTACGGAGGCCTCTCCTTCACCCACACGGTCAGACCTGATGGCCGCCAGGGTGGAGGCGTGGGCATCCTTCTCTCTCCTAACTGCACCTTTCGGGTCATCCCACCTGAGCCCTCCCTCACCTTCTCCACCTTTGAGGTCCACACTATCCGCCTCTTCTACCCCATTCACCTCCATGTGGCAGTGATCTACCGCCCCCCTGGCCACTGTACACCTTTCCTTGACAACTTTGCTGCCTGGATTCCCCACTTTCTCTCCTCCGACCTCCCCTCTATCATCCTCGGTGACTTTAACATCCCTATCGATATCACTAATGCCGCTTCCTCTAACCTTCTTGCTCTTTCCACCTCCTTTGGACTTTCTCAATGGTCCTCCACCCCTACTCACAATCTCGGCCACTCCCTCGACCTTGTCTTCACCCACCGATGTGATCTCTCTAATTTCTCTAACTCTCCCTTCCCTCTCTCTGACCACCATCTGCTTTCTTTCACCCTCTCATCTTCCCCTCTCTGCTCCACACCCAGATCCACCATCACCAGACGCAATCTCGGGTCCCTCAACCCCACTATCATGTCCTCCCTCGAGACCTTCCTCTCTCCTCTTTCCACTATGACTTGTCCCAACCAGGCAGCCTCCTTCTATAACTCTTCCCTTACTGCTGCTCTTGACTCTGTGGCCCCCCTCTCATCTATCCCCCTCCGCCGCTCCAAACCCCAACCCTGGCACACCAAACTCACACGATTCCTACAAAAATGTTCACAGTCTGCAGAACGCTCCTGGAGGAGATCCCACTCTCTGGCGGACTTTCTCCATTTCAAGTTTATCCTCTCTTCCTATAGCTCTGCTCTTTCTCTCGCCAAGCAATCCTTTTTCCAAACACTCATCTCTTCTCAGTCCTCCAGTCCACGCCGACTCTTTGAAACTTTCAACACTCTCCTTCGCCCCCCTCCTCCTCCCCTCCCCTCTTCCCTTACTCCCACTGACTTTGCCTCCTTCTTCATCTCCAAAATTGAGGATATTCAAAATTACATCTCCTCCCGTCACCCCTCTGCTGCCCCCCTGCTCCCACCATCCCTCCCGTCCATCTATCCCACTCTGTCCTGCTTCCGTCCCACCTCTGACAAGGAAGTCCACTCCCTCATCTTATCCTCTCCCCCCACAACCTGCCACTTGGACCCCCTCCCCTCCCGTCTTCTCCGCTCCCTCCCCCCCCTCTGCATGCTCCCACCTTGCTCACCTCTTTAACCTATCACTCTCTACTGGCATCTTTCCCTCACCATTCAAACATGCTCTGGTGTCCCCTATTCTCAAAAAAGCCAACCTCGACCCTTCATCACTCACTAGCTACCGCCCCATCTCTCTTCTCCCTTTCGCCTCCAAACTACTTGAATGACTGGTCTACAGCCGTCTCACAAGCTACCTCTCTGACCACTCCATCCTTGATCCACTACAATCTGGCTTTCGCCCACTCCACTCCACCGAGACTGCCCTGGTGAAAGTCACCAGTGACCTGCTTTCGGCCAAATCCAAGGGCCACTTCTCTTTGCTCATCCTTCTGGACCTCTCTGCTGCCTTTGACACCGTGGATCACCCTCTCCTCCTCCGCACACTCCAAAATGTTGGCCTCTCTAGCACCGTCCTTGACTGGTTTACCTCATACCTCACTAACCGCTCCTTCTCTGTGTCTGCCTCCGGAACCACCTCACACCCTTCCATCCTTCCTGTTGGTGTCCCTCAGGGTTCTGTCCTAGGCCCCCTTCTGTTCTCCCTCTACACCTCTTCCCTGGGTGCGCTCATTAACTCCTTTGGCCTTCAATACCACCTCTATGCTGATGACACACAACTCTACCTCTCCTCTCCTGATCTGAGCCCCTCTGTTCTCTCTCAGGTCTCCAGCTGCCTCTCTGCCATCTCCTCCTGGATGTCTGAGCGCTCTCTGAAGCTCAACATGGACAAAACTGAACTTATTATCTTTCCTCCAGCCAGAGCAACACCCCCTACAAACATCTCTATCACTGTTGACAACACTATCATCTCCCCCGTTCCCCAACTCCGCTGCCTGGGCGTCACTCTTGACTCCTCCCTCTCCTTTGCACCCTACATCCAAGCTCTGGCGCAATCTTGTCGGTTCCAGCTACGCAACATTGCTCGCATCAGGCCATTTCTCTCCCAGAGTGCAACTAAACTTATCATCCACTCACTGGTCATCTCACGACTTGACTACTGCAATGTGCTCCTCACTGGCCTCACTTGCTCCCACATCGCTCCCCTCCAATCTGTCCTCAACTCTGCAGCTAGGCTCATCTTCCTCTCCCACCGCTCCACTTCTGCCACTCCCCTTCAACAAAATCTACACTGGCTCCCATTCCCCTACAGAATCCTCTTCAAACTCCTCACCCTCACATACAAGGCCATCTCTAATTCCACTGCTCCCTACATCTCCAACCTCCTCTCCCTTCATACTCCCTCCCGCCCACTACGGTCGGCTGATGACCGTCACCTCTCCTCTGCCTTGGTTACTGCTTCCCATGCACGAGTTCAGGATTTTGCCCGTGCTGCACCCCTTCAGTGGAATGCGCTCCCCCGCTCCATTAGACTCTCCCCGACCTTGCAAAGCTTCAAACGGGCATTGAAAACCCACCTATTCATCAAAGCGTACCCCTCCAATGCATAACCTAGTCCTTAGGCTGCTCCTCCATCCCCCTGCCCCATGCCTTGGACATCTCTGCTTTGCTCGCATACCACCATCAGGCTTCTACCTGCTTGCACCTCATGTCATCTGTCTGTTGCCCCTCCCCACTAGATTGTTAGCTCTTCAGAGCAGGGCCCTCTTTCCTCTTGTCTAAACCCTCTTCGTGACACATTTCACTCAGCGACCATCTTTACCTGCTTTCTCTCCTGCTGGTAAAGGCTCATCTCTATCTATGGCCGCCAGCCCCAAGTAGTACAATGATTACTCCTTCGCTACTTACATCTAAGCTGTATTATGTTTTGAGATTTGTGTTGCTCTTTGTTACCTGCACTCCATTTTTGTTATTTATTTACTGTTATGCTAAGTTCTGTCTCCCTGTACTGTCCTTTGTACGGCGCTGCGAAACACTTGTGGCGCCCTATAAATAAAATGTAATAATAATAATAATAATACATTAGAGATCTAGGTTTAGTATCACTATTATTAACATTTATATTCTTGAATTATACACTACACTTTATTTGTTTACATTAGTACACGCACTGACCATACATATTTAATTCAGTAATATGGGTCAAAAACCCTTCTCTGACTGCCATGCAGACCATACACATACCGTACCAAGGGAACACCTAGAGTATTTAGTATTCCATGGATTATATACTATGACCCATAGAGATATTGGCCCCTACAATAGGTATAAGGTATAAGATTAGGATAATAGATCATCCTGCGTGGGGACATACTGTAAATTGTGGACTTTGTATACGAACATGCCGATATACTGTATAGGTATAATGCTGGCAGCCCTCCCTGTTTAATCCCGCATTGTACAGACTGTAATTTATTAATATGTAATGGATTCCTTATGTAATGGTGGATGGGCTCCTGTAAGTTTTTATACACCACTTTTTTACACTATTTGACAGCACCGGCCCGCACATACTGATGCCGCTCCGGCACTGTGGTGTAATGTTAATAAGTGGCACTACTGCGAATTGTAACATGAATAAGTGGGACAAATGTGTGGCGTGACTAAGCCTCTTTCCTGCGAGACCATGCCCCCTTTTTGGACATGCACCTTCAGCACGCACTGTCCCTATTCATAATATGTGTGGGGAGTAACAGCAGTGCTCTTTCAGGCACAGGGCACCAAAATATCTATTTATGGCTCTGTCCAAAACACAAGCTGGGAAGGTGATGTTCTGCCTAGTTCCAGGACCCGAAAATGGCAAGGAGACATGAGTCGGGACTCAGATCCACTCAGAATAAGTAAGTTCATGGGGGTTCAGTTTCCTGGAAACCGAACGCGCTCATTTCTACAAGGAAGGTGACAAGTTGCTGGGACTATACTATCAGCCTATGCCATTCAGTACGGTTGTGTGCGTAAAAACATACACCTAGGCAAGTAAATGTAAAATAACAAGGCTTTTATATTCTAACACACCACCAAAAGGCTATGGCCCTAATTTAGCATGAGTTGTAGTTTTACAAACAAAAATTGCAAAACTATATCTCCTTCCACTAGTATGCCGGGTCTTCCAACCCCACCCACCCCCCACTGAAATGCGAGCACTTCGAAGGCAGTCGCCGGGCCGCCATGTTTTGGGTTGCAGCGGTTGCGCATGACATCACACAGCTGCTGCAGTCGGCCCCACAAATGGTCTGCACACGCCTCCGTTGTACAGACTGTGCCCTCCCAGTGCCACGACAATGCCCCATCAACGCCCCCTTGCGTCACTTAGACTGCAATCGCAATCTAAGTCTTTGCACATTCTGATTAGCGATTTCTGCACTTCAGTGACTCATGCTGAACTGGCCCCTACATATCACCTATTCTGAGTATATTGGGCTTATATTTTGTGCGTTTGCCCACTCAGCGCTAGCTGATTAGTCCAAATCAAGCTTTAGGACTGACTCACAGATGCATGTGGGAGGGGTCACTGCCATAGGTGTGCGCAGGGGGGGTGCCTGGTGCGCACAGGCACCCCCTAATGTCTGGCACCCCAATCTCACATGCCTGATGCAATGATCGCCAAGCAGGCTGATTACTGTCTCTTCTGTGCTGCACCCTGTCAGGACTGCATTACTGACCGAACGCCTGGGTTAATCAAGGGTGCCACTGCCACCAGCTTTCAAACTCCCGGCTCCACCTCAATGTACAAAAACATGCTCGCACGCCCACCCGTCACACCCGCCACATGCCCAACTCTCTCCTTCTATGCTATGCCAATGCCAGCCACTGATGAGGAGCAGCATGCAGCCAGCGTTCCTCTTAGGAAGACAAATTCAATACTGGCAGACGTCCGGCAGCAGCATTGACACGTCACTCGTTTTTCCAGCAGCAGCAGTACTAGTCTGCGACTGTCAGTGTCACTGAGTGACTGACTTGTAAGTAAGCTGCTGCAGATTGCAGGGGAAAGAGAGGGGGAGCCAGATCAGGCTGAGGAGGAGCAGTGTAATTGCAGTTAGTGCCATCATGGGTGTTTGTTTGGTGCACACCACCACATCTGACAATGTATCTGCTTTATTAGGATTGGTACAAGGGTGGATATTTTATATGCGTTGACCGTCAATAGATGGTGCTAGACACGCCCAAAAGGCGGCGCTAGACACACCCCTCCGATGGTGCACCCCCTAATAAAATGTGCTGCGCACGCCTATGGTCACTGCTGCATGTTCCCTCACCTATAAGTGGCTTCTCAGATCGCTCTCTGCTTCTGAAGATGCAGCATTACATACACTGGCCAGGCCATCGGAAGTGGCCCCTCAAACTTACCTGCCGAAGCCAGTGAATCTGCATCCAAATCCCAGGCTTCTATGGACTGCATCAGCTGCAGCCCAAAGAAGCCGGATTGTAGAAAGCCAGCTCTCTGCCTATTGCAGCCCGGTGTAGCAGTCCTGGAGGGAGAAAACAACTCCCAATGGTACTGCCTTGTGTGTCTGTAACTGGCAGGTAGAACTTCCAATAGTAAGTCAGTGCAGTCAGGGACTGCATCTGGCTTCACTGACACTGAGAGGTGTGGCGGATTTTACCTGGGGGGCTGCAGTACTACAGCCCATATGCAAAATCTGCCATTGGTGCTGACTGATGGTACTTGGGGGCTAATTCAGACCAGAACGCTGCTGTGCGTTTTCGCACAGCGGGAGATCAGGTATGAACTGTGCATGCATATGCACTGCAATGCGCAGGCGCGACAGACTGCAGCAACAGGGATACTGGGCAGCGACAGGATGGCATCGGCGAACGCAAGGAGATTGACAGGAAGAGGGCTTTTGTGGGTGGCAACTGACCGTTTTCAAGGAGTATCTGGAAAAACGCAGGAGGGACCAGGCGTTTGGAGGGAGGGTTTCTGATGTCAGCTCCGGTCCTTATCATCGCACTGGAAGAGTAAGTCCTGGGTTGCGCAGAGACTGCACAAAATTAGTTTGTGCAGCTCTGCTACACAACCAAACGCACACTTGCACAGCGAATTCCCCCTCCCTCTGTTGGTGGCGACAACCTGATCACAGGGATGCAAAAAACGCACCTTGGGGGTCAGGTCTGAATGACCCCCCTGGTACTCAGAATGGAATTGGCAACATTTTGGCAAACAACCATACTTATACAATTTACACATTAAGTTATTTCTGTATTAAATACTGCATACTGATAACACAAGGAACAACAGCCCATCACACCATACATAAAGCCTTTTGCCATGTGTCCCTGTATGGTTTAGCCCTCGGTTTTTAGCATTAACCAATTGCTCATTACTTCTTCTAATGGACTAGTTGCCAGGTTCAATTTCAGAACATGATCTGACTTTGTGTGCAGTATGGGTTAATCCCAGTTTGTAAGATGCAGTAAAACCCTTTTGGGATACATCCAATAATTGTGGCATGTTGACCTTATGTAACTGAATTCAGTTATGGCTGTAATCCTTCACAGTGTAGAAAGTGTTAGCGGTTAAGTAACCTAAGCAAGTAGCATAACAGCATCATTGTGCTAATCACCTGACTGCAAATTAGCTGAGAGTTCAAACCACAGAAACCTGACTATTTCACTAACATGATCTATCTATTATAGATAATTGTCTCCAGTGGCGGAACTAGCGAGCGGTGGGCCCAGGTGCAACAAAATGCTTTGGGCCCCCATCCCGTCCAAGTCCACCCCCCCAACTCCAAATTAGAGATTCTTTGCAGGCTCCTGTATAATATGTGTATATATATATATATATATATATATATAGTCCATGGAAGCAGCCCGGCACTCCGTTATCCCCGATGGGGTATCGCTCTGGTGCCCTCCTAGGGGTGTGGTGGCCCCAATATGCAGAATGGAGGGGAACGGCGGCACTCAGAGACTTTCACATCCAGGTGATGTGAAAGTCTCTGAGTGCCGCCGTTCCCCTCCATTCTATATATATATATATATATATATATATATATACATATACACTGTGGGGCAAGTAGAATTTTTTTTTTTAGCTGTACTGTGTGCGCGCGCCATTGGCACGCGCACGGCAAAACATGGGTGTGGCCACATGCCACATGGGGCATGGCCAATGAAAATGGGGGCGTAATACACATATGACCCAAATAGTGCAGTGCCAGATACACATATACCCCCACAGTGCCAGATATGCCCCCACGGTGCTAGATATGCCCCCACGGTGCCAGATACACATATGCCCCCACATTGCCAGATACACATGACCCAACAGTGATAGATATGCCCCCACAGTGCCAGATACACATATTCCCCCACGGTGCCAGATATGCCCTCATAGTGCCAGATATGACTCCACATTGCCAAATACACATGCCCGGCACTAGCCCGCCAGCACTATAATGCTCTTCCCTTCTCTTCTCCCTTCCAGCATCACTTACTGTTGTGTAAGTCACCAGTACAGACAGAGCAGCATGACTGGCATGTCAGTGTAAGGAAGCCCCCAAACACTGGTGATACAAGGAGCAAGTTCTCCCTGAGGTTGCCTTCTCTGGGGCAATACTTGTACCAACTGCCCTCCCAGGGACCAAGAGCTCTCTTCCCATGCACTCTGCCCGGGGCAGCCCTGTTAATGTCTAGGACGGTGGGAAATGAAGAGTTAAACTATAGCAGAAATTGTTACAATGTATCAGATTAGGCCAGGAGCAGTCACCGCGCCTGGGGCGCCCTGCTGCCAGCCATTCTGCCCATCTATTACCCCCAGCGTCAGCGCCCACTCACCGGCACATGAGTAGAACTCATACTCCGCCTTCTCCGTCTTGATGATGGTGAGTGTGGGCTTCAGATCCAGCGCCGCTTTCATGGTGGCTGTGGCCGGGTCCCCCCCGCCTTCTCCTGGTGTGTGAGCAGCGCTCCGCCGCCTCCCGTCCACCTATTGTTACCCGCAGCAGCCTGTGATCACTGTCCTGCGCGGGAGAGAGAGCGAGAGAGAGAGCTGGGGGAGGAGGGTGGTCCTGAGCCGTGACAGCAACCAGGGGGCCGGCTCACTGCAGCCTATGGGGACCCGGGCTCTTACATCACACACCAATCACTGAGTGTACCGGGCCAGCCGATCGGAGTAAGGAGGAGGGAAGGGGAGAGGGGCCCACCGCTGTCAAAGGGCCCAAAGCCAGCGGCATGTCACTGAAGAGGTGAACTGCCGCTGGCTGTGGGCCCCTTGACAGCGGTGGGCCCCAGTGCAAGGCACTGCTTGCACAGGCGGTAGTTCCGCCTCTGATTGTCTCCATATAAACATCATGTTCTGTGGTCAGTGACAGGACCGCACTGGTAAACAGAATTGTCCTCTTTTTTTCTGCTTCATAGTCCCAATATTTACTCATTCTGGTGCAGTTACAATAGAAAACGTAAGCTGATTATTCCTGCTGTAAAATTGGACATAGACCCTATATTGAGACGTGAACTGCAAACCCGTCAGATGGGATGCCGGCGGTCACAAAACCGGCGCTCGCATCCCGATATTCAAGATTCCAACAGGGTATTTAAATTCCCCTCCCCTACCCATCTAACCCTCCCTTACCGTGGCCTAACCCTAACCCTTTGTGCCTAACCCGGCCTAACCTCCTCCCTTAGTGCCTACAGCTAACCCCCCCCTTTAACCATAACCTCCCCCCTGTGGCTCCTATACGTAACACTCCCCAGCCAAACCCTAACCCTCCCAGCTATACTTACCTTACAGTCAATGGTATCTTGAACATATACCATTGAGACAAAAAAGAGAACTGACTGGCGCTGTCACAGGTATACCAGTGGCGTGTAATGAAGAAATTATATAATGTAAACATTAACAACCATAAAAAAATGTTTTACTAAACAGTTATACAAAACACATCTGAATATAGATAATAGTATAAATAAAAGATTCTCTTACATCCACCACACTACAGGATAGTCGCCTGTAGTCTAAAGAATATCTATATAAATCACTAATATGCATTTTCCCCTGGCGATAAAACCTGGGTTACTTCCATGATAACCCAGGTCATGGCTCATTGGAAAAGGGTTAATCCAGGTCCAGTGACCCAGGAATTCAATCCGGCTATTTTGCAGGGTTGGTCCCGGGAAGGACCCAGATTAAGGGGCAGTGTAAACAAGTAAACCAGGTCATCCAACCCAGCTCCCGTTTACAGCATTGGGAGATCCACGGCGACACTGCTTCCTACAGCACTGATGCATATTAGTAGTGGGGCCAGTGACGTCAGGGGGCGGAGCCAGAGTCTATACTGCTGCTGAGAGACTCCCAGCACTACTGTACCTGTGTGCAGTGTAAATGGCTCTAACCCGGGAGTAATCCGAGTTGGAGCTGTGGTGGAAAGGGGTCAGTCCCGGGTCTGACCCGGTTTGGAACTGTGTTCCAAGTCTCTGGTCAGACCCGCAGGTGGGAAAAAAAGGGGTATTAGAAAAAAAACAAGAACAGCACTAAAGAAAGTGCAGGCAAATGATTCAAAGAGAGACTGTGAGAATGTAATAAAGTATAAAAAAATGTAATATTTAATCATTCCTAAGTCATATATACATGTAGCATATTCTATATAATAAAACGCTAACTTACCCCCCCCCCCCTTTATGGGGGGAATTAAATTGTTTTGTGCTTCAGCAGCCACTAGATGGCTCCCGATAGAGCAGTTCAAGTGTTGCTCTGTTCAGGTGCACACAGCAGCCAGCGCTGACATTACTGTTTTATGTTGGTCCATCAGTTTGACAGTCTGCTAACTAGTATCTCAGTAAAAACTAAGACTAATCACAGACATAATCATAAAATTCACAAAAGAGTACAACAGGTATTAATACGCTTCCATGTATACTGCATACCGGTAAATATCTTTAATCTTAATTATGGGGGTATCACACCTCCCAAATTTCATTACTCCACACTAGAAAAGGGGGCATGGCCTCAGTATAAAGGGGGCGTGACTTCGTGGGAATGCCACAACCGCCTGCCATGCCTCCCATTTCATTATTGTGGGGGCATGGTGAGAACTCTGTGAGCTGTTGGCAAGCCCCCAGTCTCCTGTGAATAGAAGCTGTGCACATGTGCACAGAGTCTGTTCACCGCTGCTCTACAGCAGAGAGGTGAGTGACAGGAGCCTCCCAACTGCCCAGCCACCACTGCGGGACACTGCAGCCTACACATGGGACAGCGGGACTGTCTTGCAAAAATCGGGACAGTTGGGAGGTATGAGGTATGTATAGAAACATCCTTTATGAACAGTCCAATGTCAACACATCGGTAATTCAACAATTATTTTGATTAAAGAATGTTGGTAAATACAGTTGGTAATTGACATTTATATATGATACTGTGTGTATTGGTCTTGAAACCACAATAATAATTACCAATATTGTCACAAGTGATCAGGCTACTTCTCCTGACAGCTGAACGGCCTGAGCTCATCCAAATTGTGCCACCTATGTCTGTGGCTGAAATTAGACACTGTGTATGTGATACAGCACTTACAGGAGGTCAAGTGGCAGAATCAGCCTGCATGTAATCAGCATTAGTTTCCTTTCTTGAGGCTCTTCTATAGGCTGATGCAGAGTGAGTGCTATATCAGTTTACGTTATGTATCTCGCATGATTTAGCACAGTACATGGTCAGAAATCAAAAGAAACAGATATGCTTAGCAATCGGTAAATAATTCCAGGGCTCTTCCTTCCATTCTTATTACTTGATAAGGTGGGAAACTAGTCTCAGGTGGCACAGTTGAAGAGTCAGCCAAGACCATTTTCTCAACTTGTCACTAGGCTTGCAGCATGAAGATTGAAAGAAGAAATGAGTAAATACACATCTGCCCATTTGGAAAAGTGGATAAATGTGGCCATACTCAGATCTGACCAAACCACATCGAGATTGGCAGGTCTAGTTCTCTGACAGTCTAAGCAAATTTGCAATGATCTTGCAAAATGTTGATGCCAAAGAAATGTACCATGCACACATGTACAGTGAGCTGCATCAAGAGTGGCCATGCAGCTAAAAAAACTTTCTCCAGTATCAGAATAGGAAGGACGTACCTCAGTGTACTATACAATTTTTATCTTATTTCCATACTTGTCCTAACTGGCCTCCCTGACAATTACCTCTCTCCACTCCAATTTATCCTCAATGCTGCTGCCCGGCTCATCTTCCTCACCAAACGCACTACGTCCACCTCTCCTCTCTTACAAGCCCTTCACTGGCTTCCCTTCCCTTTCAGAATCCAATTCAAACTTCTCACACTCACTTACAAAGCCCTCACCCACTCCTCTCCCATTTACATCTCTGACCTTATCTCCCTTTACTCTCCCACCCGTCCTCTTCGCTCTGCTAATGCACGCCGGCTCTCCTGTCTTCTGATTACTTCCTCCCACTCCTATCTCCAAGATTTTTCACATGCTGCTCCCTTTCTCTGGAATTCTTTACCTCTCCCCCTCAGACTCTTTACCTCTCTACAAAACTTCAAACGGGCTCTTAAGACCTACTTCTTTAAGATACACAGAAACCGGCAGTTTACCGGGAAAAACAGGGATAGCCTTTTTTGGAGCACTCTTTTCAATTAATTGATTTTAAATTAATATGATTAGTACTTAGTAACTTTTAATGACACTCTTTAAAATAAAGAGGGTGAAAATGTAATTCATAGCTGTCATATATATTGACACGCATCCCCCCCACAAAAATTCATAAGCAAATGGCTATTTTAACAATTCATATCATTATCGTTATGGTGACTCGTATTCAGTGTGAGAAAATCTTTCTAAACTAAATTGAAATACATATATTCAAAACTCAGATGAATTGATTATCTCAGTCAACAGCTTAATATTGTAATCAAATTGCTATACAGGTTGAGTATCCCTTATCCAAAATGCTTGGGACCAGAGGTATTTTGGATATCGGATTTTTCTGTATTTTGGAATAATTGCATACCATAATGAGATATCATGGCAATGGGACCTAAATCTAAGCACAGAATGCATTTATGTTTTATATGCACCTTATACACACAGCCTGAAGGTAATTTTAGCCAATATTTTTAATAACTTTGTGCATTAAACAAAGTGTGTCTACATTCACACAATTCATTTATGTTTCATATACACCTTATATACACAGTCTGAAGGTCATTTAATACAATATTTTTAATAACTGTGTGTATTAAACAAAGTTTGTGTACATTGAGCCATCAGAAAACAAAAGTTTCACTATCTCACTCTCGCTCAAAAAAGTCCGTATTTCGGAATATTCCGTATTTCGGATATTTGGATATGGGATACTCAACCTGTATATTATTTTTACATAGATAATATTCTGGAATTCGCATCACTGCTTAAAGCAAATTATATAGAGCATGCTGCTTCAATATAGTTTATACCACTATTCTTGCAAATAATATAAATGCGGTCACGTCCTGCTGGCTGTAAATGTGGTACAGACCACAATTTTCCAAAAATTAATAAGGTGGTATAGATAACTAAACACTGAGATTGTGATTTTCACAGACGCTTAAGTGACTAATACAGTACCAAACACGATTGACCTGTATGGTTCAATTCTTTGGTCAGCAGAAATATGTTACCTGTTGTTAGCTGGAATTAGCGTGATCCCAATTCAATCCGTCACACTGGTCTATTATTATAACCTAATTAGGAATCAGCAGAGAGTTGATACCGTGACCTGTAACAGTGGTTAACAATTCCTACGAGGTGCAAAGTGGTGCTGATTTTAAACAAAATGATGTAACGCAAATCATAACCCTCAAAACCTTGGAAAAATAACAGAAATAATTCAGAACCTGATTTATGGTTTTATAGATACTAAGGTAACTGGCACTCTTAGTTCAATTCTTAATCAACAGAGAATATATTCCCTATTGTTAGCTAGAAATACTGTGATTACAGTTCAGTCTGCCATGCCAGTCTGTTATTATAACATGATTAGGAATCAACTAAGGGTTAATAGCGCAGCCTATAACCAGTGTCAACCTTTCCTACAAGGTGCAGAGTAATAGTGATTTTTGGCAACAATAGATGTATATTGGCCAATTACAAACATTCAGGCTGTAAGCACAGTATAAACACGTTAATTAGTGCCTCTGCATTCAGACCTCTAGATGGAAAAATAAAGGACATCAATCCGCTGTTAAAGAGTGTTAGTTCAACAGCTAATTTGTGGCATATACTGTATGTAACAGCTGCAATATTCTTATAAGCTTGGATATTTGATCAGGAGAATCCTCAAGTGGAAATTGAACTTTACTTTCCTTAGTGGTATCTGTTCAAAGCTGATTATAACATACATATACCAACAATAGTGTTTCTAGGATTTTAACCACCCAGAGACAATTTTATATCATCAGATTCAGTATATTGGATTGATTTCACACAGCTTATAGCGTTTCCAAATTTAACATAACGTGTATTTACAGCAGTGCCTCAGTATAATTACGTATATCGAGACAGCATTATACCATCAGATTCAACACATTAGATCAATGCCCATACATTTAAATCCACTGTAGCTGCACACAGTTTATAACGTTTCTACATTTAACACAACATGTATTTGCGGCAGTGTCTCTATATAATATCAAAGCAGCGTTTCTTAGAAAGCTTTTAGGTTATACACATGCCTAAGGGATACCATTCCCATGTGAATGTAAACTGCCCAAAAGGAACAGTTCAGCAATGCATTGCTACAGACTCTAGATGTCATATATCATATTAAATAATTTTTATCACTGTAAATTATCGTTGGTTATAGCACAGCAGTCTAAAATTGTGAATAATTCACTGGGGTACCCCTTGTACATATGTGGCAGCAGCAATACGTATAGTGACAAGTGGGAAATTATCCACTATTTAACAGTCACTGCTGCGTATAGTGTTGCTCACCTTTCCCCATGAAACAGTTATTGCGTCATGATGAGTGTAGAGAATAGAAAGTCGGCTTGTTACGCACCTGCCCCCATCTGCTTCCCACCATCTTCAAAGAGCGGATAGAGGGTGAGAGTAGGGCCAAGTGCCAAGCCGTTAAAAATATAGCAACAGTGTCATTCCATGCCCCTGTATCAGGTGTTAGATGGACCCTGATACTTGATGCATTGCAGGGTCCAATGCATCAAGTATCAGGGTCCATCTACCACCTGATACAGGGGCATGGAGGGCTTGGCACTTGGCCCTACTCTCACCCTCCATCCGCTCTTTGAAGATGGTGGGAAGCAGATGGGGGCAGGTGCGTAACAAGCCGACTTTCTATTCTCTACACTGATCAGGATCACCTACGAACAGTACGTTTATCTTGCATTTATTGACGCAATAACTGTTTCATGGGGAAAAGTGAGTAACACTATACGCAGCAGTGAATGTTAAATAGTGGATAATTTCCCACTTGTCACTATACGTATTGCTGCTGCCACATATGTACAAGGGGTACCCCAGTGAATTATTCACAATTTTAGACTGCTGTGCTATAACCAACGATAATTTACAGTGATGAAAATTATTTAATATGATATATGACATCTAGAGTCTGTAGCAATGCATTGCTGAACTGTTCCTTTTGGGCAGTTTACATTCACATGGGGATGGTATCCCTTAGGCATGTGTATAACCTAAAAGCTTTCTAAGAAACGCTGCTTTGATATTATATAGAGACACTGCCGCAAATACATGTTGTGTTAAATGTAGAAACGTTATAAACTGTGTGCAGCTACAGTGGATTTAAATGTATGGGCATTGATCTAATGTGTTGAATCTGATGGTATAATGCTGTCTCGATATACGTAATTATACTGAGGCACTGCTGTAAATACACGTTATGTTAAATTTGGAAACGCTATAAGCTGTGTGAAATCAATCCAATATACTGAATCTGATGATATAAAATTGTCTCTGGGTGGTTAAAATCCTAGAAACACTATTGTTGGTATATGTATGTTATAATCAGCTTTGAACAGATACCACTAAGGAAAGTAAAGTTCAATTTCCACTTGAGGATTCTCCTGATCAAATATCCAAGCTTATAAGAATATTGCAGCTGTTACATATATGCCACAAATTAGCTGTTGAACTAACATTCTTTAACAGCGGATTGATGTCCTTTATTTTTCCATCTAGAGGTCTGACTGCAGAGGCACTAATTAACGTGTTTATACTGTGCTTACTGTTAGGCGCCGGGGTCCGCTCAAGAGGGCATTTTTTCGGGAATTTCCTCAGAAACCTGGCTTTAGGGGTTCCTTGACCCCTCCTCAAGGGGGGGGTACTGTTAGGCGCCGGGGTCCGCTTGTCTGCGCGGCCCGGCGCCTAGCAACTAGAGACGCCGTGCGCGTACAGCCGCCGGCTCCCTAGCAACGCTAGACGCCGGGCGCGCTGAGCCGCACGGACCCTAGCAACGGGGACGCCACTGGCGGACCGCGTTCCCCGTTGCTAGGCTTTAGGAAATTAAGATATTCACCTGCTCTCTGGCCGTGCAGCAAGGCAGCTGCACGGCATTTATTCTAATCAGCCTTTAGCAGCTGATTGGAGGACTCCTTGTTAAATACACTCCCAGGGCTTCTCACAGACGCCGGTAATAGCTTCCTGCATGCTGCCTTTGTTTGCTGAGAGTCTGTTTCCAGTCCTGCTGTATCCGGTCATTCCAGTCCTCAGAAGTCCGGTATTCGGGAGTTGTCATCTCATCCCAAGAGGTCGTTTGGTTCCCTGGAGTCCTGACTGATCACCGTTTTATATCCAGTGGTGTTCGTGAGTTGCGGCTCTGCCGTGTGTTGCGGCTCAGCCGCTTTACCTTTTATATTTTGTGTTTGGAGCATTTGCGGAGGGTTCCGCTTCC
Source organism: Pseudophryne corroboree (assembly GCF_028390025.1). Lineage (NCBI taxonomy): Eukaryota > Metazoa > Chordata > Amphibia > Anura > Myobatrachidae > Pseudophryne > Pseudophryne corroboree. The sequence goes on along the minus strand of NC_086449.1, from coordinate 116,133,685 downwards.
ACAAGTCCTCTCTGGTACTCGGCGGTGCTGGGTAGGAGAATTGGACAAGTGGATATTTTGGTTGTCCTTTTCCCTGGCGGTTTCTCCGCACATATTATAGTTTTGAGTTTGCTTAGCCCCTGGCCTGGTTGTTTAGTTAGAGGGCCTCTTGTTATCACCCTGTCTCGGGTTTCCCTTTGTCTCTCATTAAGACCGGGGGGCATCGAAGTTGGGCAGACATAATCCGCCCTTCAAACGCGGCTGCCAAGGGCTCAAGAAACCATAGTCTCGAAGGGGATTTCTGACAACACGGGTGAGACAACAGAGTTAGGGCACCAGGGGCTATTTTCCTGTCCTGCTCCCTTCCCCAGCATTCCGTTCCTGTGCTCCGGTCCTTGCCATAAGATCTCCTCTGACCAGAGTGCTGGAATCATAACATTTTTATCGGCCTCATGAATCCAACAGGTTTAGGGCCAAATCCTGGTCAGCTCTTAGTCAGCCAGATTCAAGAACTTACTCAGATGGTTCAGGATCTTTCTCTTCGGGTGAAGTCGCAGGAAGATCTTTTGCGAGCTTCCCCAAGGGTAGTCCCTGAACCAAAGATGCATTTGCCTGGTGATAGAAAAGAGTTTTTTAATTTTAAAGAATCCTGTAAACTTTATTTTCGTTTAAGACCGACTTCCTCGGGCACTGAATCTCAGCGGGTCGGGATTATTATTTCTTTGCTCCAGGGGGATCCTCAGACCTGGGCATTTGGTTTAAGAGCAGAGGATCCGGCATTGTTGTCAGTTGACGCTTTTTTTGAGTCTTTAGGGCTCTTGTATGATGACCCTGATAGAGAGGCGTCCGCTGAAAGTCAGTTGCGCGCTCTCAGACAGGGTAGAAATCCCGCGGAGGTTTATTGTACGGAGTTTCGCCGTTGGTCGAACGACTGTGGCTGGAATGATCCAGCCCTGCGCAGTCAGTTTCGCCTCGGCTTATCAGAGTCTATAAAAGACAGTCTCCTTCAGTACCCCGCTCCTGAGACTCTCAATAAACTCATGGAGCTTTCTATTAAGATTGATCGTCGTCTCAGAGAGCGGAGGGCTGAAAAAGGAGCACCTGTAAGGTCAAGTCCGTGTGTATATTCCATTCCTGAAGACGTAGAGGAGCCCATGCAGATGGGTCTCTCCTGGCTGTCTCCTGAAGTAAGAGCCAGAAGGCAAAATTCTGGTCTTTGTCTGTACTGTGGGGGTAAGGGACATTTTGCTCGTAATTGTCCGAACAAGTCGGGAAACGCTTTGACCAGGTGAATTGTGAGGGGGTTCACCTAGGTCTGCAGATTATCTCCTCGAATAACTCCCTTTTAGTCCCAGTTAAAGTTTCCTTTGGCAGCCTCAGTTCTTCGGTGTCGGCTTTTGTTGACAGTGGAGCTGCAGGAAACTTTATGGATTTAACTTGGGCTAAGGCCTTAGGCATTCCTCAGTTACCTTTGGGTAGGTGTGTCACCATGCATGGCTTAGATGGGAGTCCGTTGTCTAATGGGATTATTTCTCTCCATACACCCCCTGTACTACTTACAGTAGGAGCTCTACATTCTGAGAAAATCGAGTTCTTTCTTACACATTGCCCAGCAGTTCCAGTTGTTCTGGGTCACCCTTGGCTGGCCTTTCATAATCCCACCATTGATTGGCGGTCGGGGGAGATTTCACAATGGGGTACTTTTTGTGATAAGGAATGTATCACGTTTCCAGTCAGAGTAGCAGCTATCATTCCAGAACTCATTCCGGTGGAATACCAGGAGTTTGCTGATGTTTTCTCCAAAGGCAATGCGGACATTCTGCCTCCCCATCGGCCTTATGATTGTGCTATTGAGTTAATTCCTGGTGCCGCATTGCCAAAGGGAAGATTATATGCATTATCCGGGCCAGAAACTGCGGCTATGAATGATTATGTAAAGGAGAGCCTTGAGAAAGGATTTATTAGACCATCAAAATCTCCTTTAAGTGCAGGCTTCTTCTTTGTGGAGAAAAAGGATGGCTCGCTTAGACCTTGCATTGATTTTAGAGCCCTGAATAAGATCTCAGTTAAAAACACCTATCCTTTGCCGTTGATTTCTGTACTCTTTGATCAGTTACGTTCTGCTGTGATTTTTTCTAAAATTGACCTTAGAGGAGCGTACAACCTCATCCGAATTAAATCTGGAGATGAGTGGAAAACGGCCTTCAGTACTCAGTCGGGTCACTACGAATACCTGGTGATGCCGTTCGGCCTGTCCAATGCTCCGGCAGTTTTTCAAGACCTCATTAACGATGTGCTCCGTGACTTCCTAGGGAAATTCGTGGTCGTTTACTTAGACGACATCCTGATTTTTTCTGAATCAATGGAACAACATGTTACCCAGGTGCGTCTGGTTCTTCAAAAGTTATGTGAGAATCATTTATATGCCAAGCTGGAGAAGTGTGAGTTTCATGTCACGGAAGTATCTTTTTTAGGGTACATAATTTCCCCTCAGGGATTTTCCATGGAACCAAAGAAACTCCAGGCCATCCTTAGTTGGGCGCAACCCACCAATTTAAAAGCAATTCAGCGCTTTTTAGGGTTTGCGAATTATTATAGGAGGTTCATTCATTCTTTTTCTGACCTGATTGCTCCCATTGTAGCTCTGACAAAGAAAGGAGCGGATCCTACCAACTGGTCGCGTGAAGCTGAGTTGTCCTTCCGGGCCTTGAAACAAGCCTTTGTCTCGGCTCCAGTCCTCAGACATCCTAATCCGGAATTGCCCTTTGTGGTGGAGGTTGATGCCTCGGAGGTTGGAGTGGGGGCTATCCTTTCTCAAAAGGATCCGGAGTCTCTGGAGTTACATCCTTGTGCCTTTATGTCCAGGAAATTCTCCTCCGCTGAATCCAACTATGACGTTGGTAATCGGGAGTTACTGGCGGTAAAGTGGGCTTTCGAGGAGTGGAGGCATTGGCTGGAAGGAGCAAAACATACTGTTTCGGTATTGACTGACCATAAGAACCTGCAATACATTGAATCGGCTAAGCGGCTTAATGCCCGGCAGGCACGTTGGGCATTATTTTTTACGCGTTTCAAATTTATAATCACTTTCAGGCCAGGTTCCAAGAATACTAAGGCTGATGCCCTGTCACGTAGCTTTCTTCCGGTTCACAATAACAATCCTGTTACCCCCATACTTCCATCTTCGGTCATCTGGGCGGGCCTCACACAAGATTTATTTACCCAGTTAAAACAGCTTCAACACCAAGCTCCTAGAATTACTCCTGCTGGTCGTCTTTACGTCCCTGAGTTTTTGAGAGCTACTGTTTTAACGGAATTCCATGATAACAAAGTTTCAGGGCATCCAGGAGTCTCTAAGACATTGGAGTTAGTCTCTCGCTCAGTATGGTGGCCTGGTCTTTCTAAAGACGTCAAGGAATTTGTTTATTCATGTCAGGTTTGTGCACAGCATAAGGTTCCCCGTTCCTTGCCCATCGGGCAACTTATGCCCTTAAATGTTCCTCTCAGGCCGTGGTCTCATATTTCCATGGATTTTGTGGTTGACCTTCCCCTTTCAGCCGGATTCCGAGTCATATGGGTGGTAGTGGACCGTTTTAGTAAAATGGCTCATTTTATTGCTCTTCCCCGATTGCCTTCTGCCCAAGGGTTGGCAGTTTTGTTTCTCCGCCATGTATTCAGGCTTCATGGGTTGCCTACTGATATTGTTTCTGATCGGGGTCCACAATTCATCGCACAATTCTGGAAATGTTTTTGTGCCTCATTGAAGATGAAATTGTCGTTAACATCCGGTTACCACCCACAATCCAACGGGCAAACCGAACGAGTTAACCAATCATTGAAACAATATTTGCGCTTGTATTCAGCCAAACTCCAGAATGATTGGTCCGAGTTTCTTCCGTTGGCTGAATTTGCTTACAATAATTCTTGTCATTCCTCCACTAAAGAGTCTCCATTCTTTTCAGTTTTTGGTTTTCACCCCAGAGCTAATTCTTTTTTTCATCATTCCTCAGTCTCCTCGCTAACCTTAACCTCCCATCTCAGAGCCATTTGGAAAAAGGTGCACCTTGCTCTCAGAAAAGCGGCCTTTCGAGAGAAGAAATTTTCTGACAGGCTCCGACGTCCTTGCACTTTTAAGGTGGGAGATAGGGTGTGGTTGTCGACTCGCAATATCAGGCTTCGACAATCCTCGGCTAGACTGGGACCCAAATTTATTGGGCCATTTCTTATTATTAAAAGAGTCAACCCAGTTGCCTTTCGGTTACGTTTACCAAGATCTCTCAGGATTGGAAATACGTTTCATTGTTCCCTGTTGAAACAATACGTTTCTTCCAGTAGATTTCCTCGGAAGATCTCTCAGGGTAGATCTCCAGTGGATGTACAGGGACAACAGGAGTTCTTGGTAGAGAAGGTTCTCGATTCCAAATTGTCCCGGTGTCGGCTGTATTTTCTAGTTCACTGGAAAGGCTATGGTCCGGAGGAAAGGTCTTGGGTCCTGGATAAGGATCTTCATGCCCCGAGGCTCAAGAGGGCATTTTTTCGGGAATTTCCTCAGAAACCTGGCTTTAGGGGTTCCTTGACCCCTCCTCAAGGGGGGGGTACTGTTAGGCGCCGGGGTCCGCTTGTCTGCGCGGCCCGGCGCCTAGCAACTAGAGACGCCGTGCGCGTACAGCCGCCGGCTCCCTAGCAACGCTAGACGCCGGGCGCGCTGAGCCGCACGGACCCTAGCAACGGGGACGCCACTGGCGGACCGCGTTCCCCGTTGCTAGGCTTTAGGAAATTAAGATATTCACCTGCTCTCTGGCCGTGCAGCAAGGCAGCTGCACGGCATTTATTCTAATCAGCCTTTAGCAGCTGATTGGAGGACTCCTTGTTAAATACACTCCCAGGGCTTCTCACAGACGCCGGTAATAGCTTCCTGCATGCTGCCTTTGTTTGCTGAGAGTCTGTTTCCAGTCCTGCTGTATCCGGTCATTCCAGTCCTCAGAAGTCCGGTATTCGGGAGTTGTCATCTCATCCCAAGAGGTCGTTTGGTTCCCTGGAGTCCTGACTGATCACCGTTTTATATCCAGTGGTGTTCGTGAGTTGCGGCTCTGCCGTGTGTTGCGGCTCAGCCGCTTTACCTTTTATATTTTGTGTTTGGAGCATTTGCGGAGGGTTCCGCTTCCACAAGTCCTCTCTGGTACTCGGCGGTGCCGGGTAGGAGAATTGGACAAGTGGATATTTTGGTTGTCCTTTTCCCTGGCGGTTTCTCCGCACATATTATAGTTTTGAGTTTGCTTAGCCCCTGGCCTGGTTGTTTAGTTAGAGGGCCTCTTGTTATCACCCTGTCTCGGGTTTCCCTTTGTCTCTCATTAAGACCGGGGGGCATCGAAGTTGGGCAGACATAATCCGCCCTTCAAACGCGGCTGCCAAGGGCTCAAGAAACCATAGTCTCGCAGGGGATTTCTGACAACACGGGTGAGACAACAGAGTTAGGGCGCCAGGGGCTATTTTCCTGTCCTGCTCCCTTCCCCAGCATTCCGTTCCTGTGCTGCGGTCCTTGCCATAAGATCTCCTCTGACCAGAGTGCTGGAATCATAACACTTACAGCCTGAATGTTTGTAATTGGCCAATATACATCTATTGTTGCCAAAAATCACTATTAATCTGCACCTTGTAGGAAAGGTTGACACTGGTTATAGGCTGCGCTATTAACCCTTAGTTTATTCCTGATCATGTTATAATAACAGACTGGCATGGCAGACTGAACTGTAATCACGGTATTTCTAGCTAACAATAGGGAATATATTCTCTGATTAAGAATTGAACTAAGAGTGCCAGTTACGTTAGTATCTATAAAACCATAAATCAGGTTCTGAATTATTTCTGTTATTTTTCCAAGGTTTTGAGGGTTATGATTTGCGTTATATCATTTTGTTTAAAATCAGCACCACTTTGCACCTCGTAGGAATTGTTAACCACTGTTACAGGTCACGGTATCAACTCTCTGCTGATTCCTAATTAGGTTATAATAACAGACCAGTGTGACGGATTGAATTGGGATCCCGCTAATTCCAGCTAACAACAGGTAACATATTTCTGCTGACCAAAGAATTGAACCATACAGGTCAATCGTGTTTGGTACTGTATTAGTCACTTAAGCGTCTGTGAAAATCACAATCTAAGTGTTTAGTTATCTATACCACCTTATTAATTTTTGGAAAATTGTGGTCTGTACTACATTTACAGCCAGCAGGACGTGACCGCATTTATATTATTTGCAAGAATAGTGGTATAAACTATATTGAAGCAGCATGCTCTATATAATTTGCTTTAAGCAGTGATGCGAATTCCAGAATATTATCTATGTAAAAATAATATATAGCAATTTGATTACAATATTAAGCTGTTGACTGAGATAATCAATTCATCTGAGTTTTGAATATATGTATTTCAATTTAGTTTAGAAAGATTTTCTCACACTGAATACGAGTCACCATAACGATAATGATATGAATTGTTAAAATAGCCATTTGCTTATGAATTTTTGTGGGGGGGATGCGTGTCAATATATATGACAGCTATGAATTACATTTTCACCCTCTTTATTTTAAAGAGTGTCATTAAAAGTTACGTTTTAATATCCGTTTTGTTTAATACAGTTTCTAATTCAAGACAGAGGAGTTTTGAATCTGGTCTGGATATTTATGTGGCTATTTTTTTTTTTTTAAATCACAAAAGTTTATTGACAAGAGAAAAACAATGACAAATGGAAGTAATTGACATACTCAGAGCACAAGAAAACTAGAATACATAGGCTAGAAAGTTAAGTGCAGGAGTTTGTCTCTATGTTATTTGTTATTATTATTATTATTTTTTTAAACAAACCCAAAAACAATCAAGAGTTAGGAACAAAAATATATATATTCCGAAGGGCCAACCAGTGGAACCCATGGAAGGGCTTGTAGGATATTACCAAGAGCGTCAGAGGGAAAAAGAAGCTAGAGTGGTAATAAAAATTGAGGAGAGAAGAGAGTGGAGAGAAATAAAGAGTGTAAAAAACAAAAACAAATCACAGACGAGGGGAGAGCGAGTCGGGAGATAAGTAGGGTGGGGAAAAAGGGTAAGGTGAACTAGGATAGACCTGGGAGAGCTACTTGAAATTTAGTGTACCAAGGTGTCCAAACGACGTGGAATTTATCCACTGTGTTGTTCATTAAGGAGGAAAGGTATTCCATCTTTGCAACAAACCACACGCGGTTCATAAGTTCAGGACGGGTTGGAGGGGTGGGGAGCTTCCATGATTTAGCAATTTGGAGTTTAGCTGCACAGGCTATATGCACAGCCAGTTTGTTTTCCGGCTTGGATAGCTGACAGGCTGGGGCACACAGGAGCAACGTCTCAGGGGGAAGGGAGGGGCAGTCCGGGATAAGCGACTGAATAAGGATACGGACCATTGACCAGAAAGAGGCTATCTTCGGGCAGCTCCACCAGATATGAAAATACGTGCCTACTTGACCACATTGACGCCAACAGAGGTTAGAAGTATTCGGGTATATTTGGTGTAAGCGTTCGGGAACCAGATACCAGCGCGTATAGACTTTGTAGGAGTTCTCCTTAATGGAGACGCTAATAGAACATTTAGAAATATTCAATCGGACAGATTCCTATACGTCATCATCTAGGGAAGTCCCCAAGTCAGTTTCCCATGCAAGTTCATGTGCTGTGCGGGGAGGCACAGCTGGAGACAAAATGGAGTGATACAGATTAGAAATAGTGCCTCGATCCGTGGGACGATACATGCAAAGGCGCTCCATCGGAGTTGGGATATTAGGAAGAGGCGTTGTCCTAGTTGAGGACATTACGAAATTTCGAATTTGAAGGTATTGATAAAAATATGAAGTCGGGAGAGAGTGCTTTGTTTGAAGGTCTGCGAAAGAGTACGGTACATTGTTATGAAGTAGATGGTGAAAGCAGGAGATGCCCGCCCTGGCCCAGTTGGAAGCAAAATGATGGGATCGACCCGGGGAGAAGGAGGGGTTGTTCCAGATGGGGGTTAGGGGAGAGGGAAGTGTGTGGAGAGAAAGTTTAGATTTTAGTGAGTCCTACACCGATAAAGTTAGGGATATTGTTGGCACTGGCTGAATGGTTTTAGGTCTGTGCGGACGGGGGAGCCATGGAAGATGAGAGACTGAATCGACCTGAGCCAAGTCACTCTCCAAGTCCACCCATCTCCTCGTGTGCCGTGGAGAATGCCAGGCAACAAGTTGACTGAGTGCCGGGGCGTAGTAGTATCTTGATAGCGAGGGAAGGCCCAAACCACCACTCGTAGAGCTCTGCTGGAGAGTCTCCCTACGCAATCGCGGTTTCTTATCATTCCATATGAATTTACCATATTGGGTCTGGATGGAGGATAGAATCCGGGGAGGGATTGGGACAGGGAGAGTCAGGAAGAGGTATAAAATCTTGGGGATGACGTTCATCTTAATGGTATTAATCCTGCCAATCCAAGAAATGAGATGTTTTGAGATATTTCCTTAAATAAGGGAGGAAAGTTTGCGTCATAGAGAGAGTGGTAAGATTTGGTAATGTGCACCCCCAAATATTTAATGGAGGTATGACGCCATGCAAAAGGGAAGTTGGATTTCAGAAGATTTAGCGTGTTGAGAGGGATGTGTAATGGGAGAGCCTCGGACTTGTCATTGTTCACCTTATATCCAGAGAGGTCCCCATATAGAGTTAGTTCTTTGAAAAGATTGGGTAGGGAAATTAACGGTCTAGTGAGGGTGAGGAGGACGTCATCCGCAAAAAGGGAAAGTTTGTAGTGTGAGTCTTTGATAGAAAAGCCCGTAATGTCCGGATTAAGACAGATGCGGCAGGCGAGAGGTTCAATTATCAGAGCGAAGATGAGAGGAAACAGGGGGCAACCCTGTCGCGTACCATTGGTGATGGCGAAGGAGTCTGAAAGAATTCCGTTCGCTAGAACAGAAGTGGAGGGATTGTGATAGAGTGCTGAAATGGCTTGGAGAAATTCCCCGCGAACACCAAAGCTGCGGAGTGTTTGATCGAGAAAGGCCCACGAAACCCTATCGAAGGCTTTCTCCGCGTCTAGTGCCAATAGAAGAGAGGGGAGTTTGAGAGAGTTAGCATGATGGATCAGGTTAACGGTGCGTCTGGTATTATCTAGAGCTTGGCGTGTAGGGACAAATCCGACTTGGTCGGGATGTATAAGAGACGGAAGAAGGGGGTTCAAGCATAGGGCAAGAATTTTTGCAAAAAGTTTCAAGTCGGTGTTGAGAAGAGAAATAGGGCGATAATTAGAGACCTGTTGGTGATCTTTACCAGGTTTGGGAATAACAGTAATTATTGTTTTAGTAGTTTTACTGTGAAAGAGTTCCCCATTAAGGATTTTATTAAAAGTGGACGTCAAGTGAGGGACAAGAGAACACTCGAATGTTTTATAGTACGCAAAGGGTAGGCCGTCCGGCCCCGGAGCCTTAGAGGGTTTCTGTAGTTTAAGAGCAGCTGATACTTCCTCATCAGATATAGGCTTACATAATGCAGTGGCTGAGGGTGTATCCAACTGCGGTAGGGAGCATGAGGTCAGGAAGTCGGAGATGCACGTGTTTGAGTCAGGTAGGGATGACGTACTGCCTGGGGAGTTATACAAACGGGTGTAGTCTTCCTTAAAGATAGAGTTGATGTCTGAGGGATTATAGTGTGTATTACCGTTAGAGTCTTTAAGCGAGACTATAGAAGAGAGGGCTTTGCGTGCTTTTAATCTATTTGCCAAGAGGGCATCAGCCTTGTTGCTTTTCTCATAAAATCGCTGATTCAGCCAACGTAGGGATTTATCTATCTTTTCTGTGATTAGTGCATTGAGAGTTGCCATAGCTGCCATAAGCTGTTTATAGTTCGAGTCCGTGGGACTACGCTTGTGAAGAGAGTCTAGGATTTGGACCTGATCAGTGAGGTTTCTAAGTATTGCTTTGTGTTCCCTATTGCGGTGAGATGCATAGCTAATTACATGGCCTCTGAGGACAGCTTTGTGAGCTTCCCAGACTAATGGGGAGCATCCTGATTCAGGATTGTTAAGAGAAAAGTATTCCGTGAGCAGTCCAGCTATCTTGGATTTGAAGGAGGGAATTTTAAGAAGTGTCTCATTCAGGCGCCAGTTGGGGCATCCAACAGATCAAATGCAGACGCGACGGAGGAGTGGTCCGACCATACATTGGGGATAATCGATGAGGACAAAATGTGGTTAGAGGCCGGGGGGCTGCAGAAAAGGTAGTCAAGTCTGGAATAAGACTGATGGGGATTGGAAAAAAAGTGTAGTCCTTGGAGGATGGGTTAAGAGCACGCCAAGTATCAAAGAGAGATGCTTCTTTAATTAGTTTAGAGAAAGTATCGGATATATGACAGGTGCGAGGGTGTTTCTGGGAAGCGGATTTATCTAATAGAGGGTCTAGAACTGCGTTGAAATCCCCTCCCAGGAATACATAACCCGCTCTGTGTTTCTGGAGAGCCTTGAAAAAGGATCTCAAAAACCGCTGTTGGCCCGTGTTGGGAGCGTAGAGGTTAGCTATAGTCACTTCCAGGTGCCCCAGCCTGCCAACCAGAATGATATACCTCCCCTCTGTGTCAACATGAACTGAGCTTTGAGTGAAGGGGAGTTTGTTGCTTATCAGGATAGCGACTCCATTATGCTTAGACTCACTTGAGGAGTACAACACAGTGGAGAATCGTCTGGAAGACAAAGTGGGGTGACCATATCGCTTAAAATGTGTTTCTTGTAGTAGAACTATGTCTGCGCGTAGAGTGCGGATTGTACGGAACAAGTGAGAGCATTTATGGGGCGTGTTAAGGCCCCGGACATTCATAGAGGCAATAGTGAAAGGCATGATGTTGAGAGCGGGGGGAGTGTGGATGAGGTATTGAAAAAGGGGGAGCAGAGGAAAGGAGCCGACTCGCTCAAGAGAGAGAGATTAGAAAAGAAGGAGAGAAAGAAAAGAGAAAAAAAATAAAAAAAAGGAGGGGGAGGTGTTAAAGGAGCAGAGTACCCAATTCGGATTGAGCAAAACAGAGACGGGTAAGAAAAAGGGGAAGAGCAGGTTACTCAATACAAAGGAGATTGGTACTCCTGTAATTAGGACTTAGTGGTCCAGAAAGGCGAGGGAACCAAAGTTCCGAGTCGCCAACAGGGAATAAAAAATAAATAAAATGGGGGGGGGGGGGGGGGGTGGAGATCTAAATCAGTAGAGAAATATCACATGCAGGGAGGAGAACAGGGAGTATACGCACAACCCAAGAAGAGAAGGGATAATGCGTTAAACAAAACGGGCACTAGTGTGTAGGAGACAAGAGGTGGATCGGTGTCCCCTGGGTGAGGGGGATAAAGGGAGAGAGACAAGGGGGAGGGAAAGAGAAAGGAGAAAGAAAAAAAAAAGTGTGTGTGTGTGGGGGGGGGGGGGTTTACAATCATCACCAGAAAATACATTGAGTAATTATCATCTGGAGATACCAGTAACTTTTACGGAGTACAAAGATACACACTTGTTAAAACCGGTAGGGGCGACAGGCACAGGGGGCCCACATTGCAGCATAGGAGTCTAGGAGAAAGCCAACGGAGAAGCTGGCTAAATATGTGATGCCCCTGTGCCCGTGGACCACGCCACAGCCCAAAACAAATAGAACTTGTAAACGTTAGGACAGCGGGAGAGAAAAGACCTAATAATGCATGAAGCTATAAATGTTTACTGTGAACAACTAAGAGAAACATTGATTCCCTGAACTGGGAACAAACTAACAACGGTAGGTAAAATGCAGCATCAGGGGACGTTAAAGTCAAACCGTGGCTAGAAGTGGCATGCGAGGCTAGGGACGATTGCTAGAAAACGAAATTTGACCACCTAGGCTACTTGAAACATATTGAGCTTAGTGAGTTTGAACTGCTACAAAGAGTGACCTTGAGACAATTCCAGAAAAAGAACATAAGGCATCATGGGGTAGGGAGAGGGGGGGTGGGGGGTAAAAAAAAAAAAAGGGTGGATGGGAGGAGGGGTGGACATATGCAGTACGTGAACATAACATTGAAGTCCTTACAGTTGTATAGCAAGGGGTGATCCCCCGACAACAAACAGTCAATGAAAAGTTATACAAACGTCTGAGGGGGGAAGTGAGTGTAGTGGCGCAGATTTTTCAAGGGCTGATGTATTTATCAACGGAAAGGAAGAGGGGCTCATAGGAAAACATCCATCCCAACGCATAATCAAATTTTAAGTTGAGTGGTCTGCCCCAACGGGGGGTCCAGCTTCTTCATTATGCGAAAGCAAGTCCTTGCCCTCACGGGGATCTCTGATGATGACTGTTTTTCCCTGAAGGTCAACTATTAGCTTAAAGGGGAAACCCCATCGGTATCGGATGTTCCTGTCCCGTAGTGCCTTTGTTCGATCACGGAGTTCCCTCCGTTTAGCTATGGTTAGAGGGGCCAGATCTTGGAAGAACTGAAGTTTAGATGAATTGAAAAGTACATGAGGCTTTCCACGAGTAGAGTTGAGGACCCTTTCTTTATCTTTAAACTTGAGAAAGCGGAGGACCACATCGCGAGGAGGCTCACTATCCCTAGGCTTAGGACGGAGGGCACGATGGGCCCTTTCTAGAGGAAATTGTACATCCCCCAGGTCCGGTATCAGAAAGGAGAAAAGGGTGTGAAGGTAGGGTTCGAGGTTATCCATACTGACAGATTCAGGGATGTTGCGAATGCACAGGTTGGATCTGCGTTCGCGGTTCTCAAGATCCTCGTTTTTAGTACGAAGTTCAGATAGTTCTGAGACAATGTGGTCCAGGTCACAACCCGTATCGTTTAGAGCTTTTTGGAAATGGTCCTGGCGAGATTCCATTTTGGAGGCTCTGGAAGCGAGGGATGAAATGTCCGTCTTAATGGAGGTCACCGCTTTGTCCAGTTTGGACTCCAGAGAGTCCTTAAAGTCCGTAATAAGAGAGCGGAGAGCTAAGATATCATCCTTGGTGGACGGAGCTGAAGGTGGTGTGACAGAGTTATCCATAGAATCATGAGGAGGGGAGACCCCGATGTTGGGTATTCTTGGTGCCCCTGGTAAAATGTTGAGAGATATCAGCACCCCCTTGTTTAGGAGTCTTGGATGAAGATTTCTGCATGTGGACCAGACCAGTGTAGAATATTATACTATGAGATATGATCCGTCAGGGGGGACAGGAAGTCCAAAAAAATATGGGACAGGATAGGGGAGGGAAAAAATAAAAATAAAAAATAAAATAAAAATAAAATAAAAAGGGGGACACCCAGGGGAGACCACGCACCCCACGTTCAGGTGGTCATAGCGCCGGGGGCTGGTATGGCGGTAATGCCTGCAGTGAGCACCCCACCACAGAGGTAGAAGAGGGTCCCCCAGACAAGGGCACGGCCACCGTCGCTGATAAGGGAGTAAGAGTCCCGGAAATTAAAGTAGGCCAGGCAGCTGTCCGCAGAGAGGAGATGGGGAGGGGGAAAGCCCTCTATCCCTGTCACAACCCGGGTCTCAGCAGGCAGCGTCCAGCGCGGTACCTGTTAGCGCGGCGGGACTCTGGGGAGAGAGCGGGAGGGATCAAAGGTAGCCGCCTCGGTGCACCGTATGCAACGTGGGTTCCCTCCGGCGGATCACTGATGCAGAGTCTGGATGGAGCGTGTCAGGAGGACAGGGGGTCTGTATATCTGTGGGCAGCCACGGCAGCGTACAGACAGCGCCCGGTGCAATAGCTGAAATGAGTTTCAGGCACGGCTGGTAGTGCGGGTTTCAGCCGCCACGTGCGGCACTCAGTGTAAAACCCTGTCGGATGGTTACTGGAGTCGGGTCTGCGGGAGGCACAGGAGAAAGTCACCGGAGAGCCAGCGGCCACAGCAGTAGGTAGTTATAACCGGAGGACGCAGCACCAGAGCTCCGGGAGGCCACAGGGGAGCTGGGTCGCAGGACTGATGCACAACTGCGCCGGGCCTCAAGGGGATGGGTATGCTGGCACACTGGAGGGGTAAGGCAGGTGTAGTTAAAGGGGTTGGAGGGCTCGTGTACACAGGAGTACACCTTTACTCACAGTTCAGGGTGTACCAAGATGGCCGCCGCCGGGAGCACAGGCAGGGGATTCCTCTCAGTTTCTGCCACTACAGGAGACAAAGAGGGTGCCTCCCCACTTTGAGGGGTGCCGGAGGGTCTTGTACAGGCAGGGGGCTCTGTGTTGGTGAGTACAGGCAGGAGGGGGAGCAGCCGCGGGTCCCGTTTCGGCCGCGTTCCGGCCCTGGAGCTCGTTTCCGGGGAGATGTTAAACTCGAGGCCCCGGCTTCACAGTAAGGAGCAGGCCTCAGGCGGGGAACAGCTGATAAAACCTCCCGGCGGCGACCCCGAGCCCCGGGCAGCGCCCACAGGTGAGGGTAGAGCTGGGCTGAATAAAATAACCACAGGGGCAGGCAGCAATGAGTGGTATTAACTCTGTAGTTGACAGAGCCCAGTGCCAGTGTCCAGGCCACGCCCCTTCATTAAAAGTTAAGTTTTAAAGTACTAATCATATCAATTTAAAATCAATTAATTGAAAAGAGTGCTCCAAAAAAGGCAATCCCTGTTTTTTCCGGCAAACTGACGGTTTCTGTGTATCTTCAAGGTATAACTGATTGTTGGAGCACCTCCAGCAAAATAAACCCAAAATACTATGGGAAAATTATTAGTTAGCTGGTTAATTAATATGTAAACAATCTATTTGGTCTCGGTGCATTGTACATTACATTTTTGCAAAGACCCACTTCTTTATCAAACCCAGCCAAATCTCATCCTAACCCTCTGTTCCGCGGTCTCTATGTACCCCATCTGTGTCACCCCTGTCTGTCCACCCCTCCCCTTAGAATGTAAGCTCTCACGAGTAGGGCCCTCTTCCCTCATGTGCTTATCCTTTTCTTACTTTAATAATCCTCAACTGCCCAAATCCCGCAGTTTTGTGGCCACCTTGGAACTTATCTCTGTCATTTACTAGTGTAGTTATGCTTAGTTACCCTGTACTTGTCCTATATTGTCTTCAACTGTAAGTCACTGTCTTCCTGTTTTGATTATGTGTATATGTACTCTGTAATTGGGCGCTTCGGAACCCTTGTGGTGCCATATAAATAAAGGATGATATTAATAATAATAATAATAATAATAATAATAATAATAACAAAGCTAAATATTTATCTTATTAAAAACACGTTAAAGGTTAAAGAACACAGTACGCAATTGGCGCAAAAAGTACCGCAAGGGTACTCCCTTAACTATACCTTAAGGAATGTACTTATACTGTAAACCTCTGTGTAGTGGTAGAGTGTAAATGCAACACAGAATAACCTTATTACCTTTAAAGCTGTTCGAGCGTCACCGACGCTCTGAGAATACTTAACACTATAAGAAATACACAGATACCGTGCTCCGGGTCCAACGCCTAATATATATATATTATGAATGATATACTTGCAAAAGAATTAATACAAATACAAATCATACACTACAATATAACATAGACTACCTAACCAGATAACTACACAGGAAATACAATACAATACAATACTATTTAAGGGAAAATAAGAGAGAAAGAGGGGAAGAGAGAGAGAGAGAGAGAGAGAAATGGCTCACAATAACAAGAAGATCAATATGATTGCAGAGAAGCTTACACGTGTGAGGAACAATCGCTGCGCAGTTAGTCAATGCTGATGAAATACTTGAGCTTACTCATACTGGCTGTCCCTATATACACAACCCTACAATACCGCATGGGACAGAAGCTAGACTCCATTTTATTGAAGCTCCCATGATTCCAAAGACTGCAACACATGGTTGAAAGGGGGAGGGGAAAACACCCGGCAGCAGCCATTTTAGATTTGCAGGTCCAAACACATGGCACTCTCTACTACACCACAATCACATAGCAGAAGACACAAGACTCCATTTTATTCCAAAATGTCCAAGCCTCAGAACAATGCATATGTTCTGATTTTACAATTCCAAACCATCTAAATCACCTTTCACAATTTCAATCCAACTTCCTAGAACCATCTTATTCACTTTCACATGCCAAACAACTTCAGTATCTCAATAACCAGAGCATATTCATCACAAGACCAGATCACAATGTAACCACACATCTCAGCCCGCCACTGCCACAAGCACATGCCCAAACGCAACTGCATGGTGGTATTTATGATTAACAAGATATATATTATAACTAACCAGTACAATCTATTTTAAATCACCATAGGCAAACAAATACCACAAATGCTATGCTACAGGTTGTCTAATGTCCCAGCTACCATCACAGATTCCCAGATCTATCACACAAACACCCAACAATCACACAACCAAGTTACAATATCCTATTTAAACCAGAAAGCAATCTGTCTATATTTCCTTATCTAGCCATGTGAATTCAATACTTAGCCTTTGGTGCCTGGTGATGATCCAGCCATGCTTCTGGGAGCTTTGTTCTGAGTGTAGCTTCATTACATCTGTTCTCTGAGGCCACCAGCAAAAAACTGACCCCCAACCCCCCCAGACAGGAACTATCCTCCTGTGTGTCTGTTCCTAGGGGAGGGGTCTCTCTCTCTCCTTTGTATATGTTAATCAGGTTCAGCCCTGAAAATCTTAGTAAAAGGTTGGCTTGATCATCCATTGTTCATCTAACAAAGTGATCTTAGCTTTTATACATATAATCATATCTATCCGCTGCAATGTCCCACAACTTCACAACCAGCATCAAACTAACCCACACATCATTCTGCTTGCTTCAATACCAAACATGATGGGCGCATCTGGTTCTGTTCAGATAATACATATTCATGACATCAATTCATCAGCCAATTCTAAATCTCCATGATGTCTGGTGCTTGACATTATTATAACCATGTACTGTATGAAACAAGCGCCGAATCCATCTCCGTGCCATGTCCGAGCAAATGCGTGTGTTTCCATATATTGCTGTGCTCGCTGCGCATATTTGCAAGTATAGCGACTTAAATGTGTGTGTGGTTTGTATGTTCTCTCTATGTAATATTTTTGACTTTGACAGTCCACCCTTTGGCAGTCACCAATAACTGCCACTTCCTAAAACATTTCAAAAAGAGAAAAATATATGTCATATGTTAATACATTTCCATGGTTGGGTAAGGGAGGAGAGAAGAAGGTGGGAAAAAGGTATGACCTAGTGAGATAGCAGAAGTATGTATGTATGAATCCATGTTTGGGGGGTCATGTATCATCGTGCCGTACGTGTTTTAAATCAAGCTTCGAGGTATTGCGAAGTATACATTTGAATTCCTTCTTATCCCGTACTAAGGGTCTGTGGATGGGCTGTCAAACTTTACCGAGCTCGTTTCGGCTTTTGGTTGCAACAAAATGGGGGAGCACATTTTAGTTGATGATACATGAATGGGGGAATATGTGATTGCTGATATCTGTGCCTGTATTCCCTATCGACTATGTGTGTCACTACCTGAGGGTTGTAGAAATGAAGATAAAGAACACTTATGGTAAATGCAGTGGTATTCTATGTCAGGTTAATGTACATTTGTCGGTTGAAGTCTTGTTCGGTGTCTGTTGGTTGCAGTCTTCTTTGTGCTTTTGCCCATAAGGTGCGGGCAAAAGCTGTCAATGTCCATAGATTTACAAAAGTGTTGGGCTAGCGTAATTTTAAAATTTCTAGGGAAACTGGGGATCCATGGCATAGTTCATCAAAAATCTGTGTATAAGGTTGTCAAAACTTCTTCTTTAATCCATCTGTTGTCGGTATATCGGCTCATCAAATTCCTCGTCCAAGTGGGTCTTTTTACCTTGGAGGAAAACGGAAAAACAGGTGAAAGAAACGGACCGTATAATCGCATTTTCATCACATCATTGTTTCTACAGTTGGGTCATAAATCAAATCCATTGAAATTACAGTTTCCTCACTCCTTAGACTCATTACCTCAGGTAGTACTTTTCCAATATAACACAATCCTTCAGAGTTTGGGGCAAGCCGCTCATACGCCTTTCTCCCGCATATGAAATATGCATCATCGGGGAGAACATATGGGACGGAATATGTCATAACCATATTACAAACCTTCCATGTGAAATCTCCTAACCCTAATTCTCCCATCTGTTTAGTACACGTATCAGGTTGTACGATATGTGCACAGTATCCTGGTGATACCTCTCCAACTCTCGTAATCCTGTTTCCTAGGGTATACCTATATCGGAAATATTTTCCACTATCGGCTATGTGGCGTATGAGCTCTGTATCTGTAGGCATTCTATCGGTTCTATATGAAAAGGTCATGGTTTGGTTACTCCATGACACTTCCCAATTTCCCGGCTTTCGGGGATTGGAGATGTTAAAACATAATAGGGACCTATCCACATGATATTGGTGGAGCTTCAAACTAGGAGGGCTGGAGATATTAAACCTCCTGTCCACCGGTCTCCCACCACTTAACTCAAGTACCTCCCCTAACGTTAAAGGAAATGGTACTAGCCCTGATTTGCTATGACCTTGAGGTACTTGAGAGCATACCCAACAATCTGTCTTATTTAACACACTACCCACTAAGGAGTGATAGTCACTCAATGGATGCCGGTCCATGTGGATATTAAAACTGGATTGGCATTTCTTAATGCACCCATCCTCAACTACATTGTTACAGAGCCTACAGATACAGTTTTCTTTTCAGCTAACAATGTTTACAAATAACATGGCTGTTAGATCGTTTCCGGTACTCGCCTTTGCTCGGTGCTTGTGTTGCTATTGGAAATTTACACCTCCGTCTTAGTCATTGGAACCTTTCTGGATCCTTTCTCGACCTCACTGGTACTCTCACCGAAACAGACTGCTCGGGTCAACGTCATGGTCAACAGGAAAATCCATATCACAGTCTCTTGGGGCAAGTCCATCTTACAGGAGGAGAAAAGAAGAAATTTGTAATGGGGTACAGAAAATCAGTTTGAGGGGGAGAGAAACTTGTTACGATAATTAGTTCTCTCGTCTTGTTGTTCTTCTTGTTCTGCTGTCTTCTCAAAGGTGCTGTCTCTCAGTCTTCCAAACGAACATTCTGGTGATGCAATATTCCCTCCAAACCAGCGATCTTTCTGTAAGGAGCAAAAATCTTGCATTACCATTTGTCTAACTGATGGGTGACATACCATCTTTAAAACATGAAAGCATGAGTGAGAAGAGAGAGAAAACAACAACAGCAAAAAAAAAAAAAAAAAGAGAGAGAACAATTTATATGCATGTGTATATTACTTAAATCAACAATAGCCATCAATAGGAAAAGAGAAAAAAAAACATTTTTCAAACATTTTAAAACATTGTCAGATCGTCAGGCTGTCATATCTACATGTCCAATGGTTTCTTTGCGCCGTCCCTCCCCTCAGCACCATACTCCACTTTCTGTATCTGGCCAGGATACATTGATGCGGATAGGTCATGCTGGGGTTTGGTAGACTTCTGCAAAGACCAAGCGGATATGCAATGTTTGAGTCCTTACTAATAATCGTCAGAGATGGGGAGATAGAGAGAGAGAGAAAAAAAACATTTCACAGATACATTTACAATGTTTCACCTGGTCATTCCTGTGTCTTCAGGGAATGACCTCCCAATTTATTAACCGTTACCTCAGGCTTACCATCAGTTCTAATGATCACCTTTCCTGACCACATATCATGGGTGTGGCCCAAAATTCTTCCTATATGATCCCTGATTATAATTTGGTGTGTCCTAACTTTTCTCATTTCTTGGTCTAGGGGGTCTGACTTTATGTGGGCTATTACAGTTGCTGGCATAATGCCCTTCTCTTTTGCAAAGATCACAAATCCTTGAGTTCCTCCATGTGCCAATGGCCTGGGGTTTTGGTTGATTTGATGCCTCCTCAAACGCTTAGATGCTCATCACCATCAACCGCTTTCCCTGTACCTACCTGATTCCTTGGATACCATGATTATGTCGTTGTCTAGGGAGTTGATATACCTTCTGTGAATCTTTGATCATACAGTTAGATCTTTCCTATGATCTGGGTAATCAGACATGATTGATCTCAATTCTGTCCGGGACCAGGGATGGCGCATTGCACTGTCCTTGACGGGAATGGTTCCCTGATCGTCAGTCTTCCCATTGGGGACTGTGATCACCCTGACAGGACTAAACTCAATTACATCACCTTGTTTTGGTCTTACAATATGGGGTACATTTGTTTGTGCGTGATATAAAACATTGTACGTACCTGTGGACACGACCTCACCTGACCCTCCGTTAGGGGGTTTGATTATTGCCTTTACCAATTTGGTCGCGTCCACCTGGATGTCTTGTAGGCTGGCTGCTGGAAGAGATGCCAACATCGTTCTGGGCTCACTTTCTTGCTGATAATTCTGAGGGAAGTTTGACATGGGGTGCGACTTGCACAGGTTAACATTTGTGATTTTTACACTTTCATTTTTATAAACATTATTACATTTGTTACTTTCGTTCTTAATACAGTTACTAAGTGCATTTTTATCATACAACATTGTGCCATTTCTCTGCAACCATAATCCTCTTCATTGCCATGTCTCTCCTCTCAAGATGAAAGTTAGATATGTAAGTTACATTTCTTTGCATTTCACTTTCCTGTTGCCATAACTGCAAACAATCATCATGTTTAACTCGTTTCCAGGATTTTATGAGACAGATCCTCCGCCTTAAATTATGCAACACCTCTTAGTCAAAACTACCTATCCCAGGAAATGGTGCTTTATCCCCCGCAGTCATTCGTGTCCATTCATCACAAAAGGTCTCAGTGTGGGGACCATACTTCCCCCACATTACTAACCGAGCAGACCCTCGGGGTCTGCAAGCCTCTGGAGTCTGAATCCTGACTGCTGAACGTCTCTGTGTTGTGCACTTGGCTGCCATTGTGGACCTCTTTAACACAGAAAAACTTCCTTAAATGCACCAAACACAGAAATCTACGTTGGAAATCCTTAAAGCTCTTCCACTGAACTTCTTCTGCTCCGAGTATCTCCGGTCCGCCTTCTAGCAGACACGTGTAGCCGTTGCAGGCCCTATCTCTAGAGATTTTCCTGAGAAAATTCCCTTCCTTTTTCTTTACACAAATCACGCTTGCATGTGCTTCCCACAACACGTATGAGGGCAATTTACCTCGTATCACGTTGCGTTATTGGTCACACCTACAACCGTGCGGTCCAATCGTACCCCTTATAGACACTTGTTGCCCATAAATGGTAGGATCATTGGAGTCTCCCTACTGTGCTCCAAAACAGCCAGAGCGTAATACAACGAAAACTTTATCACACTCTGTTGCACGTTTTCACTCAGACCGTGCTCATCACGTTCCACTAAAGATCACACAGATCACAAAGTCCACAAAGCGGAATTCAATACCGTTTTATCACATAGATCACAAAGTCCACAAAGCGGGATTCAATACACTCATACCGTTTTCAACCCACTATCATTCTTATAGTTTTCTGATCAGAAAAATCATTTCCCGTAGTCTGATAGCTCTCCCCAGAGGCGTTACAGTAAAGTAAGGTATTTAAACTAAGTTTTGGAAACTGAAATCAATTTGTGCTATGATCACGTGGCTATACTATACCGCCCCCACTAGAACAATGCTATTGTGCGATTTGAGTTTTGGTGGGCGTACCCAGACGCTCCGTTGCGTAATATACGCTGCGTGCGTCGGCCTTTGTGTTGCGTTCGCGAGTCTCAGTCTTTTGTTAGAGACACGTGTATGCTGGCCACAAAAATACAATTAGCACGTTTATCAATGTAGATGATCTTTAACTGTAATCATCTACCAAGCACCACACAGGTCTTTCCTTGTATCTCAGGTAAAGCTGTGCGTGTGTCTTACAATTTACCCCTTAATGTATTACTTTTACACTTTAACTATTTAAATAGCGACAAATCTCTCTTAGCACGTTTATCAATTCAAATGGCAAACAGGAAGGTGAGATATGTGAAAGTACACAGATGAAAATGCAATTCTAAATTTAATCTAATAACATACATTGATGTAAGCACACGCATATAGATTTTACATATAAGTACCAATCACTATTACTTATGATTGACTATGATATAGATTAAATAAATGCATTAAAAAAACTCATTAAATGATGATTTCTTTTTGACAATGGATGGCTGATTATTTCCTGAGTCAACTGAAAATCAGCCGTTCAAAAAAAAAAAATATTGACCTTCCCAAAATGGCCGCTCCTCCCCCTTCCACCTCCATGAGGGTCACACAAAATGGTGGACAGACCATGCGGCCTCTCCTGCCATAAAGAAAATCACCATGCTAGCTCCCAAAGTAACTTTTAAATGTACTTTTAAACCTACTTAAACAGATAAACAATCTAATCTTAATCAAACACGATATGATCCATTTGAACCTGGTTTTGCGACAATAAAAATACATTTTAGCATCTTAAATATTATGAGAAACGTCTTGTCCCTTAAAATTTCCTATCAGCATCTTACTGATACCACAATACATTAACGTGGATGTTTTTTTTTTTTTTCTTTCAGCATTTTGCGAGATGTCCATCATTAGCCGGTCAATTACAGCCACGTTTGTAATGTACAGTGCATCATTAAGATCGTGATATCGCGGACCAGAGCCCCCATCTAACAAAGCTAAATATTTATCTTATTAAAAACACGTTAAAGGTTAAAGAACACAGTACGCAATTGGCGCAAAAAGTACCGCAAGGGTACTCCCTTAACTATACCTTAAGGAATGTACTTATACTGTAAACCTCTGTGTAGTGGTAGAGTGTAAATGCAACACAGAATAACCTTATTACCTTTAAAGCTGTTCGAGCGTCACCGACGCTCTGAGAATACTTAACACTATAAGAAATACACAGATACCGTGCTCCGGGTCCAACGCCTAATATATATATATTATGAATGATATACTTGCAAAAGAATTAATACAAATACAAATCATACACTACAATATAACATAGACTACCTAACCAGATAACTACACAGGAAATACAATACAATACAATACTATTTAAGGGAAAATAAGAGAGAAAGAGGGGAAGAGAGAGAGAGAGAGAGAGAGAAATGGCTCACAATAACAAGAAGATCAATATGATTGCAGAGAAGCTTACACGTGTGAGGAACAATCGCTGCGCAGTTAGTCAATGCTGATGAAATACTTGAGCTTACTCATACTGGCTGTCCCTATATACACAACCCTACAATACCGCATGGGACAGAAGCTAGACTCCATTTTATTGAAGCTCCCATGATTCCAAAGACTGCAACACATGGTTGAAAGGGGGAGGGGAAAACACCCGGCAGCAGCCATTTTAGATTTGCAGGTCCAAACACATGGCACTCTCTACTACACCACAATCACATAGCAGAAGACACAAGACTCCATTTTATTCCAAAATGTCCAAGCCTCAGAACAATGCATATGTTCTGATTTTACAATTCCAAACCATCTAAATCACCTTTCACAATTTCAATCCAACTTCCTAGAACCATCTTATTCACTTTCACATGCCAAACAACTTTAGTATCTCAATAACCAGAGCATATTCATCACAAGACCAGATCACAATGTAACCACACATCTCAGCCCGCCACTGCCACAAGCACATGCCCAAACGCAACTGCATGGTGGTATTTATGATTAACAAGATATATATTATAACTAACCAGTACAATCTATTTTAAATCACCATAGGCAAACAAATACCACAAATGCTATGCTACAGGTTGTCTAATGTCCCAGCTACCATCACAGATTCCCAGATCTATCACACAAACACCCAACAATCACACAACCAAGTTACAATATCCTATTTAAACTAGAAAGCAATCTGTCTATATTTCCTTATCCAGCCATGTGAATTCAATACTTAGCCTTTGGTGCCTGGTGATGATCCAGCCATGCTTCTGGGAGCTTTGTTCTGAGTGTAGCTTCATTACATCTGTTCTCTGAGGCCACCAGCAAAAAACTGACCCCCAACCCCCCCAGACAGGAACTATCCTCCTGTGTGTCTGTTCCTAGGGGAGGGGTCTCTCTCTCTCCTTTGTATATGTTAATCAGGTTCAGCCCTGAAAATCTTAGTAAAAGGTTGGCTTGATCATCCATTGTTCATCTAACAAAGTGATCTTAGCTTTTATACATATAATCATATCTATCCGCTGCAATGTCCCACAACTTCACAACCAGCATCAAACTAACCCACACATCATTCTGCTTGCTTCAATACCAAACATGATGGGCGCATCTGGTTCTGTTCAGATAATACATATTCATGACATCAATTCATCAGCCAATTCTAAATCTCCATGATGTCTGGTGCTTGACATTATTATAACCATGTACTGTATGAAACAAGCGCCGAATCCATCTCCGTGCCATGTCCGAGCAAATGCGTGTGTTTCCATATATTGCTGTGCTCGCTGCGCATATTTGCAAGTATAGCGACTTAAATGTGTGTGTGGTTTGTATGTTCTCTCTATGTAATATTTTTGACTTTGACAATAATAATACACATATTGTGTGACACTGTGGGTGAAGGTGGTACCACAGTAATATATTTTCATACTCATACACATATTGGGCCTAATTCAGACCTGATGCACAGCAGCCGCTCAGGTCTGAACTGTGCATGCACCGGTGCCGTAGTGCGCCGGCGCATGCCAGATGGCCGTCTCAGCCCTGCTATCACCTCTGCCTAAATGACATGCAGAGATGATCGCTGGGAGGGAAGGTGCGGGCCGGCGGCGTTTGGTCGCCGTTTTAGGGGTGCATTCCAGACAACGCAGGTGTGCCTGGACTGTGTGGGGGGTGGGCCGTGGCAGCTGCGTTATGTCACATGCAGCCGCTGCGACCCTCACAGCAAAGAGTAGCTCCTTGCCAGCACACTGGGGCTGCAATGGTATGGAGCTACTTTTCAAGTACAAAAGCATCGCCGCTGTGCGATGCTTTTGTACTTGTGCGGGTGGGGGATGGGGTTGACATGCGGGGCGGACAAGCCTTGTGCTGTGCGTCCCCGCGCATGTCTATGTGACTGATCGTAGATGTGCTAAATTTGGCACATTTACGATCAGGTCTGAATTAGGCCCATTCTGTGACACTGTGGGTGAAGGTGGTACTAGTAATACAGTATATTTTATTTTGTGCTCATGCACATATTGTGCAACACTGTTGGTGAACTTAAACCACAGTGTTCGATTACTATTTTTCACTCATACACCGATTGTGTGACACTAGGTGAAAGTAAACCGTAGTGTTAGATTATTATCTCTGACTCATACGGGTATTGTGACTATGTAGGTGGTATATGTTTTTTTACAAATTCTGGTGTGTGCTGTATACCACCTGGTTCATGTTTGTTGATAGATATGGAGGACAAACAATTGTGAGGATATGCAGGTGCTGTCACCAGCCATGATGATACTATTCCGTCAACATCATCTACTAAAGTCGATGCCCAAGGGCATAAAAGGCTTAAGACAGGGCATGGAAAATCAAAGAAAAAGTAAAAGTTTGATTTGTAAAAGTCAGATTAGTGCAATAACCAATAAAACCTGTTGTATTTGCAATAAAGACCATCACTAATGCCCCCAATAATTAATTTACAATTTTAAAATAAAAAAAATTAAATCAAATTAATAATCAATCCTTCCTTCCACTACATACACACTCTACCTCCCTTGTGCTCCTGATCTAGTTTATTAATACAAAAAATTTGTTGTGTATATTGGTCAAAAACATACATACAGTATTTAAAACATGGTACATACTGTGTGTAAAGCTGGCTGAGGCAACCTGAGGCGCTCCACCCATTGTTGACAAACAACTTCCATCAGGGCTGGCAAACAGCATGGATCCTGGGAGTTATAGTTCAGCTGGAGAGCCACAGGTTGCTTTTCTCTGATATAGAACTGCAAATCTTGGTCCAATTATCCCCAACAACTACCCAGAGCACAAAATAGACATCTGTTTACAGTGTGTACTAGTATTAGCACCTCCACAAACAAGGCCACCACCTTTCTATTAGATGTACAAAAATATATAGCATAACTGTCACTCATTCACAGTGGGTGCAGCCATTTATGGTCTGCTCCCTATGGATGTCAATATTCATGAGGATGTGGCACAAAATGGCTGCACATATTGTGTGTTAGCGACAGGTGCTCTGTAGCTGTCACTCAGGTGATAATGGTTGGTTGAACTTGGTTCACATAGGATTGGACACAAATTGGCTTCAGTGATCCTGTTCCAATATACGCCCAAAATATCTCTGTGCAATGGTACAAACAAGTCAAACACTGCATGATATCTTCTGACAAACTCTTCACGCTCGAATAGTGAACCTTCTCCAGGTAAAAGATATCTTTCACTTACAGAAGAACTTGATCCTACTTTGAAAATAATTTTAACGGATCATTAGCAAACCTCCAAGTCAAAAATATCTTTCAGGAAATTAAGAACTTGATCCTACTGTAACAAGCGACCTTCCACCAGACAAGACGCTGACACAGTTGTAGAGAAAAGCAGTCTGTTTACTTCCACAGCACAATAAACAGGTCTTTATCACAGCAATTTGACCAATTACCTTAACCAGGGAACGGTCCACAAACAGCATATACACAAACCTCAGGCTCCCTGTCTCTAACCCACTTGCCCACCCTCTATCGCCTGGTCACTCGTTGGCATAAGGAGCTCCGAGCCCTTGCCCTAATGAGCTTCATAAAAGTATGGCACAGGTGTGCCTGATTGCTGGGAGCACTTGCTCCAAAACCTGGACTGGATCTGCAGGGATGGGTCAGAGTCTTTAATACGGCTTCCACTTTGGCCAGATGAGACTCACAGTCATTGCTGAAGAAAATGTAATCTAGGTACGCGGCTGCGTACTTTTTGTGGGGCTGGAGTAGCTTATTCATAGCCCGCTGGAATGTGGCCAGGACCCTGTGAAGACCAAATGGTAATACTCGATACTGAAACAAGCAATATGGGGTGGAAAGGGGCGTTTTCACCTTGGCAGCCTCGGTGAGGGGAATCTGCAAATAGCCTTTGGTATGGAGCAAGAGTGGTCAAGTATTGGCTTTGGGCCAGTTATTCGATCATCTCATAAATGCGTGGCATGGGATAGGCATCAAATTTAGATACTTGGTTCAACCTGCGGAAGTCATTGCAGAACCACAGTGCTCCGGACGGCTTGGGAACCGGCACTTTGGGGTTATTCCACCCACTGGTGGACTCTTCAATACCCCCAGATGTAACATGTCTTTCACTTCCTTGTGTACTGTGTCCCTACGGCCACAGATTGACCACTACCGCCGGAGGAGTAACAATTTCATGCTCGATGATCTTAGTTCTCCCTGGAATTGCTGAAAAGACATCTAAATTTCTCCTGACCAAGACTTGAGCTTGACGAGTCTTGACTTCATCGAGAAGTCTGTCTATTGGGACCACACATGCCGAGATCTTGGCCACTCTTGCAGTTGCTGACTCTGAGCTTTCCTTCCAAGGCTTCAGCAGATTTATATGATAGATCTGTGTAGGCTTCCACTTTCCCGGTTGGCTCACACGATAAGTCACTGGCCCAACAACCTCGAGCACTGTATATGGCCCTTGGCAATGGGCATACAGCTTGCCCTCCACTGTGGGTACCATGACCAAGACCTTGTCCCCGGGGTTAAAACTCCATTTCTCAGCCGGGATGTCATAATTATGTTTCTGTCTAGACTGGGCCAGAGTCATATGGTCCCTGACCAACGGAGCTATCTGTTGGAACCGCCTGTAGACCTGGTGGACGAACTGTACTACATTTGGCTCCAGGGATGTCTGTTGTTCCCATCCCTCCTTTAGGAGATCCAGGATTCCCCGGGGCTGTCTGACATTCAACAGCTCAAAGGGGCTGAAGCTTGTAGATGACTGGGGAACCTCTCGGATGGCGAACATCAGAAAATGTAGGAGCTGGTCCCAATCCCTTTTGTCGTGGGCGAGTGCCCTCCTGAGCATCTGCTTGAGTGTGCAATTAAAACGCTCCACCAAGCCATCGGTCTGGGGATGATACACTGAGGTGCAAATCTTTTTAACCCCCAGCACCCGACATAAGTTGCTCATCAGCCAGGACATAAAGGGGGTCCTCTGTTCAGTGAGGAACTCCTTCGGTATGCCCAAGCGGGAGAAGATCAGCAATAGTTCTTTGGCAATAGTTGTTGTCTTCATATTTCATAGAGGGATGGCTTCAAGGTATCATGTGGCATAATCAAGGAGGGCTAAGATATACTGATGTACCCTTGCTGATTTTTCCACCGGCCCCACAATATCCATCCCAATCCTTTCAAAGGGAATGGAGATTACCGAAAGAGGGATGAGGGGAGCTCTGTACTGGGGTTTTGGGGGGTCATTCCGAGTAGATTGCACGTAGCTGCTTTTTGCAGCCCATTCGATCAACTATACTCCGCCTATGGTGGTGGGTTTTTTCCCATAGCAAGGCTGCATTTGCTTGTGCAGCCCTGCTATGGGGGAAAAATTGTGCAGTTTCTAAGTAGGTCTAGACATACTTACCAGCTGCAACGTTTTCAGCCTGTTCAGTCCTGGCTCTGATGTCAAACACCCACCCTGGACATGCCTGCATTTCTACAAACACGCCAGCGTTTTTCTTACCACTCCCAGAAAACTGGTCGGTACATGTGCCGCCCAGGAACGCCCACCGTCTGTCTATCTTCAGGCGATTGTCACTGCAATCACTTCCTTCATTCCCTTCGTCTTTGCCCGGTAACGTCCGTCGCCAGGCAACGTCGCGCGTGTGCATTACGGCCCCCGCGCATGCACAGTAGTGACCCGGTCGCAGCTGTGCGAGTGAAAGCAAGCTGTGATCGGGTCGGAATGACCCCCCCGGTGCGGTATGCTGGAAGATGAGACACTCCTGACAGTACTTTGCTACCGATGCCCAGATTCCCGGTTAGAAAAACTGCTGCTATACCCTCTGCAGAGTTTTCTCCTCCCACAAATGTCCTCCCCACAACTGTGAATGGGCATCTTCCAGGACCAAAGGCTGATGGACCTGTGGCACTATAAGCTGCTCAACTTTCTTGCCGCATTCCTCGACAACCCTATATAGTAAATCCTTCTCTCTCATTATAAATACAAACGTTCTGAAAAGCATTCGTGAGGTTCCGATCTTCCCACTGGTCTCGTCCGAAATCCTGAAGTGACATTACATAGTAACATAGTAATTGAGGTTGAAAAGAAGCAAAATACCCATCGCATTCAACCTGTATTTTGTATTAAGTTGAGTTGATTTTACTGTACCTGCTGAAGAATGTTTTATGACTAGTTAACAACTACAAATCATGTTACACCCGGATTAACGTCATCAATATTTTAAATGTTGTAACCTTGGATATCCTTTTCACTCAGAAATTCATCCAATCCCTTTTTAAATGCATTTACAGAGTCCACCATTACCACCTTCCCTGGCAAGGAATTCCAAATCCTTATTGCCCTAACAGTGAAGAACCCTTCGTATTACAGTTCTTAATGTCCTTTCGTTACTCGCCTCCTCTGGGTCGGTCAGCTCTTCTGGCACAGACATACCAACTCCACACAGACAGTCGGCTCCTGAAGAATTACTCGACCTTCGAGCCAAGGAGCTGGGAGAGGAAGGCAGCTCCTCAAGTTGAAATGCCAGCAGTTTCGGTAGGCCAGTGAAATACTGTGTTATGATTCCAGCACTCTGGTCAGAGGAGATCTTATGGCAAGGACCGGAGCACTGGAACGGAATGCTGGGGAAGGGAGCAGGACAGGAAAATAGCCCCTGGCGCCCTAACTCTGTTGTCTCACCCGTGTTGTCAGAAATCCCCTGCGAGACTATGGTTTCTTGAGCCCTTGGCAGCCACGTTTGAAGGGCGGATTATGTCTGCCCAACTTCGATGCCCCCCGGTCTTAATGAGAGACAAAGGGAAACCCGAGACAGGGTGATAACAAGAGGCCCTCTAACTAAACAACCAGGCCAGGGGCTAAGCAAACTCAAAACTATAATATGTGCGGAGAAACCGCCAGGGAAAAGGACAACCAAAATATCCACTTGTCCAATTCTCCTACCCGGCACCGCCGAGTACCAGAGAGGACTTGTGGAAGCGGAACCCTCCGCAAATGCTCCAAACACAAAATATAAAAGGTAAAGCGGCTGAGCCGCAACACACGGCAGAGCCGCAACTCACGAACACCACTGGATATAAAACGGTGATCAGTCAGGACTCCAGGGAACCAAGCGACCTCTTAGGATGAGATGACAACTCCCGAATACCGGACTTCTGAGGACTGGAATGACCGGATACAGCAGGACTGGAAACAGACTCTCAGCAAACAAAGGCAGCATGCAGGAAGCTATTACCGGCGTCTGTGAGAAGCCCTGGGAGTGTATTTAACAAGGAGTCCTCCAATCAGCTGCTAAAAGGCTGATTAGAATAAATGCCGTGCAGCTGCCTTGCTGCACGGCCAGAGAGCAGGTGAATATATTAATTCCTAAAGCCTAGCAACGGGTAACGCGGTCCGCCAGTGGCGTCCCCGTTGCTAGGGTCCGTGCGGCTCAGCGCGCCCGGCGTCTAGCGTTGCTAGGGAGCCGGCAGCTGTACGCGCACGGCGTCTCTAGTTGCTAGGCGCCGGGCCGCGCAGACAAGCGGACCCCGGCGCCTAACGGTACCCCCCCTTGAGGAGGGGTCAAGGAACCCCTAAAGCCAGGTTTCTGAGGAAATTCCCGAAAAAATGCCCTCTTGAGCCTCGGGGCATGAAGATCCTTATCCAGGACCCAAGACCTTTCCTCCGGACCATAGTCTTTCCAGTGAACTAGAAAATACAGCCGACCCCGGGACAATTTGGAATCGAGAACCTTCTCTACCAAGAACTCCTGTTGTCCCTGTACATCCACTGGAGATCTACCCTGAGAGATCTTCCGAGGAAATCCACTGGAAGAAACGTATTGTTTCAACAGGGAGCAATGAAACGTATTTCCAATCCTGAGAGATCTTGGTAAACGTAACCGAAAGGCAACTGGGTTGACTCTTTTAATAATAAGAAATGGCCCAATAAATTTGGGTCCCAGTCTAGCCGAGGATTGTCGAAGCCTGATGTTGCGAGTCGACAACCACACCCTATCTCCCACCTTAAAAGTGCAAGGACGTCGGAGCCTGTCAGAAAATTTCTTCTCTCGAAAGGCCGCTTTTCTGAGAGCAAGGTGCACCTTTTTCCAAATGGCTCTGAGATGGGAGGTTAAGGTTAGCGAGGAGACTGAGGAATGATGAAAAAAAGAATTAGCTCTGGGGTGAAAACCAAAAACTGAAAAGAATGGAGACTCTTTAGTGGAGGAATGACAAGAATTATTGTAAGCAAATTCAGCCAACGGAAGAAACTCGGACCAATCATTCTGGAGTTTGGCTGAATACAAGCGCAAATATTGTTTCAATGATTGGTTAACTCGTTCGGTTTGCCCGTTGGATTGTGGGTGGTAACCGGATGTTAACGACAACTTCATCTTCAATGAGGCACAAAAACATTTCCAGAATTGTGCGATGAATTGTGGACCCCGATCAGAAACAATATCAGTAGGCAACCCATGAAGCCTGAATACATGGCGGAGAAACAAAACTGCCAACCCTTGGGCAGAAGGCAATCGGGGAAGAGCAATAAAATGAGCCATTTTACTAAAACGGTCCACTACCACCCATATGACTCGGAATCCGGCTGAAAGGGGAAGGTCAACCACAAAATCCATGGAAATATGAGACCATGGCCTGAGAGGAACATTTAAGGGCATAAGTTGCCCGATAGGCAAGGAACGGGGAACCTTATGCTGTGCACAAACCTGACATGAATAAACAAATTCCTTGACGTCTTTAGAAAGACCAGGCCACCATACTGAGCGAGAAACTAACTCCAATGTCTTAGAGACTCCTGGATGCCCTGAAACTTTGTTATCATGGAATTCCGTTAAAACAGTAGCTCTCAAAAATTCAGGGACGTAAAGACGACCAGCAGGAGTAATTCTAGGAGCTTGGTGTTGAAGCTGTTTTAACTGGGTAAATAAATCTTGTGTGAGGCCCGCCCAGATGACCGAAGATGGAAGTATGGGGGTAACAGGATTGTTATTGTGAACCGGAAGAAAGCTACGTGACAGGGCATCAGCCTTAGTATTCTTGGAACCAGGCCTGAAAGTGATTATAAATTTGAAATGAGTAAAAAATAATGCCCAACGTGCCTGCCGGGCATTAAGCCGCTTAGCCGATTCAATGTATTGCAGGTTCTTATGGTCAGTCAATACCGAAATAGTATGTTTTGCTCCCTCCAGCCAATGCCTCCACTCCTCGAAAGCCCACTTTACCGCCAGTAACTCCCGATTACCAACGTCATAGTTGGATTCAGCGGAGGAGAATTTCCTGGACATAAAGGCACAAGGATGTAACTCCAGAGACTCCGGATCCTTTTGAGAAAGGATAGCCCCCACTCCAACCTCCGAGGCATCAACCTCCACCACAAAGGGCAATTCCGGATTAGGATGTCTGAGGACTGGAGCCGAGACAAAGGCTTGTTTCAAGGCCCGGAAGGACAACTCAGCTTCACGCGACCAGTTGGTAGGATCCGCTCCTTTCTTTGTCAGAGCTACAATGGGAGCAACCAGGTCAGAAAAAGAATGAATGAACCTCCTATAATAATTCGCAAACCCTAAAAAGCGCTGAATTGCTTTTAAATTGGTGGGTTGCGCCCAACTAAGGATGGCCTGGAGTTTCTTTGGTTCCATGGAAAATCCCTGAGGGGAAATTATGTACCCTAAAAAAGATACTTCCGTGACATGAAACTCACACTTCTCCAGCTTGGCATATAAATGATTCTCACGTAACTTTTGAAGAACCAGACGCACCTGGGTAACATGTTGTTCTATTGATTCAGAAAAAATCAGGATGTCGTCTAAGTAAACGACCACGAATTTCCCTAGGAAGTCACGGAGCACATCGTTAATGAGGTCTTGAAAAACTGCTGGAGCATTGGACAGACCAAATGGCATCACCAGGTATTCGTAGTGACCCGACTGAGTACTGAAGGCCGTCTTCAACTCATCTCCAGATTTAATTCGGATGAGGTTGTACGCTCCTCTAAGGTCAATTTTAGAAAAAAGCACAGCAGAACGTAACTGATCAAAGAGTACAGAAATCAACGGCAAAGGATAGGTGTTTTTAACTGAGATCTTATTCAGGGCTCTAAAATCAATGCAAGGTCTAAGCGAGCCATCCTTTTTCTCCACAAAGAAGAAGCCTGCACTTAAAGGAGATTTTGATGGTCTAATAAATCCTTTCTCAAGGCTCTCCTTAACATAATCATTCATAGCCACAGTTTCTGGCCCGGATAATGCATATAATCTTCCCTTTGGCAATGCGGCACCAGGAATTAACTCAATAGCACAATCATAAGGCCGATGGGGAGGCAGAATGTCCGCATTGCCTTTGGAGAAAACATCAGCAAACTCCTGGTATTCCACCGGAATGAGTTCTGGGTTGATAGCTGCTACTCTGACTGGAAACGTGATACATTCCTTATCACAAAAAGTACCCCATTGTGAAATCTCCCCCGACCGCCAATCAATGGTGGGATTATGAAAGGCCAGCCAAGGGTGACCCAGAACAACTGGAACTGCTGGGAAATGTGTAAGATAGAACTCGATTTTCTCGGAATGTAGAGCTCCTACTGCAAGTAGTACAGGGGGTGTACGGAGAGAAATAATCCCATTGGACAGCGGACTCCCATCTAAGCCATGCATGGTGACACACCTACCCAAAGGTAACTGAGGAATGCCTAAGGCCTTAGCCCAAGTTTAATCCATAAAGTTTCCTGCAGCTCCACTGTCAACAAAAGCAGACACCGAAGAACTGAGGCTGCCAAAGGAAACTTTAACTGGGACTAAAAGGGAGTTATTCGAGGAGATAAGCTGCAGACCTAGGTGAACCCCCTCACAATTCACCTGGTCAAAGCGTTTCCCGACTTGTTCGGACAATTACGAGCAAAATGTCCCTTACCCCCACAGTACAGACAAAGACCAGAATTTTGCCTTCTGGCTCTTTCCTCAGGAGACAGCCGGGAGAGACCCATCTGCATGGGCTCCTCTACGTCTTCAGGAATGGAATATACACACGGACTTGAACTTACAGGTGCTCCTCTTTCAGCCCTCCGCTCTCTGAGACGACGATCAATCTTAATAGAAAGCTCCATGAGTTTATCGAGAGTCTCAGGAGCGGGGTACTGAAGGAGACTGTCCTTTATAGACTCTGATAAGCCGAGGCGAAATGACTGCGCAGGGCTGGGTCATTCCAGCCACAGTCGTTCGACCAACGGCGAAACTCCGTACAATAAACCTCCGCAGGATTTCTACCTTGTTTGAGAGCGCGCAGCTGACTTTCAGCGGACGCCTCTCTATCAGGGTCATCATACAAGAGCCCTAAAGACTTAAAAAAAGCGTCAACTGACAACAATGAAGGATCCTCTGCTCTTAAACCAAATGCCCAGGTCTGAGGATCCCCCTGGAGTAAAGAAATAATAATCCCGACCCGCTGAGATTCAGTACCCGAGGAAGTCGGTCTTAAACGAAAATAAAGTTTACAGGATTCTTTAAAATTAAAAAACTCTTTTCTATCACCAGAAAAACGGTCAGGCAAATGCTTCTTTGGTTCAGGGACTACCCTTGGGGAAGCTCGCAAAAGATCTTCCTGCGACTTCACCCGAAGAGAAAGATCCTGAACCATCTGAGTAAGTTCTTGAATCTGGCTGACTAAGAGCTGACCAGGATTTGGCCCTAAACCTGTCGGATTCATGAGGCCGATAAACTCTCACAAAACTGAATGAGAAAAAAAATTAAACCCCGTTTAATTTTAAGTTTTGGTATGGCCGGTAATAATGTTATGATTCCAGCACTCTGGTCAGAGGAGATCTTATGG
Source organism: Pseudophryne corroboree (assembly GCF_028390025.1). NCBI lineage: Eukaryota > Metazoa > Chordata > Amphibia > Anura > Myobatrachidae > Pseudophryne > Pseudophryne corroboree. The sequence goes on along the minus strand of NC_086449.1, from coordinate 116,098,696 downwards.
CAAGGACCGGAGCACTGGAACGGAATGCTGGGGAAGGGAGCAGGACAGGAAAATAGCCCCTGGCGCCCTAACTCTGTTGTCTCACCCGTGTTGTCAGAAATCCCCTGCGAGACTATGGTTTCTTGAGCCCTTGGCAGCCGCGTTTGAAGGGCGGATTATGTCTGCCCAACTTCGATGCCCCCCGGTCTTAATGAGAGACAAAGGGAAACCCGAGACAGGGTGATAACAAGAGGCCCTCTAACTAAACAACCAGGCCAGGGGCTAAGCAAACTCAAAACTATAATATGTGCGGAGAAACCGCCAGGGAAAAGGACAACCAAAATATCCACTTGTCCAATTCTCCTACCCGGCACCGCCGAGTACCAGAGAGGACTTGTGGAAGCGGAACCCTCCGCAAATGCTCCAAACACAAAATATAAAAGGTAAAGCGGCTGAGCCGCAACACACGGCAGAGCCGCAACTCACGAACACCACTGGATATAAAACGGTGATCAGTCAGGACTCCAGGGAACCAAGCGACCTCTTAGGATGAGATGACAACTCCCGAATACCGGACTTCTGAGGACTGGAATGACCGGATACAGCAGGACTGGAAACAGACTCTCAGCAAACAAAGGCAGCATGCAGGAAGCTATTACCGGCGTCTGTGAGAAGCCCTGGGAGTGTATTTAACAAGGAGTCCTCCAATCAGCTGCTAAAAGGCTGATTAGAATAAATGCCGTGCAGCTGCCTTGCTGCACGGCCAGAGAGCAGGTGAATATATTAATTCCTAAAGCCTAGCAACGGGGAACGCGGTCCGCCAGTGGCGTCCCCGTTGCTAGGGTCCGTGCGGCTCAGCGCGCCCGGCGTCTAGCGTTGCTAGGGAGCCGGCGGCTGTACGCGCACGGCGTCTCTAGTTGCTAGGCGCCGGGCCGCGCAGACAAGCGGACCCCGGCGCCTAACATACTGCCCATGATCAAAGGCTAGGGCAAGTGCGGGGAAACGGCTGCCACCAGCTGGATTGTCTGTCCCTGATGTTGCACTGGAAACCACACTCTGGGGTACTTGTGAGTGGCACCTTGGATGTAGAGCACCTCAACCGCAGGTAAGACCTGGTTAACGCCTTCAGGGACCGACCCCGCAGAGATAATTGAAAACTCACTCCCGGTATTAACCAACGCCTGGACTGGCCATGCTGTGATCTGGAGGGTCACCTGGAACTAGGAGGACACAAACGAACCCTTGCTTCTGACACAGCTGTAGGCTGGTTGCCCTGATTTCTCTGCTCCGCACTCCATACGCTCAGGCTGTTTGGTAAAGTCCTTTTGGATGTGACCTTGTTCCCCGCACTCATAGCAGATGACCAGATTGGTCCGTTGCCCCGTTTCTGGAGGTAGACGGGTCGGGGTTCTTGGAACTGGTCGAGTCTCTCGGTCTAAGGACTTAGCCATTTTCCCCAGTACAGCATATCTCTCCATTGTGGCGGCTAGGTCCTCCATATTTTGTGGGTCAGCCTGGAGAACCCACCTCTGCATGCCTCTGTCTAAGACCCACACACAGTGGTCTATGGCTACGGTCTCCACCACTTGGGCAGCCGTATTCCTCTCCGGATAAAGCCAAGACTGCACTATTTTTAGAAGTTCAGCCAGCTGGATTCGAGAATTCTCTGTCGCGGTCCAATGCTAGTCCTGGAACCGATGGGCTTTGCAGGCCTTGGTTACGCCAATGCGACTCAGTATGGCAGCTTTAAGCTGCTAATAGGTGGATGCCTGGTCCACCGGGAGGTCATGGTACATTTTCTGGGAATCCCCCGTCAAATATGGGGCCAGCTTATTCGCCCAGCTATCCTCTGGCTATCGGAGGCGTGCGGCCGCACACTCAGAGGTCCCCAGGTAGGCTTCTACATCGTCTGAGGGACACATCTTTTGCAATGGCCTAGGCTCCTGGTGATGCTGTCGCAGGAGACCCACTTCATCACAAATCAGGCACAGGGTTCATCATAAATCAGGCACACCACCAATCCACAATTCAACAAAAAAACAAAACACTTTTTTTTAAAACAATTGACACACACACCCTGGCTGGTTAATGACCTGACCAGAGGAAGTTTGCAGAGTCTGTGGAGACTGTCACGGCTTCGGCGGCTCCTGCAGCTGCTGGGTTCCTGCTGTGCTTGGTCCTGCAGCCGCTGGGTTCCTGCTGCGCTTGGTGTGTCCAGCAGGGGGTCCCTGTTTGGGCACCAATTTGTAGCAAGCGACCTTCCACCAGACAAGACGCTGACACAGTTGTAGGGAAAAGCAGTCTGTTTACTTCTACAGCACAGTAAACAGGTCTTTATCATAGCAATTTTACTGGTTACCTTAACCAGTTACCGTTCGACAAACAGCATAGACACAAATCTGAGTGTCACGAACCTCGGGCAGCGGCGACCGCGCTTGTCCCTGCGGGTGGCCTGGTCTGCCCGGCGCCTCTTTTCCCCTGACGGTCTCCGGCTTCAGCGGCGGGTCGGCGCTGCTCTCCGGCGGCTTCCCGGAAGCAAGGACGCCGCCATCACAAGCGAGGGCAAGGAGGCGGAGCAGGTCTGACGTCACCTGCCTGCTCCGCCAATCAGGCTAGGGCGGGGAATTTAAAATCAGATACCAGGCAGAGATCCGGTGCCTGAGTATCTTCGTTTCTCCTGCGGAAGCTGTGATTCCAGAGCTCCCTCGTCCCTGCAAGCATCCTGTGCTTCCAAGCATCCTGTGCCTCCAAGCATCCTGTGCTTCCAAGCATCCTGTGCCTCCAAGCATCCTGTGCCTCCAAGCATCCTGAGCCTCCAAGCATCCTGTGCCTCCAAGCATCCTGAGCCTCCAAGCACCTCCGTGCCTCCAATTATCTCCGTGCCTCCAATTACCTCCGTGCCTCCAATTATCTCCGTGCCTCCAATTATCTCCGTGCCTCCAATTATCTCCGTGCCTCCAATTATCTCCGTGCCTCCAAGCACCTCGTGCCTCCAAGCACCTCGTGCCTCCAAGCACCTCTGTGCCTCCAAGCACCTCCGTGCCTCCAAGCACCTCCGTGCCTCCAGTTACCTCCAAGCACCTCGTGCCTCCAAGCACCTCATCCCTCCAAACACCTCGGTGTCTCCAAACACCTCCGTGCCTCCAAGCACCTCCGTGCCTCCAAGCACCTCCGTGCCTCCAGTTACCTCCGTGTCTCCAAGCACCTCGTGCCTCCAAGCACCTCATCCCTCCAAACACCTCGGTGTCTCCAAACACCTCCGTGCCCCCAAGCACCTCCGTGCCTCCAAGGGCCTCCCTGCACTCCCTGTACTCCCAGCACCTCAGTGCCTCCAATACCACAGTGTCTCCAATATCTCAGTACCCCAGCCTTCAGTATTTCTACAAGTCTTGTCTTACAGGAGACCTTCAAGAATTCCTCTGGGCCTCCCGCCTGCCGTCTTAGTCCTGCATGAGGAAGACCTACATCCGGCCATCTCTACTACGACCCAGTGGCGGTTCCTCTTCCCGGTCATCGGAAGAAGCCCCGAGTCCACAACACTCCCAAACCAGGTCAGTGATAGTATACTCAGGCCCCATGGACTCGGGGAATCGGAACACGGACTCGAGTGCCATTCAGAACCTGGCTTCTCGAGTGCAAAGTCAGGAAGCAGCGCAAGGCCAGGTGATGCAGTACCTCCAGCAGTTGTCCGGGCGTCTGGATCAGATTCAGGCGTCTCTGGCCTCAGTAATTCCGGCACCTGTTCCAGTAGTCGCACCAGTTGCCGTTGCCAGCAATGTTCAACCATCGGCCGGTGTCACTCCACGCCTTCAGTTGCCTACTCCGTCCCGCTATAATGGGAATCCCAAAAATTGTCGTGGTTTCTTGAACCAATGCGAGGTACATTTCGAGCTACTTGCACACAACTTTCCTACAGACCGGTCCAAGGTAGCATATATTATTTCTCTGTTGGAAGGTTCTGCTTTGGATTGGGTGTCTCCATTATGGGAACGATCTGATCCCATGGTTTCCAACTACACCAACTTCATCTCGTCCTTTCGAAGGATTTTCGACGAGCCCGGCAGAATGACCACTGCTTCTTCCGATTTGCTCCGTGTTCGGCAGGGCGCCCGTTCCGTGGGCCAGTACGTGGTTCATTTCCAGACCATTGCTTCCGAACTACGCTGGAATAATGACGCCCTGAGAGCTGCCTTCTGGAACGGTCTTTCCGACCGGCTGAAAGATGAGCTGGTTACTAGAGATCTGCCGGATCCATTAGAAGATTTGATTTCCCTTTGCGTCAAGGTGGATCTTCGGATGCAGGAGCGTGGAAGAGAACGTAGCCGTTCGGATCGTTCCAGGTTCCGGAATCCTACTCCTAGGCCGGTGGCCTCACCCAGCTCAGATGAGCCCATGCAAATTAACCGCTCCCGACTGTCTCCGGAAGAACGACAGCGTCGTCGTGAGGGTAAACTCTGCCTTTACTGTGGAGCCGCAGATCATTTTCTTAAATCTTGTAAAGCCCGTCCGGGAAACGGGCAGGCCTAGCTTGTTCCGGAGGAGTCAAGCTGGGAGTTACGACAAAAGCTTCTCCAACTTCGGACTGCTTGCTTCCAGTAACTCTAGTCTCCAATTCAGTCTCCAGGTCTTGTGAAGCCCTATTGGATTCCGGAGCTGCAGGGAACTTCGTTTCTTCTTTCTGTGCCCAAAGTTTGGGTTTAAAGTTACGGCCTATCGAGCGGCCAATTTCACTGACGGCTATCAACGGGACTAGAATTTCCAAAGGTCTTATAATGTGGCGCACGGGGCCAGTAAAGCTGCAGGTCGGGGCTCTACATCAGGAAGATTTGGAACTCTTGGTAATCCCAGAAATGCCTCATGATCTGGTTCTTGGAATGCCTTGGCTGAAAAGTCATAATCCCCACATCGACTGGAAGTCGTCACAAATTCTGTCCTGGAGTCCCTTTTGTCACACTAATTGTCTTACTCCTGTTTGTCCGCTCCGTGTTACCTCCAAAACGGATGAAGAGCACATTCCGGAGGCATATCAAGGGTACAAGGACGTATTTTCGGAACAAGCTGCTGACCTGTTACCACCTCACAGGCCTTGGGACTGCCCTATTGACCTTGTCCCAGGGAAGACGCCACCTCGTGGTCGCACATATCCTCTGTCTCTTCCCGAGACTCAAGCCATGTCGGAGTATATTAAGTCCAATATGCTCAAGGGATTCATTCGCCCCTCTTCCTCCCCTGCCGGTGCAGGCTTCTTTTTCGTGAAGAAAAAGGACGGGGGGTTGAGACCATGCATCGACTACCGCGGCCTAAACGACATTACTATTAAGAATAAATACCCCTTGCCACTAATCACAGAGTTATTTGATAGGGTTCGTGGTGCCCGCATTTTTTCAAAACTCGACTTGAGAGGAGCTTACAATCTTATACGCATCCGAGAGGGGGATGAATGGAAGACTGCCTTTAATACCCGAGATGGGCATTACGAATACTTGGTGATGCCGTTTGGTCTTAGTAATGCTCCCGCGGTTTTCCAGGGGTTCGTCAACGAAATCTTTCGTGATATGCTGTATCAGAGCGTTGTGGTATATCTGGACGACATACTGATTTTTTCCAAGAATCTTGTCGAACACAGAACTCAAGTCAAAGAGGTGCTACACCGTTTACGAGAGAATCATCTCTACGCCAAGCTTTCCAAATGTACCTTTGAAGTAACATCTATTCCGTTCCTCGGTTATGTCATCTCGGGGACGGAGCTTCGCATGGATCCGGAAAAGTTGTCGGCCATTCGTGACTGGACTCAGCCTCTTTCCCTGAAAGCAATACAAAGGTTCCTGGGCTTTGCGAACTACTACAGGAAATTCATTAAGGGTTTCTCCACCATTGTTGCGCCCATTACTGCCCTGACGAGGAAGGGTTCTAATCCTAGTTTGTGGCCTCCGGAAGCCATTGTAGCTTTTTCTCGCTTAAAGTTAGCTTTCATGACGGCTCCAGTTCTCCAACAACCAAATTTCGAGGAACCCTTCTTCTTAGAAGTGGATGCATCTTCAGTCGGGGTTGGGGCTGTTCTCTCCCAGTATTCCTCTGATAAAAAATTACATCCGTGTGGCTTCCATTCTCGTAAATTCTCTCCAGCCGAACGAAATTACACTATTGGAGACCAGGAACTCTTGGCAATCAAATCTGCCTTGGAAGAATGGAGATATCTTCTAGAAGGGGCTAAACATGTGTTTACCATCTACACGGATCACAAGAATTTGCTGTACATCAAATCCGCACAATGCTTGAATCCTCGCCAGGCGAGATGGGCACTTTTCTTTTCCCGATTCTCGTTCATTATCAAGTACCGGGCCGGGACTCTCAATATTAAAGCAGATGCGCTTTCTCGTTCACAAGTTCCCACAGACGAGGATGAACCTCCGGAGCGGGGTTTAATTCTGAATCCAGTTTCTGTCTCTGCTGCTTTAACTACTCCAGCTCCTCCTCCTGGAAGAATGTCCGTGCCAGCTAGATTCCGCCCAGGAATACTACTGTGGGCCCATAACTCCAAGTTTTCCGGTCATCCCGGCGCTCAGAAGATGTACAAGTTTCTGCAAAGGTCTTACTGGTGGAACACCATGAGGAAGGATGTACAAGATTGCGTTAATTCGTGTCCCCAATGTACACAACATAAATCTCCTCGTCTGCCTCCTGCAGGGTTACTTCGTCCTCTGCCTATCCCTGTGAGACCCTGGACTCACATTTCCATGGACTTCATCACTGACTTGCCCTGTTCCAAGGGTTGCAACACCGTTTGGGTTATCGTTGACCGTTTTTCGAAGATGGCACACTTTGTGCCCTTGACTGGTCTCCCGACAGCACCGAAACTGGCTCTATTGTTTATCCGAGAACATTTTCGTTTGCATGGGTTGCCACAAGAGATTGTTTCTGACCGTGGAGTACAGTTCACCGCCAGGTTTTGGAAAGCCCTTTGTTCAACTCTACACATTAAACTTAAGTTTTCGTCTGCTTATCATCCCCAAACTAATGGGCAAACGGAACGAGTCAATCAAGATCTAGAGACTTTTCTTCGTTTGTATCTCTCTCCTTCACAGGACAACTGGGTGGAGTTGTTGCCTTGGGCGGAGTTTGCCCATAACCATTTGTTTCATTCTTCCACTGGGGAATCACCATTTTTCGTCAACTACGGGTTCCATCCCCGTGTTCCGGAATTTCCAAGCCTTTCGATAATAGAGGTTCCTGCTGTAGTGTCCACTCTACGACACTTTGGACAAATTTGGAGAAAGGTTCATGCTAATCTTAAGCAGGTTTCTGTTCGGTACAAGTTCTTCGCAGATAAGAAACGGCAAGCCGCACCTCAATATAAAGTTGGGGACAGGGTATGGCTGTCCACACGGAATCTCCGGTTGAAGGTGCTCACCATGAAATTCGCTCCAAGGTTCATCGGTCCTTACCCTGTGCTTCAAGTCTTAAATCCTGTGGTCTGTAAACTGGGTTTGCCTGCCCATCTTCGAATACCTAACGCCTTTCATGTTTCTCTACTCCGTCCCCTCATTCTGAATCGGTTCCACTCAGCACTCCCTAGGCCAACGTCCGTAGTGGCAGAAGCTGGAGCGGAGTTTGAAATCAAAGCTATTCTTGACTCTCGTTATCTTCATAAAAAATTACAGTACTTGGTGGACTGGAAGGGTTATGGTCCTGAGGAGAGAAGTTGGATTGGGGCTACTGAAGTAACGGCTCCTCGTCTGATTCGGATCTTCCACTCCAGACATCCGACTAAGCCCGGGAAGTGTCCAGGGGCCACTCCTGGAGGAGGGGGTACTGTCACGAACCTCGGGCAGCGGCGACCGCGCTTGTCCCTGCGGGTGGCCTGGTCTGCCCGGCGCCTCTCTTCCCCTGACGGTCTCCGGCTTCAGCGGCGGGTCGGCGCTGCTCTCCGGCGGCTTCCCGGAAGCAAGGACGCCGCCATCACAAGCGAGGGCAAGGAGGCGGAGCAGGTCTGACGTCACCTGCCTGCTCCGCCAATCAGGCTAGGGCGGGGAATTTAAAATCAGATACCAGGCAGAGATCCGGTGCCTGAGTATCTTCGTTTCTCCTGCGGAAGCTGTGATTCCAGAGCTCCCTCGTCCCTGCAAGCATCCTGTGCCTCCAAGCATCCTGTGCTTCCAAGCATCCTGTGCCTCCAAGCATCCTGTGCCTCCAAGCATCCTGAGCCTCCAAGCATCCTGTGCCTCCAAGCATCCTGAGCCTCCAAGCACCTCCGTGCCTCCAATTATCTCCGTGCCTCCAATTACCTCCGTGCCTCCAATTATCTCCGTGCCTCCAATTATCTCCGTGCCTCCAATTATCTCCGTGCCTCCAAGCACCTCGTGCCTCCAAGCACCTCTGTGCCTCCAAGCACCTCTGTGCCTCCAAGCACCTCCGTGCCTCCAAGCACCTCCGTGCCTCCAGTTACCTCCAAGCACCTCGTGCCTCCAAGCACCTCATCCCTCCAAACACCTCGGTGTCTCCAAACACCTCCGTGCCTCCAAGCACCTCCGTGCCTCCAAGCACCTCCGTGCCTCCAAGCACCTCCGTGCCTCCAGTTACCTCCGTGTCTCCAAGCACCTCGTGCCTCCAAGCACCTCATCCCTCCAAACACCTCGGTGTCTCCAAACACCTCCGTGCCCCCAAGCACCTCCGTGCCTCCAAGCACCTCCGTGCCTCCAAGGGCCTCCCTGCACTCCCTGTACTCCCAGCACCTCAGTGCCTCCAATACCACAGTGTCTCCAATATCTCAGTACCCCAGCCTTCAGTATTTCTACAAGTCTTGTCTTACAGGAGACCTTCAAGAATTCCTCTGGGCCTCCCGCCTGCCGTCTTAGTCCTGCATGAGGAAGACCTACATCCGGCCATCTCTACTACGACCCAGTGGCGGTTCCTCTTCCCGGTCATCGGAAGAAGCCCCGAGTCCACAACACTCCCAAACCAGGTCAGTGATACTGAGGCTCCCTGTCTCTAACCCACTTGCCCGCCCTCTATCGCCTGGCCACTTGTTGGCATCAGAAGCCCCTTACCCTAACGAGCTTTATCAAAGTATGGAACAGGTGTACCTGATTGCTGGGAGCACTTGCTCCAAAACCTGGACTGGATCTGCATGGATGGGATCCCGCCCACTCTCTTTCTCTCCCATCCAGACCCCAGGGACCCAAAACCGGCCGTGCTAAGGCCGAATGACAACCTGCTGTGTCCTAACATCTCCCATGGGCTTCCTCTTGGTCCAGTCCTAAACCTAGGTCGCTTTAGCCCAGGGCACCCGAACTGTGTGCCCTGTCCTGCAAACTCTAGGGGTGGCCTCCAGAATGGACTGCCACATTACTTTGAAAATAATTTTAACAGATGATTGACGAACCTTCTCCAAGACAAAGATATCTTTCAGGAAATGAAGATACTTTGAAAATAATTTTAACAGATGATTACAGCATTAAAAATATATTGTTACCGGCCACGTGTTTAGTGCTCACTGCTGTCGCTTAGCTTAGTCAGCCAGCTAGCTTGGTGCAACCTTTTGGTTTAAAGTAAACTGGATGAAATCAATGTTATTGAGGTTAGTAATACTGTAGGAACATAAACAGGGCCAAATTCTGTGATTTTAGCTGTTTTTATGATTTATGTATTTTTAAATACAGATCATAGAAACATAGAAACATAGAATTTGACAGCAGATAAGAACCACTTGGCCTATCTAGTCTGCCCCTTTTTTTTTATCCTTTAGGCAATCTCAACCCTTTTTGAACCTTAATTCTTTGTAAGATCCAAAACCAAAACCCACAAGGGTAGTTTTGGCAAAACTAAAACAGATACAAAATATGAAGGAGATACAGATCCAAAACCTAAAACACAAGATTTTGTCCGGCGCACATCTCTAATGTCCGCATGATCTGCTATCTATGCATGGGGTCATAGTTGCGACAGGATATGCTTCCACCTCTGAATCAGGCCCATAGTCTCTCAAGAACCTGGACAGAAAACAAGGTGGCATGACTAGAGCTGAGAGAGACACAAGAGGAAAAAGGACCTTGCTGTAAGAGCTTACAGACAGTACTGGGGGGGGGTGTTTGTGAACAGCTGGAGGGTGAACAGAGAAAAAAAGTACTGTAGGTCAAAGGTCAGGGAGGTGAGAGGAGATTTAGGTGGAGGTCTGGTAGGCTTTAGTGAAATATTGTATTTTGAGTGTACATTTGAAGTTACCGAGACTGTACCCCTACATCCCAGTGCCAGACGGGTGTGGTATGCAAGGTTGACAGTAACTAGGTCAACCACTATTGGTCGACATTAACTAGGTCGACAGGGTCTCTAGGTCTCTATGGTCTACGTCGACAGGTCAAAAGTTCAACATGAGTTTTTTATGTTTTTTGGGCGTTGTTTACTCCGTACAGTGACTGGGAACCACAATTAATGCACCGTGTCCCCTTGCATGGCTTGCTTCGGGCAAGGAGCCTCACTCCACTACCACTGCACTTGGCACAGGTTACCATTCCCAACCGTAGTCCACGTGGATCATAAAGTATGAAAAAGGTCAAAAAAAGAAAAAAAAATTGAAAAATTCATGTCAACCTTTTGACCTGTCGACCTAGACCATGTCGACCTAGAGACCCTGTTGACCTAGAGACCCTGTCGGCCAATAGTGGTCGACCTAGTTACTGTCGACCTACAGACCGGATCCCGTGCTTGACACAGTGCTCTACACTGTAAAGGTGAGTAGACACAGAAGAGATCATGGAGACTGAAATACAGTATTACTTTATTTTTAAGAGGAATAATTTACCTTGAGTTCTTCTTTAGAAAAATATAAAGCTTCATTTTAAGTCTACAAATCCATTTTAGAAACAGGATATAAAATTAGCAATAAGCAAATGTAATTTGTAATCAACATCATTAATGCAAATGAATTGTCACATTAATAAAAAGAACTCATCTATTCTAAGCATACACAAGGCAAGTTTCCAAGTCCCACTTATAGAACATGTGCAAGCAATACCCCTGTTGGAACAGCATTGGCTGAATGCTTTGATGTGGGATTTGGCTACAGAAGACGGGTAATAGCAGGAACACCAGGGCAGAGTGCCACAGCCTAAAGGATAGCTCTTTGTTGAAAGGTGGTAAATATGTTGGTCTAGTTTTGCTCTTTTAGAAGAATTGTGCCAACCACACATTAATACTATATAAACACCAAAAAAAAAAAAAAAAAAAAATTTCATGGGAAGAGGGCTTATTCCTTCAGGTATGGTCTAATGACAGGAAAGCAAGCAACTTACTTTTGATCCAACCCCTCCAATAACAACATACTGTACTCTGGTTGGTGATTTGTCCCCTATCAGTAACTACCTGCGGAGTAACAAGGAAGTGATGTCATTTAGAACTACATTTAAGTGGGAAATGGTAAATCACTAATACATACAGTTTCATATCTGCTATCCTAGCAAGCAAAGCTAGCTAGCAGATAGCTCATACAAATAAGAGCTATCCAATGAAAATGTATTCACTATTTATCGGGAAAAAATCTGATAAAATAATAAGTAGGCCCTTTAGCATGTTATAGAATAAGGGGCAGTGTTCCTGCTCTGTACGCTGTATGAATTTGCAGCTGTCAGGGATGTGTGAAAGAGAATTCCTTCCTCCCTAACGGATGTGATCTAATATCACTACAGTATCTTCTGGATATTTTAAAAGTCAGGCTGCAAAGGAATCTGCATGCCGATAGCTGCAGGAACCATTTTATTAGTGACCACTATCCAATATGAACGCTCAGAGCATTTGTTAGAGGTTATTTGCAACCATTTTTATTTCCACTAGTTGTTAGCATAAGAAAACATGGCACCCTATACAACCGTTGTGTAAAATGAGACACCATGATGGATTGTATCAGATTTATTATTGTAGATACAAAGGCCCAGATTTATCAAGCTTTGGAGAGTGGTAAACTACACGGTGATAAAGTAACAACCAACCAGCTCCTAACTGCCACGTTACAGGCTGTGTATAAAAAATGATAGGAGCTGACTGGTTGGTACTTTATCACCATGCAATGTATCACTCTCCAGGACTTGATCAATCTGGGCCAAAGTTTGACAAATTATCTTTTAAGTGAAGTGTTTTGCTTTCTAATATAAAAGATATACTTTGAGGATAGGAAGGGCGGGGATTTTATATAAGTTTGGTGAGAGAACATGTCTGGTTTAAAACAGACATGTATTTATCAACACAGGCCCCCATTTATCAAGCCTTAGAGAATGATAATTAGCACGGTGATAAAGTACCAACCAATCAGCTCCTAACTACCATGTCACAGGCTGTGTTTGAAAAATGACAGTTAGGATCTGATTGGTTGATACTTTATCACCGTGCTATTTATCACTTGCCAAGGCTTGATAAATCTGGGTCACAGTATGGTACTTCTAAGCTATGGTTTTGAAGCTATAGCACAGCCTTGTTATTTTTGGAGTCACACCCCCATTTGCTTGGGCCCACCCAAGGTGTCTCGCTTCTGTAATGTTGGAGATCACAATCCCCATAATAGTCAATAGGGACCATGTTATGGTCCAATTTATCGAGCACTGAAAATCTTCATATGGCGCTAACCGCTGTATCTGATTCTATGCATAGTGGGACTGTGCACATGAGTGGCCTGATGACTGCATGTCCGCAATATATTCCTGCTGGGCAACAAGAAAGTGACATCTTTCAATGCTGCATTTGAATGGGGAAAAGTGTTTTTCTGTGATAGACTCTTTTTGTGTATGCTGTCCTAGCAAACAAAGTACAAGAAACGTTTGCCGGTGGCCAGGCTCCTCAACAACCAGCATACCGGCGCCGGAATCCCGACCGCCGGCATACTGACAGCTTTTCTCCCTCTTAAGGGTCCACGACCCCCCTGGAGGGAGACCCCACAGCCTAACCCTCCTCCCACAGCCTAAACCTAACCCCCCCACCAACACTACCGCTGCTTACCACTTCAGTGTCCCGGTCGCGCAGGTGACCCTATTCGGGATGCTGGTGTCAGCATTCCGAGTAGAGTCGGGATCTTGACCGCCGGGATCATTATTTCTATTACTGCCGGTTTCTTGACCGGATCCCGTAATAAATACGTTCTGTGTGTCCGATTTATGTCTGTACGGAATTGCACAGCCGCAAGGAAGTGGCTGTGCAATTCCATCTAACTAAACTTCTAATGCAGCAGGCGGCGTATGTAGGAGATAGACGCCTACTGTTATCATTAGTGAGGGATCACCATCGTGACCATCCTTCTCAACTCACGATGGTTACAGGGAGTGTCAGACTGGGACATGTAGGGCCCACTGGTGGAATGCAGTGGTAGGGGCCCATGTTTAGTGGTGTGGCCATCCACCATAGAGGCTTGGTTAACTATTAGAGCGTGCATAATCTGGGCACCTTTATAAATATACAAGTATATAAAAAAATACTACTAGTGTATGCATGATAATGTCTCAGATTAATAACAGCAATACACGTTAGAAAATACACCATAGTCCTGTGCAGGATAATGTAACATAAGGTAAATTTATAATTCAAGTGCCCAGTCTAAAACCTGATCCCTAGAGGAGGGGGTGGGCACTCAGGCACTGGTGTCCACCGGTGGTTTCCTCTGTACCCCTATAGGCCAGTCCAACCCTGGTTACAGGTACCGGCCAACCTGCGTAAGCTGAAGCTCACGCAAACGGTCCATAGGATCCAGGAAGTCTCTGTCCAACGACTCAGACCCTAGACCAATCATGCCTTCAAAATGGGGGCGTCACACCCCCAGTTTAAAGAATGGTGCTGGGTGCCACCCCCCCTCTGCCCCCCCCCCCCTCCCCCAAATGCAGCAGTATGTCAATCATGCTATGGCTGACAGAGGGCTGCAAGCTATTCTGCCCATGCACATTATGGGACATGTACCCACACAGACTCCCAAACATCGTATTTGTATGAAAACCATCAGGTTTGAGTACAAATATGAATCAGGCCCTGTGTTATGCATGTAATATTTAAAGGCAGATGTAGTTTTCTGCTACAAGGAATGCCCACCATGCTTTCCCAACCAGAACTGCATTTTAAAGGTACAAGGAAATGGGTGTAGCGAGGGTGGCTCCAGTGGAGCGCGAGCTCCAGGTGCTGTAAAAGAGGTGCACACTGACTCGGACTCTGAGCCTAGGTAGGGAACAGGGCAGGCAGAGGCGACAGCAGGAGGCACTGACAGCCAGCACATGCTAGAGCTCTCCCTGCCCCTCAAGTTTCTGCAGAGCAGATATTTCTGCCCCTCAGGCAATTCTGGGACATTGTTTTCATTGAGATTATCAGATCTGGGGAGGGGGTCAGTTTTGGGGCATTATTTTCACTGAGAGATTCGGGGGATTTTCAGGTCTGTAGGAGGTTACGTGTGGGGCATTATTTTTATTAAGGAATTGGGGGTTGTGAGTTCAGGTCAGTCAGGGCATACATAGTGTTTTTAATTTATTTGAATTAAAAAAGTAAAAAATTTAATACAGCTATTTCCATAGTGGCTTTACCATGGTATAACATGTATAGGGGCTCTACTGTGGCATAATATGTACAGTATTAGGAGCTGCACTGTGGCATAATGTGTTTAAGCGGCTTCACTGTGTGGTGTAGCATGTATAAGTAGCTCTTCTGTGGGGTAACGTCTATTTCGGCTCTACTGTGGTGTAATGTGTATAAGCAGCTCCACTGTGTGGCGTAACGTATATAAGCGGCTCTACTATGGCGTAACGTGTATAAGCAACTCTACTGTGTGGTGTAATGTGAATAACGGAGACTACTGTGTGGTGTAATGTGAATTGGTACTATTAGGTGACACGCTCCAATATTTTAGTTATGTGCTTTCAGCGCGTACTGTCCATGTTTTATACATGGGGTCACCCAAAGAAACTTTTGTAATGAGCTCTACAAGGTCTAGAACTGACCCTGTCACTATTTTAAATATTGTTTCTTTTCAGATGTAACATTCAAGCACATGTTGGTCAGGCCCCTAATTCAGTACAGGGAAGGGGGGTGCCAAAACATACCCTTGGTCCGGGCACCATGGCGCCTAGCTACACCTCTGCAAGCAAAGCCTGAACTGTGTTTTGTGAAGTGAATCAAAGCAATTTCTGATTCACATAAATAATTAATATGATACAAACAAAAGGCAACTGTCCTCAGTGTTACATATATTTAAAAATGGAATTGTTATTTAAAGTCTGATGTTTCTATTTTTATCATTTTCTGTTTTGTTTTGTTTTGTTTTGTTTTATTATTCAGTTTATGACCACACTGGTAGAATTGTACAGTATGTATTAAGTCACCATAGCATTGGTGTAATAAAGGACCATTTTGAGCTCTGTGTACACTTCCCATAATCCCTCAGTGACTCCGAAATTCCTGCATATCAGAAATGTTGTGGAACGCTGAAAATTTATTCTGACTTTGAAATTAAAAAGATCTCTATTTATAGGGTTTCTGGATAGTTTAAATGACTGACACATACCTTACATTCTGTACTGGCTGTGATCGCTGTTACAAATCCCATATGTATTTAACACCATTTTCCTAGAAAAATGAATCATGTAGATTATAATCCTAAAATATACATCTATTTCACTGTAGAGATACATTCCTAACATTCTTTTTAGAAGATGCAATAGATATTGCCAGAAGAATGTAACCACATTGTGTAAATCGAAAACAGACACTTTGGCATGAGGTGGTCAGCTTAACATATATTGCAATATGTGGGACTAACATTCCCTGCTTTGAATATATGGGGTGATTCAGACCTGATCGCTGGGCTGCTAACTTTGCTGTCCTGCGTTCAGATAGTCGCCACCTCCAGGAGGAGTGTAAATTCGCCCGTGCAAATGTGCGATCCTATGTGTACGCTGAGCTGCTAAAATCCACTTTGCGCAGCACAGAACTTAGGGGTACATTTACTAAGCAGTCATAAGAGCGGAGAAGTGAGCCAGTGGAGAAGTGCCCATGGCAACCAATCAGCACTGAAGTAACATCTATAATTTGCATACTATAAAATGATACAGAGCTGCTGTTTGGTTGATGGGGACATTTCTCCACTGGCTCACTTCTACACTCTTATCACTGCTTAGTAAATGTACCCCTTACTCCTACAGTGCAATCACAACAGGCTAATCGGCACTGGAGCTGACGTCACACACCCTCGCTGAAAACGCTTGGGCATGCCTGCGTTTTTCCAGACACTCCCAATAAACGGTCAGTTACCACTCACAAATAGCTGCCTCCCATCAATCACCTTGCAAACGCCAGTGTGATTGGATTTTTTCGCACCATCCCGTCGCTGACCGGTGATGCCTTTTGTTGCTGTCCGCATTGCGGTGCATATGCATGTGCAGTTAGTACCTGATCGCCCGCTGTACGAAAACGCACACCAGAGATTAGGTATGAATCAGGCCCATAGACCATAGCAATTATCTTGTTAAAAAATCTCAGTGATATCTTGTATAGAAAAACCATAGCAATTGTCATGTTTCCATGTCAGTCATTTGTAGTGTAGGATTGACCATATGTGGAAGACTTTGGCGTGAGGAGGTCAGCTCAATAGTATTTTCTAAACTCAGGGAATTATTCAGGTTTGTTAGCAAACTAATAAAAGTTAGCATTTGGGCAAAACCATCTGCACTGCAGGTGGGGCAGATGTAATATGTGCAGAGAGATTTATATTTGGGTGGTTTTGTGCATGATAAATACTGGCTGCTTAATTTCTACACTGCAATTTATATTTCAGTTTGAACACACCCCAACCAAATCTAACTCTCTTTGCACATGTTATATCTGCCCCACCTGCAGTGCACATGGTTTTGCTCACTTGCTAACTTTTTTGGTTTGCTAACAAACCTGAATAAGGTCCTCTATCCTGAAAGGCACCCAGACAGTCCAAGTTTTAAGGATATCCATTTTTAAACACCAGCAATTTCATTAGTACCTCAGTCAGTTTGATGATACTATCTGTGCACAAGTATGGATATCCTTAAATACTGGACAGTTAAAGGGTGATTTGAGGACCAAGGGGGTCATTCCAAGTTGTTCGCTCGTTGCCGATTTTCGCTATGCTGTGATTTGCTGCTAACTGCGCATGGTACGCAAAGCGCATGCGCTAAGTTATTTAACACAAAACTTAGTAAATTTGCTGGTGTTCGAGCGACGATTTTCAGTCGCACTGCTGATCTGTGAATGATTGACAGGAAAGGGGCGTTTCTGGGTGGTAACTGAGCGTTTTCCGGGAGTGTGCTAAAAAACGCAGGCGTGTCAGGGAAAAACGTGGGAGTGGCTGGAGAAACGGGGGAGTGGCTGGCCAAACGCAGGGCGTATTTGTGACGTCAAACCAGGAACTAAACGGACTGAGCTGATCGAAATCTGTGAGTAGGTCTGGAGCTACTCAGAAACTGCAAAGAATTATTTAGTAGCAATTCTGCTAATCTTTCGTTCGCAATTCTGCTAAGCTAAGATACACTCCCAGAGGGCGGCAGCCTAGCGTGTGCAATGCTGCTAAAAGCAGCTAGCGAACGAACAACTCGGAATGAGGGCCCAAGTATGGGAAGCCCTGGCTTAACATATATAGAAATATTTGTAATAAATATGTCCTGTTTTAAATGAAGCGTACAGTTCGACGTGTATTTTCCAAGTGGAGAAGTTTCATTTATATATGCAATGTACACATGTGGGAGAAATGAAGGGACAGTGTATTCCTCCAAGATTCCGATTGTCCAGAGTCTAGTATGTTCAATTCTGGGCCACTGGTGGGCTCTAGCCAGAGTTGTATGAGCTGACAGAAATTGGGGGCATGCTTAACTGCGTAAGAGAGGTGGGGGGTGCCTGCAAACTAGTGATATAAGGCTGGTTGCGAATACTCATGGAACAATGGTAATTGGAAAGGTGAGATGCAGGTACTGCGCTGTAGGACCCAAGCAAGCATGGGAGGAATTCATGAGCTCCCCTAGATGGCTCCAAATGGATAAATGTAGACAAATGGGGGTGATTCCTCTTGTTTTGCGCTGGTCCTAAATGTATATGTAACCTCCTTTTTTAGGATGGGATATACCACAATGTGAAGGTAGTGAATGTGTAAGTGTCTATTAACAGACTCTGGGTCAGTGTATATGATAAAAATGTCAACACAGGTTAATATACAATACTGACATAGACTCACACATTAAAATCTTGGCAATAGAATATGGTGGTATGAACAGAAAATCAACCAAATGGAAATAGTCCTACCAATGTGGAGTTAGGAGCTGCAGGTGTGAAGGGTGCAAGGTAATCCTGGGAAATACCCTGCATCCGGCTCCTAAAGGCTTGATCCCCAAGTGGCAGTTCACTCAATCAAACCATCCATAGCTTGTTGTAGGCACTGGAGGGCAACACTGACACGTTTCGGCATGCTTAGATCCTTTTTTCAAGGCTGTATGCCCCCGGTGATGTATTCTGTCCTTTATATGATCCTATCTTAATTGGGGGCTGACCACATGGTAAATTGTGGCACTTCTGGTCCGGCATTGACCGGAACCGGAAGTGACGTCCGCTTGCATTCCACCCACTGACCAGAAGTCTGATGCGGTTCAAAAGACTGACTGAACACTGAGAATCCAGTCACATCCTCTATTTATGTCCTACCCAAAGTGCATAAGAGTCTGTCGGCACCACCCACACAACTAATTATCACAGACACTGGCAGTCTGACTTCAAATCTCTCGGCGATGATAGATCACATACTCCAACCAATAGTATTAGGGACACCATCATTTTTGAAAGATACAAGAGATGTCATCAGAAGAATTCAAGAAATCAGCTGGGAGATGGATACATACCTTATCATTGCAGATGCCTCTTCTTTATATACAGTGATCAAGCATAAAGATGGAATTGAAGCCATTCACTGGTTTTTGGTTCGTACCCAAGAGAGTGAAGAGAGAAAAACATTCATTCTGGAATCAATCAATTTCATATCAAACAATAACTTCTTCTTTTTTCAATGGCGATTTCTTCCTTCAAAGTAGGGGTAACACCATGGGTATGTGATTCACCCCAAGTTATGCTAAACTCTTCATGGCTCATTAGGAATTGAAGACCATCTATTCCAGCGTAACTTGGGGCAAACAACTGAAGAATTGGGGTAGGTACATTGATGATGTCATATTCACATGGACCGGAGAATAAGAAGAATTAAAATCCTTCTGTACTGCCTCAATGAGAATAATGTCAACCTATCATTTACTTTCACTATAGCCTGGTTGAGATTCATTTTCTGGATCTCCAAGTATACATTAAAGCAGGTTCTATTCACACCAGAACTTATTGCAAACCTACCAACACACAGAACTACATTTTGACTGACAGTGAGCATTATAGTAACTGGCTCAAAGGGATCCCCAAGAGTCAGTTCATTAGAATAAAACCTAACTTTAGTAAATCAGCAACATGTGAATCTCAAATTCAACATCTCAAAAAATAATTTCTGGAGAAAGGATATAACCCAGATATAATTGAACAAGCAGCTCTCCAGACCATGGCTATAGAAAGATCGACACTAATTGAAGATCAAATGAAACCACCTTCCACCTCCAAAGACACACAATGGACCTTTCTCTCAGGCTTTGGCTCGGAAACAACACTGGCATATACTCATGGGTGATCCTGTATTAAAAAGGCATAATTCCATCAAAACCCAGATGTGGGAAATCCTATATAGGTAGAAACTCCAGAGCGTTAAAAACCCACATTGAGGAACAATTGCGGAATATTTGAAAAGGACTCTCGACCCATCATCTATGAGAAAATTTCCGAAAAGAATATCAATGTTCCACCAATTCCATATCATACTTTGTAGGTCTAATTAACATCAAGGCAATGTGGATAAAACGTAATTTGGATATCAGTCTGGCACGAGCAGAAATGAAGACCATCTATAATCTCCAAACTCTCTCCCCCACGGGCCTCAATCCAGATTTTTAAATAAAGTGGTTCCTTTAGCTACATCTCACATCATATTTACATTCTATTCTCCTATGTTTGATATCAATGTCTATGACCTATTTGCGTCTCTCCAATTATTTTATTATTTAACTAATGATACCTATTGGTATTGATAGATTTATTTTTACTTATTTTATTGTCAAACCTTTGGACTACATATGTCAAAGGCAAACATCAGAAAGAAAATCCCTTCTATTTACGCATGGAACTAATGTACGTGTTACCCAGTGAAAACTGCTGTGCAGCACTGCGGGAGGACAGTTGAGGCTCACTTCCGGTCTTTTGAACCTCATCAGAATTCTTGTAAGTGGGTGGAACGCAAGCGGATGTCGGTACCGGTCAATGCCAGAGATTTGAAGTCAGACTGCCAGTGCTTGTGGTAATTGGTTGTGCAGGTGTTGCCAACAGACTCTTATGCACTTTGGGTAGGACATAAATATAGGATGTGACTAGATTCTCAGTGTTCAGTCAGTCTTTTGAAATGCATCAGACTTCTGGTCAGCGGGTGGAATGCGCGCGGGCGTCACTTTCGGTACCGGTCAATGAATAATAATTTTGAGGGACAGGTAATCTCTTTCTGAAGGTGCTCCTCCACAGGGGACAATCAGGACTTAAACCAATTTCCCTATCATTGTTCCTTCTGTTTACTTTCCCCTGTTAAACCCTGGGCTCTGACAGACAACTTGGAGCCTGACCCAGCATGTGGTCAGCAGGAGAAGGCCAGCTGTGGGAGGGAGGAGGGAGATACCTGAAATGGGATCACACCAATCAGGAACCTATGCATCATCCCAAGGTGAGCCCGGCATGATGGGCATTTGTAAGGTTTTAAAAGAGGTTGCAGTACTCTGGCTAAGGGGTGATTCTCTGCCAGGGTTCCTTGTGGAACGCATCACCAGTGCTGTGTGGATTTATACGTATTTACTTCAGTGTGGACTTATACAAATATTCTCCTGTGGACTAATTAACTATCACTGTGTGGACTCAGTGATAGTTCTGCTGTGTGGACCTATTTATCTGTAACTTCTGTGTGGAATTGCTGTGGACCTAAATCCTCTACTGGGACTTACTCTCTGGACTGCTACCTGCGTATTGTTTCTGGGCTATATTTTCCTCTGTTTCCTGTGAATTATCTATTCCTGTGTGCAGTGAGAAATAAACCATCAGTTGGGTTTCATTTGTGTCTGAGTGATTAGAAGAACCCTTTATCCTCACATTAAAAAGGAGGTTACATATACATTCAGGACCAGCGCCAAACAGGAGGAATCACCCCCATTTGTTTACTCCTGTGACAATGGCAGTGGTAATCATTGCTTCACTTGTAATCAGGGGAGGCAGTGGCATCAGAAGGCGGGTGCGGGGGGTGTGGGCCGCACCCGGGTGTCCCCCTCGGAAGGGGTGACACCAAAGTGCCAGCTCTTCTGTAGTGACAGGAGCCGAGTGCTGCAGTGAGATAATCTCCTTCAGCACTCGGCTCCTGTCACAGATAAGAGCCGGCACTGCACGCTGAGCAGTCTCCGGGGGCAGCCAGCATCTTCGGGGAAGCTAGACATGCCCCCGAGCGGAAAAAAAGGATCCACTAGGCCACGCCCCCTTTTGGATTAGGCCACGCCCCCTTTTTGGACTCCCGTGGCTCCGGCGGGGTGTGTGTGTGTGTGTGTGTGTGTGTGTGTGTGTGATAATACAGAGTGCGCTCCGGGTGTCACCACACCCGGTGACGCCTCTGAGGGGAGGGCTCATTGGTAGACAATTGTAAACAGAGCAGGCACTGGCCAGAAGATGACACCGCAAAAACTCCCAACTGCAGGTACAAGATACTGTAGTTTTGGACCATTATGGCCAAAAATGTACATCCTTATATCTGTTCACATGCTTTTATTAGTGTGGGTATGGGGCTAGAAGGTCACTGAGCTAACCTTGATTTCACAGTATTTCACAGTACAGAAAAGGTATTCCTCCTTTGAAAAAAGTGACTGCCAAGACCTACTCAGCTGGGCTGGGCTTTATTTGTGAATCTACAGGTACTACTGTCTATGGGTAAAGTATAATAGTGGCTTATTTAAGGTACACCTTCACAACCCTTATGTTTCATGTGATTATTGGAAAGGAACTCATCGCTACACTGTGCAAGAAGTTAAATGATCACTGATTGCAATAAATGTACTTTTGTATCAGGACCCGGCAGCAACGCACTCTGTGGTAAGAAGTCCATAGGCTGAAGATGGCATTAGCTGCAGGGGACAAGCTTGGTCAATCTGACTGCCAGCCAGCCACATTAGGGACCCATGGGGGCTGCTTCTGCTGTCAGAAATGGAGAGAATGCAACGATATCAGAGACATCTGCTGCGGTCCCTCCATGGTACATTCAGGGTATCCTTAGTATTTGCAGGAACCCCCCCTGAAAACATTCCTAATCAGGGGCAACCGCAAATATTATTTAACAGTATTGATCACAAAGGTACTAAGAGCTATTGCTCATTATCCCTGAACTGTACGTACTGCTTCCAAATAAAGAAGCTGGCTAGTTTCCTGCTTATGTCAGGCTCTATTTGGCAACAAGAAGCTTTGGATTGGTACCCACCTGCTTCTCTGGGTACAAGCAGTTGCAAGTGGCAGATTCACCCAAATCTGCATGAGTGGTTATACTATACATGCTGGATGTTTTCTGGGCATGTGCATTGGCGTATCTACACTATGAGAGAAAAGTGATTGGACATCCCCAAGCAAGTGAAATAGTATGCTCCTGCAGAAGACATGTGAAGGTATAAAATGAGTAGCGGGGCAGTGATTAGATCACTTGCTAATAAAAATGGCATGACAGAAGAAGTTAGCCGAGTTTGAAAAATTTGAATCATGACAGGCTGCTCGATCAGCGCATTGTCATTAATGCATGGAAGAAGGACGGTCATTCCAGGAATGCACCTCGCCTTGGAAGTCCCCTGCAACTGCAACCTAGGGACTGGAGAGTGCTAACCAGGGAGCTGTGAAAGAACAGGGGTCATCCCATGCATACCATTGCACACAGGTTCCAAATGGCCACTAATGTGCCGAGTTTGACAAGAGCACTTCGTATGGAGGCCCATCCACTTGGATATTACGGGAGAGCAGCTGCTCACAAACCTCTAATGACAAAGAAAAATGCTGCCCAGCGCTTATGATGGTGTAAAGAGCGCAAAAACTGGACAGTGGAACAATGGCGGCAAGTGTTATGGAGTGATAAATCATGACTTACACTTTTGAGATCAAATGGATGTGTTTGGCAAATGCCAGGAGAACGTCTGATGCCAGTGTACAATGCCTACAGTAAAGCATGGAGGTGTTGGCGTTATGCTGTGGGGCTGTTTCGGCTGGTTTGGCATGGGTCCACTAGTTGTAATGAATGGTCACATTAACTCTGAGAACTATAGAGATGTTCTTGATAACTCTTTGCTCCCTACATTTTGGCTGTTCTATGGAAACGACAAATGTTTTTATCAGGAAGAAAATGCCACCTGTCAGGTTCCCAGGGAGACACTGGACTAGAATACAGAGAGAGAGAAAAAAATCGGTAACCTGGATGGATTGGCCAGCTCAGATTCCAGATCTTAACCCCATTGAGAACCTCTGGGATGAACTGAAGTGACGGGTGCATTCTAGGCCAACTTGGCCGTCTTTAGTGTTACAGTTGGTCACTGTACTTAAGATGGAATCGCAAAACATACCACCTGCTGTTGTCCTGGAACTTGAGGACAGTTTGCCAAGCAGGGTGTCTGCAGTAATCACTGCACGTGGTGGACCTACAAAGTACTAACATCAATCAGAGTCGACCCTAACCAATTTGATGCCCTAAGCAAGATTTTGGCTGGTGCCCCCTAGCACTGCCACTAGTTCCACCTCTAACTTGCTGGAGGTGTGTCTGGGTGGGAGGTGGGCGGGGGCCGGGGGCAGGTAACTGATCTACGTGTGATTCCCCCAATACTGGTCTTCCTAGAGGGGCTTACTGACGGAGCGATATTCTAAGCAATCTGACTAGATTGCTTAGAATTTCAGCATTATTGCTCCGTGTGTACCCCCTACAGCGATAGCGATGCGCAGCCCCGCGCATCTCTATCGCTGCTGCTAGATTGGCCTGTATGCAGGCCATTCTAGCGGGTCGCTCACTTCACCCGCTGGGTGAAGTGAGCGCCCCCCTTCCCGGTCTCCCCCCGCACGCTCAGCACACATCGCGCTGTACTAAGCGGCAGGAGAGATGTGTGCTAAGCGGTTCGCTCAGCTCACATCTCTCCTGCATCGGCTCGTCTATATGGGCCTTAAGGGTCAAGACGATGTATCTACAAGGTGACACATATTAGCACTTCTCCCAGTGGATTTTGAACATCAAGATACTGTAATACCTTTGATGTATGTTGTTAAACAAAGTGAGATTTCTAAAGTGATATTAAGTTTTTAAGCTTGGTAAGTTATGTAATTGCTCTTAAATAGTTGCTATGTGCAGCCAATTTGTACAGCATATAAAGGTTTGTAAATTTTTATAACCTTTATGCATTCAATAAATGTATTTTTTACATGAATATTTTTGACCAGTTTCTAGTCCATACAGAAAGCAATCTATTTGACAATGGTGATAAGTACACATATTGCATGTAAAGGGACACAAAAACTTGCATTATTTACCATGTATCAAAATCCTGGGAGAACGCTTGACCACTTAAAGTCAGCTCCTGTACAGTGGGGCAAAAAAGTATTTGGACAGCCACCTATTGTGCAAGTTTACCCACTTAAAAAGATGAGAGAGGTCTGTAATTTCCATCATAGGTATACTTCAACTGTGAGAGGGTTCCGGTATGAATGGTCGACCATGTTATGGTCGACAGTCATTAGGTCGACCACTATTGGTCGACATTGACATGGTCGACATGGACACATGGTCGACACATGAAAGGTCGACATATGAAAAGGTCAACATGAGTTTTTTAACTTTTTTTGGTGTCGTTTTTTTGCGTAAAGTGACTGGGAACCCCAATTAGTGCACCGCTTCACTCGCCATGCTTCGGGCATGGTGCCTTCGCTCCGCTACCGCTTCGCTCGGCACACTTTACCGTTCCAATCGTAGTCCATGTGGATCGTAAAGTATGGAAAAGTTCCCCAAAAGAAAAAAAAGTTAAAAAACTCATGTCGACCTTTTCATGTGTCGGCCTTTCATGTGTCGACAATTTTCATGTGTCGACCATGTGCCCATGTCGACCATGTCAATGTCGACCAATAGTGGTCGACCTAATGACTGTCGACCATAACATGGTCAACCATGTGAACGGATACCCTGTGAGAGACAGAATCTGGAAGGAAAAAAAAAAAGAAAAAAAAAATAGGAAATCACATTGTATGACTTTAAAACAATTTATTTGTATATTCTTATGGAAAATAAATATTTGGACAATCAAAAAGTTTAACTCAATACTTTGTAATATAACCTCGGTTGGCAATTACAGAGGTAAAATGTTTCCTGTAGTTCATGACCAGGTTTGCACACACTGTAGCAGGTATTTTGGCCCACTCTTCCATGCAGATCTTCTCTAGATCTGTCATGTTTTGGGGCTGTTGCCGGGCAACAAGGACTTTCAACTCTCTCCACAGATTTTCTATTGGGTTGAGGTCTGGAGACTGGCTAGGCCACCCCAGGACCTTGAAATGCTTCTTACGGAGCCACTCCTTAGTTGCCCAGGCGGTGTGTTTGGGGTCATTGTCATGCTGGAAGACTCAGCCACATTCCATCTTCAATGCTCTTACTGAGTGAAGGAGGTTTTTGCCCAAATTCTCACGATACATGGCCCCATTCATCCTCTCATTAATATGGATCAGTTGTCCTGTCCCCTTTTCAGAAAAGCAGCCCCAAATCATGATGTTTCCACCGCCATGCTTCACAGTGGGTATGGTGTTCTTGGGATGCCATTCATCATTCTTCTCCCTCCAAACACGGCGAGTGGAGTTTATACCAAAAAGTTTAATTTTGCTCTCATCTGACCACATTCCATTCTCCCAATCCACCTCTGGATCATCCTTATACTTATCATACTTATTGTCGATTATAATAAAGTCGATCATCTGTATTCGATTTTTTTTTTGTCGATAATACATTTTGCCTATTTTATTTTAGGTCGATCTTTCGGTTGTCGATCACATATACATTCGATTTTTTTTATTGTCGATCATTTGCTTTGTCGACCTTATATACTGTCGAACACGTGATAGGTCGATAATATATGGTGTCGAACATGGGGTGTTCGATTATAAGTATTGTCGATCTATTGTTTACCGATCGTCTTTCGGGCCGACCTTATGTCTTTGTCGATGTTGTTTTTGTCGATTAGAAGTAATGGTCGATGTATTCTGTGTCTACTAGAGTTTTCCGTCGATGTTCGTGTAGTCGATGTTCGGTTGTCGACTAAGACATTGCCGATGTTAGTGCGTCCGACTTCACGTCCAGATCCCATCATCCAGATGGTCACTGGCAAACTTTAGACGGGCCTGGACATGTGATGGCTTAAGCAGAGGGACCTTTCGGGTGCTGCAGGATTTCAATCCATGACGACATAGGGGGTAATTCCAAGTTGATCGCAGCAGGAAATTTTTTAGCAGTTGGGCAAAACCATGTGCACTGCAGGGGAGGCAGATATAACATGTGCAGAGAGAGTTAGATTTGGGTGGGTTATTTTGTTTCTGTGCAGGGTAAATACTGGCTGCTTTATTTTTACACTGCAATTTAGATTGCAGATTGAACTCACCACACCCAAATCTATCTCTCTCTGCACATGTTCTATCTGCCCCCTGCAGTGCACATGGTTTTGCCCAACTGCTAAAAAATGTCCTGCTGCGATCAACTTGGAATTACCCCCATAGTGTGTTACTAATGGTAACCTTTGTGACTGTGGTCCCAACTCTCTTGAGGTCATTGACCAGGTCCCCACGTGTAGTTCTGGGCTGATTCCTCACCATTCTCAAGATCATTGATACCCCACAAGGTGAGATCTTGCACGGAGCCCCAGGTCGAGGGAGATTGTCAGTGATCTTGTATTTCTTCCATTTTTTTATAATTGCGCCAACAGTTGATCTCTTCTCACCAAGAGGCTTGCCTGTTGTCAAGTAGCTCATCCCAGCCTTGTGCGGCTCTACAATTTTGTCCCTGGTGTCCTTAGACAGCTCTCTGGTCTTGGCCATGGTGGAGAGGTAGCAGTCTGACTGTTTGAGAGTGTGGACAGGTGTCTTTTATACAGATAACCAGTTCAAATAGGTGCCATTAATACAGGTAACGAGTGGAGGATAGAAGAGCTTCTTAAAGAAGAAGTAACAGGTCTGTGAGAGCCAGAAATCTTGCTGCTTGGTAGGTGTCCAAATATTTATTTTCCACAAGAATATACAAATAAATTGTTTAAAAATCATACAATGTGATTTCCTGTTTTTTCCCCTCAAGATTCTGTCTCTCACAGTTGAAGTGTACCTATGATGGAAATTACAGACCTCTCTCATCTTTTTAAGTGGGTTAACTTGCACAATCGGTGGCTGTCCAAATACTTTTTTGCCCCACTGTATATATGCACATCTATCACCTGCAGAAGTGTCAATAAACATTTATTGAAAACAACAGAAGCCACTGTGCTATAGGTGTAAGATGTATACTTGTAATCTCTGTCTCTGTGGGGCATACACACAGAGAGATCCGTTCTTAAAATCTAAGCAATCTGACTAGATTGATTAGATTTTAAGCACGGATCTCTGGTGTGTATGCCCCACAGAGACAGAGATGCGCGGCCCCGCGCATCGCTATCGCGGGTGCTAGATTTGCCTGCATGCAGGCACAATCTAACACATTGCTTGTTTTACCCACTGGGTGAAATGAGCAGCACCCCGTCACCCCTCCTCGCTCAGCGCACATCGCGCTGCGCTGAGTGGGGGGGAAATGTGTGTTGAGCGGTCTGTGATAGATCGCTCAGCACACATCTCTCTAGTGTATATTGGCCTTAATACTGCTTCCCATTAAGAAAGGACTAAAAGATTCAGGTAAATTAATAAAATGTTTTACTGAAAAATAATTCACAAACAGTATAGTAACAGTTAACATAATAAAACATAATACCAGAAAATATTAGTATAAAATATTTACTCCTTTGGATAGTTCAATGATGTCACTAAAAGATGTTCAGTGAAGGAGTGGGAAAGTGTGAAAAAGATGTCGCTACCAACGTGGAGGTGGAGAGATATAGATGGAGTGCTAAAAGAAACCTTTGATACTTAGCTGATATGCAGGGGCGTCGGAATGGGGGTGCAAGGGGGCAGCTCGCTCCTCCTAAACATGAGAGAGGCGCCAATACTGGAGGAGCATGGGAGCGGCAAGCGGTCTGCTAAAATGCCGCTGCTGCACCTTACACCTCCTCCGTAGTAGTGCAGTGGCTCCTGCAGTTGCTTCCCCGTGGTCCCAGCGGCTGGACGTCGGACTCACTATTGCTATCCCATGGTGCTGTGCGGTATCCAAGCCTGGCCCTACCCATATGGTAGCATCTAGTTTACCTTCATGGAGAGGACCTTTTCCATAACCCCCTGGGTCCATGTCACAATCTATTTGGAATAGTAAAGTGTGGCGAGTGAAGCGGAGCGAGACACCAAGCCCGAAGTGTGGCGAGCGAAGCTAGCCCGCGAAAGTCCAATGCTGCACAGAGAAATAAAATTACCACAAATGAACGGAGAACAAAGAAAACATTTAGGTGCTGTAAGGGTGGAAGTTCTCTCCTGCCCTCTCGTTTTGTCACTTCCAGGTCCTGAGCACGACGGTTACATAGACAACCTCCTCATATGCAGACTACGTGGCTGCGTAGAGCGCTGGACCTATGAGGGCACTCCGGCACTGATGAAGTCACTCATTCTCCTCCATGCACCGCCCACATCCTGCTGCTCACTGCTCACCACCTGCCACCCGACACTCATCTCTCACCACCCGCATCCTGCCATGGACAGTAACAAGCAGGCTCCTCTGACAAGCACACAGAGAAGAGCTGCAATGATCCGCCTCCCGAGTGACTGTTCTGTCTCCACAGCCCTCCCCTGATGCCAGGGAACAGGGGGAGGGAGACAGTGCAGCATCTACTAATGAGGGGGAGCTGGAGTTATGACTGTTATGAGCCACGGCTGTGGCTCATTCCTGTTTTGCAGTTTTGTTTTGTATTTCATGTGATACTTCTGTTTATGTTCCCCGTAGGTGTCATGGGGTGCTCGGAGCTCACCCTTAAGGAGGGGATACTGTTATGAACCACAGGTAGTGGTTCATTCCTATTTTATGTTTATAAAGTTGTCTTGCATGCCAGGATTTCCTGTTGCTCTGTTTTAGAATACTCTTGTCTGCTGCCGCTGGTGAGTCTGTGTAATTGCAGCTTGTTCCCTTGTGTTCAGCCTCACCTGGCTGCTAATTGCATCTGGTCAGTTTGGAATCATGCAACAAGGCAGCTGCATGGGATTATTAATTAGGCCTCTCTGTTATATGCTGGCTGTTTGCAATTCACAGATGCTGGTGATATTCCTGGGTTTTCAGTCTGCTTGAGATCTGAGCTTGGTTCCTGCTAGTTCCTGAGCTTCCTGTGTCGATTCCTGTGTCAGTCCCTGTGTCGATTCCATGTCTGATCCCGTGTCCTGCCGTGAGGCGTTCCTGTCCTGAGGTCCAGTACCTTTGCCTGTGCAAGTTTCTGGCTTCTTGGTGTCCACCGGTCTGTCGTTTGGGATTCTGCCTGTCCTCCAGTTCTGAGAGTCTGTGTCAGCAGCATTGGGAGTTCCTGTCCGTTTGCCAGTATTCGTACCGGTTCCGTGAGTAGCGGCACGGCCGCGTCCGTTGGCTTAGGCCGCTGTATTCCCTTATTATTTCTGTCACTGGTGTTTTGCAGAGGGTTCTGCTTATGCTGTCACCGCCGGTACACAAAAGTATTGTGTCGGTGTGTGGTCAGCATTTCCTTTGTTGTTCTTTTCCTTTGGCGGCAAGCCGCACATACTTTGGTTTTAGGTTTGTTAGTAGCCCCTGGCCTTGTTGTTTAGTCAGAGGGCCCCTTGTTATCACCCTGTCTCGGTTCACTCTTTGTCTCTCATTAAGACCTGAGGGGGCATCGAAGTTGGGCAGACGTAATCCGCCCTTCAAACGCGGCTGCCATGGGCTCAAGCAACCATAGTCTCGCAAGAGTGTACTGACAGCACGGGTGAGACAACGGAGATAGGGCGCCAGGGGCTATTCCCTTTCCATTCCCCTTTCCCAGCATTACGTCCTGGTGCTCTGGACTCGCTTCATAACATCTCCCTTGTTCTGAGCACCAGGAACCTAACAATGACCTACAGATGGAAGGTATGTGCAGCTCCCCTGTACAATGTGTCAGTGTGCCCCAGTTGCTGCTATATGTATGTGTGTGTGTCAGTGTGCCCTTTATGCAATCTATGTAACGTGTATAAGCGACTCCTCTGTGGTGTAACATGAATAAGCAGCTCCTCTGTGGTGTAACATGAATAAGCAGCTCCTCTGTGGTGTAACGTGTATAAGTGTCTCCTCTGTGGTGTAACGTGTATAAGCGACTCCTCTGTGGTGTAACATGAATAAGCAGCTTCTCTGTGGTGTAACATGAATAAGCAGCTCCTCTGTGGTGTAACATGAATAAGCAGCTCCTCTGTGGTGTAACGTGTATAAGTGTCTCCGCTGTGGTGTAACGTGTATAAGCATCTCCTCTGTGGTGTAGCGTGTATAACCGGTTTCTTCTGTGGTGTAACGTGTATAAGTGTCTCCTCTGTGATGTAACGTGTATAAGTGTCTCCTCTGTGGTGTAACATGTATAAGCAGCTCTTCTGGGGTGTAACATATATAAGCGGCTCTTCTGTGGTGTAACGTATATAAGCGGCTCTATATATTCCACTAAGGGGCTGCAAAATATATACTTGCATACCAAAACATTAGGCTCGGGCCAGCCCTTGCTGTACCATTGCGGCTGAAGACTCCTTGCCTCCTCCATATTAGTGCCCCCCCCCCCCTTTCAACCAAAAAAATTCTGACGCCCCTGCTGATATGTATACACTTTTCTTCCAAATCAGGTCTACTTCTGATGTGACACTCGTGGATACATGAAAAATAAAAACATGGAAAAATCCACAATGTGTAGTAATTCTTTAAAATTGCAATTTCAAAATGTCATCATATGTTTCATTGATGCTGTGATGAAACAACAACAGGCGTACCTAACTGACAAAGTGAGTAGGTTGAATAAGCATTATAATGGTATCTTTTAGAGATTGATATAGGGAAAGTACATCTATTTCCGGAGGTAACAAGACACAAAGTATTCTTCTTAATCAACACACCTGACTTACATAGAAAGTGGTATGTTGACACATATAAAGGTATCTTTTGAATCGAAGAAAGTTGGATTCGTACCGAAAACTCACAATTATAATCGCGAAGTTCCTCACATAAAGGTATCTTTTTGGTGCCCAAAACAATCCAAAAACAGTGTGTATAACACAATTAAAAATGTATTTATTACACACCACAATAGAAACCAAATAGAACTTTAAAAACAAGTATCATTCAGGGGAGGTGCCTTCTTCCTCAGGAGGTAAGGATCCACAATTAATTTGAAAGGGAGCAGTGGCACGGAAAACTGCTACCAAAAAAGTCAAAGAGAAACTGGACCAAAAGGCCCAGAGTGAAAGTGGTCCTACGCTCCTTTGGAGTCTGGCACTGTCCACCCAGCTGATACCTCCTCTTGCAACGCGTTTCGAGCCAATAAACTCTTTATCAAGGCTAAGGGGTGTCCAGCCGGTGTACCTTTATTTATACTACAAAGAAATGAGTCGTAATGATGCCACTTCCGGTTCTGCTGTTTCCGGGGATGTGGAATCCAAGAAGATAATAATTATATACAAAAGACAAAATTATATTACAGGTAATCGGTGTAAATAATAAAACTATTCATCAGGGTGGCTTAAAAAAACCCAAGAACGTTAGTTCTGTAACCGGAGATCACGAGGTGGCCGGAAGCCATCATTCCGCGCCAAGGTTTATGCGAAATGTAGTCACCATTCGTTAGCTGGTAGTACGGGGCTCCTGATGCTGGAAGTTGTCACTGGCCCACTGAGGAATTGTGGGTAATGTAGTCCTGTAAACGTATTTATGTAAATATTTTGTTTTCCTCCTTTGTGATCACTCTGGAAATAACACAACTCCTTTCCTCTCTGCAGAGCAGATATCAGTTTTGGTTTAATATTAACCCTGCAATTAATCAAATCTTATATATGTGTTATACTGTGCACATGAACTGTGATATTTGACCAGGTCACAACTGAGCAGATCATCTGATAATTTTCCATCATCACGTATTTGTACAATATCTTCTGCCCTTTTTGTAGATAATCGACACTCTTCTTTGGAGAAATAGACTGCCACAACATCAAATTTTACTATAATCTGTTTGCTGCTGCAACAGACTCTGTGGACTGGAGCCTCACCCCACCAGCACTCCAACTTCCTTAGAGGAGCTCCCCCTAGATGTTCATTGTCTGCTGCGGTGGTAACAACTAGAAACAAATGTTGCAATTTGCAGAAAGAACCAAAATTACCTGTCACGGTAGCTAAATATACATTTATGCTTAATTTAACTTACTTTTATTTGGCTGTCTGTGGCTGGAGGCAGCTGAGTTGTTCCAGGGTCACAAGTTCCTTCTTCGTACCGCTCCTCTTGACTGTGTGCTGCTGATATCTCTTCTTGCAAGCCGTCAGCCTGGAGCAGCTGTGTGTCGGGTGCAGGCCGCAGGGCCATGCTGGCTGTGTGGGGAGAAATCAATGGTATCCGGTCTCTAGGTTGACCACACTTAGGTCGACATGCATTAGGTTGACCACTATTGGTCGACATGAATTAGGTTGACATGGTTTCTGTGTCGACATGGTTACTAGGTCTATTGTCAAATCCCCATAGTGAGGGGAAAAGGAAGAGAAACCAGTTATAACTTGGGTGCACTCAACCCAACTTGAATTAAAATATAATCTTTATTATGGATCTGTTTAAAACCCCTATATTAATAACCAATAAAGGCTTATATGCCCACATATTACAATTGGTATAGATCAAAATATTTGTAATATTTGGACTAAGAACGTCCTTTACTATATATCAAGCAAAGTATTAAAATCAAGAAAAAAGTGTGAGAAAGAATGAGAAAAAAAATACAATAATGTGAATAAAGATTTAAAAACAGTAGCAAATGTGTTCTTTCCTTTATGTATTCTTCATACATCCATGAACCCAAAATAAATCTACATAGAGTGCTGTGACAGTACTAAATCTGTAGACAGGATCAGTGATTATCCCATTGATTAAATAGATTGCAGAGTAATAAGACAAATGTCTTTCTTATACCCATTTCACACCAGCTGCTTTGAACACGGGTTACTGGCACATGAGCGTGCATAACCCGTGTTCCTGTGCGGTGTGAAAGGTACCAGGGGAAATATACCGGGTTGAGCGACCTGGTATCTCAACACTGCTAGCGTGCGGACGGGCAGCGCTTGGAGTTCGTGTGATCTCCCAGCACTGCCCACGCCGCGTCACTACCGACGTCACCAACCCAGCATATTGCCGGGTTGCAGTCTGCGGTGTGAAATGGGTTATTGAGGTGGGTCGCACACTGGGAGCTCCCGTGTCAGGCTCCCGAGTGCGACCCGCCTCAGACGGTATGAAAGTGGGAAAAGAGAGAGTGTTGCAGTCCACTATATTGAAGTAATGATACAAAATAGTAGTTACAAATGTATCTGAATGTTGTAACACTGAGTCACTGCCATTGTTCAGCAGCTAGAGCCAAGTGTATGTAAAGATACAAATCAGTAGCAACAAATGTGTCCAAATGTTGTGACATTAATTCACTGCCTTTGTTGAACAGCTAGAGCAGGGGTGTCAAACTCAAATTCATCGGGGGCCGCATCAGCAGTTTGGTCCCCATCAAAGGGCCGGTTGTATCTGTAGGTCTATCCAAAATTTACCGCTCCACCTGCCTTATATGTGCCCAGCCATCTGCCCCCTTTTATAGTGCCCAGCCATGTGCCCCCTTTTATAGTGCACAGGTCCCCATTTTACACATTGCGGCAGGCACAGGTCCCCATTTTACACATTGCGGCAGGCACAGGTCCCATTTTACACATAGCGGCAGGTACAGGTCCCCATTTTACACATTGTGGCAGGCACAGGTCCCCATTTTACACATAGCGGCAGGTACAGGTCCCCATTTTACACATTGTGGCAGGCACAGGTCCCCATTTTACACATTGTGGCAGGCACAGGTCCCCATTTTACACATAGCGGCAGGTACAGGTCCCCATTTTACACATTGTGGCAGGCACAGGTCCCCATTTTACACATTGTGGCAGGCACAGGTCCCCATTTTACACATAGCGGCAGGTACAGGTCCCCATTTTACACATTGTGGCAGGCACAGGTCCCCATTTTACACATTGTGGCAGGCACAGGTCCCCATTTTACACATAGCGGCAGGTACAGGTCCCCATTTTACACATTGTGGCAGGTGGTGGAAGGAGGGAGAGAGAGAGAAAGAGAGGAAGGGAGAGGGGCTGACTTACATTTGAAGCGGTTCTCGCCGCTCTTCAGCCGCCTCTCCCTCCTCGTCTGCGCGGCTCCCTTCTCCCTCCTCCGACGGGGTTTCGTTGAATGACGCGTTTGCGCCGTGACGTCACGACGCAAACGCGTCATTCCGCGAAACCCCCCCCCCCCCCGAGCTGGGCACTCGGGAGAAGGGGGTTTCATGGCGGCGGCACCGCGGGCCATCAGACGAGGTCTGGCGGGCCGGATTTGGCCCGCGGGCCTTGTCTTTGACACCCCTGAGCTAGAGGCACGTTATTAATATAACAGAAGAAGTAATATAGGACAGTTATCCAGCTATTTTATTGTTAGAACAGATTATATCAGTATGCAGTAAATAATTACAGGCTGATACTTGCTGGAGTGTCCAAATACTCTAATACATGTGCACTAATCATGTTATTATGCTGGGAGTATGTTTAATCAGTCCTCCAGCCGTATAATAACAGTACAGTTTCACACAGACAGCAGACAGTGCTTATGTGTATATGACTTCAACAGTGGGCTGCTTATCAACAGGGAAAAGTAGGAGTTTAAATATTGTGAGTTTGTTGGTATAAATGTATTTTATAATCACACAGACTAATTTAATTATACTTGTATGGGAGATGTCAGTCACTTATCATGAGTGTAGTTATTATATAGTAGCTAATCTGCCACTAACCCATATTGCATTAATGCCATTATAATGAGAGACTAGAAGGTTAGATATATAATAAAGTTATTGCTGTCCCTTTAGTAACTTTAAAGCAATAAAGTGTTTTAAAATGAACCCTTATTAAGATGGTATCTCATAAGGTACTGCACTGTATTCCTGGTAGTAATCGATAGTCAATATATAGTCAATATAAAGTAACCACATGCACTGTATCACTGTCAGCACAATAGAGACACCGTTTTTGTGCTTGACGGTGCCTGCGGTATAGTGACAGTTATAGGTTTGTGTGCACACAGTCTCCTATATGCGGTTACCATACAGTACCTCCCAACATGACCCTCTCCAGGAGGGACAGCTCCTGGCCGGACTTCCCTCTTAATTCATCCATTAACCTCGTCAAAACAGGTGCCAGCAATCATAAATTAAGAGAAAAGTCCAGAAGCAGAGCATTCTGTCCCTCCTGGATGGGGTCATGTTGGGAGGTATGGTTACATCAATGTCCTGATCATCACAATAACAATATGTGTGATGACAGCCTGAGAAGCGTAACGGCTGATGGAGTAGGGTCACACGTTACTTCATACTTACAATACAGGGGGTCATTCCGAGTTGATCGCACGCTGCAACTTTTTGCAGCCTGTACGATCAACTAGAGCCCAGGCATGTCCAAACTGCGGCCCTCCAGCTGTTGTGAAACTACATATCCCAGCATGCACTGACACAGTTTTGCTGTCAGAGAATGCTAAAGCTGTGTCAGGGTATGCTGGGATGTGTAGTTTCTCAACAGCTGGAGGGCCGCAGTTTGGACATGCCTGAACTAGACGCTGCCTATGGGGGAGTGTATTTTTGCATAGCAAGGCTGCACTCGCTTGTGCAGCCCTGCTATGCTAAAAATGTTTTGTGTAGAACAAAACCAGGGTAAGAGTTACTTACCCTGTGCAATCAATCCAGCGTTGCAGGTCCCGGAATTGATGTCAGACATCTGTACTCCAAATGCTTTGATACGCCTGCGTTTGGATCTCCACGCCCAGAAAACGGTGAGTTGACACCCGATCCGCCTTCCTCCTGTCAATCTTCTTGCGGTCGCTGCTGTGACCGCTTTCTTCATTAGTGGCGTCGCTGCCCGGCGACAGCCGTCGCTGGGCAACAACACACTTGTGCAATGCAGCCGCCGCGCATGCACAGTTCTGACCCGATCGCACGGCTGCGAAGAAGCGTAGCTTGCGGTCGGGTCGGAATGACCCCCACAGTGCACTTAGTGCACATGTATTAGAGTATTTGGACACTCCAGCAAGTAGCAGCCTGTTATTATTTACTACATACTAATATAATGTTCTAACAATAAAATAGCTGGATAACTGTCCTATATTACGTCTTCTGTTATATTAATAACGTGCCTCTAGCTGTTCAATAGAGGCAGTGAATAAGTGTCACAACATTTGGACACATTTGTTGCTACTGATTTGTATCTTTACATCAGAGCCGGCCCTAACCAATATGATGCCCTAGGCAAGATTTTGGCTGGTGCCCCCTAGCACAACCGCTGGTTCCGCCTCTGACCTTGCACCTCTTTCCCAGCATTATCACCCCTCACCCATAGCAGTCCTTATTTTGGGGTTTGCCCCCCTATATTTTAAATAGGAACAGTTCGCACATTTTGCACAGCCCAAAAAGGGGTGTGTTTTTGCTGGCAAGGGGCATGGCCCCACAATAGTAACCCCAATTCCAATTACGCCACACTGTACTGCAACTTTATTCACATTTGATCATGCGATAGTGTCCATAATTCATATTACATCCCACAGTAGTATCACTTTACCTTAAACGTTACTCCTCACAGTAGAGCCCCTTATTCATATTACATCACACTGAATTGCTCCTTATTCACATTACACCACACCCTATTGCTCTTTATTCACATTAGACAACACAGTAGTGCCCTTTCTATATGCAACGCCACATAGTAGAGCACCTAATACACATAATGCCACACATTAGTAATGCATTTATACACATAATTCCACACAGTAATGCCCCTTACACATGTGAGACACATTACTAATGTCCTTATAAACATAATGCAACTTACACATTATAACAACCTTTATTAATGCCCTTTTACACATAATGTCCCTTACACATATGCCGCACATTATTAATGCCCTTATACACATAATGACACACATAGTGCCCCTTACACATATGTTGCACATTATCAATGCATTTTTACATGACACACATAATGCTCCTTACACATATTCCGAACACTACTGCACAACCAACCCACTCACATGCACACAGTACTCACACTGCTACTAACAGTGTGACCTCTGCCTCTGCTTGGATACAGATGTGTCCTCATAAATCTTGCCTCAATGCTAACGTCGGGCACCTTTTTTAATGAAAATGCATCTTATTTGCATTGCTATGTGGCTAGGATGCACAAGCAGCTTCTGCTGAATAAAATGATATGCTGCATGCCTATATACTGTGTGAGACTGTGGCTGTATCTGCATATGAAATGCTACACACAGAATATAGGCATGCTGCATATCATTTTAATCAGCAGAAGCTGCTGATGCCCCTAGGCATATCAAATGCCCTAGGCAATTGCCTAGTTTGCCTATGGCCGGCTCTGCTTTACATACACTTGCCTCTAGCTGCTGAACAATGGCAGTGAATCAGTGTTACAACATTCAGATACATTTGTAACTACTATTTTGTATCATTACTTCAATATAGTGGACTGCAACACTCTCTTTGAAAGACATTTGTCTTATTACTCTGCAATCTATTTAATCAACGGAATAATCACTGATCCTGTCTACAGATTTAGTAATGCCTCAGCACTCTATGTAGATTCATTTTGGGTTCATGGATGTGTGAATAATAAATCATGCAGAATACATAAAGGAAAGAACACATTTGCTACTGTTTTTAAATCTTTATTCACTTTATTGTTTTTTCTTTTTTTTTCTTTCTTTCTCACTTTTTTCTTGATTTTAATACTTTGCTTGATATATAATAAAGAAAGTTCTTAGTCCAAATATTACACATATTTTGATCTATACCAATTGGTATATGTGGGCATTTAAGCCTTTGTTGGTTATTAATATAGGGGATTTAAACAAATCCATAATAAAGATTATATTTTAATTCAAGTTGGATTGAGTGCACGCAAGTTATAACTGGTTTCTCTTCCTTTTCCCCTCACTATGGGGATTCGACAATATATTTCAATTTAAAGCAGTTGGTAGCACCATTGGAACCTTCCATTATGTACTAATGTGGACAGTTTGATATCTTCAAACAAATTCACCATAAATATCAGATAAGGTACCCCAATTTTCTGACTATATTAATATTTTTTTGCATCTTGGTGCGGGTTACCTTCCAGGGATGGTGGGAATTTGATCTCTCAATCATTGGAACCCTGCAAATGGTTACTAGGTTGACATGACAAAAGGTTGACATGAGTTTTTCACAATTTTTTTCATTTTTAGAACTTTCTCATACTTTACGATTCACATGGACTACAATTGGGAATGGTAACCTGAGCCAAGCGCAGCGGTAGCTGAGCGAGGCACCTTGCCCAAAGCATGGCGAGCGAACACTATGCACTAATTGGGGTTCCCAGTCACTCTACGAAGAAAATGACACCAAAAACATTTAAAAAACTCATGTCGACCTAATGCTTGTGTCAACCTATTTTAGGTGTTGACTTAGTTACTGTTGACCAATAATGGTCGACCTCAGTGTGGTCGAACCTATGATCCACATCCAAGTCAATGATGGACAGAATGCCCTTCAGGCACCGAAGAATATTGAGGCCCTGCTGCTATGTGCTGACACTCTTCCCGGCTCTGCCACATAAGCATAATTATGTGATGACGTCTCTCCACAAGTGCAGGAGGCGGAGCAAAAAAAGAAAGAAGGTGAGATCTGGGGACTGCAGGGGCCGGGCGACGCTAGTGTATAGCAGCAGCTATCAGGCTGAGGAAAGCCGGGCATGCTGCACACATCTGTGTGTGATTCGTTGCAGCAGGTGCTCGGACTGGCAATACAGAGGATGTTCTGGAGGAGCTCCTTGAGGTTGGTGTGGCTGCTCCCTGCTTCTGACTGCATGCTGGGATAGCCAGAGCAGTAATCCAGGTGCCCCAAACCTCCGCCGGCCCTAGGCCTGGAATGCCCATAGGCATTTGCCTAGGTTGCATATGCCTAGGGTCGGCTCTGACGTCAATAAAATCTCATTCATCTACTTGCTGTCAGTGTCCAAGTTTAATTACTTATCTTTCCAGGATCCTACGGTGGCACTGCGGCAAAAATCACCAGGAAAATTGCAGGCACATATGTGCAGTAGTGATTAGTCACCAGAACATGGTGGCACCATGTTTCCGGAGACTGTACATGCGCAGTAGACTCTGGCACAATGCCAGTGTCTACTGCACTGTAGATAGAAGGGGGCCCTCATGGAGCCTGCACACAGGCCACCTCCTCTGTTAATCTGCCCCTGGGCATACGTACAGTGATTTAACATATGCTACATAAACTGTAATAGGAATAACTTTGATGTAGCCCCTAAATTTAATCTTTACCAGCCTATTTCAGTGCCCCGTGCCCTTGATTCCTGGACTAACCAGTGATTCCAATAGAACCTAGCTGGCACTTTTTAGGCATCGTCCCACTACCAGTCAGTACTTAGCACTTTTATAGATCAGGTTTTGTAAGCTTGATCTTACACATAGTGGCTACATAGTGGCTTGTCATACAGTATGTCGATATTTACAATGTTGGTATTCATAATGTTGGCAGTTATAATGTTGACATTGTTGAAATGCTAACAAGCAACATGTCAAAATCCTCTGAAGGTCTACAGGTTCACAATGTCCACATCTGAAATGTCAGTATGTGGAATCATGACATTCTCAGAATGTTGACATTATGGCTAGGCTGCTGGATGGTAGGGTTAGGGTTAGGCTGCTACCCCAAGGTGGACAGGGGGATGGTATGGGTGATTAGAGTTAGCATACCTCCCAACATGACCCATCTCAGGAGGGACAAAATGCACCTAAACTTCCCTCTTAAAGGATGTTTGTCATCATCTGTGGTGAAACACATTTCTTCTCAAACAACTAGTACAACACAAGTGATCTCAATCATAAATTAAGAGGAAAATCCAGTTAGAAAACATTTTGTCCCTCCTGGAATGGGTCATGTTCGGAGGTATGGGTTATGGATAGAGGCTGAATACTTACCGCATACCTCCCAACATGACCCTCTCCAGGAGGGACACAATGCTTTGCTTCTGGACTTTTCTCTTAATGTATGATTGCCAGCACATGTGTTGAATAGGTTAATGGATAAGAAAGGTGTTTCAGCACAGGTGATGGCTGTCATACATTAATAGAGAAGTCCAGGAGCAGAGCGTTCAGTCCCTCCGGGAGAGGGTCATGTTGGGAGGCATGCTTACCGGAAAAAGCCCTACATCAGATGTCTGCGCCGAAACTGCTCCACGTGTGATCACTGGGACCCGGAAGCCACCACTGGAGATGCTGCTGCCAAAGGGAACAGTTAAGTCACCAATAGATCACCAGGGACGGTCTGTCAACATTTTAGCAATGTCCACATGATGAATGACTGCCATGTCTGATTAGTTAGTCTTGCAGGTCAGAATACTCTGCTTTGCAGAGGTTCTGGCTTGAGAAGTCTGCTCTGCATACAAGCTGTACACCTTCAGTTTGGGGTGTAGTATGGTATGCCGGCGGCCGGGCTCCCGGCGACCAGCATACCGGCGCCGTAAGCCTGACCGCTGGCATACCGACAGAGTGGCTAGCGCAAAGGAGCCCCTTGCGGGCTCGCTGCACTCGCCACGCTATTTATTCTCCCTCCATATGCCGGCTGTCGGGAATCTGGCGCCAGTATACTGGGCGCCGGGATCCCGACAGTCGGCAACCAGAACACCACCCTCAGTTTGAGCATAAGACTGTGCTGCTAACTGCTGCATCCCTTTCCAGGCGATTACTCAGCTGTGAGTTCTTCTATGTGAGCAGTCTGCAGGTTCCTGATTCCAGCAGTGTTAACAGCCCAATTAGTAGTGCTGGATCTAAACTACAGAGATCATTAAGGTACATTTACTTTCAGTCCATTTGAGTCTGCTATTGCCTAAGTGCTCCCCGGTTTCCTCTGTGAGTACTTCATGATTTTTCCCTCCATCTCCAGCGACGCCATGTTGCCAGTGATCAGCTGACCATTATTCCAGCAACCATGGGCTCTGATTCTGTCACCTGATTCCCACAGCTAGTCACATGTGATCAAGGGGGATAAAAGGAGAACCCTTGGTTCCAGCAAGTTGCCCAGAACAACGTTGCTTTTCAGAGTAATGGGTCTACGCTCAGGGCCGTCTTTTCGTATGGGCTCAGTGGGCATTTGCCCAAGGGCCCCAGGAGTATAAGGGCCCTAGGCTAATAGCTAAGGGTCCCCTCTTTCCAGGGGCACCAGATTTTTGAAAATCGGCCCTGGGGAACCGGAGATACGCGACTTCAAAGCAGTGGTCCCCATCCAAGCCTGTTAATTATTCTTCCCTGCCAGATATCTTGGGTTCTGTCTGACTTAGAGTTTTTCTGAGGACATACTCCAAAAGCTGGGACTCTCTCCTTTTGGTGGACAGTAGCAGCTTGTCTCTACTATGCCCAGAGCCAGAGATATCAGCCTTCAAGCAGATGCACCCATTATAGATACGCCACTGTATGTACGAGTTGAATGCATTTTCGCAATGAGAGATCTAGTTATTTATTGCACCATCCTTGTACATCAGTTATCTAAAGAAAAGAGGGTGCCATCGGGCTAATCTTTGTTTGAACACACCTAGAACCCACCTTTGCTGCTTTGCATCTGTCACCTATGCAATTTTAAATAGAAATTGGAACCCTGTAGGTTTATATTACAGGAGTCTTCACTACCTTTTACTCAATAACATTGAATTACTACAACATTACCAGAGCGTAATTCAGGACAGGGAAAGTGGCTGTGTCTCACTGGGGGCATTGGCCTTGTCCTTGATCATCCTTTTACTAAATAAATACCATAGGTTCCTCCACATGCAGTGCAAGGCTTCTCGGGACACCCTAGGGAAAACTTCTGCCCTGCTGCCCTCAATCACACTACGCACACCCACCCGCCCCTCAGGTAAAAGTGTGGAAGTGGCTTCTTAGAAGTTCCACAGCTGTCAAAAAGAGACCGTCCCCTAAAAAAAATATATGTAAAAACAAACACACTTACTGACACAGATTCCGCTGACACATACACATTTACTGACACAGATACACTACCTCCACTTACTGACACAGACATCACTTGTTGGCACATACATACTTACTGACAGACAACCCCTTACTGTCACAGACACTAGTTACTGGCAGATACCTCTTACTGACACAGATGCCCCTTACTGACAAATACCCCCGACATAGACACCAGTTATTGGCACATACATATCCAGACATACCTTACTGACACAAAAATGTACTGACACAGATACTTACTGACATATACCCTTTACTGACACACACTACTTACTGATATACCGTATACCCCTTACTGACACCACTTACTGGCATGTACTGTACATAGTCAACCCTTGCTGACAAAGATACAACTTACTGAAACACACTACACAGACACCACTTACCGACACAAACGCTTACTGACATACACACTACTAACTCACATACACCCACTACTTACTGGCACACACACGCACATACCACTTACTGACACAAACACACACAGACACCACTTACTGACACAAATGCACAAACACCACGTACTGACACAAATGCACATACTACACAGACACCACTTTCTGACACGAATGCACAGACATCACTTACTGACACACACACAAACACCACTTACTGACATAAATGCACACAGACACAACTTACTGACACACACAAACTAAACAGACACCCAGGCTTGGACTTGCCTGCCGGGGACCCGGGATTTCCACCGGTGGGTCATTAACGTATTTAGCCATGCCCACTTCTGCCATGGGGCATGGCTTGCCAGTCAGGAGTTTGCAGAAGAGCGTCTGCTGCGCCGCACCACGCCACGCCGTCAGGAGGAACTCGCCGCGGTCCAGAGGGAAAGCCCTGGAGGCTGGTGCTGGTCAGTGCGGGCAGTCGGCAGTGGGCGGGTCACGGCAACCAATAAGCAGCAGTCACATTTCCCTTCCTAGGCGGCTGATGCAGTCTACTAAGTGGCTGACTGCAGCAGGTA
Organism: Pseudophryne corroboree; assembly: GCF_028390025.1. Classification (NCBI taxonomy): domain Eukaryota; kingdom Metazoa; phylum Chordata; class Amphibia; order Anura; family Myobatrachidae; genus Pseudophryne; species Pseudophryne corroboree. Next base: position 116,055,115 of record NC_086449.1, on the reverse strand, counting down.
CATGCACCGTAGAGCATGTGAGGGGGTGAAGCGCACCACCCCCTTCCCCCGCCAGCACACATTATAACCCACTATCTCCCTGTCACCCTCTATCACAGCGTCACCCAATGTTTCTGTTACCCACTATTCCCCAGTCACACACGATCTCCATGTCTCCTATGCCTCCCCAGTCACCCACTATCTCTGTCACACTCTATCTCCCTGTCACCCTCTCACCATGTCATCAACTATCTCCCTGTCACCCCTGCCACCCACCATCTCCCTGTCACCCTCTCCCAGTCACCTCTATCTCCACAGGGGATGGGGGGTTTAGGGGCAAAATATTGCCTAGGGAATCAAAATAGTTAGGGCCAGAGGTGCAATCCAAATTTTGATCTGATTGTTTGGGCGTTATCGTTCACACAACGTAAGCCACGCATTGGTAATGATGTCATTATGTCACTCCCCTTTTCATTCCCTTAGGGGAGTTTTATTAAAAATCTGATTACACAGTTTTCCTATTTCCCACCCGAAGAATACCTGTGTTACATTTAATCTTCCTAACATATCGGGAAGTAAGAGAATTAGTGATGAGTCAGTGAGTGAGTGAGCGCGCGCGTGCGTGTGTGTGTGTGTGTGTGTGTGTGTGTGTGTGTGTGTGTGTGTGTATATATATATATATATATATATATATATATATATATATATATTCTCTCTGTCTCTCTCTCTCCCCCCTCTACTTTAAAAGTGCAGGATCTTTGGAAGTTGAGGGGGCCCCAGAGATATCAGTGTACCGGACCCTAAAATTTCTGTTGCTGGCCCTGAGTACAGTCACCCCAGCCAATCAGCGTGGTGCAAGATGGCACCTGTGGCCTCCGCTCAGTGACCCGAGCATTCCTTGCCGCCACTCACCCCTGCTCAGTGCCGGCTCCCTGTTGCTGCCCACTCAAGTGTCTGCCGGGATGGCTTATGCGCCCATCTCTGCTGTCACTCCTCCATAGTGCTGCCACTTCTGCTGCTCCTCTCCTTTCTGTGGTGGGCTGCTACCCGTCGACGGCTGCTTGAATGTGTGCCGCCTGACCCACTTGCCCCTGATGCTGCCATACCATTGACGCTGGTGTTCCTGCTCCTGTTCTGGCTGCTTCTCCAGCATTGAGAATCCACAGGATCTCTTGGCCGGGTGAGTGCCTATATTAGGGTAAAGGTGAAAAAATAACCTGGGGCACAGCAAGGTTTGAATAAGGGTAATGGTATAATATTTAGTTTGTTTAAACAAAGTGTCTGTTAGTACAGGTAACAGATATGGCGTAGAAATAGTACATATAAAAGAAATAAAAATCAAAGTCAAAATAAAATAAAAACCGTAAAAACAGTTTTTGGTACCAGTGTCAAATAAATAATGTACAATGTAAAAGTACAGTATACAAGCAGTTTTGCAGCCCATAAAGATTAGTTTTGAAATGGAGAGAGCAGCATAGGTAGTGGTGACTGATGGTCCTGCTCTATAATATGTTAATGCAGAGTAATACTAATATAGCAGCCAGTAATTACCCTGCACAGAAACAGTATAACCCACACAAATCTAACTCTCTCTGCACATGTTATATCTGCCCCCCCCTGCAGTGCACATGGGCCCTCATTCCGAGTTGTTCGCTCGCTAGCTGCTTTTAGCAAATGCTAAGCCGCCACCCTCTGGGAGTGTATCTTAGCTTAGCAGAAGTGCGAACAAAAGGATCGCAGAGTGGCACCAAAATATTTTTGAGCAGTTTCTGAGTAGCTGCAGACCTACTCCTAGCTTGCGATCACTTCAGACTATTTAGTTCTTGTTTTGACATCACAAACACGCCCTGCGTTCGGCCAGCCACGCCTGCGTTTTCCCAGGCACACCTGTGTTTGTACCCGACATGCCTGCGTTTTTCAGCACACTCCCCAAAAAGTCAGTTACCTCCCAGAAACACCCACTTCCTGTCAATAACTCTGCGGCCAGCAGTGCGACTGAAAAGCGTCGCTATACCTTGTGTGAAACTGCATCAGCTGTTGTGAAAGTACGTCGCGCGTGCGCATTGCGCCGCATACGCATGCACAGAAGTGCCGCTTTTATACCTAATCGCTGTGCTGCGAACGGAAACAGCTAGCGAACAACTCGGAATGACCCCCATGGTTTTGCCCATCTGCTAACAAAGTTGCTGCTACAATCAGGTCTGAATTAGGCCCAATGTTACCTGTTCTGAGGTACTCTGCAGTATTAGTTATTATGAACACTGGCTTAGATACTGTAATGCAGCTTTACTTTTCCTGTAGTAGTCTGCAGTATTGATGATGTACTCATGGTGATATATACTGGAGTACAGTGTTACCTCTCCTGTGATACTCTGCAGTATTAGTAATAATGGTTGCAGTGTGATAGATACTGGAGTACTGTGTTAGCTCTTTTGTGGTTCTCTAAAATATTGGTAATGATGGTCACAGTGTGATGAATACTGTTATGCATTGTTACCTCTCCTGTGGTACTCTACAGTATTACTAATGATAGTCACAGAGTAATGGATACTGGAATACAGTGTTTTCTCCTATAGGACTCTTATTTGCCTACTCTTTTGGAAGTTGAGGTAGACTCAGTAGCGGATCTTGCTAAGGGAAAGCAGGACTTTGGCCCGGGGCGCCGCCTTCCGGAGGGCACCAGCGCCATCCGGAGGGCGCCGCACCATGGCAAGATCCGCTACTGTGCTACTGTGCCCCCCGCTGTGAAGGGAACTAGACGCTACCCGTCTAGTTTCCCTTCGTAGAGAGGACCTTTGCTGTGCGGTGCGCGATGATGTCATCGTGCACCGCACAGCATTGTGGGACTGACACAGATGCTAGAGGTCATAATTGACCTCTAGTGTCTATCTGTCCCATAGATCCGAGGAGAGGAGCGACGCCGGCGGAGGTCTGCAGCGGTCAGGAATCAGGAGCGGGGATAGTAAGTATTATTTTTTTTTTGTGTAAGTGGTGCTACTCCTACAGGGGGCACAAATGGGGGCACAACTCTACAGGGGGCATAACTTACCATGCCCCCTGTATGAAGCCACGCCCCTATTTTCCACCCAGGGTGCCAAAAGGGCTAGAATCGGCCCTGGGTAGACTATTATTTTGGTAGTCCCCTGCACCCCTGGAGAGCAGGCAAATATTCCATATCATAGCGATGGGGTAAGATGGAGAGATAACCACCGGCAATCATGGATCTCCGAGGTGGGGTCGGGACTAAAATTACAAGAATTGCATCATTTAGTCTCATCCACTGAATCGCAGCGTTTTGCAGAAGTGGTGGAGGGGCTTGATGACACCAGAGCCCAAATCTGCCCCCCTGAGTGATCAGCAGTGACTCTTCTCCGGACTTCTCCTGGAGAGGAGAAAACAAAGGTAAGCAGGTGTGCTGTATATTGGTCTGCATGGGATGTATTTGCAGAACGTGCAAGCAAACAATGTGTCTAGATCTGCATAGACACAGTCTGTGGCAATAATAACTAACTTCCCTTCACTGTTTAATCTGAGGGGCCATAGTCAAATGCAAAGGGGGGTTCCAGTCAGTAGCGGATCTTGCCACGGGCAAGCAGGACTTTTGCCCGGGGCGCCGCCTTCCGGAGGGCGCCGGTGCCATCCGGAGGGCGCCGCACCAGGGCAAGATCCGCTGCTGCTGTGCCCCCTGCTGCCCGCTGCCCCCCACTGCCGCTGGCCGCTGTGAAGGGAAACTAGAGTTTCCCTTCGTGGAGAGGTCCTTTACTGTGCGGTGCGCAATGACGTCATCACGCACCGCACAGCAAAGGTCCTCTCCACGAAGGGAACTAGACGCTACGCGTCTAGTTTCCCTTCGTGGAGAGGACCTTTGCTGTGCGGTGCGCAATGACGTCATCGCGCACCGCCATTAAAGGACCTCTCCACGAAGGGCTTCACAGCGGCAGCGGGGGGCACATTTCAGTCTGTACAGGGGGGCGTAAATTAACACGCCCCCTGCACGAAGCCACGCCCCCCATTGCCGCCCGGGGCGCGCAAAGCCGCAGAACCGGCCCTGGTTCCAGTTGCCCAGAAACCCCCTTACCCACAGCCTGGCAAGTAGCCACTACATGCAGTATAAAAGGCAGAATGAGGCTGTTGCACATGGCCAGCAGCCTCAGATTTCCCTACCAAGCACCAAGTCTGCTGTGTATGTGTGTCTGCGGATCTCAGTGCACCAGAGAGAGAGAATCTGGTAAGTGGCTTACCATGACCATTGGTCCTGTATAACTCTGAAGTGCTGTATTACATAACCTTGCTTGGTGCAGACTATGGGCCTAATTCAGACCTGATCGCTATTCTGCAAATTTGCAGAGGGCTGTGTTCAGATAGTCGCCGCCCAGGGAGAGTGAAAAACCGCCCGTGCAAGTTGAGAATTCATGTGTATGCCGTGTGAAAACTTTACCAGTTAGCGGACAGCTGCAAATGTGTTTCGCGACTCACTCACCATTGAATGTTTTTTCCAGTCTGTGCGCAGCCCAAGACTTACTCCTCAAGTGCGATAGAATCAGGCTGATCAGGACCGGAGCTGACGTCTCACAACCTCCATGAATACGCTTGGGAACGCCTGCATTTTTCCTGACACTCCGAACACGACCAGTTACCACCCACAAACGCCCACTTCCTGTCAATCACATTGTGTACGCCTAGCGATTGAAATTTTCACACCATTCTGTTGCTGTTTGGCGTTGCGCCTGCGCAATGCAGTGCATACGAATGCGTAGTCATTTGATAATCGGCCGCTGTGCGAATTCGCACAACAGCGGTCAGGTCTGAATCGGGTCGAATAGCTTGTTACATGCTAATTATGCATCGATTCATGGGCTGGCGACAATCACTCTAAAATCAAACATTTGGAAACCTCACCATCAGAAATCCTCATTTGACCCTGGGGGCTACCTGTAAATAGATTGGATATTTTAATAGATTTGTAGTTTTTTGTTTTCTCCATAATCACAGCACTGCGTGCCCCATGTGGCGCCTAACAAATTAAAGATAATAGTAATACATTTAGGGGGTCTTTTTTTTTAATTCCATTCTAGGACAAAAAACGACTTTTACATAATCTCTTTACCTGTTGCTAACACCAGGTATGCTTGGAAGGCTGATTTATGGCGGTGTTGTTGGTATAGGAATAGAAGTAGCGTTGGAGGCCACTGCTGTGGATGGTGCCAATATGAGAATAAAATTACATGCCTGGCAAACTTATTAATATCAGTTACTTCTGAGATCCTACACCGTCCATCAGCATGTGCCCATCTTCCAAGAGCTCAGTAATTCACACTCTGAGTGAACACTGGCTTCAAAAGCATCATGGGAATGGCTGAGGGTTTATGATACTGTGATCTGATAGTTCTTATGCTGTTTGTACCTTTCTATTTTATGGTAATACACAAGTCATGTAAATATATACCAAAATTCCAGTGAATGTATGATCAGAGTTCTGATGTCATGATTTCAGTGTTCATTTAAAAGAATAATGTACTGTACATAATATTGATATTAGAAGTCACCTTGGATTTCTGTGACTATATTGCAGGCTGTACTGCAGCACTCCCTGCCGGCGGTAGGCATGCCAGGCAAAGTTATATTTGAGCATTTCATTAGTCATTTACATGTTTTGTAACATCATGAAATGCAGCCGAGAGGATTCTCTGGCGCCAATGTGGCTGCTGCTTGGTCATGTGATGGATGTGTGCGGCTCGAGACATTGGGCCTGAGATGGACGCAAATCCCATTGCTGCTGAGTCTGTGCACACAGCAGTTCTGAGAAGATATTCGAATGCCATAGCTACTGTAGACTGTGGAGACAGCCAATGCTCGTGTCAAAGTCAGAAAAATATCTCTATGCACACTACCATATTTGCACCTCACACAGGTCCGTGCTGCGCATGCGTGCGCTCTCCCGTACGTGCGCATACTCACAGTCGCGGGCACCCGCAGGCGCACGGTATGCGTATTTACGGTAGAGTTTATGTGATCGTAGCGTGTGACTCAATCGTTACATATTTTCACTATATAATGTATTTTGTAGATCATGGTCCCTTTGATAGATTCTGAAAGTTTAGTTAACATAGCATGTTCCTGAACAGAGGGATCCCTCTTTGTATTGTACGAAGGGTCTAACAGGGGTCATACAGTGGTGTTTGGTACCCATCGGAAGAGTATTTAAATAGCAATATTCCGGTGTTGGTTTGGAGCGGATTAATCGCTCGTGCGAATAGTTATGGACATAAGAAGTTTATGTCCATTTACTATTATTTGTTCTTATTTAGTCATGCGGCGGGAAACTCAGTGTCCCACCCACCTGAACAGTTGGAAGCAGTCACAGCCCACCTGTATGAATCAACCTATGACCTTTTGTTATAATGCGAAGCCGAATTCCTGTGTCCAATGAACAATGAGATTGTAGGGACCCTTGAATTGTATTGTGTGTGGGGCATAAATAGGCAAGCCGACCATATCCAGTTCACTCTCTTCAACGGTTCTCATTGCTGATAATCGGGAGCTGGATATCGAGGCGCATGCGATCGTTTCCCCTTGTGCGTAAGTGTTTCTCCGCAACTATATTGATCTTCTTGTTATTGTGGGCCAATTTCTCTCTCTCTCTCCCTTCTCCTCTTTCTCTCTTATTTTCCTTTAAATAGTAATTGTATTATATTTCCTGTGTAGTTATCTGGTTAGGTAGTCTATGTTATATTGTAGTGTATGATTTGTATTTGTATTAATTCTTTTGCAAGTATATCATTCATAATATATATATTAGGCGTTTGACCCTAAGCACGGTATCTGTGTATTTCTTATAGTGTTTAGTATTCTCAGAGCGTCGGTGACGCTCAAACAGCTTTTAAGTTAATAAGGTTACACTAGGTTGCATCTACACCCTATCTCTACACTAAGGTTTTACAGCATATTTCATTGTTTATGGTTTAGATTTAAAGGTTTAAACATTGTGAGCGTCAGCGCCGCTCGTGATCTCCTCGTGGTCTCGAGCGTCCGCTACGCTGATAGCGTAGCATTACGGTAGTCGCTCACCTATAAGTGTGCCCGATACCAACAGCGTATTCTCGTGAGCGTCTGTATCGCTCGAGCAGCCCGCTCCCGATACAGCGTCCGTTACGCTATAGTGAACCATTACGTTAGTCAGCAGCCAATAGCGTGCCTGCCTGTGATCTCTTGGCCGTGAGCGAACATGACGCTTGAGCGTCTCGACCACGGCTAAGCGATTGTTACGCAACAAGCGTACCCTTACGGTACTTCATACGTAAATAGCGTACAGTGTTCTTAGACCTCACAAAGGGTTTTATATACGATAAATATCTAGCTTTATCAATTGCGGGCTCGTCCTGTCCTTCACATATCTGCACTAGGTAATTTCAGCAGACATTATCCAGCAGCAAAGGGCGGGAGATCATATTCCTCGTAGTGCTGTTTGGATAAGCGTCTGCTTCTCTTAGTAAAGGGTGCTGAAGGAATCCGGGAACCGGAGGTAAGAACAACACGCTAGTCTCTTTTAAAACTGTTTATTTTTCTGTCTTGCGTACACACGCACACATATCTGCATTTCTTTTTTTTTCATTTGTGTATTTTCGTATATCACTCTCCTGTTTGCCAGTTTTATAGTTGATAAACGTGCTAAGAGATTTGCCGCTATTTCATAGTTTAAGAGTAAAGGTAATATAGTTAAAATATAGACAAACACAGCTGTGCCTGAGAGACAAGGCGAAGTCAGTGTGGTGCGTGGTAGATGATAAAGGATCATCTACATTGATAAACGTATAAATTGTGTTACGGTGGATCTTTGCTTTGCGTACACGTGTCTCTAACAAAGGACTGAGACTTGTGTACGCAATCCAAGGGCCGACGCACGCAGCGTATATTACGCAACGGAGCGTACGGGTACGCCCACGTAACTCAAATCACAAGTGTTAATTTTTTTTTTCAACGCGATAAATAGCGCAACGCGGTAAATAACGCAAGGCGATAAATCGCGCAAATCTATTTTAACATTCAAATTTTAAATTAATAGATCCTTCTCCTAATTTGTAACACATCTGGTCTGAAGAAAATTTCTGCGCAGAAATAGAAATAGAAACAAAAGTGTATATGTGGTGAGTGTTTGTTTTTACAATTTTTGAGGTTGAACCACAAGAAAAGTCGAGTTCTCGTGAGGTACATGCGTGTAAGTGACGTACATGGTGGCTAGGGAGGCATCCCTGGTTAAAACATACAATTTGAGCATTAGAGTGTAGCAGACCAGGAGGTCATACTGTAACAGACCAGGAGGTCATAGCAGACCAGCAGGTTCAGGTACAGCAGACAAGGAAGTCCGCTATACAGTCCACAGGCACAACACCAAGAAAGGGTTGGTGCAACACCCATATAGGCCATACAAGCTCTGGCTGAAGGAATTCGCAGCCGCAATTTTCGATTCCACTGGTCGCTCCGTACATAAGATTAGTTGCTTATGTGCTGAACGATTGTACCGCACGTAATTGTGTGCATTAGTAAACCTGACCGGTACTATTTGTGTACGAAGGTCATAAACGCTATTTGTACATTCTAACGTGATTTGTGTAATTTTTTTTATTTTAAGGGAGGTTCGCTGCTCACTCAGGAACTATCCAACAACCAATAGTTACTGGAAAGAGTAAGTGTTCTTCGGATCATCCTCACAGGTTCCAGTAAATAGAGGTTCAGGTCGCAGGGGCCCTAGGTCGAGTACGCCAGCACCATATCGGTGTGATCAGGTCGTATTGGTCGGCGTGGGCGAGTGAGTGGGGTACTCGGTAAACCGCCACCGTCAGCCTATTTTGAACATTTTGGTTTGCGTAAGGGTTGGTTGAATAAAGCAACACCTTCGAACTATGGGGGCCACTTGTTCAGGTAGGGGGCGATCAACCTCGGTTCGGGTTGATTCAGTGAACCGACCAGTCGGGTCGGCAAGATACGTAATGTGTGAGAAATACGGAAGTCACACAGAAGCTTTATGTGATGAATGGGAGAGAATGACGGTACATGACGGGGAGAAATTCCCAAGAGTAGGTAGCTTCAGCACAGAAGTGTTAACGAATTTAAGGAGAAGGATATGTCTCATTAAATCAGCCAAGAGACGAATCAAGCATTATGATTATTTACAGTTGTGGCAACAGGAGGGTGACATACAGAGAGGATTGGCTCAGGCGGCGGGATCTGGCTCGATCAGAAAACTGATAGCCACGGCCCCACCGCCACCATATATATCGGGAGAAAAATTGGTTGCGGAGAATGACGCATTAAGGTGTAACAAACAAACACTTAGCAACTGTGTAAATGTTAAAGATAATGTTAACCAATTAACCAATGCAAGTATTAACCCGTGCAAGTTGTACCCTGTTTTGAACTTTCCTCAGGAGTGTGATCAAGAGGACGAATCGGCAACAATTTCAGCGCTCTCTCTAGCAGCCACCATAGCAGAGACCACTGTAGGCACAGCTCAACCCCCGAGATTAGTAACGAAAGCCCCTAGCGGAGGGATAGGTGAGGTCGTATCAACGGGTAAGTACGGCACCATACACTATGCTGAAACTATTTCACCACAGCCTGTAGAATCTACACAGGATGAGGTTGTTAGAGTTAATCCTGTTAAGGTAATAGTAGTTCCAAATGGGAAAACAGACACTTCAGGAGTCACTCCTGTTAGGAACATTGCCATGTACAGCCCATTTTTCCGAATGGAATTAAGGACCATAGTGTCGGAATTCCCTGACCCTAGAAAAGACTTAGTTGCCAGCCAAAAATACATCAGAGACCTAGGTAACACGTTAGAGCCCAACAATAAAGACTGGCAGATATTGCTGAGAGCATGTTTACCCTCCAATGTCGACGCAGCTCAATTTTTAGCTGACTGTGGATTAGATCAGGATGTACCTCTTACAGATGTGTACAACAAAGACAATGTAAAAAGAATAAGCTTACAGTTAAAAGAGTATTTCCCAGCCGTAGTTAAATGGAACAAAATATTCTCCATTAAACAGAAGGAGTCAGAAACAGCTGCAGAGTATTTTCACAGAGCATTATCAGAAATGGCAAAATACACAGGCATAGAGGACATTAAAACAAACATAAACCATCGAGAAGTAGCAGTATCGGTACTGATGGATGGTTTAAAAGAGTCATTGAAGACTAGGGTACAGACCACACAACCATGTTGGCGAGGTCTGTCTGTGGCTACTTTGAGAGAGGCTGCTATTGATCACGATAGGAACATCACCAGACACAGGGAACAACAAGGTGATAAATTAATGTCAGTAAGTATACAGGCCCTGACCACAAGGCAGCCTTTGTTTATATCACCAAACCCTGTGGGTAAGTCAAGTGTGGTTACTTGTTATTCTTGTCATAAACAGGGACACATGGCACGAGATTGTAGAATGAAGAATTCACGAAACTCATACCAACCCCCTAGACAACGACACGACACACGACATTGGGAGCAAGGTCCGCAGAAACGGAGTTATGAGCCACATACAGGGGAAACAAAAAGATACCCCCCGAACAGAGACTGGCAAGCCTCTGGTAGCTCCCAATTAACTCCATCACAAGTAGTTGCTGCCAGCGGGATTCAGGGAGGTCACCATACCCAATAGGGGTGTGGCCATACCTGTAATCTGCAGCCAGTAAAATTGATTGCAAGCCTTGAAAGCGAACCAGAAATTGAAATCAATGTAGCTGGTAAATCATTAAACTTTCTTGTAGACACAGGGGCGGCCAAATCAGTGATAAATTCGACAGTGGGCATGAGAACCACTGGTAAGACAATTCCAGCCATAGGGGTAACGGGAGTAGTCCAGCACTACCCCGTTAGCAAACCAGCCGAGATTACAATAGGGCCTTTACATACCAAGCATTCCTTTTTGCTGGCTGCATCGGCACCGACTAATCTCCTGGGAAGAGACTTACTGTGTAAAATGGGGTGCGTCATTTATTGTACTCCTGAAGGTGTATTCTTGGACATACCTGAGAATCACGCTCAGGAAGTGCGAGACATGTTAGACTCCCCGTCAAAATTAATGTCACATACCATTATGACAAATAGGACTCCCTCCCAAGTAGAAGAAATGACATCTCAGATACCAGAGTCACTTTCGACTAAAGATGGACAGGACACTGGATTAATGGCAAACGTAGCTCCGGTAGTTGTACAAGTAAAAGATGGTAGGATAGCTCCAAAAATCCCACAGTACCCTCTGAAGCCAGAGGTGGAGTTAGGAGTGTATCCCGTAATAGAGCGCTTGCTACAACAGGGCATTCTGGTAAGAACGTCCAGCACTGCCAATAGTCCCATCTTCCCTGTTAAAAAGAGTGGGGGGAGGGGTTACCGGCTAGTGCAGGATCTAAGGGGGATTAACAAAATAGTTGAGAGTCAGTTCCCCGTAGTGCCAAATCCAGCTGTCATCCTAATGCAAATCCCTCCCACTGCGAAATTTTTCACTGTTATTGACCTCTGCTCCGCTTTCTTTTCGGTACCTCTGCACCCTGACAGTCAATATTTGTTTGCATTTACATACAGAGGAGTCCAATACACATGGACTCGATTACCACAAGGATTCATAGATAGCCCAAGTATATTTTCTCAGGCTTTGCATGATTGTTTACAGTCTTTCCAACCAGTGAGTGGATCAGTATTAATACAGTACGTGGATGATCTACTACTGTGTTCTGATTCATTGGAAGCATCCCTGAAGGATACGAAACAGCTCCTGTTTCATCTTTCAGACACAGGACACAAGGTTTCCAAAGACAAGTTGCAATTATGCCAAACTAAGGTAAAATATTTGGGACACTGTTTAACACAAGGACTGAGACACCTGACCGCTGATAGAATTCAAGCACTTAGAGACATGACTCTGCCACAAACCCAGCAACAGATCAGAACATTTTTAGGAATGTGTGGGTATTGCCGTAACTGGATCCCAGGGTTTTCCATCCTAGCGTTACCCTTGCAGGAGATGGTCTCCTCAAACAAACCTGATCGGATTTCGCATACAGACGAGTCTGAGACAACATTTGAGAGACTTAAACAGTGCCTAACGCAGGCACCAGCATTAGGTATGCCTGACTATGGGAAACCCTTTGAACTATACGGAACAGAAAGTGCTGGTTGCGCGGCAGGCGTACTAACCCAAAAGCACGGTGATGCCAGCAGGCCGGTAGCATATTACAGCGCTCAGCTAGATACGGTAGCGCGATCCCTCCCCACATGCTTGCGAAGCGTTGCTGCGATAGCATTGCTAGTAACGAAAAGCGAAGACGTCGTGCTAGGTCACAACCTCACAATTCATACACCACATGCAGTGTCAGCCTTGTTGAATTCTGCCCAAACCAGACACGTCTCATCAGCGCGGTTTACAAGATGGGAATTGGCACTAATGGCCCCCGTAAACATCACCATAAGGAGATGCAGTGCATTAAATCCTGCAACATATCTCCCAGGTGTGCCTGGACAGGCACAAAGGGTGGAGGATGAGAGTGGTGGGGAAGGAGAATTTAACACAAAGGAAGACACTCATGATTGTATGGAATATTTGACCCAAAATTTTACCGCAAGGCCTGACATCAGTGACAACCCACTGGAAGATGTAGAACTTACGTTCTACACGGACGGTAGTTGTCATAGACAGTCAGACTCGGGAGACTTGTGTACTGGATACGCAGTCGTAGATGAACAAGGCACCATAGAAGCGGAACCGCTAGGCCCACCTCACTCAGCCCAGGTTGCTGAACTGGTCGCCCTAACCAGAGCATGTGAATTGGCTAAGGGCAAATCAGCCAATATCTACACCGACTCTAGATACGCATTCGGGGTAGTCCATGATTTCGGAGCCCTATGGCGCCTCAGAAATTTCATGACGGCAGCTGGTACACCGGTAGCGCATGCAGCTCACATTAAAAGGCTTCTAACAGCGATACAGGAACCCGACAGAGTGGCTGTTATCAAATCTAAAGCACATACATATAGCCAAGACCCAGTATCACTTGGTAACAGCCGAGCAGACGAAGCTGCTAAATTAGCAGCTGCTACCCCCAGACAGACAGACACCACACAACTGATGGTATTTAATACCATCAACACACAGAAGTTGTGTGAGATGCAAAATTTGTGTTACACACAGGAAAAGGCAGTCTGGAAGGCAAAGGGATATGGTCAGGAGTCCTCAGGACTCTGGACGGATGGACACGGTAAACCAGTGGCCCCCAAAGCATACCTTCCATGCTTAGCTGAGGCAGCTCACGGGCTGACTCATCTGGGCAAGGAAGGGATGTGCAAGTTGGTAGGAGCATATTGGTGTGCCCCAGGATTTTCTTCTCATGCGAGTAAAAGGGCAATGTCATGCCTTACCTGTCTGAGAAAGAACATCGGAAAGGCAATACCTACAGAACCATCTCATATCCCACCTGCCGGCGGCCCTTTCCAGGTAATACAGATTGACTTTATTCAATTACCCCCTTGTCGAAATTTGAAATATGTACTTGTTTGTATAGATGTTTTTTCAAATTGGGTCGAAGCATTTCCGGCGGCCACAAATACCGCTATGTTTACTGCTAAGAAAATTGTGCAGGAATTTGTATGTAGATATGGTATCCCTAGAATTATCGAAAGTGATAGGGGTACCCATTTTACAGGTGATGTCTTTCAAGGAATGTGTAAATTGATGGGAATTGATAGCAAGCTGCACACTCCATACCGTCCACAGGCGAGTGCGAAAGTGGAAAGAGTGAACAGCACTATTAAAAATAAACTGAGTAAAGTGATGGCAGAGACAGGATTGACATGGCCAGAAGCTTTACCCATTGTACTGTACAGCATCAGAACCACTCCCAGGTCCCCTCTTAATCTGTCTCCCTTTGAAATCTTGTTTGGTCGACAACCGCATGTTATGATTAACCCTCAGGATGATTTGAAGTGTAACAATGAAGTGACTGTAAAATACTTGATTAACATGAGTAAACAGTTGAGGAATCAAAATGATAATCTGAAGTTAGTGATTCCTGATTTACCAGATAGTAATTGTCATGACATTGAACCTGGGGATTATGTAATGATACGGAATTTTCTACGCTCAGGTTGCCTTATTGACAGATGGGAAGGACCATACCAGGTCTTATTGACTAGCACTACAGCATTGAAGGTTGCTGAGAGAGAGACTTGGGTTCATTCGTCCCACTGTAAAAAGGTTGCTGATCCAGAGAGGCCCCGTGATAAGGAACAGACGGTAGAGGTTGTATCACTGGAGTGTCTGTTCCAGGAGGACTGAGGCGGCACCTGAGCATTGAAAATCACAAGACCAAAAGCAGTTGTCGATCCCCTGTTCCCTTTTATTGTTTTTCTCCAACTTCCCATCCCCTCTCCCTCAAATTATTTTTTTTCCCCCTTCTCATTCTTCTCCGTTTCCTCCTACAAGATGGACTTGCCCCAAGAGACTGTGATCCGGATTTTCCTGTTGACCATGATGTTGACCAGAACAGTCTGTTCCGGCGAGAGTACCATGGAGGTCGAGAGAGGTTCTGGAATGGGTTCTGATGACAGAGATGGAGGCGTAGTTTTCCAAGAACAACATAATCAACAAGCAAAGGCGAGTATCAGAAAACGATCCGATAGCATTGACCATAGAAGGAACTGTGAAGGATTGTTAGCTGAAGAAAACTGTATCTGTCGGCTCTGTAACAATGTCATTGAGGATGGGTGCATAAAGAAATGCCAATCCAGTTTTAATATCCATATGGACCGGCATCCATTGAGTGACTATCACTCCTTAGTGGGTAGTGTGTTAAATAAAACAGATTGTTGGGTATGCTCTCAAGTACCTCAAGGTCATAGCAAATCAGGGCTAGTACCATTTCCTTTAACGTTAGGGGAGGTACTTGAGTTAAGCGGTGGGAGACCGGTGGACAGGAGGTTTAATATCTCCAGCCCTCCTAGTTTGAAGCTCCACCAATACCATGTGGATAGGTCCCTATTATGTTTTAACATCTCCAATCCCCGAAAGCCGGGAAATTGGGAAGTGTCATGGAGTAATCAAACCATGACCTTTTCGCATAGAGCAGATAGAATGCCTACAGATACAGAGCTTATACGCCACATAGCCAGTAGAGGAAAATCTTTCCGGTATAGGTATACCTTAGGAAATAGGATTACGAGAGTTGGAGAGGTATCACCAGGATACTGTGCACATATCGTACAACCTGATACGTGTACTAAGCAGATGGAAGAATTAGGGTTAGGAGATTTCACATGGAAGGTGTGTAATATGGTTATGTCCTACTCCGTCCCATATGTTCTCCCCGATGATGCATATTTCATATGCGGGAGAAAGGCGTATAAGTGGCTTGCCCCAAACTCTGAAGGATTGTGTTATATTGGAAAAGTACTGCCTGAAGTAATGACTGTATCACATGACAAAATGAAAGACATACACCGTGTTGCCCAAACTCCTTATACTCACACCCATTACGAGCACGTAGTTAAACGGCACCTGATAGAAAGAACAGAGCATCCGGCCTCTGACATGATCCATGAATCCACCGGGATTCAGTTTCTAATCGCGTTAGATATCACTCGCACCGCTAGAGGAGTGTTGAATTATAAATACATATCTGCGCTCGCCAATTTGTTAGATAATATCACTGAAATGTATGATGACACGTTTAGGTATACTGGAAGGGAACTTCAAGCTTATAAAACAGAACTGGTACAGCATAGAATGGTTCTTAATTACCTCACAGCAGTGACAGGCGGATATTGTGTCACACTGGCAACACAATACGGCGTGAAATGTTGCACATATATTACGAATAGCACCGAGGACCCGGTCGAGGTCATAGACCAAAAGATGGACGATATTCTCCAACTGAAGTGGGAATTTCGCAGGAGACACAATCTCACTCTTGCTGCTGTAGGTAATGAGCTGACTGGTTGGGTGTCATGGTTGAACCCGCAAAATTGGTTCTCTGGTTTAGGAGACTGGGCTCAAGGAGTCATAATGGATGTTGGGAAGTTTCTCCTATGTATCTTAGGTGTTATCATAACGATTGGTTTGATATTTAGATGCGGTCAGGCTTTAATGAGGTGCAATCGTCGTACTAGGGTAATGAGTTTAAGGAGCGAGGAAACTGTAATTCCAATGGACTTGATTTATGACCCAAATGTAGAAACAATGATGTGATGAAAATGCGATTTCTACGGTCCGTTTCTTTCACCTGTTTTTCCGTTTCCTCCAAGGTAAAAAGACCCACTTGGACGAGGAATTTGATGAGCCGATATACAGACAACAGAGGGATTAAAGAAGAAGTTTTGACAACCTGATACACAGATTTTTGATGAACTATGCCATGGATCCCCAGTTTCCCTAGAAATTTTAAAATTACGCTAGCCCAACACTTTTGTAAATCTATGGACATTGACAGCTTTTGCTCGCACCTTATGGGCAAAAGCACAAAGAAGACTGCATTCAACAGACACCAAACAAGACCTCAATCGACGAATGTACATTTACCTGACATAGAATACCACCGCATTTACCGTAATTATGTCTTTTCTTCATTTCTACAACCCTCAGGTAATGACACACATAGTCGATAGGGAATACAGGCACAGATATCAGCAATCACATATCTCCCCCATTCATGTATCATCAACTAAAATGTGCTCCCCCATTTTGTTACAACCAAAGCCGAAAAGAGCTCGGTAAAGTTTGACAGCCCATCCACAGACCCGTACCACGGGATAAGAAGGAATTCAAATGTATACTTCGCAATACCTCGAAGCTTGAGTTAAAACACGTACGGCACGATGATACATGACCCCCAAGCACGGATTCATACACACATGCTTCTGCTATCTCACTAGGTCATACCCTTTTCCTACCTTCTCCTCTCCTCCCCTACCCAACCATGTAAATGTATTAACCCCTGACATATATTTTTCTCTTTTTGAAATGTTTTAGAATGTGGCAGTTATTATTGACTGCCAAAGGGTGGACTGTCAAAGTCAGAAAAATATCTCTATGCACACTACCATATTTGCACCTCACACAGGTCCGTGCTGCGCATGCGTGCGCTCTCCCGTACGTGCGCATACTCACAGTCGCGGGCACCCGCAGGCGCACGGTATGCGTATTTACGGTAGAGTTTATGTGATCGTAGCGTGTGACTCAATCGTTACATATTTTCACTATATAATGTATTTTGTAGATCATGGTCCCTTTGATAGATTCTGAAAGTTTAGTTAACATAGCATGTTCCTGAACAGAGGGATCCCTCTTTGTATTGTACGAAGGGTCTAACAGGGGTCATACAGTGGTGTTTGGTACCCATCGGAAGAGTATTTAAATAGCAATATTCCGGTGTTGGTTTGGAGCGGATTAATCGCTCGTGCGAATAGTTATGGACATAAGAAGTTTATGTCCATTTACTATTATTTGTTCTTATTTAGTCATGCGGCGGGAAACTCAGTGTCCCACCCACCTGAACAGTTGGAAGCAGTCACAGCCCACCTGTATGAATCAACCTATGACCTTTTGTTATAATGCGAAGCCGAATTCCTGTGTCCAATGAACAATGAGATTGTAGGGACCCTTGAATTGTACTGTGTGTGGGGCATAAATAGGCAAGCCGACCATGGCCCTCATTCCGAGTTGTTCGCTCGGTATTTTTCATCGCATCGCAGTGAAAATCCGCTTAGTACGCATGCGCAATGTTCGCACTGCGACTGCGCCAAGTAACTTTGCTATGAAGAAAGTAATTTTACTCACGGCTTTTTCATCGCTCCGGCGATCGTAATGTGATTGACAGGAAATGGGTGTTACTGGGCAGAAACACGGCGTTTCAGGGGCGTGTGGCTGAAAACGCTACCGTTTCCGGAAAAAACGCAGGAGTGGCCGGGGAAACGGTGGGAGTGCCTGGGCGAACGCTGGGTGTGTTTGTGACGTCAACCAGGAACGACAAGCACTGAAATGATCGCACAGGCAGAGTAAGTCTGAAGCTACTCTGAAACTGCTAAGTAGTTAGTAATCGCAATATTGCGAATACATCGGTCGCAATTTTAAGAAGCTAAGATTCACTCCCAGTAGGCGGCGGCTTAGCGTGTGTAACTCTGCTAAATTCGCCTTGCGACCGATCAACTCGGAATGAGGGCCCATATCCAGTTCACTCTCTTCAACGGTTCTCATTGCTGATAATCGGGAGCTGGATATCGAGGCGCATGCGATCGTTTCCCCTTGTGCGTAAGTGTTTCTCCGCAACTATATTGATCTTCTTGTTATTGTGGGCCAATTTCTCTCTCTCTCTCCCTTCTCCTCTTTCTCTCTTATTTTCCTTTAAATAGTAATTGTATTATATTTCCTGTGTAGTTATCTGGTTAGGTAGTCTATGTTATATTGTAGTGTATGATTTGTATTTGTATTAATTCTTTTGCAAGTATATCATTCATAATATATATATTAGGCGTTGGACCCTAAGCACGGTATCTGTGTATTTCTTATAGTGTTTAGTATTCTCAGAGCGTCGGTGACGCTCAAACAGCTTTTAAGTTAATAAGGTTACACTAGGTTGCATCTACACCCTATCTCTACACTAAGGTTTTACAGCATATTTCATTGTTTATGGTTTAGATTTAAAGGTTTAAACATTGTGAGCGTCAGCGCCGCTCGTGATCTCCTCGTGGTCTCGAGCGTCCGCTACGCTGATAGCGTAGCATTACGGTAGTCGCTCACCTATAAGTGTGCCCGATACCAACAGCGTATTCTCGTGAGCGTCTGTATCGCTCGAGCAGCCCGCTCCCGATACAGCGTCCGTTACGCTATAGTGAACCATTACGTTAGTCAGCAGCCAATAGCGTGCCTGCCTGTGATCTCTTGGCCATGAGCGAACGTGACGCTTGAGCGTCTCGACCACGGCTAAGCGATTGTTACGCAACAAGCGTACCCTTACGGTACTTCATACGTAAATAGCGTACAGTGTTCTTAGACCTCACAAAGGGTTTTATATACGATAAATATCTAGCTTTATCACTCGCTTCTAGGATTCGCCACTTATTTACAAAAACCGCATGTTTGCTCAGAATGTCCGTCACAGCTAAGCCACCGTACAAGTACACAGTCACTGGCATGCTCCCAAAATGGACACGACATGCCTTTTAGTAGCCCTTCCGCAGTTACCTCCCCAGGGCAGTAGAAAGAGCCTGGTAGGGCCCAGGTATTTTCAGGGGTGTGGCCTAATCACAGCAGGCGTGGTCATGCAGCCTTAGAAAAAAATACTGAAAAAATTATATTTTAAGTGCCTCCGTGGCCACACTGAAGCCCAGCACACAGCAGCTTGTGCTGGGCTGAGGAAGAGCTGCAGCTGCCATGTAAGGAGGAGAACACCCAGGGCCCCCACTGGGCCCCTCTATAAGACCTGGGCCCGGGTAATTTGTACCCTCCCCCCACCTTTTGAACCACTGTACCTCCCACAAATGGTCACTGTCTGTCAATCACTGTGTCTTAATTTACGCTACACAAGACCATTGTGGCAGTATGACTCAGACACATGCGCAGTACAAAAACCATCATCCAAATGTGCAATATCGAATTTATATCCACAACTGAATCGGGCCCATTACATGGATTGTGGGCCTGATTCAGAGATGCACGTAAAGCCGATGGTTTACGTACTGTATATCTCCTATATATGTGGGGCTGCACATGCGCAGGAAAAAACAATTAACTGTACACCTGGGCAAAACCGTGTTGCTCTGCAGGTGGGGCAGGTGTTACGTGTGCACAGAGAGTTAGATTTGGGTGGGCTGTGTCCAAACTGAAATATAAATTGCAGTGTAAAAATAAATCTAACATTTGTGGGCTACATGCAAGAACAGCCAGTATTTACCCTGCACAGAAAAAAATATATAAATGTATTTGCCCCCATAGCAATGCAACATGGTTTGTTCCAGATACAAAGTTACTTGCTTTTTTTGCTTTTCTTCCAAAATCAGTATCAGGCGCATTATGTGCCCCCCACAGGGCAGCCATCAGGGGGGCCTGGAGTCCCGGGCCCTTACAGAGAGGGGGGCCCACCCCTGGCTCCTACAGCCAATACCTGTAGAGCTGCACCAGTCTGTGAATCAACAGCAGGCTGATGCGCATGGTGGACTTCTAAAAAAGAAGCCTTATCTGCACATCAGCTCTCTGTAAACTGTTCCTTAAGGTCCGCAGCACTCCACCTATATGTAACGTCCCAATGTATGACGTCACATAGGGGTGGAGTAGTACGGCAGAATCTTTATTTTTTGGGAAGGAGGGGCCCTGTCTATTTTGTCAGTCCCGGGCCCCACAATTTCTGATGTCATCATTATCAGCATCAATATTACTAGATAGGGCACTGATCTGGTTTTGAAAGTTATAAACAGTCAGTAGCGGTGACCATTCTGACGAGTGCACTTATTGATCTCGCCACCTCAGGCTGGTGCTGCCGCACACAAAGCACTGTCCCTTGCTGGCATTGTGCTGCAATTAAATCACAACATGATGACACAATTTTGATCAGCAATCTATTTTAGGGTGTAGTACAATATGTTGATGTTCATAATATCATTGTCATTTGTCAACACCATAATGTAAGGTCAACATGTCAAATGTCGACAATGACATAATGTCATAATTGCCAGAATATCAACATTGTGACTGGCGACTTGTTGACCATGGGGTATTCCATTGCCAAGGTAAATACCTCTAACTAAAACCTAACTCTAAAATTCCACCTGTCAACATTCTGTCCATGTTGATCTGTAGACAGTACTGATAATCTGGTGTCAACATTCTGAACGTATGCCCCAATTTTATATAGATAATCACAATCCAAGTTGAACATAGGTCCATTTATGAAGCCTATGTTGGTGAACAAATTCTAAATGCATCTACCAGGGTTTCCATCAGTCCCGAGCACCGACAGAGAGGGGGCCTGGGCTGCTTCTGCAGCTAAGGACTTATGTCTGCAGGATCACAGCAGACCGACTAGCATACTGAGCAAACTCCGTCTGAAAGCGGTGAGGAAGGGGCTAGGGTGTATGTATGTCTGTGAGGAGGAGGTGGCTTGGGTATATGTGTGTGTGAGAGAGGGAGGTGGAAGGGGCAGGTGCATGTACACTTATTCAGTGCCAGAGTAAGGTCCACACGGGCCTGGAGCTGAAATTTTGGAAGGGCCTATTATGTGCCGTCGCAGGTAGTGTGATCAGCGCCATAGAGAAGTTCTCCTGGGCGGGCAGGGGTGGTGTGGTGACATACTATATCACTGCAGTACCTCGCCACACTACATCACAAAGCTACCTCCACACACAACATCACTGTGATACTTATTCACACTACATCACTGTACTACAAACCTGCAGTATATAATTATAGCACCACTTTACTGCGCTACCTTCTCACACCACCGTACTGTGCTACCTTCTCGCACCACCATACTGCGCTACCTTCCCGCACCACTTTACTGCGCTACCTTCTCGCACCACTTTACTGCGCTACCTTCTCGCACCACCGTACTGTGCTACCTTCTTGCACCACCGTACTGCGCTACCTTCCAAACCACATTACTGCGCTATCTTCCCACACCACTTTACTGCGATACCTTCCCACACAACATTACTGTGCTACCTTCCCACACCACTTTACTGCACTACTTTCCGGCACCACCCTACTGCGCACCTTCCCGCACCACTTTACTGCGCTACCTTCCCGCACCACCGTACTGTGCTACCTTCCCACACCACTTTACTGCGCTACCTTCTCGCACCACCGTACTGTGCTACCTTATTGCACCACCGTACTGCGCTACCTTCCAAACCACATTACTGCGCTATCTTCCCACACCACTTTACTGCGCTACCTTCCCACACAACATTACTGTGCTACCTTCCCACACCACTTTACTGCACTACTTTCCGGTACCACCATACTGCTCTACCTTCCCACAGCATCATACTGTGCTACCGTCCCACACCACATTACTGCGAATATGGGGTATAGGAGCAGGAGGGGGCAGGCCTGGTCCTGGAGGTGGTAGGGTTTCTCTGGATGTCTCTGCATACTCAGAATGCAGCAGCAGCAGGGCAGCTCATGGCTGGGGAAGGGACTAGACACAGCATCTGAGAAGAGGTGAGCACAGGGCCAGCCCAAGCTTAATTTGTTTGGTAAATGACTATAGATTTTGGCACCCATTGATGAGATTAGATTTATAAGGTGACAGAGGGCACTGAAAAATGGGTGACTGGGGTGGGAGGGAGATAATGGGTGACAGGGAGATAGTGGGTGACTGGGGAGGCAGGGGTGCAGGGGAGATAGTGGTGACTGGGGTGATGGGAAGATAGTGGGTGACAAGGAGGCAGGGGTGACAAGGAGATAGTGGAAGACTTGAAGATAGTAACAGGGCGATATAAAACAATTAATAGAGAGCTATTACAGAAGATTTATATATATATATATATATATATATATATAGTGTGTGTGTGTGTGTGTGTGTGTGTGTGTGTGTGTGTGTGTTTATGTGTATATATATATATCCTTACAATAAGCACGGCACTCCAAGGACTCTTATGCAATCGCCTTTATTGGCGGTGTTTTACATCAACATGTTTCAGGGCCTCAGCCCTTTCGTCAGGATACACCGATACATGTATCGGTGTATCCTGACGAAAGGGCTGAGGCCCTGAAACATGTTGATGTAAAACACCGCCAATAAAGGCGATTGCACAAGAGTCCTTGGAGTGCTGTGCTTATTGTAAGGATATGTTGATGGTTTTGCACTGGGCACCAGGACCAGTTGTTACTACAGCAAGGAGTGCCGGCTGAATTGGATCAGTATATATATATATATACTGATCCAATTCAGCCGGCACTCCTTGCTGTAGTAACAACTGGTCCTGGTGCCCAGTGCAAAACCATCAACATATCCTTACAATAAGCACGGCACTCCAAGGACTCTTGTGCAATCGCCTTTATTATATATATATATATATATATATATATATATATATATATATATATATATATATATATATAAAAGCAAGAGGGTATCCGCACTGAACTGCCCATCAGAGTCCACATGAGATGGTGCTCCACTCCAAGGAACGATTTATTCCAATAGACAGTCATTTGTAAAGGAGGGCACTCACCAATTTTTGTAAAAGAGTAGATGTAGTTTTAATTATCAGGTCATCAAGTTGACGTTTCGATCACATCCAAGTGATCTTTGTCAAGACACCAAACAATGTAGCAAACAACAGGACACCACAAGCAGCATGTCCAACCAGTTCACACATACAGCTATTTATACCCCTGTTAATTGAGCACACCTAAGACACACCCACTGTCACTCATAGTATAGGGCCAAATACAAATCTATAATAAAGCACGTCTGCAAATGAAAACCATTCACAGGATTGGCATTAGCAACTGCTGATGAACCCATCAGGGCCAAAAACACCACCCACAATACGGTAAAAATGCTAGAAAAGAACTAAATAGAAAAACAGGAAGTGCTCGTGCGTTCCAAAAGCCGTGGAACGCATGCGCCGGGCGGAAGTTTAGCAAGGAGCGGAAGTGACTTCCCGTTGCCAGGGGGACCATACAATATAGAAGTATAGCCGGAGGTAGCAGGAAACACAGAGAACGGCCTGACCATCAGCGGCAGTACCGCCCCTGGGTGACATTGTCATAGAGACAACAGACGCCCACTAGCCAGCAGAAAAGCATGTATTCAAAAATGATACAGACCAGCTAGCAAAAAAAGGCGCATGCCAGATCTACACTTAATAAACAGAGTGTCTGGGGGGTGCCCGATGTCTCATATCACAGGGGAAAAATTACTACATGTAACTATAATATAACTGACTACATATATTTATCACATAAATTAAAAACATGACTTTTATTATTAAAAATAAAGACTGGATAGTCTATAGCGCACCGCGGACGACTGGGGAAAAATGGCACCTCCCCTATCGGTGATGTCAGTGACACCCGCCTAGCCATCCGCACACAAGACTACCCAGTCATAAGTTAACACTAGAAATAACCTAAACTAAATAGAACAACAAAACCTACAAGAAGAAAAAGAAAAAACAGGGAGGGGAAGAAAAGGAAGGCTCTGCTGTTGGTACTGAGGAATCAGGAAATCATCTTGGAAATTATAAAAAAAATCCATCTGGATTGGCTTCATTAAGTCCTTGAGGAGTAATAGTCCCTAATTCAAAGATCCACCTTGATTCACGTTGTTTAAGTCTCAATTCCCTATCGCCACCACAAATAGAAAAGGGAATGTGATCAATCAGCATGCATTTAAGACTGGATATGGAATGTTTTTGTTGTAGCCAGTGTTCTGCTACTGGCTTATCTGTTTTATTTGTTTCCAGTGCCTAGCGGATGGAATAACAATGGTTAGCCATCCGTTCACGAAAGCAACGCGTCGTCAACACAACATAATAAAGTCCGCATGGACATATAATGATGTAAATAACAAAATCAGACATGCAAGATAACTTATGTTTGATGGAGATCCTTTTTCCACTATTTGGATGTGTAAATGAGGAACCTGCATGTGGTGCAGACAGGACAACGGAAACAGACGGTTTTTTTCATCGTCAACCAAGTTGTGTTGATTTTTTGAGGTTGTAAAGTTGGCCGCATCAACAGCTGCCATAGATTTGGTCCTCTGCGGTATAAGTGCATAGGAGGTCTTTGGCTTAAACCTTCCAATTTAGCATCCGTTGCAACTATGGGCCAATGCTTTTTAATGGCCTTTTCAGCAATTCTTGCATTGGTGTCAAAGGTTGAGGTAAATATTAATCTGCTTGTATCAAAGGTTGGCGATGACTTCTCAACACTGTTGTTAAATTTAACTTTTGCTTTCTTGAGGCATCTAGAGACAACTACTGGTGAGTACCCTCTATCCAGGAATCTTTCAGACATTTCTGTCAATTGATGCTCTGCAATCTCTGGAGAGGAGTTATTATGCAGCACACGTAGGAATTGGGAAATTGGCATGCTTTCTTTTAAATTCTCAGGATGGTGGCTGGTGGCAAACAACAATGTGTTGCGATCAGTTTGTTTGCGAAACAGGGTGGATCCTAAATGTTTATGCTTTCTAAAAATCATTACATCCAAAAAATTCATTGAGTCATGGTCTACTTGGTACGTAAAATGAATAGGACTATCAATTGAGTTAAGGTACTGGACCATATCACAGAATTCACTCGCGGTCCCTTTCCACAAGATAAATATATCATCAATATAGCGCTCAAAATAGGCAAGTTTATTACCAAATTTTGGGACAATATATGTGTTTTGATATTCATACATAAATAGATTCGCGTAGGACGGTGCCAGGTTGGAGCCCATGGCGGTTTCCGTGTGTTGGTAATGAAAACCTCATTACCATAGCAGAAGTGGTGTTTGCTAAGAACCAACTCCGCCAATGCCAACAAACACTCAACAGGGGGGCCGACATGTGCACCCCAACCCAGCACCGTCCGAAGCGAACCCAAACTAGCAGAATAGGGAATAACTGTATACAGTGAATTAACATCTAATGAAGCTAACAAGATGTCATCAGTAATGTCACCCATTTGGAAAATTTTGTGTAAGAAATCCCCAGTATCTCTGATATAACTCGACATGCCACTAACAAAGGGTTGTAGAAAACTGTCAACAAACTTTGCAATGGGTTGCAAGATTGAATCTCTCGCTGAGATGATTGGACGACCTGGAGGAACATCTAATGATTTGTGGATTTTCGGGAGCATATAGAAAATTGGACACACAGGGTGATCGACCATAAGATAGGCAGCAATTTTATCATCAATCCACCCATTTTGAAGTCCCATAGTAATAGTAGCATCGACCACTTTTTTGATATCAGGCATAGGGTTAGAGATCACTTTATGATATGTCAAGCTATCTGACAATTGGCGGTGTATCTCAGTATCATACATAGCCCAATCTTGTCTAACTATCGCCCCGCCTTTATCTGCTGAGCGGATCACAATTTGATAATTTTTCATCAGGGACTGCAGTGCTAACCTTTGTTGCGTATTCAACTTGTCATATGGTCTATCCACCCTGTGTGTCCTCATCTCACGCTCCATCAATCTAAAGGCCCATACACACTGGTCGATGTATCGGCCGTTCTCTTGAACGGCCGATACATCGCGGGACCGTCGGCCGCGCAGACGTATCGCGTCGGCCGCGCAGCACAGCCGACAGCCAATATATCTAACGATATATTAGCCCGTCGCTGTGTGTGTACGGGGCGGTCGTCCGACCGCCCGTACACATGCTGCGGCGGCCGGCGGTGATTGACAGGTGAACTGGGCGGGCGCGAGCGCCCGCCCGCCCAGTTCATGACGTCAGTCCCCCGACGGATCGGGCTGTATGTATGCACAGCACACTGCCCGATCCGTACATAGATATATCTGCAGATCAATTGATCTGCAGATATATCTAATAGTGTGTACCCACCTTAAGAAAAGATTTGAACCTTGCATTTTGTGAAATGGGGTCAAAAGAGCTGGGTCTAGAGAAAACTCTATCCTGCAATGGATCAGTCAACTGAGTAGCAAAGTATTCCCTGAGTCTTAATTTTCTACCAAATTTAAAATGGTCATCTGACCACTGAAAAGAATCATGTTTTACTGTTGGAACGAAAGAAAGGCCCAGGGATAAAACCTCCATTTCGGTATCAGATAAAGTATGTGAGGACAGATTAAACACAGTCGTTAGGTCTTTGAAGCCCCTCCCTTTCATGTGTTTCCTCCCGCCCCTCCTTGTCAGGTGTTTGGGGGACGTTTTTCTGGAGGGTCTGTAATTTTGCGAGTGGCACGTCCTAAAAAATTCCCTTGTGGTGGTCTAGAGTCAGTGAACTCACTATCTGAGTTGGATTGAGAGGAACTATCGTACTGTCTCTGCGATCTAGACCGGAAATTTTGAAATCTACGCGTAGGATTTCTAGAATCCCCTTTCAGCCACCTGTATACTTGGTGGTTGGAATAGTCTGAATTCACGATATCAAGTTTTTTCCGTTTGAACGCGATAAGATCGCGTTGATAAGACAGTACTTGATTTTTGAGTTTCTCAATCCAATTTTCAGATTTTTCACGTGTCAAAGTGCTTAGCTGTAAAGAGTTAAAATCTGTCAATTCTTGTCTAACTTTAGTTAATTCCATATATACACACAAACACACACACACATATACAAAAATCAGACTCGATGGCCACTGTATAATGAACATATATATAATCAGTGCCGTAACTAGACATTTTAGCGCTGTGTGCAAGAAATAGCATCGGCTCCCCCCCCCCACATACACACACATATACAAATCAGGGCCAGTGCGCGCCATAGCTGTGCTAAAAAATATTGGGGCGTGGCTTCATTGGGAAGGGACATGGCCACAGACCTCCCTTTTACTCATTACAGCAGGCAGAGTCCCCCTTTTTACACATTATCACAGCAGAGCTCCCCTTTTTACACATTAGGCAGGCAGAGTCCCCTCTTTTTACACATTATCGCAGCAGAGCCCCCCTTTTTACACATTAGGCAGGCAGAGTCCCCCTTTTTTACACATTAAGCAGGCAGAGTCTACTTTTTACACATTACAGCAACAGAGCCCCCCTTTTGTACACATTATGGCAGGCAGTCCCCTTTTTTACACATTATGGCAGGCAGTACCCCATTTATACACATTATGGCAGGCAGTCCCCCTTTTTTTATAGATTATGACAGGTAGTCCCCCTTTTTTATAGATTATGACAGACAGTCCCCCTTTTTATAGATTATGACATGCAGTCCCCCTTTTTACACATTATGGGAGAGAGGGGAGAGAGTTATACTCACCTGCAATGAGCCAGCATGTGTCTCCTCTGTCCTCTTCCTGTTTCTGCCCTATGCTGTGCTCTACAGGCTTCTTTTCCTCTACTTGAGGCACCGTGAAGGGGGGGTGGCAAGGGAAGCACTCTCTCTCCATTCTGCAGGGCTGACGTGGATGCGGGGCATGATGAGAGAGTGAGTGGGTTGGGCTTCAGCTGCTCACTCATCTCACACTAACAAGAGCTACGGCCGAAGAGGGGGACCAGGGAGGGGGCGGAGCTTGCAGACACTGTGCTACAGGACATGGATGTCGGGGGGAGACTTTTAGCAGCTGGCTTCTGTTCCCCTACTGGAGGCGCCATGGTGGTGGGGGGGCACAGGAAGCACACTCTCTTCATGCAGGGAGGTGGTGGAGCTTGCGGACGGGCAGCGCTTGTGTCATATAGGTAACTACATGATGTGTGCCATGAAGGAGCTGGGCACACCTCACCACAGGAAGCGCTCAGCTAGCAGCAGAGGTTTTGGAGCTGCCTTCTGTCATAGACAGTAGCGGCCCTGTCGGTTGTGCTGGCGGTCCTGCGCCCACAGTGCACATGCGCTGTGTGCCAGGCACCGCTGACACACACCTAGTTACGGCCCTGCATATAATGATAGGGAGACAACATAATACTAATAAATAGAGAAGAGAGATTACACAGGGTGCTTCTCCTACCTGGCCTCCCTCTCCCCTCACCTTGCCCCTTGCCTCAGCCCGAGCGGTTGGGGGATAAGATGAACTTGACAGTCGGGCCACTCAGAGAGCTCCGTCCGGTCTTTACCATCTGGCTGCTTTCTGGTAAGCAGCACAGGCTCCGCTCCCTCCCTGGCTGCTAGCCGCCCGTCTCTCCTTCTGTCCACGACCTCTGCCCCCGCCCCCAGCATGAATGGCCCCAGCAGCAGGCACCTCTGTGCGCTCTGTACCAAGAGAGATAAGGAAAATCTTAGTGCGCAAGAAATGGGCTGCTGGACACTCCCCTTTACTTAGAAGGTTCCCAAAACCTCCACCACATGTGATAAAAACAACAACAGAAAGAAAGGGGACTTATCCTGCACTCCACAGTTTGGTCACAATGCGAGCAATTCCAGTGTCGTTTTAAAAACTCATAGATGTGACATGAAATAGAAAGAGATATGTGCATATGGTAAAGTACAGTTTAATATGACACATATACAATAAACAGTTAAAACATTAAGGGCCAGATCTACTAAGCCTTGAAAAGTGATAAATATCACGGTGATAAAGTACTAGCCAATCGGCTCCGAACTGTCATTTTTCAAACACAGCCAGTGACATAGTAGTTAGGTGCTGATTGGCTGGCAGTTTATCACTGTGAAATTTATCACTTTTCAGGCTTAGTACATCTCCCCCAATAACATGATTCATAGCAGCATTTGTTTGAAATTAAGGACTTTTTAGTGGAAAGGAGTTATGGTGGATAATTACCAATTTTTTTGAACTGTAAAAACAGTTCTAAACCAGCTTGCGGGTTGTTAATGGTAAAGGGAAACCCGGAAATCCCCTTTTCACGCTGCACTGGAACGATACCTCCACCGTTCTTCTCCTACTATAAGTCAGAGGATGTCCCTGTCCTGGGCGCACATGATGACGTCACGCCTGTTGCAGCTGAGAGGAGAAGGGATTGGTGAAGGCTAGGGCATGCTCAGCCCCCCCCCCCCCCCCCTAAGATCAGCTGCTGCCGGGTGACGCCTCCAGTCCTCCACTCCACATGCTGTAGTAACGCTGGTGAGCAGAACAGCGCAGCCCAATCTGGGGTTGGGGAGTAGGGGGATGTATAGTACTGCACCTGGCATGTCAGCATTCCTCAACACAGTACTCCTAGGCAGTGCTGCAGCTAACTAGCGCCAATGGCAGGCGGCAGTGTGGCATGGCCCTGCGGGTGCCTGCGGAGACTTTTCCGCTCCACAGCGCATCACGCTGTGTGCAAAGCACCGATCGCCCATACCTAGTTACAGCCCTGCCTGACCTCATAAATGCTCTACAGAATGAATAGGCACAGATTCCCACAGAAACACTTCAAAATCTTGTGATCTTATGGAAAGCCTTCCAAGAAGGGTGGAAGCTGTTATAGCTGCAAAAGGAGGATCAGCTCCATATAAAAGTATATGTATTTGAATACCATGTCATTACAGTCCCTGTTGGTGTAATGGTCAAGCATCCAAATACTTTTGTCCATATAGTGTATGTGTCAGAAGTAGGTGGCTGAGGCATTTGTTTGTGAGAGGGAGGTGGATGGGGCAGGGCTGGGGTATATGAGTGTGAGAGGGATGCGGCTGGGACAGGAGCATATGTGTGTGAGAGGTAGCTGGCTGTGTTATATATGTGTGAGAGGGAGGTGGCTGGGGCAGGGTATAAATATGTGTGAGAGGGAGGTGATGAGGCAGGGCTGGGAGGGGTAGGTAGCTGGGCTGTATGTGTGGGAGGGAGGGAGGTGGCTGGAGCAGGGCCTATATTTATCATAACCTCCAACATTTTACACTTAAATATCGGTACAAATTACAAAAGGGGGCGTGGCCACGGGTAAAGGGCTTTTCCTATACTTTCAATGGAAGTTTGGACAGCCAAAAATCGGTACAGACCATAAAAAAAAGGTACTGTACCTGCTAAAAAGGTACATGTATATATGTGAGAGGGAGGTGGATGGGCAGGGCACCAGAATATGTGTGAGGGAAAAGTGGCTGGGGCAGGGCTAGGGTATCAAATTATTTATATGATAAATTGACATGTTATAATAACTAGGGATGAGCGGGTTCGGTTCCTCGGAATCCGAACCCGCCCGAACTTCAGTTTTTTTTACACGGGGCCGAGCGACTCGGATCTTCCCGCCTTGCTCGGTTAACCCGAGCGCGCCCGAACGTCATCATCCCGCTGTCGGATTCTCGCGAGGCTCGTATTCTATCGCGAGACTCGGATTCTATATAAGGAGCCGCGCGTCGCCGCCATTTTCACACGTGCATTGAGATTCATAGGGAGAGGACGTGGCTGGCGTCCTCTCCGTTTATAGAGAAGAGAGTGAGACAGTAGAGAGAGACACAGTAGTAATTTTGGGGAGCATTAGGAGGAGTACTAGTAGTTACTTGCTGAAGTGATAGATAGTGTGACTGTATTATCTGACTTGTGGGGGAGACACTGACAGTGGGGAGCAGTTAGAGTCTGAGAGCAGGACTCAGGAGTACATATAACGTACAGTGCACACTTTTGCTGCCAGAGTGCCACACTGCCATTGTGACCACACTGACCACCAGTATAATATATATTGTGATTGTCTGCTTAGGAGTACTACTTGCAAGTTGCTGATAGTGTGACCAGTGACCTGACCACCAGTTTAATAATCACCACCAGTGAGTTTAATATATATATATATATATATATATATATATAATTGTATATAATATATATATAATATTGTATACCACCTACCCGTGTTTTTTTTTTTTCTTTCTTCTTTATACATACTACTATAGTAGCTT
This sequence comes from Pseudophryne corroboree, assembly GCF_028390025.1. NCBI lineage: Eukaryota > Metazoa > Chordata > Amphibia > Anura > Myobatrachidae > Pseudophryne > Pseudophryne corroboree. The sequence goes on along the minus strand of NC_086449.1, from coordinate 116,023,699 downwards.
ACTGTAGCAGTCTGCGGTGCTGCTGAGCTGACAGTGTCCAGCAGGTCCGTCATCAGTCATTACATAATAAATATATCTACCTGTCCGGCTGCAGTACTAGTGATATTATATATATATATATTGATTTCATCTCATTATCATCCAGTCTATATTAGTAGCAGACACAGTACGGTAGTCCACGGCTGTAGCTACCTCTGTGTCGGCAGTCGCTCGTCCATCCATAATTGTATACCACCTACCCGTGGTTTTTTTTTTTTCTTTCTTCTTTATACATACTACTATAGTAGCTTACTGTAGCAGTCTGCGGTGCTGCTGAGCTGACAGTGTCCAGCAGGTCCGTCATCAGTCATTACATAATAAATATATATACCTGTCCGGCTGCAGTACTAGTGATATTATATATATATATATTGATTTCATCTCATTATCATCCAGTCTATATTAGCAGCAGACACAGTACGGTAGTCCACGGCTGTAGCTACCTCTGTGTCGGCAGTCGCTCGTCCATCCATAATTGTATACCACCTACCCGTGTTTTTTTTTTTTTTCTTTCTTCTTTATACATACTACTATAGTAGCTTACTGTAGCAGTCTGCGGTGCTGCTGAGCTGACAGTGTCCAGCAGGTCCATCATCAGTCATTACATAATAAATATATCTACCTGTCCGGCTGCAGTACTAGTGATATTATATATATATATATATATATATATATATATTGATTTCATCTCATTATCATCCAGTCTATATTAGCAGCAGACACAGTACGGTAGTCCACGGCTGTAGCTACCTCTGTGTCGGCAGTCGCTCGTCCATCCATAATTGTATACCACCTACCCGTGTTTTTTTTTTTTTTCTTTCTTCTTGATACATACTACTATAGTAGCTTACTGTAGCAGTCTGCAGTGCTGCTGAGCTGACAGTGTCCAGCAGGTCCGTCATCAGTCATTACATAATAAATATATATACCTGTCCGGCTGCAGTACTAGTGATATTATATATATATATATATATATATATATATATATTAATTTCATCTCATTATCATCCAGTCTATATTAGCAGCAGACACAGTACGGTAGTCCACGGCTGTAGCTACCTCTGTGTCGGCAGTCGCTGGTCCATCCATAAGTATACTAGTATCCATCCATCTCCATTGTTTACCTGAGGTGCCTTTTAGTTGTGCCTATTAAAATATGGAGAACAAAAATGTTGAGGTTCCAAAATTAGGGAAAGATCAAGATCCACTTCCACCTCGTGCTGAAGCTGCTGCCACTAGTCATGGCCGAGACGATGAAATGCCAGCAACGTCGTCTGCCAAGGCCGATGCCCAATGTCATAGTACAGAGCATGTAAAATCCAAAACACCAAATATCAGTAAAAAAAGGACTCCAAAATCTAAAATAAAATTGTCGGAGGAGAAGCGTAAACTTGCCAATATGCCATTTACCACACGGAGTGGCAAGGAACGGCTGAGGCCCTGGCCTATGTTCATGGCTAGTGGTTCAGCTTCACATGAGGATGGAAGCACTCAGCCTCTCGCTAGAAAAATGAAAAGACTCAAGCTGGCAAAAGCACCGCAAAGAACTGTGCGTTCTTCGAAATCCCAAATCCACAAGGAGAGTCCAATTGTGTCGTTTGCGATGCCTGACCTTCCCAACACTGGACGTGAAGAGCATGCGCCTTCCACCATTTGCACGCCCCCTGCAAGTGCTGGAAGGAGCACCCGCAGTCCAGTTCCTGATAGTCAGATTGAAGATGTCAGTGTTGAAGTACACCAAGATGAGGAGGATATGGGTGTTGCTGGCGCTGGGGAGGAAATTGACCAGGAGGATTCTGATGGTGAGGTGGTTTGTTTAAGTCAGGCACCCGGGGAGACACCTGTTGTCCGTGGGAGGAATAGGGCCGTTGACATGCCTGGTGAAAATACCAAAAAAATCAGCTCTTCGGTGTGGAAGTATTTCACCAGAAATGCGGACAACATTTGTCAAGCCGTGTGTTGCCTTTGTCAAGCTGTAATAAGTAGGGGTAAGGACGTTAACCACCTCGGAACATCCTCCCTTATACGTCACCTGCAGCGCATTCATAATAAGTCAGTGACAAGTTCAAAAACTTTGGGCGACAGCGGAAGCAGTCCACTGACCAGTAAATCCCTTCCTCTTGTAACCAAGCTCACGCAAACCACCCCACCAACTCCCTCAGTGTCAATTTCCTCCTTCCCCAGGAATGCCAATAGTCCTGCAGGCCATGTCACTGGCAATTCTGACGAGTCCTCTCCTGCCTGGGATTCCTCCGATGCATCCTTGCGTGTAACGCCTACTGCTGCTGGCGCTGCTGTTGTTGCTGCTGGGAGTCGATGGTCATCCCAGAGGGGAAGTCGTAAGCCCACTTTTACTACTTCCACCAAGCAATTGACTGTCCAACAGTCCTTTGCGAGGAAGATGAAATATCACAGCAGTCATCCTGTTGCAAAGCGGATAACTGAGGCCTTGACAACTATGTTGGTGTTAGACGTGCGTCCGGTATCCGCCGTTAGTTCACAGGGAACTAGACAATTTCTTGAGGTAGTGTGCCCCCGTTACCAAATACCATCTAGGTTCCACTTCTCTAGGCAGGCGATACCGAGAATGTACACGGACGTCAGAAAAAGACTCACCAGTGTCCTAAAAAATGCAGTTGTACCCAATGTCCACTTAACCACGGACATGTGGACAAGTGGAGCAGGGCAGGGTCAGGACTATATGACTGTGACAGCCCACTGGGTAGATGTATGGACTCCCGCCGCAAGAACAGCAGCGGCGGCACCAGTAGCAGCATCTCGCAAACGCCAACTCTTTCCTAGGCAGGCTACGCTTTGTATCACCGGTTTCCAGAATACGCACACAGCTGAAAACCTCTTACGGCAACTGAGGAAGATCATCGCGGAATGGCTTACCCCAATTGGACTCTCCTGTGGATTTGTGGCATCGGACAACGCCAGCAATATTGTGTGTGCATTAAATATGGGCAAATTCCAGCACGTCCCATGTTTTGCACATACCTTGAATTTGGTGGTGCAGAATTTTTTAAAAAACGACAGGGGCGTGCAAGAGATGCTGTCGGTGGCCCGAAGAATTGCGGGACACTTTCGGCGTACAGGCACCACGTACAGAAGACTGGAGCACCACCAAAAACGCCTGAACCTGCCCTGCCATCATCTGAAGCAAGAAGTGGTAACGAGGTGGAATTCAACCCTCCATATGCTTCAGAGGTTGGAGGAGCAGCAAAAGGCCATTCAATCCTATACAATTGAGCACGATATAGGAGGTGGAATGTACCTGTCTCAAGCGCAGTGGAGAATGATTTCAACGTTGTGCAAGGTTCTGCAACCTTTTGAACTTGCCACACGTGAAGTCAGTTCAGACACTGCCAGCCTGAGTCAGGTCATTCCCCTCATCAGGCTTTTGCAGAAGAAGCTGGAGGCATTGAAGGAGGAGCTAAAAGGGAGCGATTCCGCTAGGCATGTGGGACTTGTGGATGGAGCCCTTAATTCGCTTAACAAGGATTCACGGGTGGTCAATCTGTTGAAATCAGAGCACTACATTTTGGCCACCGTGCTCGATCCTAGATTTAAAACCTACCTTGGATCTCTCTTTCCGGCAGACACAAGTCTGCTGGGGTTCAAAGACCTGCTGGTGACAAAATTGTCAAGTCAAGCGGAACGCGACCTGTCAACATCTCCTCCTTCACATTCTCCCGCAACTGGGGGTGCGAGGAAAAGGCTCAGAATTCCGAGCCCACCCGCTGGCGGTGATGCAGGGCAGTCTGGAGCGACTGCTGATGCTGACATCTGGTCCGGACTGAAGGACCTGACAACGATTACGGACATGTCGTCTACTGTCACTGCATATGATTCTCTCACCATTGAAAGAATGGTGGAGGATTATATGAGTGACCGCATCCAAGTAGGCACGTCAGACAGTCCGTACTTATACTGGCAGGAAAAAGAGGCAATTTGGAGGCCCTTGCACAAACTGGCTTTATTCTACCTAAGTTGCCCTCCCACAAGTGTGTACTCCGAAAGAGTGTTTAGTGCCGCCGCTCACCTTGTCAGCAATCTGCGTACGAGGTTACTTCCAGAAAATGTGGAGAAGATGATGTTCATTAAAATGAATTATAATCAATTCCTCCGTGGAGACATTGACCAGCAGCAATTGCCTCCACAAAGTACACAGGGAGCTGAGATGGTGGATTCCAGTGGGGACGAATTGATAATCTGTGAGGAGCGGGATGTACACGGTGATATATCGGAGGATGATGATGAGGTGGACATCTTGCCTCTGTAGAGCCAGTTTGTGCAAGGAGAGATTAATTGCTTCTTTTTCGGTGGGGGTCCAAACCAACCCGTCATTTCAGTCACAGTCGTGTGGCAGACCCTGTCACTGAAATGATGGGTTGGTTAAAGTGTGCATGTCCTGTTTATACAACATAAGGGTGGGTGGGAGGGCCCAAGGACAATTCCATCTTGCACCTCTTTTTTCTTTCATTTTTCTTTGCGTCATGTGCTGTTTGGGGAGTGTTTTTTGGAAGGGCCATCCTGCGTGACACTGCAGTGCCACTCCTAGATGGGCCAGGTGTTTGTGTCGGCCACTAGGGTCGCTTATCTTACTCACACAGCTACCTCATTGCGCCTCTTTTTTTCTTCTTTGCGTCATGTGCTGTTTGGGGAGTGTTTTTTGGAAGGGCCATCCTGCGTGACACTGCAGTGCCACTCCTAGATGGGCCAGGTGTTTGTGTCGGCCACTAGGGTCGCTTAGCTTAGTCATCCAGCGACCTCGGTGCAAATTTTAGGACTAAAAATAATATTGTGAGGTGTGAGGTATTCAGAATAGACTGAAAATGAGTGGAAATTATGGTTTTTGAGGTTAATAATACTTTGGGATCAAAATGACCCCCAAATTCTATGATTTAAGCTGTTTTTTAGGGTTTTTTGAAAAAAACACCCGAATCCAAAACACACCCGAATCCGACAAAAACAATTCGGTGAGGTTTTGCCAAAACGCAGTCGAACCCAAAACACGGCCGCGGAACCGAACCCAAAACCAAAACACAAAACCCGAAAAATTTCAAGTGCACATCCCTAATAATAACACCCACCCCCACAACGCAAACTTTGACAATTAAAAAAACCCCCACCCCTGCTGTAGTTCCACCCACATTATCCATTACTTGGAGGAGTGTCTACCTATTTTGTCAGTCCAGGGCCCCACAATTTCTGATGACAGCCCTGGTATCTACTCTAATGCATTTTGGAGATGGAACTGGAATGTGAAGTGTGCTCATGTAGGCAAAATTCAGCAAGACGTCACCCTTCATTTTCATCACTCTGGGGTCATGGGGAATATATAAAAAAAAACAAGGCCAAGCTCCTTACCTGCTTGCCATGCCTTGGGGTGTCTCCTGGTAGATAACAGCGTCCTTGCTTGGCTGTTCCAAGCGAAGGTGGATGGGTGGCTTCTCTGTGCAGTCTGTGCCCCTTGGCTGAAGCGCGAGATATACAGTAAGTCATTACAAAGCTGGGCCAAAAAGCGATGGTGATAATAGTGGCTTATGCTAGTGTAATTGATGACTGCGCCACAGTGGTGCAAGTAGAAAAAATGTCTTATAGGTACTGCGTGCGCGCACCAAAAAAGTGAGTGCAGCCAAATGCCACAAGGGGCATGGCAAATGAAAATGGGGGCGTGATACACATATGGGGGGGCCAGATACACATATGACCCAAATAGTGCCAGATACACATTGCCCCACAGTGCCAGATAGACAAATGCCCCCATAGTGCCAGATATACAAATGCCCCCACAGTGCCAGATATACAAATGACCCACTTTACCAGATACACAAATGCCCCCACAGTGCCAGATACACAAATGCACCCACAGTTCCAGATATAAAAATGCCCCCACAGTGCCAGATATACAAATGCCCCCATAGTGCCAGATATACAAATGACCCACTTTACCAGATACACAAATGCCCCCACAGTGCCAGATACACAAATGCCCCCACAGTGCCAGATATAAAAATGCCCCCACAGTGCCAGATATACATTGCCCCACAGTGCCAGATACACAAATGCCCCCACAGTGCCAGATATACTTTGCCCCACAGTGCCAGATACACAAATGCCCCCACAGTGCCAGATATACTTTTCCCCAGAGTGCCCCTCCCCCCCTTCTCACCGCTGCCTCTGTTGCTGCTATTTGAGGGGAAGAGAGCGCAGGGCCTCCCCTGCCCCTCAAAGCTCGTGAAGTCCGGTCTCCTCTCCGGCGGCGGGTATCTCAAATGAGGCGCCGGTTCATTAGCCAATCAGAGCTCGCTAACCGGCAGCCAATCAGGAGCCATGGCTGCCGGTCCACGAGCTCTGATTAGCTAGCAAACCGGTGCCTTATTGATATTCACCCCGCCACCACCGCAGCCGCCAGAGACCGTGGACATCACAGAGAATTGAGGGACAGGAGAGGCGTTTTGCTGCGCTCTACTCCCCTCACACAGCAGCGGGATGCAGGTATGGTGGACGGCCTGGTGGGGCCGCATACCAGCTGGGAATTTCTTACTGGTACGCCGTACCGCCCCGTGGCGCCATACTTGCAGCGCTGCTGGGCCACCAACACTGATAGTGGGACAGAGGAGCCCCCTGTTCCTCCAATGTAAACAGCACTCCACCCCCCTTCACTGTCTACCTCACAGTGCTCTCCCCCTTTCACTCCCCACCTCTTTTTTACGTTCCACCTCACAGCAGTCCCCCGCCTACCCATTCAATGCACTCCACTCCACCTAACCCCATCAAAGTCCACATTATAGTGTAACACCCCCCCCCCCTTTATTGTCTACATTACAGCTACCCCCCCCCCCCCCCCACACACACACACACACACACACACACACACACACACACACACACACTCTCCTGGCTCCTTCAATGTCTACTTAGCACCAGCTGTAGTAGCAGCAGCAACAGTAGTAGCAGCAGTAATTGTAGCAGTAGCAGCAGCAGTAGCAGCAGTAATAGTAGTAGTAATAGTACTAGCAGTAATAGCAGCAGTAGTAGTAGTAGCAGCAGCAGCAGTAATTGTAGTACTAGCAGTAGTAGTAGTAGCAGCAATAATAGTAATTGTAGCAGCACCAGTGGTAATAGTAGTAGAAGCAGTAATAGTAGTAGTAGTAGTAGAAGCAGTAATAGTAGTAGTAGTAGTAGTAGTAGTAGTAGTAATAGTAGTAGTAGTAATAGTAGTAGTAGTAATAGTAGTAGTAGTAGTAGTAGTAGTAGTAGTAGTAGTAGTAGCAGCAGCAGCAGCAGCAGCAGTAATAGCAGTAGTAGCAGTAATTATAGTAGTAGTAGCAGCAGCAGTAGTATTTAGATTGTAAGCTCACAAGAGCCGGCCTTTTTCCTCATGTGCTTTTCTTTTCTTACACTATCTTATACTCCAGTCCATACTCCCTTTGATGGCACCTAACCCTTGGTTTCCCATACCTGTCCTATGTTGTCTTGAACTGTAAGTACTATTTTCTTGTTTGCACATTTGATTATTAGAGATGAGCGGGTTCGGTTTCTCTGAAACCGAACCCGCACGAACTTCATGTTTTTTTCACGGGTCCGAGCAGACTCGGATCCTCCCGCCTTGCTCGGTTAACCCGAGCGCGCCCGAACGTCATCATGACGCTGTCGGACTCTCGCGAGACTCGGATTCTATATAAGGAGCCGCGCGTCGCCGCCATTTTCACACGTGCATTGAGATTGATAGGGAGAGGACGTGGCTGGCGTCCTCTCCATTAGAAATTAGATTAGAAGAGAGAGAGAGATTGTGCAGAGTCAGACAGAGTTTACCACAGTGACCAGTGCAGTTGTTGTTAGTTAACTTTTATTTATTTTAATATATCCGTTCTCTGCTATATCCGTTCTCTGCCTGAAAAAAAACGATACACAGCAGCAGCCAGTCACACAGTGTGACTCAGTCTGTGTGCACTCAGCTCAGCCCAGTGTGCTGCACATCAATGTATAAAAGGCAAAGCTTATAATAATTGTGGGGGAGACTGGGGAGCACTGCAGGTTGTTATAGCAGGAGCCCCCAGGAGTACATAATATTATATTAATTTAAAATTAAACAGTGCACACTTTTGCTGCAGGAGTGCCACTGCCAGTGTGACTAGTGGTGACCAGTGCCTGACCACCAGTATAGTAGTATATTGTTGTATGTATTGTATACTATCTCTTTATCAACCAGTCTATATTAGCAGCAGACACAGTACAGTGCGGTAGTTCACGGCTGTGGCTACCTCTGTGTCGGCAGTCGGAACTCGGCAGGCAGTCCGTCCATCCATAATTGTATTACAATATATACCACCTAACCGTGGTATTTTTTTTTCTTTCTTTATACCGTCGTCATAGTGTCATACTAGTTGTTACGAGTATACTACTATCTCTTTATCAACCAGTGTACAGTGCGGTAGTTCACGGCTGTGGCTACCTCTGTGTCGGCAGTCGGCAGGCAGTCCGTCCATCCATAATTGTATTATTATTATAATATATACCACCTAACCGTGGTTTTTTTTTCATTCTTTATACCGTCGTCATAGTGTCATACTAGTTGTTACGAGTATACTACTATCTCTTTATCAACCAGTGTACAGTGCGGTAGTTCACGGCTGTGGCTACCTCTGTGTCGGCAGTCGGCAGGCAGTCCGTCCATCCATAATTGTATTATTATTATAATATATACCACCTAACCGTGGTTTTTTTTTCATTCTTTATACCGTCGTCATAGTGTCATACTAGTTGTTACGAGTATACTACTATCTCTTTATCAACCAGTGTACAGTGCGGTAGTTCACGGCTGTGGCTACCTCTGTGTCGGCAGTCGGCAGGCAGTCCGTCCATCCATAATTGTATTATTATTATAATATATACCACCTAACCGTGGTTTTTTTTTCATTCTTTATACCGTCGTCATAGTGTCATACTAGTTGTTACGAGTATACTACTATCTCTTTATCAACCAGTGTACAGTGCGGTAGTTCACGGCTGTGGCTACCTCTGTGTCGGCAGTCGGCAGGCAGTCCGTCCATCCGTAATTGTATTATTATTATAATATATACCACCTAACCGTGGTTTTTTTTTCATTCTTTATACCGTCGTCATAGTGTCATACTAGTTGTTACGAGTATACTACTATCTCTTTATCAACCAGTGTACAGTGCGGTAGTTCACGGCTGTGGCTACCTCTGTGTCGGCAGTCGGCAGGCAGTCCGTCCATCCATAATTGTATTATTATTATAATATATACCACCTAACCGTGGTTTTTTTTTCATTCTTTATACCGTCGTCATAGTGTCATACTAGTTGTTACGAGTATACTACTATCTCTTTATCAACCAGTGTACAGTGCGGTAGTTCACGGCTGTGGCTACCTCTGTGTCGGCAGTCGGCAGGCAGTCCGTCCATCCATAATTGTATTATTATTATAATATATACCACCTAACCGTGGTTTTTTTTTCATTCTTTATACCGTCGTCATAGTGTCATACTAGTTGTTACGAGTATACTACTATCTCTTTATCAACCAGTGTACAGTGCGGTAGTTCACGGCTGTGGCTACCTCTGTGTCGGCAGTCGGCAGGCAGTCCGTCCATCCATAATTGTATTATTATTATAATATATACCACCTAACCGTGTTTTTTTTTTCATTCTTTATACCGTCGTCATAGTGTCATACTAGTTGTTACGAGTATACTACTATCTCTTTATCAACCAGTGTACAGTGCGGTAGTTCACGGCTGTGGCTACCTCTGTGTCGGCAGTCGGCAGGCAGTCCGTCCATCCATAATTGTATTATTATTATAATATATACCACCTAACCGTGGTTTTTTTTTCATTCTTTATACCGTCGTCATAGTGTCATACTAGTTGTTACGAGTATACTACTATCTCTTTATCAACCAGTGTACAGTGCGGTAGTTCACGGCTGTGGCTACCTCTGTGTCGGCAGTCGGCAGGCAGTCCGTCCATCCATAATTGTATTATTATTATAATATATACCACCTAACCGTGGGTTTTTTTTCATTCTTTATACCGTCGTCATAGTGTCATACTAGTTGTTACGAGTATACTACTATCTCTTTATCAACCAGTGTACAGTGCGGTAGTTCACGGCTGTGGCTACCTCTGTGTCGGCAGTCGGCAGGTATCCAATACTAGTATCCAATCCATCCATCTCCATTGTTTACCTGAGGTGCCTTTTAGTTCTGCCTATAAAATATGGAGAACAAAAAAGTTGAGGTTCCAAAATTAGGGAAAGATCAAGATCCACTTCCACCTCGTGCTGAAGCTGCTGCCACTAGTCATGGCCGAGACGATGAAATGCCAGCAACGTCGTCTGCCAAGGCCGATGCCCAATGTCATAGTACAGAGCATGTCAAATCCAAAACACCAAATATCAGAAAAAAAAGGACTCCAAAACCTAAAATAAAATTGTCGGAGGAGAAGCGTAAACTTGCCAATATGCCATTTACCACACGGAGTGGCAAGGAACGGCTGAGGCCCTGGCCTATGTTCATGGCTAGTGGTTCAGCTTCACATGAGGATGGAAGCACTCAGCCTCTCGCTAGAAAACTGAAAAGACTCAAGCTGGCAAAAGCACCGCAAAGAACTGTGCGTTCTTCGAAATCCCAAATCCACAAGGAGAGTCCAATTGTGTCGGTTGCGATGCCTGACCTTCCCAACACTGGAGGTGAAGAGCATGCGCCTTCCACCATTTGCACGCCCCCTGCAAGTGCTGGAAGGAGCACCCGCAGTCCAGTTCCTGATAGTCAGATTGAAGATGTCAGTGTTGAAGTACACCAGGATGAGGAGGATATGGGTGTTGCTGGCGCTGGGGAGGAAATTGACCAGGAGGATTCTGATGGTGAGGTGGTTTGTTTAAGTCAGGCACCCGGGGAGACACCTGTTGTCCGTGGGAGGAATATGGCCGTTGACATGCCAGGTGAAAATACCAAAAAAATCAGCTCTTCGGTGTGGAGGTATTTCACCAGAAATGCGGACAACAGGTGTCAAGCCGTGTGTTCCCTTTGTCAAGCTGTAATAAGTAGGGGTAAGGACGTTAACCACCTCGGAACATCCTCCCTTATACGTCACCTGCAGCGCATTCATAATAAGTCAGTGACAAGTTCAAAAACTTTGGGTGACAGCGGAAGCAGTCCACTGACCAGTAAATCCCTTCCTCTTGTAACCAAGCTCACGCAAACCACCCCACCAACTCCCTCAGTGTCAATTTCCTCCTTCCCCAGGAATGCCAATAGTCCTGCAGGCCATGTCACTGGCAAGTCTGACGAGTCCTCTCCTGCCTGGGATTCCTCCGATGCATCCTTGCGTGTAACGCCTACTGCTGCTGGCGCTGCTGTTGTTGCCGCTGGGAGTCGATGGTCATCCCAGAGGGGAAGTCGTAAGCCCACTTGTACTACTTCCAGTAAGCAATTGACTGTTCAACAGTCCTTTGCGAGGAAGATGAAATATCACAGCAGTCATCCTACTGCAAAGCGGATAACTGAGGCCTTGGCATCCTGGGTGGTGAGAAACGTGGTTCCGGTATCCATCATTACTGCAGAGCCAACTAGAGACTTGTTGGAGGTACTGTGTCCCCGGTACCAAATACCATCTAGGTTCCATTTCTCTAGGCAGGCGATACCGAAAATGTACACAGACCTCAGAAAAAGAGTCACCAGTGTCCTAAAAAATGCAGCTGTACCCAATGTCCACTTAACCACGGACATGTGGACAAGTGGAGCAGGGCAGGGTCAGGACTATATGACTGTGACAGCCCACTGGGTAGATGTATGGACTCCCGCCGCAAGAACAGCAGCGGCGGCACCAGTAGCAGCATCTCGCAAACGCCAACTCTTTCCTAGGCAGGCTACGCTTTGTATCACCGCTTTCCAGAATACGCACACAGCTGAAAACCTCTTACGGCAACTGAGGAAGATCATCGCGGAATGGCTTACCCCAATTGGACTCTCCTGTGGATTTGTGGCATCGGACAACGCCAGCAATATTGTGTGTGCATTAAATCTGGGCCAATTCCAGCACGTCCCATGTTTTGCACATACCTTGAATTTGGTGGTGCAGAATTTTTTAAAAAACGACAGGGGCGTGCAAGAGATGCTGTCGGTGGCCAGAAGAATTGCGGGACACTTTCGGCGTACAGGCACCACGTACAGAAAACTGGAGCACCACCAAAAACTACTGAACCTGCCCTGCCATCATCTGAAGCAAGAAGTGGTAACGAGGTGGAATTCAACCCTCTATATGCTTCAGAGGTTGGAGGAGCAGCAAAAGGCCATTCAAGCCTATACAATTGAGCACGATATAGTAGGTGGAATGCACCTGTCTCAAGTGCAGTGGAGAATGATTTCAACGTTGTGCAAGGTTCTGATGCCCTTTGAACTTGCCACACGTGAAGTCAGTTCAGACACTGCCAGCCTGAGTCAGGTCATTCCCCTCATCAGGCTTTTGCAGAAGAAGCTGGAGGCATTGAAGAAGGAGCTAACACGGAGCGATTCCGCTAGGCATGTGGGACTTGTGGATGCAGCCCTTAATTCGCTTAACAAGGATTCACGGGTGGTCAATCTGTTGAAATCAGAGCACTACATTTTGGCCACCGTGCTCGATCCTAGATTTAAAGCCTACCTTGGATCTCTCTTTCCGGCAGACACAGGTCTGCTGGGGTTGAAAGACCTGCTGGTGACAAAATTGTCAAGTCAAGCGGAACGCGACCTGTCAACATCTCCTCCTTCACATTCTCCCGCAACTGGGGGTGCGAGGAAAAGGCTCAGAATTCCGAGCCCACCCGCTGGCGGTGATGCAGGGCAGTCTGGAGCGACTGCTGATGCTGACATCTGGTCCGGACTGAAGGACCTGACAACGATTACGGACATGTCGTCTACTGTCACTGCATATGATTCTCTCAACATTGATAGAATGGTGGAGGATTATATGAGTGACCGCATCCAAGTAGGCACGTCACACAGTCCGTACTTATACTGGCAGGAAAAAGAGGCAATTTGGAGGCCCTTGCACAAACTGGCTTTATTCTACCTAAGTTGCCCTCCCACAAGTGTGTACTCCGAAAGAGTGTTTAGTGCCGCCGCTCACCTTGTCAGCAATCGGCGTACGAGGTTACATCCAGAAAATGTGGAGAAGATGATGTTCATTAAAATGAATTATAATCAATTCCTCCGCGGAGACATTGACCAGCAGCAATTGCCTCCACAAAGTACACAGGGAGCTGAGATGGTGGATTCCAGTGGGGACGAATTGATAATCTGTGAGGAGGGGGATGTACACGGTGATATATCGGAGGGTGAAGATGAGGTGGACATCTTGCCTCTGTAGAGCCAGTTTGTGCAAGGAGAGATTAATTGCTTCTTTTTTGGGGGGGGTCCAAACCAACCCGTCATATCAGTCACAGTCGTGTGGCAGACCCTGTCACTGAAATGATGGGTTGGTTAAAGTGTGCATGTCCTGTTTTGTTTATACAACATAAGGGTGGGTGGGAGGGCCCAAGGATAATTCCATCTTGCACCTCTTTTTTCTTTTCTTTTTCTTTGCATCATGTGCTGATTGGGGAGGGTTTTTTGGAAGGGACATCCTGCGTGACACTGCAGTGCCACTCCTAGATGGGCCCGGTGTTTGTGTCGGCCACTAGGGTCGCTAATCTTACTCACACAGCTACCTCATTGCGCCTCTTTTTTTCTTTGCGTCATGTGCTGTTTGGGGAGGGTTTTTTGGAAGGGACATCCTGCGTGACACTGCAGTGCCACTCCTAGATGTGCCCGGTGTTTGTGTCGGCCACTAGGGTCGCTAATCTTACTCACACAGTCAGCTACCTCATTGCGCCTCTTTTTTTCTTTGCGTCATGTGCTGTTTGGGGAGGGTTTTTTGGAAGGGCCATCCTGCGTGACACTGCAGTGCCACTCCTAGATGGGCCCGGTGTTTGTGTCGGCCACTAGGGTCGCTTATCTTTCTCACACAGTCAGCTACCTCATTGCGCCTCTTTTTTTCTTTGCGTCATGTGCTGTTTGGGGAGGGTTTTTTGGAAGGGACATCCTGCGTGACACTGCAGTGCCACTCCTAGATGGGCCCGGTGTTTGTGTCGGCCACTAGGGTCGCTAATCTTACTCACACAGCTACCTCATTGCGCCTCTTTTTTTCTTTGCGTCATGTGCTGTTTGGGGAGGGTTTTTTGGAAGGGACATCCTGCGTGACACTGCAGTGCCACTCCTAGATGGGCCCGGTGTTTGTGTCGGCCACTAGGGTCGCTTATCTTACTCACACAGCGACCTCGGTGCAAATTTTAGGACTAAAAATAATATTGTGAGGTGTGATGTGTTCAGAATAGGCTGAAAATGAGTGTAAATTATGTTTTTTGAGGTTAATAATACTTTGGGATCAAAATTACCCCCAAATTCTATGATTTAAGCTGTTTTTTAGGGTTTTTTGAAAAAAACACCCGAATCCAAAACACACCCGAATCCGACAAAAATAATTCGGTGAGGTTTTGCCAAAACGCGTTCGAACCCAAAACACGGCCGCGGAACCGAACCCAAAACCAAAACACAAAACCCGAAAAATTTCAGGCGCTCATCTCTATTGATTATGTACGGTGTAATGGGCGCTGCGGGTCCTTTGTGGCACCATATAAATAAAGGATAATAATAATAATAGTAGCAGCAGCAATAGTAGTATTAATAGCAGTAGTAGTAGTAGTAGTAGTAGTAGTAGTAGTAGTAGCAGCAGCAGCAGCAGCAACATGTCCAAAAGTGCCCATACACTAGAGCAGTAGTTCTCAAACTCGGTCCTCAGGACCCCACACAGTGCATGTTTTGCAGGTAACCCAGCAAGTGCACAGGTGTATTAATTACTCACTGACACATTTTAAAAGGTCGACAGGTGGAGCTAATTATGTTACTTGTGATTATGTGAGTAGACCTGCAAAACATGCACCGTGTGGGGTCCTGAGGACCGAGTTTGAGAACCTGTGCAGTGTGCACTAGACGATATTATGAGCAATTTGGCCATTTCCAACTGATCAGAACTACAAATCGTTCATAATAGTGCAGATCGTTCAGTGTCTGTGAACGATAACAATCATGATGCGCGGTCCCGCTGGTCGTTGGTCGTAGCTTCTGATCTACCCTGCTGCAGGGAAGATCTGAAGCTATTGTCAGCGACAGTATGCTCCTGGATGTAGCCACTCCTAGATTTTAAGATATATCTTTAAGCTATATCATGTGTGTGCTATGGGGGTAATTCAGAGTTGATCACAGCAGCAAATTTGTTAGCAGTTGGGCAAAACCATGTGCACTGCAGGGGGGGCAGATATAACATTTGCAGAGAGAGTTAGATTTGGGTGGGTTATTTTGTTTCTGTGCAGGGTAAATATTGTCTGCTTTATTTTTACACTGCAAGTTAGATTTCAGTTTGAACACACCCCACCCAAATCTAACTCTCTCTGCACATGTTATAACTGCCCCCCCCCCCCCTGCAGTGCACATGGTTTTGCCCAACTGCTAGGCCGCTGCCCTCTGGGAGTATATTTTAGCATTGCAGAATAGCGAATGAAAGATTAGCAGAATTGCTACTAAATAATTCTTTGCAGTTTCTGAGTAGCTCTAGACCTACTCCTAGATTGCGATCAGCTCAGTCCGTTTAGTTCCTGGTTTGACGTCACAAACGCCCTGCGTTCGGGCAGCAGCTCCCGCGTTTTTCCCTGACACGCCTGCGTTTTTTAGCACACTCCCGGAAAACGCTCAGTTAAAACCCAGAAACGCCCCTTTCCTGTCAATCATTCACCAATCAGCAGTGCGACTGAAAAGCGCCGCACGAACACCAGCAAATCTACTAAGTTTTGTGTTAAATAACTTAGCGCATGCGCTCTGCGTACCATGCACATGCGCAGTTAGCAACAAATCGCAGCATAGCGAAAATCGGCAACGAGCGAACAACTCGGAATGACCACCAATATCTTTTGCCCAGGACTGCCGGGGAGCTGCCGGGGGAGTTCAAGGGAAATCATTAACAAGAAATCACCATTTACAGGTCATCCAATGTATGGGCACCTTAAGACCGAGCTGATCATATTCCTACTAGAGATGAGCGGGTTCGGTTTCTCTGAATCCGAACCCGCCAGAACTTCATGTTTTTTTTCACGGGTCCGAGCGACTCGGATCTTCCCGCCTTGCTCGGTTAACCCGAGCGCGCCCGAACGTCATCATGACGCTGTCGGATTCTCGCGAGGCTCGGATTCTATCGCGAGACTCGGATTCTATATAAGGAGCCGCGCGTCGCCGCCATTTTCACACGTGCATTGAGATTGATAGGGAGAGGACGTTGCTGGCGTCCTCTCCGTTTAGAATTAGAATAGATTAGAGAGACACTTGATTTACTAATTTTGGGGAGCATTAGGAGTACTCAGTAGTGTACAGTGCAGAGTTTTGCTGATAGTGACCAGTGACCACCACTTTTATTTATAATCCGTTCTCTGCCTGAAAAAAGCGATACACAGCACACAGTGACTCAGTCACATACCATATCTGTGTGCACTGCTCAGGCTCAGGCCAGTGTGCTGCATCATCTATTATCTATATATAATATTATATATATCTGTCTGACTGCTCAGCTCACACAGCTTATAATTGTGGGGGAGACTGGGGAGCACTACTGCAGTGCCAGTTATAGGTTATAGCAGGAGCCAGGAGTACATAATATATTATATAGTGAGTGACCACCAGACACACAGTGCAGTTTATTTAATATATCCGTTCTCTGCCTGAAAAAAGCGATACACACAGTGACTCAGTCAGTCACATACCATATCTGTGTGCACTGCTCAGGCTCAGGCCAGTGTGCTGCATCATCTATATATATTATATATCTGTCTGACTGCTCAGCTCACACAGCTTATAATTGTGGGGGAGACTGGGGAGCACTACTGCAGTGCCAGTTATAGGTTATAGCAGGAGCCAGGAGTACATAATATTATATTAAAATTAAACAGTGCACACTTTTGCTGCAGGAGTGCCACTGCCAGTGTGACTAGTGACCAGTGACCTGACCACCAGTATATAATATTAGTAGTATACTATCTCTTTATCAACCAGTCTATATTAGCAGCAGACACAGTACAGTGCGGTAGTTCACGGCTGTGGCTACCTCTGTGTCGGCACTCGGCAGCCCGTCCATAATTGTATATACCACCTAACCGTGGTTTTTTTTTCTTTCTTTATACATACATACTAGTTACGAGTATACTATCTCTTTATCAACCAGTCTATATATTAGCAGCAGACACAGTACAGTGCGGTAGTTCACGGCTGTGGCTACCTCTGTGTCGGCACTCGGCAGCCCGTCCATAATTGTATATACCACCTAACCGTGGTTTTTTTTTCTTTCTTTATACATACATACTAGTTACGAGTATACTATCTCTTTATCAACCAGTCTATATATTAGCAGCAGACACAGTACAGTGCGGTAGTTCACGGCTGTGGCTACCTCTGTGTCGGCACTCGGCAGCCCGTCCATAATTGTATATACCACCTAACCGTGGTATTTTTTTCTTTCTTTATACATACATACTAGTTACGAGTATACTATCTCTTTATCAACCAGTCTATATTAGCAGCAGACACAGTACAGTGCGGTAGTTCACGGCTGTGGCTACCTCTGTGTCGGCACTCGGCAGCCCGTCCATAATTGTATATACCACCTAACCGTGGTTTTTTTTTCTTTCTTTATACATACATACTAGTTACGAGTATACTATCTCTTTATCAACCAGTCTATATATTAGCAGCAGACACAGTACAGTGCGGTAGTTCACGGCTGTGGCTACCTCTGTGTCGGCACTCGGCAGCCCGTCCATAATTGTATATACCACCTAACCGTGGTTTTTTTTTCTTTCTTTATACATACATACTAGTTACGAGTATACTATCTCTTTATCAACCAGTCTATATATTAGCAGCAGACACAGTACAGTGCGGTAGTTCACGGCTGTGGCTACCTCTGTGTCGGCACTCGGCAGCCCGTCCATAATTGTATATACCACCTAACCGTGGTTTTTTTTTCTTTCTTTATACATACATACTAGTTACGAGTATACTATCTCTTTATCAACCAGTCTATATTAGCAGCAGACACAGTACAGTGCGGTAGTTCACGGCTGTGGCTACCTCTGTGTCGGCACTCGGCAGCCCGTCCATAATTGTATATACCACCTAACCGTGGTTTTTTTTTCTTTCTTTATACATACATACTAGTTACGAGTATACTATCTCTTTATCAACCAGTCTATATATTAGCAGCAGACACAGTACAGTGCGGTAGTTCACGGCTGTGGCTACCTCTGTGTCGGCACTCGGCAGCCCGTCCATAATTGTATACTAGTATCCAATCCATCCATCTCCATTGTTTACCTGAGGTGCCTTTTAGTTGTGCCTATTAAAATATGGAGAACAAAAATGTTGAGGTTCCAAAATTAGGGAAAGATCAAGATCCACTTCCACCTCGTGCTGAAGCTGCTGCCACTAGTCATGGCCGAGACGATGAAATGCCAGCAACGTCGTCTGCCAAGGCCGATGCCCAATGTCATAGTACAGAGCATGTCAAATCCAAAACACCAAATATCAGTAAAAAAAGGACTCCAAAACCTAAAATAAAATTGTCGGAGGAGAAGCGTAAACTTGCCAATATGCCATTTACCACACGGAGTGGCAAGGAACGGCTGAGGCCCTGGCCTATGTTCATGGCTAGTGGTTCAGCTTCACATGAGGATGGAAGCACTCAGCCTCTCGCTAGAAAAATGAAAAGACTCAAGCTGGCAAAAGCAGCACAGCAAAGAACTGTGCATTCTTCGAAATCCCAAATCCACAAGGAGAGTCCAATTGTGTCGGTTGCGATGCCTGACCTTCCCAACACTGGACGTGAAGAGCATGCGCCTTCCACCATTTGCACGCCCCCTGCAAGTGCTGGAAGGAGCACCCGCAGTCCAGTTCCTGATAGTCAGATTGAAGATGTCAGTGTTGAAGTACACCAGGATGAGGAGGATATGGGTGTTGCTGGCGCTGGGGAGGAAATTGACCAGGAGGATTCTGATGGTGAGGTGGTTTGTTTAAGTCAGGCACCCGGGGAGACACCTGTTGTCCGTGGGAGGAATATGGCCGTTGACATGCCAGGTGAAAATACCAAAAAAATCAGCTCTTCGGTGTGGAGGTATTTCACCAGAAATGCGGACAACAGGTGTCAAGCCGTGTGTTCCCTTTGTCAAGCTGTAATAAGTAGGGGTAAGGACGTTAACCACCTCGGAACATCCTCCCTTATACGTCACCTGCAGCGCATTCATAATAAGTCAGTGACAAGTTCAAAAACTTTGGGTGACAGCGGAAGCAGTCCACTGACCAGTAAATCCCTTCCTCTTGTAACCAAGCTCACGCAAACCACCCCACCAACTCCCTCAGTGTCAATTTCCTCCTTCCCCAGGAATGCCAATAGTCCTGCAGGCCATGTCACTGGCAATTCTGACGAGTCCTCTCCTGCCTGGGATTCCTCCGATGCATCCTTGCGTGTAACGCCTACTGCTGCTGGCGCTGCTGTTGTTGCCGCTGGGAGTCGATGGTCATCCCAGAGGGGAAGTCGTAAGCCCACTTGTACTACTTCCAGTAAGCAATTGACTGTTCAACAGTCCTTTGCGAGGAAGATGAAATATCACAGCAGTCATCCTACTGCAAAGCGGATAACTGAGGCCTTGGCATCCTGGGTGGTGAGAAACGTGGTTCCGGTATCCATCATTACTGCAGAGCCAACTAGAGACTTGTTGGAGGTACTGTGTCCCCGGTACCAAATACCATCTAGGTTCCATTTCTCTAGGCAGGCGATACCGAAAATGTACACAGACCTCAGAAAAAGAGTCACCAGTGTCCTAAAAAATGCAGCTGTACCCAATGTCCACTTAACCACGGACATGTGGACAAGTGGAGCAGGGCAGGGTCAGGACTATATGACTGTGACAGCCCACTGGGTAGATGTATGGACTCCCGCCGCAAGAACAGCAGCGGCGGCACCAGTAGCAGCATCTCGCAAACGCCAACTCTTTCCTAGGCAGGCTACGCTTTGTATCACCGCTTTCCAGAATACGCACACAGCTGAAAACCTCTTACGGCAACTGAGGAAGATCATCGCGGAATGGCTTACCCCAATTGGACTCTCCTGTGGATTTGTGGCATCGGACAACGCCAGCAATATTGTGTGTGCATTAAATCTGGGCCAATTCCAGCACGTCCCATGTTTTGCACATACCTTGAATTTGGTGGTGCAGAATTTTTTAAAAAACGACAGGGGCGTGCAAGAGATGCTGTCGGTGGCCAGAAGAATTGCGGGACACTTTCGGCGTACAGGCACCACGTACAGAAAACTGGAGCACCACCAAAAACTACTGAACCTGCCCTGCCATCATCTGAAGCAAGAAGTGGTAACGAGGTGGAATTCAACCCTCTATATGCTTCAGAGGTTGGAGGAGCAGCAAAAGGCCATTCAAGCCTATACAATTGAGCACGATATAGTAGGTGGAATGCACCTGTCTCAAGTGCAGTGGAGAATGATTTCAACGTTGTGCAAGGTTCTGATGCCCTTTGAACTTGCCACACGTGAAGTCAGTTCAGACACTGCCAGCCTGAGTCAGGTCATTCCCCTCATCAGGCTTTTGCAGAAGAAGCTGGAGGCATTGAAGGAGGAGCTAACACGGAGCGATTCCGCTAGGCATGTGGGACTTGTGGATGCAGCCCTTAATTCGCTTAACAAGGATTCACGGGTGGTCAATCTGTTGAAATCAGAGCACTACATTTTGGCCACCGTGCTCGATCCTAGATTTAAAGCCTACCTTGGATCTCTCTTTCCGGCAGACACAGGTCTGCTGGGGTTGAAAGACCTGCTGGTGACAAAATTGTCAAGTCAAGCGGAACGCGACCTGTCAACATCTCCTCCTTCACATTCTCCCGCAACTGGGGGTGCGAGGAAAAGGCTCAGAATTCCGAGCCCACCCGCTGGCGGTGATGCAGGGCAGTCTGGAGCGACTGCTGATGCTGACATCTGGTCCGGACTGAAGGACCTGACAACGATTACGGACATGTCGTCTACTGTCACTGCATATGATTCTCTCAACATTGATAGAATGGTGGAGGATTATATGAGTGACCGCATCCAAGTAGGCACGTCACACAGTCCGTACTTATACTGGCAGGAAAAAGAGGCAATTTGGAGGCCCTTGCACAAACTGGCTTTATTCTACCTAAGTTGCCCTCCCACAAGTGTGTACTCCGAAAGAGTGTTTAGTGCCGCCGCTCACCTTGTCAGCAATCGGCGTACGAGGTTACATCCAGAAAATGTGGAGAAGATGATGTTCATTAAAATGAATTATAATCAATTCCTCCGCGGAGACATTGACCAGCAGCAATTGCCTCCACAAAGTACACAGGGAGCTGAGATGGTGGATTCCAGTGGGGACGAATTGATAATCTGTGAGGAGGGGGATGTACACGGTGATATATCGGAGGGTGAAGATGAGGTGGACATCTTGCCTCTGTAGAGCCAGTTTGTGCAAGGAGAGATTAATTGCTTCTTTTTTGGGGGGGGTCCAAACCAACCCGTCATATCAGTCACAGTCGTGTGGCAGACCCTGTCACTGAAATGATGGGTTGGTTAAAGTGTGCATGTCCTGTTTTGTTTATACAACATAAGGGTGGGTGGGAGGGCCCAAGGACAATTCCATCTTGCACCTCTTTTTTCTTTTCTTTTTCTTTGCATCATGTGCTGATTGGGGAGGGTTTTTTGGAAGGGACATCCTGCGTGACACTGCAGTGCCACTCCTAGATGGGCCCGGTGTTTGTGTCGGCCACTAGGGTCGCTAATCTTACTCACACAGTCAGCTACCTCATTGCGCCTCTTTTTTTCTTTGCGTCATGTGCTGTTTGGGGAGGGTTTTTTGGAAGGGACATCCTGCGTGACACTGCAGTGCCACTCCTAGATGGGCCCGGTGTTTGTGTCGGCCACTAGGGTCGCTAATCTTACTCACACAGCTACCTCATTGCGCCTCTTTTTTTCTTTGCGTCATGTGCTGTTTGGGGAGGGTTTTTTGGAAGGGACATCCTGCGTGACACTGCAGTGCCACTCCTAGATGGGCCCGGTGTTTGTGTCGGCCACTAGGGTCGCTAATCTTACTCACACAGCTACCTCATTGCGCCTCTTTTTTTCTTTGCGTCATGTGCTGTTTGGGGAGGGTTTTTTGGAAGGGACATCCTGCGTGACACTGCAGTGCCACTCCTAGATGGGCCCGGTGTTTGTGTCGGCCACTAGGGTCGCTTATCTTACTCACACAGCGACCTCGGTGCAAATTTTAGGACTAAAAATAATATTGTGAGGTGTGAGGTATTCAGAATAGACTGAAAATGAGTGTAAATTATGGTTTTTGAGGTTAATAATACTTTGGGATCAAAATGACCCCCAAATTCTATGATTTAAGCTGTTTTTTAGTGTTTTTGGAAAAAAACACCCGAATCCAAAACACACCCGAATCCGACAAAAAAAATTCGGTGAGGTTTTGCCAAAACGCGTTCGAACCCAAAACACGGCCGCGGAACCGAACCCAAAACCAAAACACAAAACCCGAAAAATTTCAGGCGCTCATCTCTAATTCCTACCCTCATGCACAACCTCACCTTCCACAATTTCATTATCTATTGATGGCACTACTATCTCCTCAAACCCCTAAATCCCCCCATCCACTAGTCTAATTTGAGCAGTTTTCATCAGATTTCGATACATCTGACAGACAAATCTGATGAAAAGTGTCACATCGGACGGCTCCTCCCCCGTGTCATATGTGTCTGAGCTATAGATCCTTGGTGCAGCACCAAGGATTTATCTGAATCTGAAGAAATCAGGTGCACATTGGAGTGTTTTTTTTTTTTACTTCAGATGTAACACATCAGATTCATCTGAAGAGTCACTTGATTGGCCATCTCCCTGGCCACTCAAGTGGCAAACGCAGGATTTCTAGATGGGGGTTTCCAGATGCAGCCCATAATCTCCCACTCTGCAGAACATTGGAGCAAGTGCGGGCATCTGGGGAAGTGTTAGAAGATCCTAGCAATGATTCTGGACATTAATGTAAATATTGGTCTGTTTATAAACTGGATTCTGTATGGAAGACAGTATTAATATTTAACACTATAGATCAGGCATTCCCAACCATGGTCCTCAAGGCACACTAACAGTGCAGGTTTTAGTGATATTCAGGCTCCAGCACAGGTGACTTAATTAGTAGCTCAGTTATTTTGATTCAACCATCTGTGCTGCAGCCTGAATATCACTAAAACCTGCACTGTTTGTGTGCCTTGAGGACCGTGGTTGGGAATGCCTGCTATAGATGGTCTATAGCACAAGTTCTCAAACTCGGTCCTCAGGACCCCACAGTGCATGTTTTGCAGGTCTCCTCACAGAATCACAAGTGAAATAATTAGCTTCACCTGTGGACCTTTTAAAATGTGTCAGTGAGTAATTAATACACCTGTGCACTTGCTGGGTTACCTGCAAAACATGCACTGTGTGGGGTCCTGAGGACCGAGTTTGAGAACTACTGGTCTATAATATAGGCTGCATCAAACATTTAAATAATATAAAGTGGTCAGAAAACGGTTAAACATACCATAATAAATACATAAACACTATATAACCAGTACTGTACTTTCTAAGCACCTCATGGTAAGGCTCCTGTCTCTTCTTCCTGGCAGATGCTCTCTGGTCCAGTGCACTGATTGAGGGTTCAGATCCACACACACAGTAAACGTGGTAGAAGAAGCTGCTACCACTGGGCATGTGCAGCAGCTCCGTTCTGTCCCTTAAAGTACATGATATGGTGGCAACTCTAGTAATCATATTACATAACATTGCTATTGCTGTCATAATTTGAGCCACTTGCCAAGAAGAGGGGGGTTTCTGGGCAATCGGAAACCTCTCCTGCATTTGCCTATGCACTTCCACCCACCACAGGATGCGGCGACAGCAGCAACATCAGATCAATCACATGTAGCATGTGTGCATCAGATATATCTGATGTGATATGGCACATGATGGATCGCATCAGATATATCTGAAGTGAATATGATAAAAATTAAGCCTAGGATCCGATCCGATTCCTCGGAAGCTGCCAGGAGAGTTCAAGAAAACTCCGATGGGACATGCAGCTCAGACACGTTGGACTAGTGGTTGGGGGCCTTAAGTGTGCTGTCTTGGTGTAATCCTTGAGTTCTCCCTCTCCATCAAACCACACATTCAGAACCTCTCACAAACTACTACTGTTATCTACTCCTGACTGGTATCCCTGACAAATACCTCTCTCCACTCCAATCTATCCTCAATGCTGCAGCCTGACTCATCTTCCTCACCAAATGCACTATAGTATGTCTACCTCCCCTTTCCTACAAGCCCTTCAATGGTTCCCCGTCCCTTTCAAAATCCAATTCAAGCTTTTCACACTCACCTACAAAGCCCCCACCCAATCCTCTGCCATTTACATATCTGACCTTATCTCCCTTTACACTCCCACCCGTCCTCTTCGCTCCGATAATGCATTTCACCTCTCCTGCCTATTGATTACTTCCACATCTACCTCCAAGATTTTTCACGTGCTGCTTCCTTTCTCTGGAATTCTCTACCTCTACCCCTCAGACTCTCCACCTCTCTACAAAACTTCAAGCAGGCTCTCAAGATCTACTTCTTCACCAAACCCAGCGAAAACTCATCCTAACCCTATGTTCCACACTTACTGTCTACCCCATCTGTGTCACCCCTGTCTGTCTGCCCCTCCGCTTTAGAATGTAAGCTCTCATGAGCAGGGACCTCTCCCCTCATGTACTTTTCCTTCTCTTACTTAACCCATCTTTGACAGCACCAAATCCCACAGTTTTCTGCCACCCTGATACTTATTTCAGTGTCATCAGCTATGTTTGTGTATCCTGTACTTGTCCTATATTGTCTTCAACTGTAAGTCACAGTTTTCCTGTTTTATTTATTGGTTTATGTACTCTGTAATTGGACGCTGCAGATCCCTTGTGGTGCCATCTAAATAAAGAATAATAAATAATAATAGTAGTAGTAGTAGTAGTAGTAGTAGTAGTAGTAGAAAATAATAATAATAATAATAATAATAATAATACAAATATACAGTATGTGGTTACTTTATTAGAATAGCAGTACTCTGTGGCCTCTTTAATTTTTAAATATGACATGTGTCCCCATCCATATAATAACAATTCTAATGTCACCTTAATAAATTAATTTATATAATATGTATATTTTTTTATTTTACTTTAAATAAAATATTGCTGCAATTATTAGAACAATAAAAAAAATTATATTTTCTAAAAATTACATTGGCTAGTTACACAGGAGTCTGGGGGCCGGCTTACACAGGAAGAAGAACTGAAGCTCCATCCCAGTACAGCAGCAGCAGTGAAACACAGTTCTGCATGGCATATATTCATACCTCCCAACTTTCTAAAGTTAGGAGGCGGGACACAGGTGCCCACTGAAATTAGGGGGCATGGCCTCATGACTAGAGGGTGTGGCCTTGCAGGAGGTGCAGCTGTCTCCCAGTGAACAAACGCAGAGCAGCGGTTAAGAGAGGTTTTCCTACACCCCCCCCCCCCCCCACCACCACCATGCACACACACCGCAGGACACTGTGACCCGTGGATGGGACAGCGGCACAGTCCCAGAAAAACGGCACTACCCCACCAAAATCGGGACAGTTGGGTTGTATGCATGTTACATACAAAAATAAAGGTACTATTAGTCTTATGTCTTTAACCCTCCTTCCCCCTACTATGTGTGGTCTGCACTGCAGCCTACGTGCAGCAGCCGCCACTGGTTGCGGCCAAGATGCCTATTCAGTACAACACTGTGTGACAGAATGCAGGGTGCGGTATTTGGCACGATTTGAGAATACAGTAGGTGAATGTGGACACATCTGTTTGGGAGGCGGTCAAGATCCCGCCGGACAGAATCCCGGCGGTCAAAATACCGACGCCGGAATCCCGACCGGCACAATCCCGACATATTCTCCCTCCGTGGGAGTCCACGACACCCATAGAGGGAGAATATAATAGTGTGCCGAGGGTAGCGAGGCACCGTGCCCGCAAGGGGCTGCGTTCCGCTCGCCACCCCTTCAGGATTGTGTGGTCGGGATTCCGGAGTCGGTATTTTGACCACCGGGATCCCGTCCAGCGGGATTACATACTGATCCCATCTGTTTAGAGAACTGAAATAGAGAGACTTATTTAAAAGGACTTGTATAGATCCATGTCAGCAGAATATTCCATTATGCTTTGCATTTGAAAACAAAACAGCAATAACACAAGATGGTTTAATAAAAGCCAACAAGGTAAGAGGGCTCTGCCCGCAAGCTAACAATCAATTGGGAAAGAGGCAATTTGGTACATGAGGATAAGTGCTACTAAACCTCCTAATGCTATTGTGTGGACCTCCATTCTAAAAGTAAAACATTCTATACCCTTAATACCAAGAAATAATGACACAGAGACTTGAATTTGGCAGAAAACTGTTAGCTATTTATTGTACCCTAACCACTAGAAAAACCTGTAAAGGAAATATTAAGTTAGCATGTCGTATCAACCGAAATATGGTGGCAGAAAAAAGAACGGCTACAACCCACTGAAGATAACCTCAGAAACATTAAAACTCAAACAATCCTAATCTACCACAAAAACCATACATAGGTAATAGGTGCCCGACTCATACCTCCACGCTGACTACCCACCCTGATGGGTGATGACGCTGCCCCCTGTTGGGTGATCTAGCGGCCTTAAAAGTCAATGGAGGTGAGTGCACCTAAACCACACCAATACTATAAAAACTGTGACTAACAAGTCAAACTAGAACCTGCCGTTCTTTTCCGCCAACAAATAGCCAACGAGAAACCACAACTAACAACCCAAAGCCAAAACTCTCCGTGCCAAGCAATCTACAAAGTGGGGTGGGAGGGCGGGAAGGCAAACTAACAGTGACCCCTAGATGACCTATACATCCCTATATATGCTGATCCCTCCCCTATCTACCATTGGCTGTAACCTTTCATAACAATTTGGTCCACACCCATCACAGGAGTCACTCTCTCCATTCCCATGTCTGTCATTTCGTTCTCCTAAACCTCCTAATGCTAATGTGTGGACCTCTATTCTAAAAGTAAAACATTCTATACCCTTAATACCAAGAAATAATGACACGGAGACTGGAATTTGGCAGAAAACTGTTAGCTATTTATTGTACCCTAACCACTAGAAAAACCTGTAAAGGAAATATTAAGTTAGCATGTCGTATCAACCGAAATATGGTGGCAGAAAAAGAACGGCTACAACCCACTGAAGATAACCTCAGAAACATTAAAACTCAAACAATCCTAATCTACCACAAAAACCATACATAGGTAATAGGTGCCCGACTCATACCTCCACGCTGACTACCCACCCTGATGGGTGATGAGGCTGCCCCCAGTTGGGTGATCTAGCGGCCTTAAAAGTCAATAGAGGTGAGTGCACCTAAACCACACCAATAGTATAAAAACTGTGACTAACAAGTCAAACTAGAACCTGACGTTCTTTTCCGCCAACAGCGAAAGACTCTTCCACAGAGTCTTCGCACCGCCACCATACCCTCAACCTAACTCCTGCAACACCTGAAACAGATCCTCCAGGAAAAACATCATCCCTTCCTTGGACAAATGCACACCATCAGGCCGAAAAAGGTGACTTTCACGGAACCGAATCCTAGGTTGGCGAACCACTTTCCCTCCGTGGGCCAATACCCACTTCGCCACCGCAGCATTCACCTTTTGCCTGGCCTCATCAATAGGGCGACCGTCCGCCACTCCTCGCCAACGCAACCTTGGCACCATCATGGAGAACACCAAAACACAGCTGGGCCAAGCTGCAGCAACGCTGGCCAGATCTTCCATCATGAACCATCTCAGCTCTAAAGACGTCCTCTTCCCCAGATCGTTGCCACCCAAGTGGACAACCAGAACCCTACGGACTCCATGCTCCCTGACTTGACTGACCAATCTACTCTTCAAATCTTGCCACATCATTCCACGCCAACCAAGCCAACGAACACCATGAGCCCGGGGAAAAAATGGCGCCCCTTCCGAGGCCAAAAACCTGGCTGCCCAGTAAACATAACAGTGGCCAACCACCCATGCTGACAAATCGTCTTCTACCCAACCTAAAGTGAAGGAGAGGAATAAAATTAGGTTAGTAAATATCCTAACATGAGCTTATTTCATGCATTAACCCTGAAGGATCTGCCAAAAGAAAAAAGGTTTTCATTTCTTATTGAGTCACGGCCTAGCCGCTCTATACAAACTTCAAGCCAATCGAAGCATAACATAAAAACACAACGGGAAAGATAAAATAAAATAAAACCAAATTAAAAGGGGTGAGGTGGGGGGTGGGGGGGTTGGGGGTTAAATGGGGAAAACATGTAAGAACTCAGCTGGAGGTGAAAGCATAAAAAACCTGCTGAGGGACTTTGTATTGGAACTAATCAGCCGAATTGTGTAAATTGAAATTCAGTCCGTCAGGTCAGGCAAAAAATTGAAAAAGAACTCCAGACCGCCGCTGCCAGCAGCGGTGAGTAGCTAATCCCTGAGTAGGATGAACAGGGGAGACAAACAGACACAAACTGCACAATGACGTACTTAACCATCCAACATTAACTTATTAACGTTTATTAAAACTGAAAAACTCATGAAACCGGGCGAATATAACGTTTGTAACTGGAAGACTTCCAGCGCCCCATTGCCTGAATCTCTGCAACGGAAAAACCCGCCGACGCAGCCGACGTCGCAGCCCCGATTCGGAAAAAATGCGTACCGAAAGCAGTGGGTGAAAGGCTCAAGCCGGCCAGACAGCGACTAAGCATCCAACGAAATTGATATTTCGTCAATGGTAAACCATCATAGTGCAGCAGCCATGACCCTCTCACATCGGGCCGAACTGCTGCATATTTCAATGCCAATCTCACCGGGCAAATGCTCTCCTCCAGAGATGGTACCAAAGTGACCCATCTTCCTCTACCTACTTGGTCCTTCTTAGAGCGACGCAGTCTGCAGAGCAAAGACCTCTCACCCACCACCACGTCATCTTGAAGCATGCGCAAATCTGCCCATTTAGATGGCGCTACCAGCTCCGAAACCCGAAAGGCTCCGTGATAAGCCATGGAGAACGCCAACTGGAACAACAGCGACTCAAAAAGTGATGATGCGACACCGACTACAGCACCGATGACAGCTGGTAGCAAGGCCGCATCAATGGGGCGCCACCTATCTGGCGGCGCTGGCGCCACAGGCGCCCACCCTTTCATCGCCTTCACAAGAAGCCCGCTCTTTGTCATGTCAGGAAGACCCTTGATTTTATTAAAAAATGAAATTCCTGCTAAGTACCGGGACACCACCGCTCTGGACCTACCCGTGACAAAAAGCTGCCAAATAAAAGAAAGCATCATCCGATGCCCACTCTTACCTTCTTGACCCCGTCCTCGGACAAACTCTTCCCACTCGCTCCAAGCTTGACCGTAAGCCTTGAGCGTGTTCGGAGCCACTGATCGCATCGCTAGGCCCTCCAGTCCGGTCCGATCACCTGCCAGACATAACCGGGACATTAAAATCCTCGCTCATCGGCCTCAGGTGCCAACAGCCGAAATCTTTTCCACTGCCCGCGGGACAACGCGTCTGCAATTCCGTTCTCAATTCCTGGAACATGTTGCGCATGGAACCATACATTCCTACGCAAGCATGTCAGCAACAATTGCGCAAGCACCCTCAAAACCACCAGCGACTTCGCCCTCTGATTATTGATCGCATGCACCATGCCCAGATTGTCGCATCTGAACAAAATGCTCCAATCAGCCAGATTCGCCCCAAACCTCCAGGGCTACCATAATGGGGAAAAGCTCTAGAAGCAAAAGTTCCTTAGTGAAACCCTCGCGACATCATTCCTCCGGCCAAGGGGCCACACACCAAGATCCCTCTAGGTAGCAACCGAACCCAGAGGAACCCACCGCATCGGTAAACTGCTGTAATCCAGCATTGTCAACCGTTGGGGCCAACCAGATACGCACCCCATTGAAGTCCTCCAGGAACGAGGCCCAAACGGCCAAATCCCTCTTAATCTCGGAGGACAAGCAAATGAAATGATGCAGTCCGGCACACCCCGCCGTCGACCTCTCCAGCTTTCGGCAAAAAACCCTGCCCATCGTGATGACCCGACAAGCAAAGTTCAAGAGGCCCAGCAAAGACTGCGCCTGCCGCAGCTTAATTTTGCGCGATGCCACAAACTGCCCGATCACCTTGCGAAGCTTGGCAACCTTGGCCTGAGGAAGGCGACATGAGCCTGCCACCGTGTCGATTTCAATCCCCAAGAACGACAAACAGGGGACTGGCCCCTCCGTTTTATCCTCGGCCACAGGAACGCCAAAGTGATAAAACAGGGCTCGGATGCTGAACAACAAATCGCTGCAGCGCGGTGAATTCGCTGGGGCCCACACACAGGAAATCATCAAGGTAATGCGCTACCCCATGACCTCCCTTAGAAGACTCCACGCACCAGTGTAAAAATGTGCTAAACTTTTCAAAGAATGAGCAGGAAACGGAACACCCCATCGGCAAACATTTGTCAATGAAATATTCCGTTCCGATCCGAAAACCCATAAAACTGAATGAGTCCGGATGCAAAGGGAGCAACCTAAATGTGGATTCTACATCAGTCTTAGCCATCAGTGCTCCTGGGCCGTAAGTCCGAACAACCCCCAGTGCCTCGTCAAACGACTGGTACACCACCGAACATTGTTCTGGCGGTATTGCGTCGTTGACTGACGACCCTAACGGGTAAGAGAGATGCTGAATGAGCCTAAAAGCACCCGGAGTCTTCTTGGGGACTACCCCCACTGGAGAAATGACCAACTCATCCAATGGGGGCAGGGGAAATGGGCCCTCCATCCTACCCAGTAGCACTTCTTTCCCAACTTTTTCGCGCAAAACTGATGGGAAGGTGCGAGCGGATTGAAGATTCTTGAGGGCCTTGACTTTCACCTCGCCCGCAACCGGCAGGTGGAAACCAAACTTGAAACCTTGAAACAAAAAACTAGCGTCCCGCCTATTGGGGTACCATCCCAGCCACTTGGACATGGCATCCAACTTAATCGGCGTTGGAGCCCTGTTGAGCGGTCCCACTCCCGGGGGATTTACCATAGCCTTGCTTACCCCCCCCCCCCCCTTGGGCCCTGCCGATTCCCCTTAAAACACTTGGAGGCCGGGTGTAAGCAGCCGCATTGCAGGCTGGAGTGTCGAAAACGACACTGCCTGCCGAAGGAACAGGTCGCATTATAATAATGCAAAGCATTTCCCCCTTGCGGGTGCCTGTCCGCCCCCGCGATTAGCCGATCTTCCTTTCCTGCCACGCTAAACCCCAGGGCGGATGACCCAGCGCGCTGCCCATCCGCCCCCAGATTCCGGGGCTCCTTCGCAGCTTGAAAGGTCCGGGCTACCTGGAGCCAGACCTCCACGTCTTTGCATCTAAAATCAATTATCTGCAAGC
Organism: Pseudophryne corroboree; assembly: GCF_028390025.1. NCBI lineage: Eukaryota > Metazoa > Chordata > Amphibia > Anura > Myobatrachidae > Pseudophryne > Pseudophryne corroboree. Next base: position 115,991,951 of record NC_086449.1, on the reverse strand, counting down.
AGTCCTGCTTTTCCCGAAACTTCTCGTCATACATTCGCCATTCTATTCCTGTTGACGCTCGTTGCATGTCGTGTATCAGGTGCAAGTACCGGATGATGTTCATATGTTCATCTGGCCTATCCTCCAGATAACACGCCGCAAAGACGCAGAAACCAGCCAGCCAGTTGTCAAACGAACGGAAAGCCTCAGCTCCTATGCCCTTCTTAGCCTTCGCTGCCTTATACTCCTTCATCGCATCCTTAGTCAGCACGAACAGATCCACGTAATCGCCTCCACTGATTTTTTTCCGGCAGCTATCCCGCAAAACCCTCAACACTGCCGTATAGTCGCAGTGAACCACTCCGGGCAAATTACAGCGCTTCTTGGCCCTGCGAGCTCTCTCGCTAAGCCGCTTGCGCCTCTTCCGCTTCTCCCACTGCCCTGACGCCTTTTTTGCGTACCTCGCCGCCCACTTCTTTGCTCTAGTCGTGCTACTAACCTCGGACGCTTGCGACGATAGGGATGAAGAAGAGGAGGAACTGACAGAACTAGAGCGTGCGGAGGAGCCCAATGCCGAATCCTCCATCTCACCTGATGTTGCCGACCACTCGGACTTGGACGGTCCCGCTGTGGAAACTTCGAAGTCCTCGTCTTCGCTCACGTCTACTGCGGCCTCACCACGAACACCTGAAAAAGACGACAAAGCACGGGACCCGAAAGCCACTCCCGGAGCATGCCTACTATTCCGGGGTACCTCCGCCCGCGACTCGTGTCCGCGCTCTGTTCCTACCTGTTGGTTGCCTAACTGCGCCGCGGCTACCTCCAGGTCATGACAAGCGCGCGCTATCTGCCTGACTGCCGACCCCGTCGGTGTGAAGGACGCCCCAGCTACTGTGCGCATGCCTGAACGCCTCGCTGTCCCAGGAGATGCGGCTGCGATCAATGGGCCCAATGCCGCTACCACCGATGACAGTTCTGAGGCTAACCCCGCGGAAGCCACCCTCCGCCTACTGTCCTGCCATCTGGTGGGCGCTGAGAAGGGCCCCACCGGTAAATAGTCTGCCTGCACCCCTGTTGACCCGCTGGCCCCCCTTTCGTGTTCTTGCCTGCTCCTCTGCCCCTCGCCTCCCCCATATGCCCTGCGCCCACGCTCACCCAATAAGCTGCCACTGCAGCTGCCCCTGGCGCACGTGCCCTCCTCCTGCAGCCTGGAGCTCCCTCTGGCTGCAGGGAAGGCAATCCTATAAGGCCCAATGAGGTTATCATTATATGCCCCCCCTTGCCCCCCCCCCTTCCCCCGCCACTCCCCGCCGGACTCCGGCTGTAAGGGAGACTGCGGGGGAGACTGAGAGCCTTGTGGCGCCGCTGTGCGTACACGTGCGCAGTCAGCGCCACTAGGTGAGCGAACGGCCACGCGCGTCCCTTGCAGCGCGCGCACCGCCGCTCACAGACAGAGCCCCGGCGACAGCCCTTCCCCGCCCAGCTGCCGCACTCCGCCCACCTTGCCGCCCTCGGCCGGCATCTGCCTGCGGCCTTGAAACAGAGGGTGGGAGGGAAGAGGGTCCGGGAGCTTCGGTATGTTGCCCGCTCCGGCGTGCATGCGCGCATCCGTGGGTCCGCAACTCTGGCACCTCAGGAGGTGGAGGTGCAGGCCGAGGCCCGGCCATCTCACCTCCCCTGTCTTGTGCCCCGCGTCTCGCCCGCCGCCCGCGGCTGGAGATTACCTCCGGACGAAACTCCTGGGGCAGGGGAGACCGAGTCCGCCTGGCAACCACCGCGCGGGTACGCGCGCCGTCGCCAGGGAATGGGGAACCATGAACTAGGGACATAGGCCCAGCCGAGGCTCCCTCTCCCCCATACCTCCCAACTGTCCCGATTTTCGCGGGACAGTCCCGTTTTTTGGGGACTGTCCCGCTGTCCCACCCGCGGGCCGAAGTGTCCCGCAGTGGGGGGGGGGGCAGTTGGGAGGCTCCTGCACGCGCTGCTCTGCTTAGCAGAGCAGCGATGAATAGACGCTGTGCGCATGCGCACAGCGTCTATTCAGTGCAGACAGAGGGAGAGAGGGCATGCCAGCAGCTCACGGAGCGCTGGGCATGCCCCCTCAATGACGAAATCGGGGGCGTGACTCGCGATCGCGGGTCCTCCCGCGAGGCCACGCCCTTTCCCATAGGCCATGCCCCTTTTTCGGGAGCGCGCGCGGCTTTGCCGCGCGTGTGTCCCTCTTTGCAAGCGGCTAAAGTTGGGAGGTATGCTCTCCCCCGCCCTCAAAGCGGTAACGAGATGGAGCCCCGGCCGAACGGTGGGGGCGAGAGGCGGCCATACAAGCAGCACCTGCCCTCAGGAAATGCACTGGAAGGCGAGGGGGAGCAGGAGGGCAAATAACACCGGGCACAAGCTATACCTATACTGTTGTTAACTATAATAAACTTCTCACGCAGAAAATTTACCTCATATATAACCTGTTTAAATCCCTAATGAAATGCTCTAAAACTGAGAAACACTCACCAGCTAGAAAGCAAACTAGCAGCGACCCCTAGATGACCTATACATCCCTATATATGCTGATCCCTCCCATATCTACCATTGGCTGTAACCTTTCATAACAATTTGGTCCACACCCATCACAGGAGGTTTAACTCTCTCCATTCCCATGTCTGTCATTTCGTTCTCCATATTGCAAAAGGTCCTGCCAGATTGCAAATGTAAAAGGCTCTTTGTGGTCTGTATGATCCAGTCACAGAGGGATGTTGTCCAGGGGTCAGCGAGATGTACAAGTGTAGAAAAAACATATGTAAAGTTAAGTTGATAATTAGTTGATTAGCTTATGCGGCTGGATCTGAAATTTGATAAGCTTATTTGAAGAGGTGAGTTTTAAAGGAAAGCTTGGAGGGTTAGATACAAAATTGTTGTGCCTGGGAAGTCATTCCACAGAGTGTGGGGGCAGCCTGAAAAAAGTCCCCTAACCATGAATGGATGCAAGTAATGATTGCGGATAAAAGATTTTGATTTTGCACAGAGCAGAGAGGATATGTTGAGACTTGAGATAAGTGTAGAGATCTATGGGGGTTATTCCAAGTTGATCGCAGCAGGATTTTTTTTAGCAGTTGGGCAAAACCATGTGCACTGCAGGGGAGGCAGATTTAACATGTGCAGAGAGAGTTAGATTTGGGTGTGGTGTGTTCAATCTGCAATCTAATTTGCAGTGTAAAAATAAAGCAGCCAGTATTTACCTTGCACAGAAATAAAATAACCCACCCAAATCTAACTCTTTCTGCACATGTTATATCTGCCTCCTCTGCAGTGCACATGGTTTTGCCCAACTGCTAAAAAAAAATACTGCTGCGATCAACTTGGAATTACCCCCTATGTTTGATTGATTGCTTTATGTGTACAATAAATAGAAGTATTTTATACTGAATTTGGTAAAATGCGAGTAGGACTGAGAGGGAGGAAGCAGAAGATGAACGTTTTGCGAGAGAGACAAGCCGCTGCCTTTAAAATAGATTTTAGGGGTGAAGGTCTGTTTAGGAGAAAGTCAGTAAGGAAACTGTTGCAATAAGCAAGGCTGGAGATAACACGTTTTTGCTATGTCTTGTGTGTGTATTATGGATATGCTTCTTGGTGTATGTAACATGATTTGAATAGAGACTGAATGTGGTAAGTAAAAGATAGTTCTGAATCACGGATGACACCTGAGCTCATCAACAGAAATAGCGACAAGACATGCAGGTTAAAATCAGTGGCGGATCTTGCCACGGGCAAGCAGTACTTTTGCCCGGGGCGCCGCCTTCCGGAGGGCGCCGCACCAGGGCAAGATCCGCCACTGTGCCCCCCGCAGTGCCCCGCTGTGCCCCCCCCCGCTTTGAAGGGAACCAGACGCGTAGCGTCTAGTTTCCCTTCATTGAGAGGACCTTAGTTGTGCGGTGCGCGATGACGTCATCGCGCACCGCACAGCAAAGGTCCTCTCCATGAAGGGAAACTAGACGCTACGGTCTAGTTTCCCTTCATGTAGAGGACCTTTGCTGTGCGGTGCACGATGACGTCATCGTGCACCGCACAGCATAGTGGCACAGACACTAGGGGTCATAATTGACCTCTAGTGTCTATGCTGTTCCATGGGAGAGACGTAATAACGTCTCTCCCATAGATCGAGGAGAGGAGAGGAGAAGAGCGGCGCCGCCGGCGGAGGAGGTCTGCAGCAGTCTGGATCAGGAACGGGGATGGTAAGTATACTTTTTTTATTTTATTTTTTCTTTCAGCGACGCTACAGGGGGCATAAATGGGGGCGTAACTGACCACACACCCATTTTAAGCCACGCCCCTATACTTTGCCCGGGGCGCCACAAGGCCAAGAACCGGCCCTGGTTAAAATGGTAGACAGACATTAACTAGGGTATTCAATTATCCGCAAATTCGTGGCAATTTTTCGGCCGAAAATTTTTCGTGGCAATCGGGCAAAAATTGCCGCGAAAATGCACCGCTTTTTCGACCTATTTAATTCCAAACGGGTTTCACGTGAAAATTCTTGCAGTGAAAAGTGCAGGTGAAAATGGGGAAATCAGCCTGTACCCCAAAAAATGCTAAACTAACATAGGAAAACAGAAGAGAAGTGTGTTAGAGATCACATTAGAGCGTTTTTGGGGACTTAAATTGTGTGAAATGGCTGTTATATGCATTTTTTTAAAAATTCAAAAAAATGATAGAAAGCAAGTTTTTTTGAGCAAAATAAACGCTCTCATTAAATTTGGGGTACATGAAAATGGGTATAAGTATATATTTGGGTCATTTTAGGGTACTTTAAAAAAAAGTGGAAACAGACCGATTACTCCCATCTGCAAGCCTAAACACACCTGTCCCACTCATAAAGCACCCCAATATACCTGTCCCATACCTTGAACCCCAATTTCCATCACTTTGTACTTTTTCACCCCAAAAATGACATGTCATTATTGGCCAATTAAAAATAATTAAAAACCTCAACGTGCCTAATTAGTCATTAAGGGGGGTGTCCCAGGAGATCTGTACCATATCCAAACATTTTTACCTTAAAATAGTGACTTTTCCCAACTTTTCACCTGCTTCAGAGTAGGTGAAGTGAAATTAGTGAAAAAATGATCACCGATAAATTTTCCAGGAAAATTGAATAGGCTGTAATTGCATTTCGCAGGAAAAGTCTGGTTTTTCACGCGAAAAGTCCGTTATCGCTGCTAATTGAATATACCCCTGAGTATACTGGCCAACACGGATGATGAGAGAACTGAAGATTAAAGGCCCATACACACTTGACGATGCACACATCGTTAACGACCGTCGTTAACTACTTCCCTTGAACTTCCCTTGAACAGCTGAGCAAACGACATGAGCATACACACTACCAACGACCAAAGACCAAAGACCATAGACCATTCATCGTTGAAGCATCCAAGCTGAACAGTTTATTAAAATAATGAGCTGGGAACAGGGCTGGTGAACAGTGGCTTGGTCGTTGGTCGTTGGTCTTTCACACCATACACATTCAACGACGTCTCTGGTCGGTAACGACCATAGTGGAAATTGAGCATACATGCTCCACAGATAAGCGAGGGTCGTTAACGTCCCGCGGAGCCGCGCATCGGTGGTCGTCGGATGCATACACACTTGACGATATAATGAGCGACGTCGTTGATGAGGGCTGAAATGAACGACGTCGTTCATTTTATCGTCAAGTGTGTATGGGCCTTTAGGTTCTGAAATACAGAAGTCTCCCAAGAGAGTTGGTAAAGAGATAAGTGGAGGACTAAGGGCTGAGCCTTGTGGTACTACACAAAACTCAGGGGTCTATTTACTAAAGCCTCTGGTGGAGATAAAGTGGCTGGAGATAAAGTACCAGCCAATCAGCACGTAACTGCCATGTCACAGGCTGGGTTTGAAAAATGACAGTTAGGAGCTGATTGGCTGGTACTTTATCTCCGTCCACTTTATCTCCACCTGAGGCTTAGTAAATAGAGACTCCTCTGTCCAGAGCGGTGAACACTGAAAGAGTGATTTGAAAAGTAGGATGAAAATGAGTGTCCTCCCATCCTCTGGCTGTCAACTTACTGTATATACTTCCCCTTGTTCCCATGCTGGAATGTTTTGAGTCCAGGAAGGCGATAATACACCAACGTTTATAATGTGGACAAACCTTTGAAATGCAGTTTTCTGAGGATTGGCCACGTGCCACATTAGCACCAAGCCCCAAAATGCGATAGATTCCGGGGCTTGGATGCGGTTGGTCTTATGGAAATGTATAGGCTTCCCTCCACAATCTCCCCTGAGAGGAATCCAATTGGATCCCTTACAGCACTACCCGCAGCAGGTGCATCACTGGAAGGACTCCCAGGTCCTAAACCCAGAAGTCATTCTTTTGCAAAGGACAACTCTTACCGAAAGAACTGTCCTTTATGATTTTCTTCTAGCATATTACCTTACTATACGCCATTAGGCTTATGATGAGTGGCTGGAAATATCGCATTCAAATGTGATGTGTCATGCATCCCACTCAGTCTAAGTTGCTGGCTCTAGTTTGAGTTTCTGCCCACTTCTGCCATTGGCTCCCTGCTGTTTCTAGTTTAGTTTATGATTAGGTCATATAAAGGTTCCACACAATGGAGTAAGATATGTAAAAACAATGACCTTTCAGTAAATGTATGGTAGGGAAGGCTTCACCTCCTCCTTAAGTTAAATCCTTCCAAATTTTCTTTTGGATTCTAAACCTGTGGCTTTTGGTAGTGTTAGTACCCAGGCTTGACCTATTGATATGAAATACATACATATTGCCGGCGGATGGGATGCTGGCTGTCAATATCCTGACAGCATCATCCCGCCCGCCAGAATGCCGGCAGTGGGGTGATCGCAAAGAGTCCCCTTGCAGGCTCGCTGCTTGCCGCAGGATCTATTACCACTCTATAGGTGTAGTGAACAGCCACGAGTGGGAATATCCTCTGACCGCCGGGATCCCAAAAGCCAGCAAATTAACTGCATCCTGTTGATATAAGATGGCCATCTTGCTTTTAGGGTGGCCAATCCCGGGCCATTTTTTCTATCCCGAGAATCGGGATTGAAAAATGTTCAATTCCGGGATTCCCGAGTTACCCGGGATTGGCTGAATTTCAAAGTGTCAATAGGTCAATATGGTCATTAGGTCGACATGTTTTAGTTCGACAGGTCAAAGGGTCGGTGTCAGTTTTTCACTTTTTTTTTGCATTTTTGGGATTTTTTCATATTTAACGATCCACGTGGACTACGATTGGAATGGTAACCTTGCCCGAAGCATGGCGAGCGAAGCTAGCCATGCAAGGGGACACGGTGCACTAATTGGGGTTCCCCGTCACTTTACGAAGAAAATGACGCCAAAACCAGTCAAAAAACCCATGTCGACCTTTTGACTTGTCGACCTAGCACATGTTGACCTAATTCCCATGTCGACCTATTGTCCCTGTCGACCTAATGCATGTCAACCTTCCATGGTCGACCTAATGACTGTCGACCTAAGTTGTGCCTATCCAACGACCCATACCCTGGTGAATATAGCTCTTTTAGGGAAACATTTTCCACAATTTCTAGAAATAAATGACATACAGATGGAGCAACTCTAATCGTGGCTCCGTCTGTGCCTGGGCGCGCCCGCACGTACATTTACTAGAATTGGAGCGTCTCTCTAACACTGTGAGGATTATTGTATGTGGAAGCAGGTGGGTAATTACTAACCCAGCAATAAAGATGACCTCACTTGTACATGATTAAAGAAATCCATAAAACGACTGGAGTTGAGAACTGCTTATCTAGAGAATAAATTAGGGTCCCGTATAAAAAAGCAGCTGCTTTCGGTGCAAATAGGCTTAGTGCTCTACTCCTGATTTAGAATTTTGTCCCCATAGTCTATTGGAAATACAAAACAATCAGTGCGATTGCTGCCTGAGTCACTAAGACATAGGTCTATGTGGTCTTTCTACACATGTGGGCCTATTAGGAGTGCAAGACCAATACTGAATACCAGTTACTATTACACCTCTAGAGTACCAGCATGAATACGGGGGCCTGGTTCTGAGTTGCACGCACTTACAATGGCAGACTCAGTGGAGTGTTATTTTTCTTCTGTGAATGTATCCAAGTCTCATTGAGCATGCGCCTCCAGATAGTATGTGAACAGAGTGCACAGAATTTTGTCTGAGGAGTACGGTATACGCACTTTCTCAGAAATGTGTTGAACGTGTACTGTAGTAGTCATTTCTGGGGGATGACAGGGAGTGGCTTAGTGCTCACATGTATATGTTAGTATTTTGGGCAAGGAAGTAGCTACAATAGGTGCAGGCAGTGTGGTTACTATAGGGCCCAGGTCGCCTGTGGGACCTACCCCGCCCCAATGCATGTGCCTGTGTGACTGAGCCACAGGATGGATGAGTTTGGCTACATCCGTAGCTGTTTTTAGCAAACTGTGCATTTAGTGAACATATTTATCTTTTGTGTATATCCCTACAATTCTGAATTGGATGGATCTTGTCCATTTACACATGTGAAATGGGTGATTCTGGAAGTCAACTCGGCAGTAACTGGGTGCACTGGGACTCCCCGTGAGGCAGTTCGACGCAGCCTCTCACTGAGAATGTAATGGCACACAATTCAGGTTGGACAATGGATCAGACCCAATTGCTTAGCAGGCAAATCTTGAAAATTGGTATGTAACTTTATAACCTGGGTCCAGGCCCCCCTAAGCCTCAGGGCCCCATAGCAATGGCACCCCTTGCACCCACTACAGTTACACCCATGCTAGCACATCTACACATATCAAGCTGTACTATATAGTTTTATTAACATTTATTTGCACTTTCAGTTATTTTAGATTTTTGTTATAGTCTTCCATTGACAGAAATGAGGAACACACCAATGTATGGTGAGGTCATTTACTGAAGAAAAAAACAACAACTTGCATGTGTTCAGCTTTCAGTACTGTAGTAGCCGTATTGCACCTGTAGTTGCAGTATACTGTACTACAGCTCATCTGTAAGTGCGAACAGCTGGTGACATGGATCTGAGAGGACAGTCTGTCGTCTCCACCTCCTGCAAGCTGATATGTGCATGTGAGTTGGAACCTGCCTGACTTTTGCAGTGCGTGTGGACTTAGCATAGCATTAGCATGAAACTTATGCTAATTACTTTCATTAGATACAATTTACACTTTTAATAAGATGTGGTTCTTTGACTTGCTAGTGTTGCTTCGGAATAGTCTTACTGATATTTTAAAGCCTTTGAATAAGGCTGCAGGGAGGCTTTATCTATCACATCAGGTTTTATTTAGGCAGTTTAAAAAAGTGCACCTATCTTTTACACACAGGGCAGGCGGCCATTTTTTGGGCAGGTATGCAATCTATCAAATTACTGGACACTTGTGACATCACAGCTGCACAAGGAAGAGTTGAACATAAATTAGTTTCCCCCGCACAATACTCATTTTCATACCTCACCTGAATACAAAAAAAAGACTGTGGGGTATATTTCCAGATTTTCAGTACTGGAGATGTTGCCCATAGCAGCCAATCAGATTCTACTTATCTAGCACTTTCTAGAAGATAATAGATAGAATCTGATTGGTTGCTATGGGAAACATTCCACTTCTGAAAACCCGCACTTTGGTAAATATGTCCCTATATGTGTAGATTTGGTTGCATCGAAGGCTAATGACTCCCTAACCTTAGAGAGTAAGTCGCGCGCAAGCATAGGCTGAGAACAGTAAGGCTATATTGCAAAGCGCAAGGGAATTTGCTGCACTGTAAAAGAAACCGTTAATAAATGATAAATAAATATTCACATAAATGCAATCAAGTTATACCTAGACACAGACATGTATGCATCTGTCAGGGAACTGCTAGGCTATAACTGAGGGTGCAGGGCCCAGGTTGCAGCACGGTTGCTGACCCATTATACTGTCTTTGGCTTCCGGGGTGTCTGGAACACAGTGCAACCAGTAGCCTTGCAGCAGCAGTGCTGTACTTCTTGGTGGCTGAAGCCTCACCTCCTCGGTGTGACATCATGTCACACAGGGGCTGAGCCAACAAAGGATGGCACGAAGCCTTGCTCCGGACTAAGAAGAAGTGTATCTTGTGTGTTTTCGACCATTGGTGCAATGGCGTAATAAGCAACGGGCAAATGGGGAATGTGACTTGGGTGCTAGTATAAAGCAGGTGCCATTTCTGGGGTTGGATTACCCTATAAAATTACTGGTGAGACCCACACCATAATGCACATGGGCAGATTGAAGGTGATGGTGGTGGTTATGGGGGCTAGTTGTGGGGGGCGATGCATACAAACCAGAGCCAGACCTGAACAGTCACAGTAAGGCTGTACCCATGGAAAGAACCTCTCTGTCTGTTTGCCTGAAGAATCTTGAAGAGACACGTGGAACCCAGCTGTACCCAGCTCCGGTATTTCAATGTGATGTTTCACGTCCTGTCAGAGAAGCCAGGATTTGGAGAGAGAGGGACAGAGAAGCCCTAGCTAAACTACTGGGTCAGGGGTATAGTGTACCAAATGGTGATGGGGAGGGATACATTATACTGAAGTAAGTACCGATGAGGGTGTAGTGTGGGCACATTATTGTAATTACTGAGGGGTGCTGTGGGGCACGTTACAGTAATGATTGATGATGATGTGTTGTTTTGGGCACATTATAATAATGACTGGCGAAAGGGAGAGTGTGAGGCACATTATAGTAATCATGAGGGCATGAATGTCTGATTCTGGGTTTCGGATGTCTCCAGACTGGTGTCAGAGATGCTGGTCCTCTGGGTATTGTTGTACTGGAAACTGGGTGTCTGGATATAGTGCTTTCGTATATAATGAGTTAGTCCTTGGTGATTACTGGAATATGGGCATAACTAGTACCAGGAGGTTGACGATACACAGAACAGGGGAGTGGAGTCTTACTCCACTGGTGGTATTCACCAGGAAGCCCAGCAAAGAACTTTGGGCTTTGTTGCACCCAGTGAGCCAGTCACGACCCCCTGCCTGGGATACCAGGTCTAGATGTTCGGGAGAGGTTTGGCTTTAGGCTGGTGGTCTAACCAGCTGGAACAGAATTGGAATGCTGACCAAGCTGGTACCGAATGATGATACTGGATACGGACTAAAGTGCAACTGGACTGGAGTTCAACCAAATGGAACCGGATTGGAGTGTAACTGGGCTGGAACTGGACTGGAGTGCAAAAGGACTGAAACCGGACTGCAGTGTAACCAGACTGGAACCTGACTGGAGTGCAAACAGACTGGAGCCGGACTGTAGTGTAACTGGACTGTAACCAGACTGGAGTCAGGGCCGTCTTTTCGTATGGGCTCAATGGGCTCTTGCCCAAGGGCCCTGGAAATATAAGGGCCCTAGGCTGATAGCTGAGGGTCCCCTCTTTCCGGGGGTACCAGATTTTTGAAAATCAGCCCTGCGGAACCGGAGATATCCGACTTGAAAGCAGTGGTCCCCATCCAAGCCTGTTAATTGCTCTTCCCAGCCAGATATCTTGGGTTCTCTCTGACTTAAGAGTTTTTCTGAGAGTATACTCTAATAGCTGGGACTCTCCCCTTTTAGTGGACACTGGCAGATTGTCTCTACTCTGCCCAGGACCAGAGATATCAGCCTTACAGCAGCCGGTCCCTGCCCCAGCTCCACACGCCCAATATGCAGTTTTATATTTTCGTTGGTGAATTGCTCTGGCTCCTGAATGCTGATCGCCAAGTGTTAGGGTCTCCTGCCCTGTGCTGCCACGTCGTCATGGCAACCGGGAGACAAGTGCTAGCGGAGTAACCTGAGCGCAGCTGATACTCCGGTTCGGGTCTTTTGCTGTGCAGTGGTTACAGGCAGGGGATCCGGTGCTGGTTTTTGTGCTCACAGTCTGTGAGGTCTGAGGGGGGCGTGGACAGCACCTGCTTTATAAGGCCTCTTCTCAGGTTAAGCAGATGCTGCTGAATCTTTGTTGGTTAGTCAGTTCCTGAAAGTTAGCCAGTACTGTGTAGCTTTGTATTTGTTGTTGCTTACTGCAAATAGGCCTGGGGATTTGGTACTACACTCTGCCAATCCAGACCTAGCAGTAAGACTGGAGTCAGTCGTTTAGCCTGCTGAGGTTCTTTTGATATTCTGTGAACCCAGCAGGTTTGTGGCTGTACTTTCAGACCTGCCTGCTTAATCCTCTCTCACTGTGCAGGGTGTCCATGTGTCAGTTTAGTGGCAGTAAGCTGTACCTGGGCCCTGCAAGTGAGAATTAGGATTATGGAGACTCTCCTTGTGTCTATTATTTCATCTCTGACCAAGGAGTTTACTGCCACACCCGTTGGTAACCCTTTAGGGTTTTGCTGTTGCCCTTAGCAACAGCATTTCGGGTTCTCTACGTATTAAAACACAACATCTTGCTTTTTCCATCTGAGCATTTCTAATACTAGGGAGACACCCAGTTTCTTAGCCTCTGGGCTTCTCTGTTCACTCTGTGTTGGTTTTGTTACCCTATCACCTTCTGTGTACGTTATGTCATATTTCCCAGTCTGTCTGTGAGTTCATTTGTTTTGCATCCCTCTCTGTTCAGACACCAGTACATTCCTGCAGGCACTGTTGTGCATAACAGTTCAAACACCAGTACATTCCTGCAGGCACTGGTGTGCATAACATATTCAGCAGCCCAATACTCCTGTTGAAATTTTGTGGGAATATGGAGCATACCCCTCAAAATACGTTGCAACAGGTGGTCGATCAGGTGCAGGTCCTGACTCGTCAATTTAATGATTTGTCCATTAAAATGCACACCTCCCAGGCCGCTGGCGGAGCTCCCGCAGCAGCAGCACCTTCAGGGGTTAAGGAGCCGAAAGTAAATCTTCCGGATCGTTTTTTTGGAGATCGCTCGCAGTTCTTTTGTTTCAAGGAGAGCTGCAAGTTATATTTCCAGCTTAGGCCTCAGTCTTCTGGGTCAGAGATTCAGCGGGTGGACATAGTGATTTCCTTGCTACAAGGAGACCCACAGGTCTGGGCATATGGGTTGCAGCCTGACTGTCCGTCGCTTAAAAGTGTTGATGCTTTTTTTACGGCACTGGGCATGTTGTATGATGACCCTGACAAGACGGCCTCAGCCGAGGCTCAGATTTCGATCCTTAAGCAAGGGCGAAGGCCAGTTGAGGTTTACTGTACGGAGTTTCGGAGGTTGGCCCATGATACCCAGTGGAATGACCCAGCCCTGAGACACCAGTACCGAAGAGGTCTTTCTAACCAGATAAAAGACCAACTGGTACAATATCCCTTGCCTGATAGCTTGGATCAGCTCATGCAGTTATCCATCCGGGTGGATAGACGGCTGAGAGAGCGTAGGCTTGAAAGGGAGACCGAGGTTTCCTTCTTTCCCAAGGGAACCTCAGACTCTGAGGAATTTTCCGAGGAGCCTATGCAGATTGGGGCTACCCGCCTCTCCTCGCGTGAGAAGACGCGGAGGAGACAGCAGGGGTTGTGTTTGTACTGTGGGAATAAGGGTCATGTGGTAGTATCATGCCCAGAAAAGCCGGAAAACTTCAGGGCCTGAGGGTGATGGGAAATATCCTGTCAGGCCAGAAGTCAGAATTTCCCAAGAAGACTTTTATCATTCCGGTGACCTTGAACAGTGGGGCCGACGGGGTTTTTATGGACCGCCAATTCGCCCTGAAACACTCTGTTTCCTTAGTACCCTTGGCGTCGGAAATTGAGATTTGTGGGTTAAACGGGGAACCATTATCCCAGGGTAAAATTACCTCTTGCACTAGCCAGATTTCTTTGCTTATTGGAGCCACACACTCTGAAAAATTGTCCTTTTATGTGACTGTCTGTACTTTTGCCCCATTGGTGTTGGGGTTACCCTGGTTAAGGGCCCACAATCCTCAATTTGACTGGGTCTCTGGGGAGATTCTTAGTTGGGGTACTGATTGTTTCAGGAGTTGCTTGAGCCTTCCAGTCAGGCTCTCGCAGCTAAGTTTGCCAGGATTGCCAGGGTGTTATGCAGATTTTGCGGACGTGTTCTCCAAAAAAGTTGCAGAGGTACTACCTCCCCATCGCCCCTATGACTGTGCCATTGATTTGTTGCCGAATGCTAAGCTTCCCAAGAGCAGGTTGTACTCCCTGTCACGTCCTGAGACTCAGGCTATGGCAGAGTACATTCAGGAGAACTTGGCTAAAGGATTTATCAGACCTTCACAGTCTCCAGTTGGGTCGGGGTTCTTCTTCGTGGGTAAAAAGGACGGTTCATTGCGACCCTGCATCGACTTCAGGGAATTGAACTGTATCACGATTAAAAACTCATACCCACTGCCTCTCATTTCGGTCTTGTTTGACCAGCTTCGTACTGCCACCATTTTTTCTAAGATTGACCTACGCGGTGCGTACAATCTAATCCGAATAAGAGAGGGGGATGAATGGAAGACTGCCTTTAATACCCACTCAGGGCATTATGAATATTTGGTGATGCCTTTTGGGCTCTGTAATGCCCCGGCAGTCTTCCAGGATTTCATGAACGATGTGCTCAGGGAATATTTGGATAGATTCTTAGTTGTATACTTAGATGACATCCTAATCTTCTCCCATTCCCTGGAGGAACATCGGAAGCATGTACGCTTAGTCCTCCAGAAACTCAGAGACCACCGGCTTGGGGCGAAGCTGGAGAAGTGCGAATTTGAAGTTCAGCAAATCGCATTTCTAAGATATATTATCTCCCCAGAAGGTTTCCAAATGGAGGGTTCCAAGGTACAGGCAGTCCTGGATTGGGTGCAGCCCACTAGTTTGAAGGCGCTTCAGCGTTTCCTGGGCTTTGCAAATTTTTATAGACGATTTATCGCTGGATTTTCGTCTATAGTGGCGCCCTTGGTGGCACTCACTAAGAAAGGGGTGGATGTTGCTCACTGGTCTCGTGAGGCCAAAGCGGCTTTTGCCCGTCTCAAAAGGGCATTTGTCTCGGCCAAGGTGCTGCGACACCCAGATCCAGAGCGTCCTTTTGTGGTGGAGGTGGATGCCTCTGAGATGGGTATTGGGGCAGTGCTCTCTCAGATGGGAGTGTCTGATAATCGCCTTCATCCCTGTGCTTACTTTTCCCGTAAATTTTCGCCTGCCGAGATGAATTATGACGTGGGTAACCGGGAATTGTTGGCTATTAAGGATGCACTCGAGGAGTGGAGACACTGGCTTGAGGGGGCTAAGTTTGTGGTCTCAATTCTCACCGACCATAAGAATTTGGCATATTTAGAGTCAGCGAAGCGTCTCAATGCCAGGCAGGCACGATGGGCTTTGTTTTTTGCTCGCTTTAATTTTTTTGATAACATATCGCCCTGGGTCAAAAAACATCAAGGCTGATGCGCTCTCGCAGAGTTTTGCTCCAATCCAGGAGACCACCGAGGAGCCGTTGCCCATTGTGTCCCCATCATGTATTAAAGTGGGCATTACCCAGGACCTCTTGTCATTAGTCCTTAGAGCACAGGAGCAGGCTCCTCCAGACCTTCCGGTAGGTCTTTTGTTTGTGCCTCCTTGGTTAAGACAGCGAGTGTTCCTGGAATTCCATGCCAAGAAGTCGGCAGGTCACCCGGGTATTGCCAGAACTCGGGAGTTGCTATCTAGGGCGGTGTGGTGGCCCTCGGTGGCTAAGGATGTGGATCAGTGGGTTCGGGCATGTGACATCTGTGCCCGAAATAAGACTCCTAGAGGGGTTCCTGTTGGCCCATTACATCCACTCTCTATTCCATCTAAGCCATGGACCCACATTTCAATGGATTTTGTTGTGGACTTGCCCAAATCCTCGGGGATGACAGCCATCTGGGTTGTCGTTGACAGGTTTTCGAAGATGGCGCACTTCGTTCCACTGGTTGGGCAGCCATCGGCCAGACGCCTGTCTGAATTATTTATGCTGCATGTTGTGCGTCTCCACGGGTTGCCACTTGATGTGGTCTCTGACCGCGGATCCCAGTTTGTGGCCAAATTCTGGAGGGCATTTTGTTCCGATCTCCAGATTTCTGTCAGCTTGTCGTCAGGCTACCATCCGCAGTCTAATGGGCAGACTGAAAGGGTGAACCAGTCCTTGGAGCAGTTCCTCAGGTGTTATGTCTCCAAGTGTCAGACTGACTGGGTTGCTCATCTGTCAATGGCGGAGTTTGCCTATAACAACGCGGCTCACTCTGCTACAGGGATCTCTCCCTTCCTTTGTGTGTATGGGCATCATCCTAAGGCCAATTCTTTTGACCCCCTGGACTCCACGCCTGGTGGTTCCTCTGTCGTTTCGGTCCTTAGAGGTATTTGGAGGAAAGTGAAGAAAGCCCTTGTGTCTGTGTCATTAGTGACCAAAAGGGTTTTTGATAAGCGGAAAAGACCCTGCAGCTTCAAATTAGGAGACTTCGTCTGGTTGTCTACCAAGAATTTGAAGTTGAGACAGCCATCTCATAAGTTAGGCCCCCGGTTCATCGGCCCTTATAAGATCACCAGGGTTATCAATCCGGTGGCATTTCAGTTAGATCTGCCCCGTTCTTTGGGTATCAATAAAACATTTCATTGTTCCCTTTTAAAACAGGCGATTAGTAATCCTTCTTCCAGAGGAAGACCTTCCCCTCTTCTGATACGTGGCCAGAGGGAGTTTGTTGTTGAAAGGATTCTTGACTCCAAGATGGTTCGGGGTCGGCTGTCATTTTTGGTGCACTGGAAGGGGTATGGCCCGGAGGAGCGGTCGTGGGTGCGCAGTTGTGATCTTCATGCCCCCAGACTGATACGCTCTTTCTTCTCGCAGTTCCCCGATAAACCCGGTGGTAGGGGTTCTTTGACCCCTCGTCAGAGGGGGGGTACTGTTAGGGTCTCCTGCCCTGTGCTGCCACGTCGTCATGGCAACCGGGAGACAAGTGCTAGCGGAGTAACCTGAGCGCAGCTGATACTCCGGTTCGGGTCTTTTGCTGTGCAGTGGTTACAGGCTGGGGATCCGGTGCTGGTTTTTGTGCTCACAGTCTGTGAGGTCTGAGGGGGGCGTGGACAGCACCTGCTTTATAAGGCCTCTTCTCAGGTTAAGCAGATGCTGCTGAATCTTTGTTGGTTAGTCAGTTCCTGAAAGTTAGCCAGTACTGTGTAGCTTTGTATTTGTTGTTGCTTACTGCAAATAGGCCTGGGGATTTGGTACTACACTCTGCCAATCCAGACCTAGCAGTAAGACTGGAGTCAGTCGTTTAGCCTGCTGAGGTTCTTTTGATATTCTGTGAACCCAGCAGGTTTGTGGCTGTACTTTCAGACCTGCCTGCTTAATCCTCTCTCACTGTGCAGGGTGTCCATGTGTCAGTTTAGTGGCAGTAAGCTGTACCTGGGCCCTGCAAGTGAGAATTAGGATTATGGAGACTCTCCTTGTGTCTATTATTCCATCTCTGACCAAGGAGTTTACTGCCACACCCGTTGGTAACCCTTTAGGGTTTTGCTGTTGCCCTTAGCAACAGCATTTCGGGTTCTCTACGTATTAAAACACAACATCTTGCTTTTTCCATCTGAGCATTTCTAATACTAGGGAGACACCCAGTTTCTTAGCCTCTGGGCTTCTCCGTTCACTCTGTGTTGGTTTTGTTACCCTATCACCTTCTGTGTACGTTATGTCATATTTCCCAGTCTGTCTGTGAGTTCATTTGTTTTGCATCCCTCTCTGTTCAGACACCAGTACATTCCTGCAGGCACTGGTGTGCATAACAGTTCAAACACCAGTACATTCCTGCAGGCACTGGTGTGCATAACACCAAGTCCCCAGTATCTCCTGATAGGTGGGACTCTCTAGTTTTTTTTATCCCATTCAAAACTATGAAACCTATTTTCAGGAACTTGAGATATCTGCAGTCAAGCCCTCCCACCGGAAAATGATGAATATTAAGCCCACTCCACTATCCACCCTCCCCTACATATTAAACACCCCCTACTACCCTGGAAGTCATGTACCCGGGCCCCTTCTTTCAGCCCAATGCCCCCTTCTACAGTTTAGCCCCATCTGTGCAGTAAAGGAGTAATTAGTAGGGATGTGCACTTGAAATTTTTCGGGTTTTGTGTTTTGGTTTTGGGTTCGGTTCCGCGGCCGTGTTTTGGGTTCGACCGCGTTTTGGCAAAACCTCACCAAATTTTTTTTGTCGGATTCGGGTGTGTTTTGGATTCGGGTGTTTTTTTCAAAAAACCCTAAAAAACAGCTTAAATCATAGAATTTGGGGGTCATTTTGATCCCAAAGTATTATTAACCTCAAAAACCATAATTTCCACTCATTTTCAGTCTATTCTGAATACCTCACACCTCACGATATTATTTTTAGTCCTAAAATTTGCACCGAGGTCGCTGGATGACTAAGCTAAGCGACCCTAGTGGCCGACACAAACACCTAGCCCATCTAGGAGTGGCACTGCAGTGTCACGCAGGATGGCCCTTCCAAAAAACACTCCCCAAACAGCACATGACGCAAAGAAGAAAAAAAGAGGCGCAATGAGGTAGCTGTGTGAGTAAGCTAAGCGACCCTAGTGGCCGACACAAACACCTGGCCCATCTAGGAGTGGCACTGCAGTGTCACGCAGGATGGCCCTTCCAAAAAACACTCCCCAAACAGCACATGACGCAAATATAAATGAAAGAAAAAAGAGGTGCAAGATGGAATTGTCCTTGGGCCCTCCCACCCACCCTTATGTTGTATAAACAGGACATGCACACTTTAACCAACCCATCATTTCAGTGACAGGGTCTGCCACACGACTGTGACTGAAATGACGGGTTGGTTTGGACCCCCACCGAAAAAGAAGCAATTAATCTCTCCTTGCACAAACTGGCTCTACAGAGGCAAGATGTCCACCTCATCATCATCCTCCGATATATCACCGTGTACATCCCGCTCCTCACAGATTATCAATTCGTCCCCACTGGAATCCACCATCTCAGCTCCCTGTGTACTTTGTGGAGGCAATTGCTGCTGGTCAATGTCTCCACGGAGGAATTGATTATAATTCATTTTAATGAACATCATCTTCTCCACATTTTCTGGAAGTAACCTCGTACGCAGATTGCTGACAAGGTGAGCGGCGGCACTAAACACTCTTTCGGAGTACACACTTGTGGGAGGGCAACTTAGGTAGAATAAAGCCAGTTTGTGCAAGGGCCTCCAAATTGCCTCTTTTTCCTGCCAGTATAAGTACGGACTGTCTGACGTGCCTACTTGGATGCGGTCACTCATATAATCCTCCACCATTCTTTCAATGGTGAGAGAATCATATGCAGTGACAGTAGACGACATGTCCGTAATCGTTGTCAGGTCCTTCAGTCCGGACCAGATGTCAGCATCAGCAGTCGCTCCAGACTGCCCTGCATCACCGCCAGCGGGTGGGCTCGGAATTCTGAGCCTTTTCCTCGCACCCCCAGTTGCGGGAGAATGTGAAGGAGGAGATGTTGACAGGTCGCGTTCCGCTTGACTTGACAATTTTCTCACCAGCAGGTCTTTGAACCCCAGCAGACTTGTGTCTGCCGGAAAGAGAGATCCAAGGTAGGTTTTAAATCTAGGATCGAGCACGGTGGCCAAAATGTAGTGCTCTGATTTCAACAGATTGACCACCCGTGAATCCTTGTTAAGCGAATTAAGGGCTCCATCCACAAGTCCCACATGCCTAGCGGAATCGCTCCCTTTTAGCTCCTCCTTCAATGTCTCCAGCTTCTTCTGCAAAAGCCTGATGAGGGGAATGACCTGACTCAGGCTGGCAGTGTCTGAACTGACTTCACGTGTGGCAAGTTCAAAAGGTTGCAGAACCTTGCACAACGTTGAAATCATTCTCCACTGCGCTTGAGACAGGTACATTCCACCTCCTATATCGTGCTCAATTGTATAGGCTTAAATGGCCTTTTGCTGCTCCTCCAACCTCTGAAGCATATAGAGGGTTGAATTCCACCTCGTTACCACTTCTTGCTTCAGATGATGGCAGGGCAGGTTCAGGCGTTTTTGGTGGTGCTCCAGTCTTCTGTACGTGGTGCCTGTACGCCGAAAGTGTCCCGCAATTCTTCTGGCCACCGACAGCATCTCTTGCACGCCCCTGTCGTTTTTTAAAAAATTCTGCACCACCAAATTCAAGGTATGTGCAAAACATGGGACGTGCTGGAATTTGCCCATATTTAATGCACACACAATATTGCTGGCGTTGTCCGATGCCACAAATCCACAGGAGAGTCCAATTGGGGTAAGCCATTCCGCGATGATCTTCCTCAGTTGCCGTAAGAGGTTTTCAGCTGTGTGCGTATTCTGGAAACCGGTGATACAAAGCGTAGCCTGCCTAGGAAAGAGTTGGCGTTTGCGAGATGCTGCTACTGGTGCCGCCGCTGCTGTTCTTGCAGCGGGAGTCCATACATCTACCCAGTGGGCTGTCACAGTCATATAGTCCTGACCCTGCCCTGCTCCACTTGTCCACATGTCCGTGGTTAAGTGGACATTGGGTACAACTGCATTTTTTAGGACACTGGTGAGTCTTTTTCTGACTTCCGTGTACATTCTCAGTATCGCCTGCCTAGAGAAGTGGAACCTAGATGGTATTTGGTAACGGGGGCACACTGCCTCAAGAAATTGTCTAGTTCCCTGTGAACTAACGGCGGATACCGGACGCACGTCTAACACCAACATAGTTGTCAAGGCCTCAGTTATCCGCTTTGCAACAGGATGACTGCTGTGATATTTCATCTTCCTCGCAAAGGACTGTTGGACAGTCAATTGCTTGGTGGAAGTAGTAAAAGTGGGCTTACGACTTCCCCTCTGGGATGACCATCGACTCCCAGCAGCAACAACAGCAGCGCCAGCAGCAGTAGGCGTTACACGCAAGGATGCATCGGAGGAATCCCAGGCAGGAGAGGACTCGTCAGAATTGCCAGTGACATGGCATGCAGGACTATTGGCATTCCTGGGGAAGGAGGAAATTGACACTGAGGGAGTTGGTGGGGTGGTTTGCGTGAGCTTGGTTACAAGAGGAAGGGATTTACTGGTCAGTGGACTGCTTCCGCTGTCGCCCAAAGTTTTTGAACTTGTCACTGACTTATTATGAATGCGCTGCAGGTGACGTATAAGGGAGGATGTTCCGAGGTGGTTAACGTCCTTACCCCTACTTATTACAGCTTGACAAAGGCAACACACGGCTTGACAAATGTTGTCCGCATTTCTGGTGAAATACTTCCACACCGAAGAGCTGATTTTTTGGGTATTTTCACCAGGCATGTCAACGGCCCTATTCCTCCCACGGACAACAGGTGTCTCCCCGGGTGCCTGACTTAAACAAACCACCTCCCCATCAGAATCCTCCTTGTCAATTTCCTCCCCAGCGCCAGCAACACCCATATCCTCCTCATCCTGGTGTACTTCAACACTGACATCTTCAATCTGACTATCAGGAACTGGACTGCGGGTGCTCCTTCCAGCACTTGCAGGGGGCGTGTAAATGGTGGAAGGCGCATGCTCTTCACGTCCAGTGTTGGGAAGGTCAGGCATCGCAACCGACACAATTGGACTCTCCTTGTGGATTTGGGATTTCGAAGAACGCACAGTTCTTTGCGGTGCTTTTGCCAGCTTGAGTCTTTTCATTTTTCTAGCGAGAGGCTGAGTGCTTCCATCCTCATGTGAAGCTGAACCACTAGCCATGAACATAGGCCAGGGCCTCAGCCGTTCCTTGCCACTCCGTGTGGTAAATGGCATATTGGCAAGTTTACGCTTCTCCTCCGACAATTTTATTTTAGATTTTGGAGTCCTTTTTTTACTGATATTTGGTGTTTTGGATTTTACATGCTCTGTACTATGACATTGGGCATCGGCCTTGGCAGACGACGTTGCTGGCATTTCATCGTCTCGGCCATGACTAGTGGCAGCAGCTTCAGCACGAGGTGGAAGTGGATCTTGATCTTTCCCTAATTTTGGAACCTCAACATTTTTGTTCTCCATATTTTAATAGGCACAACTAAAAGGCACCTCAGGTAAACAATGGAGATGGATGGATACTAGTATACTTATGGATGGACGAGCGACTGCCGACACAGAGGTAGCTACAGCCGTGGACTACCGTACTGTGTCTGCTGCTAATATAGACTGGATGATAAGGAGATGAAATTAATATATATATATATATATATATATATATATATATATATAATATCACTAGTACTGCAGCCGGACAGGTATATATATTTATTATGTAATGACTGATGACGGACCTGCTGGACACTGTTAGCTCAGCAGCACCGCAGACTGCTACAGTAAGCTACTATAGTAGTATGTATAAAGAAGAAAGAAAAAAAAAAACACGGGTAGGTGGTATACAATTATGGATGGACGAGCGACTGCCGACACAGAGGTAGCTACAGCCGTGGACTACCGTACTGTGTCTGCTGCTAATATAGACTGGATGATAATGAGATGAAATCAATATATATTATATCACACTAGTACTGCAGCCGGACAGGTAGATATATTTATTATGTAATGACTGATGACGGACCTGCTGGACACTGTCAGCTCAGCAGCACCGCAGACTGCTACAGTAAGCTACTATAGTAGTATGTATAAAGAAGAAAAAAAAAAAAACCACGGGTAGGTGGTATACAATTATGGATGGACGAGCGACTGCCGACACAGAGGTAGCTACAGCCGTGGACTACCGTACTGTGTCTGCTGCTAATATAGACTGGATGATTATGAGATGAAATCAATATATATATATATATAATATCACTAGTACTGCAGCCGGACAGGTATATATATTTATTATGTAATGACTGATGACGGACCTGCTGGACACTGTCAGCTCAGCAGCACCGCAGACTGCTACAGTAAGCTACTATAGTAGTATGTATAAAGAAGAAAGAAAAAAAAAACCACGGGTAGGTGGTATACAATTATGGATGGACGAGCGACTGCCGACACAGAGGTAGCTACAGCCGTGGACTACCGTACTGTGTCTGCTGCTAATATAGACTGGATGATAATGAGATGAAATCAATATATATATATATAATATCACTAGTACTGCAGCCGGACAGGTATATATATTTATTATGTAATGACTGATGACGGACCTGCTGGACACTGTCAGCTCAGCAGCACCGCAGACTGCTACAGTAAGCTACTATAGTAGTATGTATAAAGAAGAAAGAAAAAAAAAAAACACGGGTAGGTGGTATACAATTATGGATGGACGAGCGACTGCCGACACAGAGGTAGCTACAGCCGTGGACTACCGTACTGTGTCTGCTGCTAATATAGACTGGATGATAAGGAGATGAAATTAATATATATATATATATATATATATATAATATCACTAGTACTGCAGCCGGACAGGTATATATATTTATTATGTAATGACTGATGACGGACCTGCTGGACACTGTCAGCTCAGCAGCACCGCAGACTGCTACAGTAAGCTACTATAGTAGTATGTATAAAGAAGAAAGAAAAAAAAAACCACGGGTAGGTGGTATACAATTATGGATGGACGAGCGACTGCCGACACAGAGGTAGCTACAGCCGTGGACTACCGTACTGTGTCTGCTGCTAATATAGACTGGATGATAATGAGATGAAATCAATATATATATATATAATATCACTAGTACTGCAGCCGGACAGGTATATATATTTATTATGTAATGACTGATGACGGACCTGCTGGACACAGTCAGCTCAGCAGCACCGCAGACTGCTACAGTAAGCTACTATAGTAGTATGTATAAAGAAGAAAGAAAAGAAAAAAAACCACGGGTAGGTGGTATACAATATTATATATATATATTATATACAATTATATATATATATATATATTAAACTGGTGGTGACTGGTGGTCAGGTCACTGGTCACACTATCAGCAACTTGCAAGTAGTACTCCTAAGCAGACAATCACAATATATATTATACTGGTGGTCAGTGTGGTCACAATGGCAGTGTGGCACTCTGGCAGCAAAAGTGTGCACTGTACGTTATATGTACTCCTGAGTCCTGCTCTCAGACTCTAACTGCTCCCCACTGTCAGTGTCTCCCCCACAAGTCAGATAATATACAGTCACACTATCTATCACTTCAGCAAGTAACTAGTACTCCTCCTAATGCTCCCCAAAATTACTACTGTGTCTCTCTCTACTGTCTCACTCTCTTCTCTATAAACGGAGAGGACGCCAGCCACGTCCTCTCCCTATGAATCTCAATGCACGTGTGAAAATGGCGGCGACGCGCGGCTCCTTATATAGAATCCGAGTCTCGCGATAGAATCCGAGCCTCGCGAGAATCCGACAGCGGGATGATGACGTTCGGGCGCGCTCGGGTTAACCGAGCAAGGCGGGAAGATCCGAGTCGCTCGGCCCCGTGTAAAAAAACATGAAGTTCGGGCGGGTTCGGATTCCGAGGAACCGAACCCGCTCATCCCTAGTAATTAGCAGAAATTACTGCTCCAGGTCCTACATGCTGAGTGGAAGATAGAACACCCCCTACCGCCCGCGGGAAATCAAATTTGCCTCTGATAGAACCCCCCACCCCTACTGCTGCAGGATGGGTAGGGGCCCCTGTGCATTCCTGTGCCCAGGGGCCTACACTGCTGTTAAGAATGCCCTGACTGGAGTACAGCCTGACTGAAGCCGAACTGGAGTGTAATCGGACTGGAATAATGCTTGCATAGCAGGGTTTCCACAGTGATACTCAGAACCGAGGCTAGAGTCTCACTAAGGTAGTGCAGCTGCACTTCTTACACTGCTATGTGACTATGGAACTGGCACCATAGTCCTGTGAAGCAGGAAGCTTTATACCCTCAAGTGAATCTGGATTGGCTACATGAATCAACTGACTCACAACCTGACCAGCATTGGTCTGATCCCGGTCAGGTGGCCTGAAGCAAAATGGCACCATCCACACCTCATGTCCCGACAGGACAGATTCACGGGGATTGCTGCAGGAGCATGACACAGTCTATTCTCTGCCCTGTGCCCTGCCACTGACCACCCCTGATGACAGTGGTGTGACCAAACAGAGCACTCACCGTAGGGACAAGCGAACCCTCACATTTGGCCAGACAGGTAAATAGCCATGACAGTACTCCTCCCCTTTCGGGTGGCCACCGGACACCTTTTTGGCTTATGTGGGAATTTGTTGTGAAAAGCCCATATGAGACAGGGCGCATTGACATCAGGCGCCTTCACTTAACATCTTTCCTCAGAGCCATAGTTCTTTCAACAATCAAAAATTGCAAACTGCCGAACCTGCAATGGGAATCCAAGATTGTTGCCATCGCAAATTCAGTACCTCTCTGTGTCTTGACCTTGGGAGCTGGGGGCAAAGTGGTACGGAAGCGGTTTACAACTAGCGGCTTGAGGAGAGAAATGTGGAAGGAGTTTGGAATACGTAAATGGGATGGTAACTTGAGTTTGACAGCCACTGGGTTGATCACCTTCACAACAGGAAAAGGTCCAATGAACTTGGATGCATATTTTATAGAGGTAACATGAAGCTTGAGATTACAGGTGGATAACCAGACCAAATCACCCTGATTAACACATGGCACCACTTAACATTTCCTGTCTACAAATCTCTTATACTGAGAATGAACAGAAGAAACCAATCTGTGCGCAACAGGATCACTTTTAAATGTATTGTTTTATTAATAATCCAAAATATGGATAGAAAAATAAAAATAAGAATATGGATAAAATATATAAATATATATATAATGCTTCAGGAGTGACCACACAAAGAAAATTATATATATTAAAACAATTTAACACAACCAGATTCTAAACCATCTGGATCATATGAAAAAAAACCCGTAAAGATATCACAGTAGTTAAAATCTGAACTCTTGGTATATTAATCAAAATGGAATCCCTAAATAAAATCACAATACAGTGCACTGATTCAATAATTCTAAAACGTCCACATAGGCTGGCCAGCCTGTAATTAAATAGGGTGTATTTCACCCAAGGGTTCTCCAAGAGGATCAGTTATTTGGTCTCTGACATAATACTGTGATTAAAATGAAGAAAGGATCACCATAAAGTAGGTCATCTGTATACCAACCAAATGAATGCCGTCAGTATATAACGAGTGTCTCCTCTTAGCCGAGCAGTAGATATCCTCCCCGTGCCACCGATGTATGGAGCTGTTTGGTGGAGATAATTCAGCTGAATAACCGTCTCGTGCTATCTCTTGCACCCGCACTGGTTCCCTTGCTGGGATCACCCGAGACCTCCGTTATCCTTATTCCAAGTACCGGCATTCACCGTGCTGACTGGGTGCTGGCCAGACAGCACGGCTGGAAATTCCTTTATAGCCGGAGTCCAATCCACGAAGATAAACGGAGTCCCTTGCAGCGGGTTCTAGAGGTTCTATTAACCCGCAATTAGGGCAGTAGTAGCAGGCGTTCACCGTGCTGCCTGGATAGCAACCAGATATCGCGGCTGGATATTTCTTTTGTAACCAGAGTCCAATATAGAGAAATGTATGGGATCCCTTGCAGCGGGTTTTTGGTTTTATAGTTACCCAATAATTAGGGCAATTGTAAATGGTCCGAATAGAGGGGTCACTCCACAGCCGTCACCTAACGCGTTTCTCGACCATTAGCCCCGGTCGTTTCATCAGAGGTAGATAAAAGGAAGTTCCCATCTAACCATATTTAAAGCCCCAGAATAATTATCTAAATACAAACAGCTGATGACTCTAATCAAACATGTGAAACAAGTACAGGTAATGACAAGACCATGAAATTTAAACATACGTCCACACAATAGAACCAAATACCATAATACTCAGGAATGGAATGAAAAACCTATAAATACACATACCATATCCATCACTCTCTATAAATTTAAATTGAATAAATAAATAAATACACCAGTGAAGTATTATAGAAATATATATATATATATATATATATATATATATATATATATATATATAAATAATCTGTAAATATAATTTCATTAATTTTAAAGAGACTTTTTACTTAAAAAACAAATGATTATGTTAATAATAATAGTGACATTATACTTATTGTATATATTGCAATGACACCATCAGATAAATACTAAATTAATTAAATAAAGTAGATAAATAAAGTAAATAAATAAATCAGTATGTGGAGTCGACCGAGGGGAAAAAAACAGACACAATCAGGAGCGATATATTTAAACTCATCCAGAGTGTGCCTGTCAACCATCCGTCAACACCACACCCACAACCAAATATGATAACCATAATTTAACATATCATAAAATATACTATATAACCAATCCTACTAGATAAATATAAAAATAAAAAATAAAATTCTACACCTGTGCCTCTACACATATACATACACGTATCATAGTGCGCATATACAAATGCAGAAGCACATATCTTATTAAACATACAGCTATAAAATGACACTCAAATACCCATGGACCACTATGATCAAAGCTATGTTCTACAACCTAGTTCCATACTGAGTGGATGGAATAGTTCCAAGATCTTATCCTTGAGTGGTTAATACCACCCACCAGCACTCAACCTATTATACATTATTCAATTCTACTGTATCATTTAGACCTTGTGGGGATAATGTTTGTAACTGGAATATCCAAATGGCTTCCCGTTTACATAGTCTATTGTACCTATCACCCCCCCCCCCCCCTACATGTGGGCCTAACTTGCTCAATCGCTCTTACTGTGAGGCCTTTAAGGTTCCCCTTTTGACAGGCCTCACAGTAAGAGCGATTGAGCAAGTTAGGCCCACATGTAGGGGGGGTGATAGGTACAATAGACTATGTAAACGGGAAGCCTTTTGGATATTCCAGTTACAAACATTATCCCCACAAGGTCTAAATGATACAGTAGAATTGAATAATGTATAATAGGTTGAGTGCTGGTGGGTGGTATTAACCACTCAAGGATAAGATCTTGGAACTATTCCATCCACTCAGTATGGAACTAGGTTGTAGAACATAGCTTTGATCATAGTGGTCCATGGGTATTTGAGTGTCATTTTATAGCTGTATGTTTAATAAGATATGTGCTTCTGCATTTGTATATGCGCACTATGATACATGTATGTATATGTGTAGAGGCACAGGTGTAGAATTTTTTTTTTGATTTTTATATTTATCTAGTAGGATTGGTTATATAGTATATTTTATGATATGTTAAATTATGGTTATCATATTTGGTTGTGGGTGTGGTGTTGACGGATGGTTGACAGGCACACTCTGGATGAGTTTAAATATATCTCTCCTGATTGTGTCTGTTTTTTTCCCCTCGGTCGACTCCACATACTGATTTATTTATTTACTTTATTTATCTACTTTATTTAATTAATTTAGTATTTATCTGATGGTGTCATTGCAATATATACAATAAGTATAATGTCACTATTATTATTAACATAATTATTTGTTTTTTAAGTAAAAAGTCTCTTTAAAATTAATGAAATTATATTTAGAGATTTTATATATATATATATATATATATATATATATATTTATTTCTATAATACTTCACTGGTGTATTTATTTATTTATTCAATTTAAATTTATAGAGAGTGATGGATATGGTATGTGTATTTATAGGTTTTTCATTCCATTCCTGAGTATTATGGTATTTGGTTCTATTGTGTGGACGTATGTTTAAATTTCATGGTCTTGTCATTACCTGTACTTGTTTCACATGTTTGATTAGAGTCATCAGCTGTTTGTATTTAGATAATTATTCTGGGGCTTTAAATATGGTTAGATGGGAACTTCCTTTTATCTACCTCTGATGAAACGACCGGGGCTAATGGTCGAGAAACGCGTTAGGTGACGGCTGTGGAGTGACCCCTCTATTCGGACCATTTACAATTGCCCTAATTATTGGGTAACTATAAAACCAAAAACCCGCTGCAAGGGATCCCATACATTTCTCTATATTGGACTCTGGTTACAAAAGAAATATCCAGCCGCGATATCTGGTTGCTATCCAGGCAGCACGGTGAATGCCTGCTACTACTGCCCTAATTGCGGGTTAATAGAACCTCTAGAACCCGCTGCAAGGGACTCCGTTTATCTTCGTGGATTGGACTCCGGCTATAAAGGAATTTCCAGCCTTGCTGTCTGGCCAGCACCCAGTCAGCACGGTGAATGCCGGTACGTGGAATACGGATAATGGAGGTCTCGGGTGATCCCAGCAAGGGAACCAGTGCGGGTGCAAGAGATAGCACGAGACGGTTATTCAGCTGAATTATCTCCACCAAACAGCTCCATACATCGGTGGCACGGGGAGGATATCTACCGCTCGGCTAAGAGGAGACACTCGTTATATACTGACGGCATTCATTTGGTTGGTATACAGATGACCTACTTTATGGTGATCCTTTCTTCATTTTAATCACAGTATTATGTCAGAGACCAAATAACTGATCCTCTTGGAGAACCCTTGGGTGAAATACACCCTATTTAATTACAGGCTGGCCAGCCTATGTGGACGTTTTATAATTATTGAATCAGTGCACTGTATTGTGATTTTATTTAGGGATTCCATTTTGATTAATATACCAAGAGTTCAGATTTTAACTACTGTGATATCTTTTCGGGTTTTTTTTCATATGATCCAGATGGTTTAGAATCTGGTTGTGTTAAATTGTTTTAATATATATAATTTTCTTTGTGTGGTCACTCCTGAAGCATTATATATATTTATATATTTTATCCATATTCTTATTTTTATTTTTCTATCCATATTTTGGATTATTAATAAAACAATACATTTAAAAGTGATCCTGTTGCGCACAGATTGGTTTCTTCTGTTCATTTTGTTTTTTTGGGGGTCAGCAACTTTCCCCCTTCTTTACCAAATTGTGCAGCAATAGGTAGTTCTCATAGGGTTGAAGGTACGGGCGCCCATTTACCTTGCTTATACTGAGAAGATGCTCTCAATTAGGCGGTTCTGACTTGTTTCCAGATTTTTGAAAACCGTTGAATCGAGACATCGGCTGCAGGTATGGTTTGTGAGGATAAAGGTTGTAATTCCTGAATCCTGGGATGTTACCCGTGCACAATGAAAAACGGAGTGGCCTGAGAGTTAGAATGATAATGGAAGTTGTGAGTGAACTCAGCCCAAGGCCCAGTCGTCCTGTGAAGAACATACATATAGGCCCTCATTCCGAGTTGTTCGCTCGCAAGCTGCTTTTAGCAGCTTTGCACACGCTAAGCCGCCGCCTACTGGAAGTGAATCTTAGCTTATCAAAATTGCGAACGAAAGATTAGCAAAATTGTGAATAGACAATTCTTAGCAGTTTCTGAGTAGCTCCATACTTACTCTGCAACTGCGATCAGTTCAGTCAGTTTCGTTCCTGGTTAAACGTCACAAACACACCCAGCGTTCTCCCAGACACTCCTCCGTTGCTCCAGCCACTCCCGCGTTTTTCCCAGAAACAGTAGCGTTTTTTCGCACACACCCATAAAACGGCCTGTTTCCGCCCAGAAACACCCACTTCCTGTCAATCACATTACGATCACCAGAACGTAGAAAAAACCTCGTAATGCCGTGAGTAAATACCTAACTGCATAGCAAATTTACTTGGCGCAGTCGCACTGCGGACATTGTGCATGCGCATTAGCGACTAATCGCTCCGTTGCGAGAAAAATATAACGAACAAACAACTCGGAATGACCCCCATAGGCATAAAAGAAGGTCTCCAAATCCTGATTAACTCTCTCCATCTGACCATTGGATTGTGGATGGTATGCAGTGGAAAATTTAAGTTAAATCTGTAGTGCCGAACACAGAGCCCTCCAGAACCTGGCCACAAACTGCACGCCTCTATCTGAGAAAAACTCAGAGGGTAATCCATGGAGTCTGAATATCTCCCGAATGAAAAGTGAAGCTAACAGGGGTGCAGATGGTAGACCTGTTAGAGGAATAAAATGCACCATTTTTGAAAACCGGTCTACAACAACCCATACTGTGTTAAATCCCTGTAAAGGTGGCAGGTCAGAGATAAAATTCATGGAAATGTGCGTTCATGGTTAATGGGGAACTGGAAGAGGTTGAAGTAGCCTGGGAGGCAACTTCCTGGGTGACTTATGCTGGGCGCACTTGATACAGGCTGCAACGAAAGCCTTCTTCATGGAAGGCCACGAATGGGAGCATTGGAGGAATATAAGTGTCTTTTGGACTCCAATATGTCTGGAGAACTTTGATGCATGGACCCAGGTTAGGAGACTTTTACGCAATTTTGTCTCAACGTAAGATCTTCCTACTGGAGGAGTTAAGGTAGTTTGCAGAGACATGAAAGCGGATGGGCCCAGAATGGGTTGCTGGTTGTTGGTAGGTTTGATCTACTAGGGCTCAAGAGAACGTGACAAAGCATCCGCCTTAAGATTTCGTGTACCTGGATGATAATGTAACTTGTAATTGAACCTCGAGAAAAACATAGCCCATCGGGCTTGGCATGGATTCAAACAATGAGCATCCTTGAGATAGTGAAGATTTTTATAATCTGTCAGGATAGTGATTGGGAAACAAGCTCCTTCGAGTAAGTAACGCCATTCCTCAAGAGCTTTTTTGATGGTGAGTAGTTCCTGATCGCCTATGGTGTAGTTCCTTTCGGCTGGAAGGAATTTCTGCAAAACCCCCCACAAGGATGACGTTTTCCATCGTCCGATCTTTATGAAAGAATAGCTCCCACCCCAGCCGTAGATGCGTCGACCTCCAGATTAAACGGTCGAGTATTGTCCGGCTGCTTGAGAACTGGTTCTGACGTGAAGGCTGGTTTAAATTGTTGGAATGCAGCATCTGCTTAATCTGTCCAGAGGGTTGGATTGGCTCCCTTATGAGTAAGAGCCATGATACGAGCAGCTATGGTAGAGAAGCCTCCAATGAACTTGCGGTAGTAGTTAGGAAATGCTGTATCGCTTTAAGTGAAATTAGTTTGGTCCAGGAATGGATGACCTGTAACTTCTCTGGATCCATACGAATTTCAGTTCCTGAAATGATATATCCCAAGAAGGGACTAGACGGTACCTCAAACACACACTTCTTGATCATAGCATATAGTTGATTCTGACGAAGCCGAAGAAAAACTTCCTTAACTTGTAAGCAATGATCATGAAGGTTGGAAGAAAAGATAAGTATGCCATCCAGGTATACTACTACCCTTCTATAGAGCAGGTCCCGGAAGATCTCATTGATGAAGTGTTGGAAAATGGCGGGGGTATTACATAGTCCAGAGGGCATCACCAAATACTCGTAGTATTGAGTATTGATGGCAGTTTTCCATTTGTCAGCCTTTCGGATTCTGATGAGATTATAAACCCCCTGATGTCTAACTTGGTGAAAATCGTAGCACCTCTTACTCTATCAAACAATTCAGTAATAATGGGTAGAGGGTATTGGTTCTCGATGGTGATATCATTGAGGGCATGGTAATCTATGCAAGGACGTAACCCCCATCCTTTCTCTTGACGAATAAGAACCCTGCTACCGTTGGGGATGAAGAAGGCCAGGTGAACCCTTTTTGAAGGTTTTCCTTGATATAATCAGACATTGCCTGAGTATCAGGGAGTGATAATGGAAAGGTTCTACCTCAAGGTGGCGTCTTCCCAGGCACCAAATCGATGGGGTAATCCCATGCCTGATGTTGGGGTAAAATATCTGTGGCTTGTTTACTGAAGACATCGGAGAATTTGGATTAAGCTGCTAGCAGCCCAATCACTGCAGTAAAAGAAGAGCGAAGATGTAGGCAACTTTTGAAACAAGAAGGACTCCACAAAAGAGCTTGCATTGTAGACCAGTCCAGCTGAGGACTGTGGAGCCGAAGCCAGTAATAAAACAATTGTATGAGAGGATTTAAGTATCACCAAGAATGATAGAACTTCAGAATAAAGAGCTCCTATATGCAATTTCAGAGGCACGGTGCAACAGGTAACAATAGCTGCTGGAATGTGACTCCCATCCACAGCTGTGAGGGCCACCGCTCAGGGTAAGGTCAGCGTTGGTAACTGATGTTTTGTGACGTAGTCGCAAGAAATAAATTTTTTCGGCAGCACTGGTGTCTAATAAGGCGTGGAGCACTTTAGATGTCCCTTGGAATTCCAATGTAAAAGAAATTATGGCTTCTGACTTCTTGGTGGATACGGGATACTCTCCAAACTTGACCTCTCCAACACTAGTTAGGAGCGGGGGTTTCACGGATGGATGGGACAGACCCTGATCAGATGGTCAGAAGAACTACAATATAGGCAAAATTTTCACTTAGGCGTCTGAGACGTTCCTCGGGTGTTAATCGTGACCGGTTGATTTGCATTGGCTCTTCCTTGGTTGAGGTTGGAGATGGAGGATGACGCATTGGATGAGGCCTGGCTCGAGTTAACTTGTTTCTCTCCAGCTGACGCTCATGACAGCGCAGGTTAACCTTGTTGCAAAGTGAAATTAGTTGATCCAAGGTTTCAGGTGTATCTCGAGTCACCCGTTCATCCTTGATCTTATCAGCAAGACCGTTCCAGAAAGCCCACTTCAGTACATCCTCATTCCAGTTTAATTCAACAGCCAGAGTGTTAAACGGAACTACATTCTGGCCAACCGACCTCCCTCCTTGACGAATGCATAAGATATCTATTGAAACTAAAGTGGTTCTCCCTGGCTCATCGAAAAATTTTCGAAAAGCAAAAACAAAATCTTCATAATTCGATAGGAGAGAGTCGGAATTCTCCCACAATGGAGATGCCCACTTAAGCTCCGCACCAGACAGCAGAGAGATGACATAAGCTACTGGAGACCGGGCTCTGGGAAAGCAAGCTGGCTGAAGCTCAAAGTGAATTTCACTTTGGTTCAGAAAACCACAGCAGTATTTGGGATTCCCATCAAACCGGATTGAGGGAGCAGTGGAGCAAACAGAAGCCATAGCTTGTACTGGCACAGTAGGATAAGCGTGGTAATGGCTGGAGGCCGTGACATTAAGTTCTGAATAGCATCCAACCAGGACGACAGACCTTGAATGAACTGTACCAGATTCTGCTAAGACTTCTTCTGCTGATCCAGATGATCCAGCACATTCTGTGTAATACCAAGACTAGACCTGTCATCACTAGCCTAATTCATTTGGCTAGTTCCAACTGTCTGATTCTGGGTTTTGGATGTCTCCGGACTGGTGTCAGATGTTGGTCCTCTGGGTATTGTTGTACTGGATAGTGCTTTCACATAGAATGAGTTAGTCCTTAGTGATTACTAGAATATGGACAGAACTAGTACCAGAAGGTTGAGGAGACCCAGAACTGGGTCATGGAGTCTTACCCCTCTGGTGGTCTTCACCAAGAAGCCCCGAAAAGGAACTTTGGGTCCCCTGCCTTGGTTACCTGTCTAGATGTTCGGGAGAGGTTTGGCTTTATGGAATGATCATAATGAATCCGGACTGGAGTGTAACCAGACTGGAACGCAACCGGACTGGAACTGGACTGGAACCGAACTGGAGTGCAGCCGGACTGAAGTGTAACTGGATTGGAACTGGACTTGAGTGCAAATGGACTGGACCTGGAGTGGAGTTAAACCGGACTGAAACCAGACTGGAGTGCAAATGGACTGGATCCGGACTGGAGTGTAACCTTCTGTAACCGGCCTGGAGTGTAACCAGATTGGAGTACAACCGGACTGGAGTGCAATCAGACTGGAACCGGACTGGAATGTAAATAGACTGGAGTGCAAATGGACTGCAACCGGACTGGAGTGTAACCAGACTGGAGTGTAACTGGACTGGAATAATGCTTGTATAGCAGGGTTTCCATAGTGATACTCCGAATTGAGGCTTTGAGTCTCACTAAGGGAGCGCAGCTGCAATGCTCACACTGTTGTGTGACTATGGAACTGGCACCATAGTCCTGTGAAGCAGAAACCTTTATACCCTCAAGTGAATCCGGATTGGCTGCAGGAATCAGCTGACTTACAACCTGGCCAGGATTGGGCGGATCCTGGTCAGGTGACCTGAAGAAAGATGGCTTCGTCCACACCTCATGTCCCAACAGGCCAGAGTCACGGGATTCGCTGGAACCCTGTGTCCTGAAACCGACCATCTCTGGGGACAGTGATGTGGCTGAACAGAGCATTCGCTGCCAGGGGAAAAGCGCACATGCACAGTTGGCCAGACATGTAAATGCTGAGGCCTAGGCCAGGACTCCCTAGTAGCTGTGACAATAAAGTAGTACTAGAAAGGTTGTGGGACTCATCTCTCACAGCACCCCCTCTCCCAAAACCTCATTAGGTGAAGCTACTCTGAGATGCTGCCTTGCTACTGCTAGATGCACACGTATGGCTAACACCACCCAGGGCAATTTTAAAATTGTTGTTGCTTTAAAACTGTTCTTTAAAATTCTGTCTCTATACTTGTATTGGTACTAAATACACATTGGAAACCCAAATAGAGAAATTGTGAGAGCAAGGTAAAACTTCAGTATGTCTGGGATGAATACCACATGCACACACACAGACACTGTTATGTATAGAAAAATCTAACATGAATGGCTGAGGGCTGGTGGGCAGGCTACTTAGTCCCCAGAAGCTTTGGGGACTATAATAGTGTAAAAAACAATTTAGGTGCTTTTTTCTTTTTAATCCTGCCACCAGCTGAGACTGCAATGCTAGGTAACTTAAAAAAAAGAATCAGTTCTATGCAATCAGTGTAACACTTATTTTTCTGCCACCTGTCTGCGTTTATTTATTTATTTATTTATTTTTTATGGGGTCCTCTCAGAAAAGTTTTTGTCACTTGTGTGCCCCAGTCCCTGTGTATGCCCTGGGCTTAAGATTCTTTTCTTACCTATATGGTGGTTTCTCTGCATCTGAAGAGATTGGACCTCCCTGGGAAGACAGCATCTTGAGCTGGTATTCAGTACACATAGAGGACAGACCATGTGATATGAATGGAAGCAGTGGCGTAACTACTGCCCCCGCAGCCCTCGCGGTGGCTTGGGGGCGAGGGGCTGCGGGGGCGCTGCCACTGATTTAAAGCAGATTGACATGCGGACGAGCGTCCGCATGTCAATCTGCTGTCTCCTCTCCCTCCCTGCTGTAAGGAGGGACATGGAGGGAACAGCGCGCGCCTCTCCCGTGTCCCTCCTGCGTCTCCGTCTGGTCTAATAAAGGAAGTGCCGTTCGTGAGCTCTAATTGGCTCACGAACCGGCACTTCCATTATTAGACCAGACAGAGATGCAGGAGGGACACGGGAGAGGCGCGCGCTGTGCCCTCCTTGTCCCTCCTTCACAGCAGCGGGGGAGCGTGGGGGGGGGCACTGAGGGGACATATATGGCACTGGGGGGCACTGAGGGGGCATATATGGCACTGGGGGTGCACTGAGGGGGCATGTATGGCACGGGGGGCACTGAGGGGGCATATATGGCACTGGGGGGGCACTGAGGGGGCATATATGGCATTGGGGGGGCACTGAGGGGGCATATATGGCACTGAGGGGGCATATATGGCACTGGGGGGGTACTGAGGGGGCATATATGGCACTGTATGTGTACCTGGCACATGAGGGGGGGCTATATTTGGCACTGGGGGCACGTGAGCACCTGGCACTGTGGGGGAATGTCTGGCACTGGGGGCATATGTGGCACTGGGGGGGGGCTATATTTGGCACTGGGGGCATGTGAGTACCTGGCACCGTGGGGGAATATCTGGCACTGGGGACATATGTGGCACTGGGAGCACAGCCC
The DNA here is from genome assembly GCF_028390025.1 of Pseudophryne corroboree. Classification (NCBI taxonomy): domain Eukaryota; kingdom Metazoa; phylum Chordata; class Amphibia; order Anura; family Myobatrachidae; genus Pseudophryne; species Pseudophryne corroboree. The sequence goes on along the minus strand of NC_086449.1, from coordinate 115,955,275 downwards.
TAGCAACAAGCACTACCCCCTAGCAATGAGCATGACACCCAGTGCATGAAACCCCTGGCAACGAGCATGACACCCAGTGCATGAAACACCTGGCAACGAGCATGACACCCTGAGCATGAAAACCCCTGGCACCGTGCATGGAACCAAGAGCATGAAACCCCTGGCAACGAGCAGGTAATTTAAAAGTAATTAGAAGCCTTACTGTAGGACTTAATGTGTAATGGGCATTACGGTGTGTGGCATAATGTATCACGGACATTGCGGTGTGTGTCATAATGTGTCACAGGCATTACGGTGTGTGGCATACTATATCACGGGCATTGTGATATGTGGTATAATGTCTCAGGGGCATTGCAGTGTGGCATAATGTATAACGGGCATTCCGGTATGTGTCACAGGCATTACGGTGTGTGGCAAACTATATCACGGGCATTGTGATATGTGGTATAATGTCTCAGGGTCATTGCAGTGTGTGGCATAATGTATAATGGACATTGCGGTGTGTGTCATAATGTGTCAGGCATTACGGTGTGTTGTATACTATATCACGGGCATTGTGGTATGTGGTATAATGTCTCAGGGTCATTGCAGTGTGGCATAATGTATAACGGGCATTGCGGTATGTGTCAGGCATTACTGAGTGTTGTATACTATATAACGGGCATTGTGGTATGTGGTATAATGTCTCAGGGTCATTGCAGTGTGGCATAATGTATAACGGGCATTGCGGTATGTGTCAGGCATTACTGTGTGTTGTATACTATTTCACGGGCATTGTGGTATGTGGTATAATGTCTCAGGGTCGTTGCAGTGTGTGTCATAATGTGTCACAGGCATTGTATGTGCTATAATCTATCAGGAGCATTGCAGTGTGTAGCATAATGTATAACGGGCATTGCGATTCCTGTCGTCATGTGTCACAGGCATTACGGTGTGTGGCATAATGTGTCACAGGCATTACGGTGTGTGGCATAATGTGTCTGGGGCATTATGGTGTGTGCATATTGTGTCATGTGCATTATTGTGTGTGGAATAATGTCTAAGGGCCATTGCAGTATGTGGCATAATGTATACTGGGCATTACTATAAGGAGGAAAAAAGACAAATAATGTAAGGGGCATGAATCAGGATAATTTTTCTTTCCTGTGGTGGCCAATGTCTGGGCGTGCAGGTTGCAAAACTGGGGTATAAGGAAGTCTTTTCCTGCAATGCCACGCCCCTTTATGCAAAGCCACGCCCATTCCAACAAAGTCACGCCCCCTTTTTGGCGAGGCACGCCTTCGGTGCGCGCATGTTTGTCCCTTTCATAGTGCCAATTATGGGGGATGGGTGATTGGGGGGGGGGGGGGCACCGAAGAATTTTTCGGCTTGGGGGAGAAAAACTTCTAGTTACGCCACTGAATGGAAGTCATCTGTTTGCATTGTAATAATACAATATGTCATCTTCATACAACTGAGCACCCCAAGGATCCATCCCCTCTATACCTAATGCTGTGTATTTACATACACAATAGAAGGCCGGAGATCCCGTCTGCCTGGTGGTAGCACCCATGCCCACCTGTTCTATATATTGGGGGAGTTTGGGGGGGGGGGGGGGGTGTTTGTAATGTTTTATTGAAGAATTTTAATAACAGGTAATATAAATTGTCAGCAAAAATATATCATACAATACAAGCCAGGACCAAAGAAGTAATAGCGAGTACAAAAATAGTATCGATAACAATATTCCCCCTGTCATATGTAAGAAATATGACAAGAGGTGCGATATATATTAATAAGGATGCTCAGACTAGGGCATCATCATAGTCATCAAAATTTCTTCAACAATTGTCAAATAACAATAAGATTTTTTTATCTAAAGGAAGAAGACACAGGACTAGACACATGAGGGGTACATCCATTAAAATACAGTACACAACATAAGCACATATCAGTATTAATAATATAGAGATTATTCAGGATAGGATAGAGGAGTCTACAATTCACAAAAATTGAAAGAGAATACCAGTACATATAGTACAAAAATATACCATGTCCAGTAAGGATAACCTTTCCAGTGGGTGACTAACATCACAAAATGTCGAGGACGAAGCAGAGCATGATAGCATAATGACAAATGGAATAATTAGGATTGATACAACATCAAAAGATATATTTGATAATGAATACAGCATCATTAGATACAAGGAGAAGAAGGAATCCAGCCTATGATTACTAGTAAACAGGACATGCGTATGATAGGTTGTTCTATGACTCAAAGGCGGGGGGGGGGGGATTGGTCATGAAGTATGAGGCAGTAAATTGCGATAGATATTGGTTTAAGTGATCACATCCAGGGTAGATACATAGGTGCCCCATTTCAACTTGTTCAATTGATTATGAGTACTGTATGGGAGAGAGCGTGTATCACCATATATTAATTGTAAAAGTTGTGTCTTTAGTTCAAAGATAGAGGGGGATGTCCGTTTTATCCAGTAGGTTATAGTAAGGAAGGGTACAATTGCAGGCTTATGGGGGTATATAGCCCAATGTTTTAAGTTAATACAGATACACGCTAAGGGATTAATGTTCAAGTGGAGACCAAAGATAGAATTTAGAAATGTTACAACTTTACACCAGAATCTCAATATCTTGTGACATGACCAGATACTGTGGTCAAATTTAGCATTGAGCTTACTGCATTTAGTACACTCATGTGTTTCTGAGGCAACCATGTGTTTACGTTGTGCAGGCGCTATATAGAGTCTGTGAAGGGTTTTAAAATGAACTTCCTGTAAGTAGGAAGACTGAAGGAATGACATTGTGCGTCAAAATTGGTGAAATAAGGAGATGACATCTATAATATAGGGAATGTCAATTTGCCAGGAGGATACAAGATGTGTAAGGGGGAGACTGTCCTCAGTAGATTTAGGAAGAGAGTATAAGGTTCTGGTTCTAATTGTACCGAGATGTAATGAATTGATAATAGATATAACTTAAGGAATCAGTGTGGATGCTGCTAGTGCACGGGTAGGTAATGAATTAACATAGTGGCGGAGTTGCAGATATAAATAAAAATGATGTTTAGGCAAACAATATTTGGTGCACAGGTCAGAATAGGGTAAGATTTTCTCGCCTGGGTCGAAAATTTTTGTAGCCAAGTTCAGGCCACTAGCATGCCAAGATGTGAAGGTCAGATTATAAAGAGATGGAAGAAAGTTAGGACCCAAGATAGGGATGAAAGGTGTATTTTCATGTGATCTCCCTAGTTTTTTATTTATAATAAGCCAACTATTGTAAGAAAAGAATGTGGTTAAGTACGTGCTGGGGAATAAGGCCTCGAGGGGAATAAAGTAGAGCTGCCGGAGAGTACGGTTCAAAACCAATCTGTTCTATATCAAAGTTAGTGTAGGTAGATTTCTCTAGTAGCCAGTCTTGAAATATATCTAAATTGTGTGGTTAAAGAGTATTGAGAGAAATCAGGTATGTTCAGATCCCCAACCGTTTGAGAACAAGTCAATTTGAACAAGGATATTCTGGGCCTTTTGCCTCCCCAAATGAATGTTGACATGCATTTATTCAAATCTAGCATGTCCGATTTGAGGAGAGAACAGGGGAGTATTTGGAGGAAGTAATATAGTTTAAGAAATATTACACTTTTCAACACTGCAGCTCTTCTTAAGAGGGATAAGGGTAACTTGGTCTAGTTATCTAATTGTAATTTGAGTTTAGAAAAAAGAGGTGATGAGTTTGTTTTGTTGTTCTGTAGAGAGAACGAGGATCGTTATTGATTTGAACTCCTAAATATTTGATATGAGAGGATTGGAGTACAAATTGGGATAATATAGGAAGAGAGAGTAGATGCGGAGAGGGGGGTAATAGGTAATATTTCAGATTTATTAATATTCATTTTATAACCTGAGATAGGGCGAAAAGAGACAATAACGTTCATAATTGCAGGAACTGAGGAAGCGGGTGTGGTATGTTAGGTAGATTAGACTTGGGTCGACAGTGTCTAGGTCGACCACTATTGGTTGACAGTAAGTTGGTCGACATGGTTTCTAGGTCGACAGAGACTCTAGGTCGACATGTACTAGGTTGACATGAGAAAAGGACACATGAGTTTTTTTACTTTTTTTGGTGTTTTCTCCGTACAGTGGCCCTCATTCCGAGTTGTTCGCTCGCAAGCTGCTTTTAGCAGCTTTGCACACGCTAAGCCGCCGCCTACTGGGAGTGAATCTTAGCATAGTAAAATTGCGAACGAAAGATTCTCAAAATTGCGATTACACACCTCTTAGCAGTTTCTGAGTAGCTTCAAACTTACTCGGCATCTGCGATCAGTTCAGTGCTTGTCGTTCCTGGTTTGACGTCACAAACACACCCAGCGTTCGCCCAGACACTCCTCCGTTTCTTCAGCCACTCCCGCGTTTTTCCCAGAAATGGTAGCGTTTTTTCGCACACACCCATAAAACGGCCTGTTTCCGCCCAGAAACACCCACTTCCTGTCAATCACATTACGATCACCAGAACGAAGAAAAAACCGTGAGTAAAATTCCTAACTGCATAGCAAATTTACTTGGCGCAGTTGCACTGCGGACATTGCGCATGCGCATTCGCGACTAATCGCTCCGTTGTGAAAAAAAAAATAACGAGCGAACAACTCGGAATGACCCCCAGTGACCAGGACCCCCAGTTAGTGCTCGCTTCACTCGCCATGCTTCAGGCAAGGTGCCTCGCTCTGCTACCGCTGCGCTCGGCACAGGTTATCGTTCCCAATTTTAGTCCACGTGGATTGTAAAGTATGAAAAAGTTAAAATAAGAACAAAAATTTGAAAAACTCATGTTGACCTTTTGTCATGTCGACCTGGAATCTCTGTAGACCTAGAAACCATATCGACCTATTTACTGTTGACCAATAGTGGTTGACCTAGACAGTGTCGACCTACTTACTGTTGACCTAAAGACCGGATCTCGAGGAAGTTGGGTTCAATGGGGGTCATTCCGAGTTGTTCACTCGTTGCCGATTTTCGCTATGCTGCGATTTGCTGCTAAATGCGCATGCGCATGGTACGCAGAGCGCATGCGCTTAGTTATTTTACTAAAAACTTAGCAGATTTGCTGGTGTTCGTACAACGCTTTTCAGTCGCACTGCTGTTCGGTAAATGATTGACAGGAAAGGGGCATTTCTGGGCGGCAACTCAGCGTTTTCACGGCGTTGGCTAAAAAATGCAGGCGTGTCAGGGAAAAATGCGGGAGTGTCTGGAGAAACGGGGGAGTGGCTGGCCGAATGGGCGTGTTTGTGATGTCAAACCAGGAACTAAACGGACTGAGCCGATCGCAATCTGTGAGTAGGTCTGGAGCTACTCAGAAACTGCAAAGAATTATTTAGTAGCAATTCTGCTAATCTTTCGTTCGCAATTCTGCTATGCTAAGATACACTCCCAGGGGGCGGCGGCCTAGCGTGTGCAATGCTGCTAAAAGCAGCTAGCGAGCGAACAACTCGGAATGAGGGCCAATATAAATAGGAGCATGTCGTCATCAAAGATTGCTAGTTTGAGTTCCATATCAGATAGTTTGTTACCATGAAAATTTGGGGTGGATCTAAGAGCAATGGTGAGGGCTTCGATCGCAAAGGTAAATAATAGAGGGGATAAAGAGCATCCTTGGCGAGTGCCTTTACGTATAGGAAAAGAAGAAGATAGGAAATCATTGCAGGAGATTTGGGAAGAAGAATTTGTGTATATAGTTTGAATGAAAGAGATAAAAAAGGAGGAAAGCCAAAACTTTCCATTGTGGAAATCAGGTGTGGCCAATGGACGAGGTGAAAATCTTTTTCAGCATCGACCAATAACATTAGGTGTGGAGAGGAGTGCGGAGTAGATGGTGAAAATGCCTGGACGATAGCGATTACTTTTGGGATGTTAAGAACAGAATGTCTACCCCTAATAAAGCCTGTCTAGTCCTGATGGAAAATGTGAGGAAGCAGTGGATTAAGTCGATCTGCGAGAATTTTTGTAAGTAGTTTATAGTCACAATTACGTAAGGATATTGGGCGATATGATTTGGGTCTGGAGAGGTCCCTGCCAGGTTTTGGGAGGACTTTGATCATCTCTGAGTTAAAATGTAGTGGGATGGACTTATTGATTAGGTTATAATTAAAAACTGGAACTAAAAGCTGATTTTATTTTAGAAAATTTGAAAGAATTCTCCACTATATCCATCAGGACCAGGGGCCTTGGCAGGTTTAAGAGCATTAATAAGGCACGGAAACCTCTTCCATTGTAATAGGATGTAGGACAGTAGAAGTAAGGTCAGAGGAAAGCTGAGGGAAGTGAAGGGTGGACCAGATGTCTGTTGGTGGTGTGAGTTGAAGAATGGCAGGGAGTCAAAGGAGGAGGAAGGGGAGGAGTATAAGTCGGCATAGAAATCTCTCATCAATTCTGATATCTCTACATTTTACAGGGTAAGAGATCCATCTGGTAGTTTTAAGGGATGAACCATCATTGGGGACCTGGAGCTGTTCAATATCAGAGTAAGGACTTTACTACTTATATTTCCAAATTTATGATATTTATAATTGGAGATAAATTGATATGTATCAGTCATGGCTTGTAAAAGGTTATCAAAGTGTGTTTTTGCAGTTTGATATTTGGTCTTATTTGAGTGAGTGGGATCAGAAGTGTAAACCACATAAACGTCAGTGAGTAATTGCTGAAGCGTTATATAGTCTTGTGAAGAGTTGTTGCGTAGATTGGATTTAAAAGAAAGAATGACCCCTCTAAGTACTGAAAGAATGACCCCTCACTGTGCACTACATGAAAGTCATCCCAGGCCTTATCTAAAGAAGATTTGAAATTAGGGGATTTGGAAAGGTGAGCAGGCAATCTCCACGTTTTAAATGGGGATATTTCTCTTTGAATCTTGAAGGAGAACCATATTAAAAAGAGTGGTCAGAGAGAACAATGGGTTCTATGTTAGAGTCAATAACATGGGGGAGGAGGGCCAAGGATAAAGCAGAGTAGCGAATACGGGAAAAGGTATGGTAGGCTGCAGATTGACAAGTGAACCCTTTCAGGGTGCGATGAGTGACACGCCATACATCAGTTAGTTGTAAGGACGATAATAAGAAGGGGACTCCAAATTTGGGGAGTGTAAGTGTGGATTTGCGTGAGTGAGATCTATCAAGTTTGGGGTGTGTTACTAAATTGAGGTCTCCACATAGAATCAATGCATTGGTGGAGTGACGTGTCAGTATGCAAAGTAGTTGTCTGAAGAAGGATCTAGAGTAGACATTGGGGGCATACAGTACACTGAGCAAATTATATATGGTGTGTTAAAAATAGATACTGAGGCTATGGGGACATTCCGACCCGATTGCACGCTGCGCTTCGTCCCAGCCGTGCGATCGGATTGGACCTGTGCATGCGCTGCGCCCGCATTGTGCAGGCGCATCATTGCCCGGCGACGCCGCTAGTGAAGAAAGCGGTCGCAGCGGGGACCTCAAGAAGATTGACAGGGGGAAGGAGTTCCAGGGCGTCAACTCACCGTTTTCTGGGCATGAAGATCCGAACGCAGGCATGTCGAGGTGTTTGGAGGGTGGATGTCTGATGTCAATTCCGGGACCTGCAACGCTAGATTCATCGCACAGAGTAAGTAATTCTTACCCTGGTCTTGTTTTACACAAAACTTTTTTTGCATAGCAGGGCTGCACAAGTGATCGCAGCCTTGCTATGCAAAAAAACACTCCCCCATAAGTGGCATCTTGTTGATCGCACGGACAGCAAAAAGGAATGACCCCCCTATGACATGTCTGCCATTGGGAGAAAGAAATGTTGTCTGCACAAGCCTGAAGAGCGAACCCAGATAGAGATGACTATAGATCAAAAGACAATCACCAAATGTGTGACACTTATACCCCAATATGTACACATCTTGCAATTTTCATGCTTTAATCTCAATTAGGGATGTTGGGGGTGCTCCCTGAGAGTTAAGTTAAATTGTTTAAAAAAAAATACCAAAGAAGGTAGAAAAGAACTCTCCTACAATGGGGCACTCAAAAAAATGTTATAGTGCATGTACACCAAATGTGGGATCACAAAGTGGGGGAAGAAAAACAAAAAAATATAATGACAACATATTAAGACTTAACTTTTATTATGAATCCAAATGTAAAATTGTGTAGAGATTATGATCTCTATATTAAAAAGGCGAAATATAGACACAATACATACAATACAACATGTAACAGTTTAAAAGGTACAGGTTGTGAATAAACTCCACCGGGCCTTAGCCCTATCAGTAAAGGAGAATTATTTTATGAATGATATTCAATAACAACAGAAAGACAAGACCTCAAGGCGTGTTTCGTGGTTCTGCTGCCTCGTATGTGCTTCAGCACGTATGCAATGCTAAAGCACATACGAGGCAGCAGAACCACGAAACACGCCTTGAGGTCTTGTCTTTCTGTTGTTATTGAATATCATTCATAAAATAATTCTCCTTTATTGATAGGGCTAAGGCCCGGTGGAGTTTATTCACAACCTGTACCTTTTAAACTGTTACATGTTGTATTGTATGTATTGTGTCTATATTTCGCCTTTTTAATATAGAGATCATAATCTCTACACAATTTTACATTTGGATTCATAATAAAAGTTAAGTCTTAATATGTTGTCATTATATTTTTTTGTTTTTCTTCCCCCACTTTGTGATCCCACATTTGGTGTACATGCACTATAACATTTTTTGAGTGCCCCATTGTAGGAGAATTCTTTTCTGCCTTCTTTGGTATTTTTTTTGAAACATGTCTGCCATTGGGGTCTGAAGTAACAGTGAGAATTTCAAGAGGGAGGGATTTGGAGGCTAAAATAACTACCTCTCTAGATTTGGAATTATAGGGAGCAGAAGCTACTAGTCTCCACTTGAACATCTGGAGTTTAGCAGTTTCCGAGACTGTGAGATGGGTTTCTTGTAAACAGACAATGTCCAGCTTCTGTTTAGTTAAGTACAATAATGCCTTCTGTCTCTAGATCAGGGAATGAAAGCCACCCACGTTAAAGGAACCTACTCTAAGTCCTGACATTAGGATGTGAGTAGAAATAAGAGTAACATGATCTAATTATGGATGCAAGGGGTACACCATCTATAAGAAACAGGAGGGGATAGAACAGAAACAACAGGGAAAAACACAAGGGAGCTGACAATGACAAGGGGTACACAGAATATTCGTCAGAAGACATGGTCCACATGCCATTGAACAGAGAGGATGAGTAAATCATCCTGAACTTCTGGCAAGAAGCAATAAAAAGAAAAAATATACAATATTGCATTATAAACAAAAAAGGCACCTGAGGGGGACCGGGGCACTGCAGATGCTCTAAGGCCCTTAGCTTGACAACAATAATTCCCGAAGCTCCTTATTAACAAATCATCACAGATAATGTAAGGCAAGTATAAATAGTTGTGGGTAAGAAGAGGAGGTGAGGACCATAGAGTGCAATAAAGGTAAGTATCCTTCAAAAGGCATTAGCATTGGAGAGACCCTATATAAAAACTGATTGGATCAAAGGTGACATCTAATAAAAGCAAATCAGGATGTGATGGGGTGCTTATTATAGAGTAAGAAAAATAGTCATCTAGACAATATATCAATATCAACATAGAAAATTCCATATCAAAGTATACAAAAGGAAATGTTCATTCTTCAGGTGACACTGATGAAACAAGAGTTACTGAAAATATATGTGGAATCTGGCTTGTTATACATCAGATATGAAGGAGCGGCCCTAGTAGTGGCCCATCAGAGAAGTAGATTATGGACGTGGCGCTGGTGGGTAAGTAATATTCTCATGGTGCGCAGGCAGGTCATCCTTGAGGAATGCTAGAGCATCTTCAGGGTTAGTAAAGTCAAAATGGGTGTCAGTTGTGAAGATTCTGAGGTGGGCAGGGTAGATAAGAGAAAACTTTTTCTTTTCTGATACTAAGTGGGAACATACTGGTGAAAAAGCTTTATGAGCCCTCATAAGTTCAATAGAAAAGTCTTGAAATAGACGAATCCTCTTTCCCTCCCATATAATATCCTGTATTTTATGGGACGCCTTCCAAAAAGCAAGCTTGTGCAAATAATTCAGGAATCTGAACAGTGTGACTCTGGGTCTGGTATCCTGCAGTCTAGGTAATGGACCCATCCTATGAACTCTATTGACCACTAGATCTTTGCATTCTCCTCAATACCAAGAAGTTTGGGCAATGAGACAGATACAAATGATAATAAAACTGGGCCTTTTACTGACTATGGCAAGCCCACTACTCTAATATTGTTCCTTCTTGATCTGTTCTCAATGTCATCAAGCTTGTTCCAAAGCTGATGAATCTATCGCTGAAGCATTTTTACATCATATTGGGAGTTAGACATATCGTGGCACAGTGAGCCAATCCTGTTCTCATTATTGGAGACCCTCATGGTGAGCTGCTGCAATCGCTGCGAGATATCAGGTACAGCCTGTGCTAATAGCGGTTTCATGGTATTAGTAATTGCCTCCACAATGTCCCCATATGTTACAGGGGAATCAGGGGACCTGCGTACCTGTGGGGTGTCAGAGGCATCCAGTGTAGCTACAGAATTCTTGGAAGCCAGGGAGGGGGGAGCCAAGTCTATGTCTGGCGCCATGTTGGATTCGGTGAGGCGCATCTCCTGCCTGTCATAGCGGCTGTTAGCCGGAGGCTGGTGGGGACAAGAATGTGTCCATTGGAGGTACGAGCAGGTTAGGAGGGGGTAGCACGGGAGTTGGAGGCTACAAATATCCTTGAAAAGGTATAGGTTAGTGGGCTTCAGAGGGGAGTTGCGGACTCAAGCAGCTTCCTGCATGCAGCCGGAACTGGAAGTCCCTCTATATTGGTTTTAAATAGTTTCCTGACATTTCTTAGACTGCATACAGAGCAAGGTGAGTCCTGCATAAATGTACATTAGATTGTCAGATGGGGGTGGGTTTCTGGGGCACAGGACCCTTAGACTGCTGTGGCAGGTTGTCCTCAGGAGCAACACAGGTTAACACTTAATTTTGTATTTTCTTTCATCCCTATTGTATGTGTTGGTTCAATGTAACTCATTTCCCACCTTCACTTCTCATTACTTTACCTCTCACTACTTTATTTCTCACCTCGTTATCTCTCACTAATTTATCACTGCTGTTTTTCTGCAGCCTCTCTCACTAACTTATCTTCACTTTTTCACTATACATTTTTTCACTCTAGTGTTGCCCTGGGGTCACTCGGCTGCTTGGGTGTGGGGTGTCCCGTGCACTAGACTTGTATCCCCCAATATGTTAGCTACTTGGCCGATTAATTGGGTCACCTGGACGCAGTGGGCAAGTCGTTATTTATGGCCATAACTAAGCGAAGAACCTAGCTCAAAATGCAAAATTTTATTGCAATGATTATTATGAATCTATTGGTAGTGTTTGAATTGTGCACCTGCAACCTTGTCTTTGTATGCAGTACTGAAAGGTCTCCGCTGGGTCGCACCTTTAATTACCAGTGTGTACCCCAGGATCCATCCTCTGTACATCTGAAGTTCAACCAGAAGTTTTGGGGCAAGGCAAAATGTTATCTTCCCTGCTGAAACAATTTTGTATTATTATGCTGTACAGTATCTGCTAATTTGGCATACCATTTGTATCAGAAATATTGTTTCTTTAGCATTGGTGTCTTAATGAAAATCACTCTGCCTCAGACTCTAGCATCCACCCCACAAGTTTCTGCATCGACATCCCCCCTGCACTTCTTCAGCACCACCACCCCTGCGTCTCTCCTGCACCTCCCACCCTACATCTCTCCAGCTTCATCCCCTTTGTATCTCTCTAGCACCATCCCCATACATCTCTCTAGCACCACCACTCCTGCATCTCTCCAGCACCATCACACCCTTCATTTCTCCAGCAATCCACCAGCACCATCCCCCTCTGCGGTTCTCCAGCACCATCCCCCCTCTGCATCTTTTCACTCCAGGACTCCCTCTGCCTTTCTCCAGCTCCATCATCCTCTATGCATCTCTCAAGCACCATCCCATCTCCACAGCACCACCCCTTGCATCCCACCAACATCAGTTACTCCCCCCCCCCCCACACACACACACACACACACTTTATGTAGTTTTTATTTTATGTCCCAGTCTGACACCACTACTTTATATCTATTTCATTATTAATTTATGAATTACATTTTTCTTTCTTCCTTAGTCACTAGTACAGTCCATGCACCTTGACCCCCTCCCCCTTAATGCATATTTATTTCCTGCCCCACCCCAGTCACTGCTGTCCCACATATGTTTTCAATTTTCTGCTGCAGGCCCAGTCACAGATCCAGTGCAAGTATCCTGACCCTTTGTTTTGTTGTGGACAAGCCTGCTTACCGCTGCACATTGTCTGGTGGCGTCTATCTTGGTCACTCAGTCAGCTCCAGGTAGCGGCAGGGTCTGTCCTCCTCTGCTGCTCATATTCGCTTAAAGCTGCTATCCCTGGATGTCACTCTGGATGGAATCCTCCTGGATCCAGGCAGTGCCGTAACTAGGCATTTTAGCTTTAGCGCTGTGTGCAAGAAATGGCAGTGGCACCCCTCCTTATGCAAAATAGGGCGTGGCTTCATTTGGGAAGGGGTGTGGCCACAAAATAATACCAATTCATACTACCGTGCACAGTAGTCTCCATAATTCAAATTACGCCGCACAGTAGCGCCACTACACCAGATAGAGCCCCTTTTACACATTAGGGCAGACAGTCCCCCTTTTTACACATTACGGCAGCCAGTCCCCCTTTTTACACATTACGGCAGCCAGTCCCCCTTTATACACATTACGGCAGACAGCGTCCCCTTTTTACACATTACGGCAGATAGAGTCCACCTTTTTACACATTGCGGCAGACAGCGCCCCCCTTTTTACACACTACGGCAGACAGCGTCCCCCTTTTTACACAGTACGGCAGACAGCGTCCCCCTTTTTACACAGTACGACAGACAGCATCCCCCTTTTTACACAGTATGGCAGTGTCCCCTTTTTACACATTACATCACACAGAATAGACAGATAGATAGACAGATAGATAGATAGATAGATAGATAGATAGATAGATAGATAGATAGATAGATAGATAGATACCATCTCTCCCCACTGGCTCAGGCAGCCAGGCTTCTCGGTGCATGCAGCCAAGCAGATCACGGGCAGGGGAGAAGGAGGAGGAGGGAGGGGGACTCGGAATTGGTGGTGGCGCCGCTGCAGCTGTCCCTTTCCTTCCGCATTGGCTGGCCACCGCACTGTGAATGCTCGGATGAGGGCACAGCAGCGCCGGCCAGCCAGTGTGGAAGGAGAGGGACAGCTGCAGCGGTGCCGCTAGGAATTACATAGCGCTGCTGCGGCTCCAGTCCCCCTCCCTCCTCCTCCTCCCCTGCCCCAGAGCTGCTCCTCTCCTCTTCTCCTATGGCGTACAACAGCGCAGGCGGCTTGTAATGAGTAAATTTGACTCATTACAAGCCGCTGACATGGAATGCTGGCCGTTGCACCCTCAGGGCGACTGCACTGTGTGCCAGGCACACCTGGCACACACATAGTTACGGCTCTGGGTCCACGCTCCGCATGGGTCTGCAGTCCATTTTTCTTTGATGCTCAGATGCTCCTCCTCTTTCCCAGCAAGCCATAGGAGGCAGAGGCTGCAGTCTGGGCTGGGCAACATAGGGTGATCATTTAGTGAATCCTTTCAGAGGAAGAGTCACTTTTGATTGGCATTGAGTGCATGTGCAGGGCAGAGGTGGAACTTGTTCCCCCTCCAAATACAAATGACAGAATGCAGTTCTAAACCATTCTGGCACACTTGAACCCCAGGTAATCATTGAGGAGGGGAAGAGTGTTATCATAAATTAAGGACAATTACTTGGTTACACCTGCTGGTATGGAGGACTTTGTTTTCTCCCACAATGTAATCCATTATGCCATGGAAATCCTATGGACCAAATCATTAGAGGAAGACTCATAAATAGGTTCTGTGTGCACTGGAAAGGGAGTTAACATTATGTCATACCTAACCTTCCTCTCACCCCGCGGCCTAACCCACCCCAGCATACCTACAATCAGGATGCCAGCAGTTGAGATTCCGGCGAAAGGCATTGAGAGCGATGTTGGTATTCTGGCACTGGTGTTGTTGCCAGGGGTCGGGATTCTGCACCAGGATTTCAACTGCCGGCATCCTGACCGCCGGTACGCTAACCACATCCCCATAAAAGTTGCAGAAAGACATGTATAAAGCAATAGATTTACATTTTCTAAAAGTTCAAAACCCCCTTTAAAGACTGAAAATTGCAGAATTTCGATGGCTCATGGCAGTGGCAAACGCAGGATTTCTAGAGGGGGGTTTCCAAATACAATCCACAATGTTCCGTTGTGCGGAACATTGGAGCAAGCGGTAGAAGGCACAAGTTCCAACCCTGGACATTAATGTACACATTGGTCCTTTTATACACTGGATACTGTGTTGAACACAGTATTAATATTTAACACTATAGATGGTCTATATCTTAGGCTGTATCAAACATATTTAACTAATATAAATAAGTGGTCAGGTAAAGGTTAAACATCTGATAATGAATAAATACACAAACATTAGAGAACCATTAGGAGACAGAACTGTACTTTCTAAGCACACATTCTCCCACCTCATGGTAAAGCTCCTGTCTCTTCTTCCTGGCAGCTACTCTCTGGACCACTGCAGTGACTGAGGGTTCAGATCCACACACACACAGCAAATATGGTAGAATAAGCTATTACCACTGGGCATGTGCAGCAGCTCTGCCCCTTTAAACTGTAGCGACAGCTCTCGTAAGCGTATTATATTCTATTGCTATTGTCATAATCTGAGTCGCTGGCCAAGAGGAGAGGGGTTTCCAGGCAACCGGAAACCCCCCTGCGTTTGCCTATGCATGGTTACATCCAGAACGTTCCCTCATCTGATCTTCAATGGTCCAAAAAGATTCTTACAGTAAAACCAGATGGGCCAGACAAAGACATACAGAATGGCCCTTAATCCAGTATGAGCAGAGCCGGCCTTAGGCATACTAGGCAAATGCCTAGGGTATTTGGTATGCATAGGGGCACCAGCAGCTTCTGATGATTAAAATGATATGCGGCATGCCTATATTCTGTGTGTGACTGCGGCTGTATCTGCATACTGTAAACGCTGATTTACATACAGGACTAAAAGCAACACTTTAAAAAGACATTTCATACACTTTAAATGGAGCCGCTGCGGCTGCTATAATTAACCTTTCACCTTTATATTATTCACAAACCTTACGTACACAAAGTCGCACAGTGTACACACTCTGCGTACGTATGCCTAAAGGGCGTAGTGACTACACAGTTTGCGTACACAGGCCTGTACGCTGTTAGCACAATGCAGCAGCCCGAGTGGCTGTAAATACATCTTAATACCTTAGCAGGGAAAGGAAAACACGACACCAGATTGTATTTAAAATGCCGGGTTCCGACACCACAACATATTATTACTGAAAGGGGGTTACAATAACAAAGTAATAACATACAAAAGAATAATGGCTACAGTCAATGGTACATACTTGTTTGGATTTCGCCGTGCTGCCCCGTCTGGTCCTCGGTCATCTAGTTAGATAACTTTTAGAGTCTTGTGTGACCAGGCCTGCAGCTGGCTCCTTTTATACAATCTTCCAAAACTTAACACAATGGATACTGTAATCTCATTGTCCATTGGACACAGGGATGGTCATTTACAGTACAGGAGAGGTCATAGGTTGGTTTGAATAGGTGGGCGATGTCTGTTCAAGATGCACTTGTGGGTGGTCTCCTCTGGGTTCCTGCTGCATACCTAATGTACAGTAAATACAGTTTATATCTATATTCTGCTCCTGCACATAACTATTCACAGGATCATGCGATCTTCTGCAAACCAACACCGGAATATTACCCTTAAAATACCCTACAGCTGGATACCAAACACCACTTTATAACATTGTTCTGTCTCCTCCTATCCTGAAAGGTGAATCCCTTTGTTCTGATACCATTTAAACTGTTGTAACTTGCTGATGTGGTGCAGGGAGACTATGTGTACATTGTGCACTATTTGGATTAAATATGTAATTTGTTTTGATAGCTTTTCCATGCGCTCACAAACTCTACTGTAAATACTCATACCACGCGCTAATGCGCAGTACCGTGGGAGCGACCATACTCAAATTGCGAATATGCGCACGCACAGCAGAACAAGTACATGCACGGAGGCCATCTGTGTGTAGTTTGTACGGGATGTGTGTACTGCAATATTTTTCGACTTTGACAATACGAAATGCTACGTTGCAGTGTATTCCTGGAAATCACTGTAATGTAGCATTTTGTATGCAGATACAGCCGCAGTCACACACAGAATATAAGCATGCTGCATAAGGGACCTCATTCCGAGTCGATCGCTCACTAGCTGCTTTTAGCAGCAGTGCAAACGCTAAGCCGCCGCCCTCTGGGAGTGTATCTTAGCTTAGCAGAAGTACGAACGAAAGATTAGCAGAAGTGCGCGAAAAAAATTTCATGCCGTTTCTGAGTAGCTCCAACCTACTCCTACCTTGCGATCACTGCAGACAGTTTAGTTCCTGTTTTGACGTCACATACACGCCCTGCGTTCGGCCAGCCACTCCCCCATTTCCCCAGGCACGCCTGCGTTTGTACCTGACACGCCTGCGTTTTTTTAGCACACTCCCGGAAAACGGTCAGTTACCTCCCAGAAACGCCCCTTTCCTGTCAATCACTCCCCGATCAGCCATGCGACTGAAAAGCGCCGCTAGACCTTGTGTAAAACTGCATAGTTTTGTGTGAAAGTACTTTGCATATGCGCACTGCGGCCCATACGCATGCGCAGAAATGCCGATTTTTTGCCCGATTGCCGCTCTGCGAACTAAAGTAGCTAGCGATCAACTCGGAATGAGGGCCATCATTTTAATCAGCAGAAGCTGCTTGTGCATCCTAGCCACATAGTAATGTAAATAAGATGCATTTTCATAAACAAAAGGCGCCCAACGTTAGCAGAGCTGCCAGCTGACTCATGCCAGGCATCTCCTGCAGAACTAGGGGGCATCAGCCAAAATCTTGCCTAGGGCATCATATTGGTTAGGGCCGGCTCTGAGTATGAGCCCCTAGTTAATCTCATGGAGGAAGACATGGAGAACATGTATATACTGGAAAGTACATTTATGGAAGATGTATACTGAGTATGGATATTTTGGCAACACTGGTGGGAGAATTGTCACACAGATAATACACTTGCCCGACTGACTGCTCAATCAGTGACGGCATATTATGTACAGGAAAGCCATTTAAATCTGGTAGACAGATAGCATTCAAATGTTTGTGTTCTGTTCAGAAGAAGAGCTGACGGAAAAAATAACGTAAGTGACATGGTTGTGGATGCTGATACACAGGCAAAATCCATATTATCTGACAGTGTCTCAGGTATCAGTGAGACAATGGTAAATCAACTAACACTGGACAATGGGCCTAATTCAGACTGGATCGCTGCAGGGGCAGCAATCGCAGTCTGAATCCCTATGTTAAGTGCGCACCCCAGGAGCCCAGTGAGATGCTAAAAGCATCTCAGGGCTGCGAACGCCTCTGCCTGATTGACAGACAGAGGCGGTTGTGGGGCGGGAGGGGGCGTGCCAATGGTATTAGAATGCCATTGGCGGGGCGGGGTCCAGACAACGGAGGCATGCCCAGACTGTTGCGGGGGTGGGCCATGGTGGCTGCATGACATCACACGCAGCCGCTGCCACCGGGACGTGGCGAGTAGTGGCATACCATCGCGCAGGAGCTGCGCTGGCAGGGAGCTACTCAGGGAGTGAAAAAGCATCACTGCTGTGTAATGCATTTGCACCCTTGTAGGGGGCTAGGGCCAAACATGCAGGGTGGACTAGCCCTGTGCTGGGCGTCCCCCCGCATGTCTGAGAAACTGATCATGGATATGCTAAATTTTGCACATCTACGATCAGATCTGAATTACCCCCAATGTTTGTAATGATAGAGCAGAACAAGTAACACAGGGTTATGGCAGATAACTACTAGACAAGTTCTCCTCCCACAGGAAAATAGTTATAATGAGCAAAGGAATACAACTTTTATATCGTTACAGAATTAGCTGAAAGGTAGAAGCTTTTGGTTATTGATGCAGTGTTTATATGCTCAGCAAAGGGTCTCTGCTTGGTAAACTCAACATTATGGATCATAAATACGCTTTTATAGTTGGTTCAAGTCTTCTGGAACAAAGTTGTTGTCCACCAACACCTAGTCCTCCCAGCTTTCCCTCCTCCTGCAGGTAAAAGAGATCCACTATAAACTCTACACAAGTGATAAGCAACCTGTTATCTTTGGGGCCACTGCTCTAAACTGAGCCGTAAACAGATGTGGCCAAACACATCTTTTTGTACTTCCACACCAGCATCCTCAATTTCTATTAAGTTGTCATAATTACTTGCACTGCTCATCCCCACATTTGCAGAGGTTGCAGAATGGTGGAAGGAGGCTTTTGTATGAGTACAGCAGAGTACAGCAGAGGTTCCCAAATGTGGTCCTCAAGGCACCCCAACAGTCCAGGTATGTAGCCATGGCTCAGCACAGATGATTAAATCAAATTGACTAAGGTGCTAATTAAGTTACCTGTGGCCATGCATGGATACATTTAAAACCATTGGGGTGCCTTGAGGACCGCCTTTGGGAACCTCTGTAGTACAGTGTTAAAAATGTCATACTCACACATAGCTAACGCGGACACCCCTAGACTCTACTCAGGGATTTGTGGACACTCACTATGTTCTTCAGCCTTAGTGTTCTTTTTTTTTTTTGGGGGGGGGGGGGGCATTGATTTGTTGATTTTAAAGGTGACACCTCCTCACCTTTTTTTTTAACATTATGAAATATCTCGATTTCGGGTGCCCTGTCCTAAACTTTAGTAGATGTTGTAGTACTATCAGGACTGGCAGCAGCCACATCACTAGTGTTTGGTTGCATTCCTGCTCTTCAATCGACTGATCGTGAGCCATATCGACTCACAGGGCTTATATTATTAATATGGTGGGTGGCACAGCACCTACTGAACTTTATTGTACCTGGCCTTGAACACATGCATCTTTTTATAATTTGTCTTTGCTTTTTTATATATGTTTATATATATATACATATATTTATTTATTTATTTATTTTTAACAAATGACAACTTCACACTGCGACTCACAGAACTTATATTATTAATGCAGTGACACGGACTGTTTGAAAAATGACAGTTGTGAGCTGATTTGCCATTTATCAAACACAATGAATTTTAAATAGCTAAAACTTGTTGATAAATGGGAGTCCTAAGTAAATTGTGATCACCTGTCATCCAGTTATGTGGTGGTGGACAGGGTTGCACTTCTGTTTGTCCACATGCTTTATGATAGGCATCCAGCACCACTGGTTTTATGTGTCATCCTTGTCTTTCTGCTCCTACCCTTTAGAATGTAAGCTCTCACGGGCAGGGCCCTCTCCCCTCATGTACTTTTCCTTCTCTTACTTAGACTATCTGATGCTTATTTCAGTGTCATAACCGCTGGTGCTGCAATGTTAATATACCATTTATATACCATGTACTTGTCCTCAGGGCCGGATTAACAATGGGGCGGATGGAGCTGCAGCTCCAGGCCCCCCACTGGAAATAGGCCCACGGATCCCCTGCAGTTCAGATAGTGTTGACAGGAAAAAAAAACTTTTCTCCTGTCATCACCAATAGCATTCCCTTACTCGACTCCTGTCACGGAGAGACAGAACTCTGCCTATCCCCTCTGAAGCTGCCAACAGCTGTCACTGCCCAATGAAGCACATACCCAGGATCGAAGTAAGCTCCTCCCCCAGATCACGATAAGCTCCGCCTCCTGGTGCATCTACAGCTGTGCCCACGATTGCTCAAAGTTCTTCTCACTTGCCATCCCACCCAAGCTGTGTCTCTGTGGGACCTTTATAAACTCACTCAGCCCCCTGGTTCTTCCACTGCTGAGCCCCCTGGCCCCTGTTGCCTGAAGCCACACCCCCGGGCAGTTCTAAGCCCCGCCCACTGGACAGTACACTGCAGTGCAGTGCTCCCCGCCTGTGTGATCTGTGAGGTGTTCTGCAGCTGCGATTTTAGGTACAAAGGAGTATATGCTGTGTAGCCCTATGCCCAGGACTTTCTCACACTTAAAGTTATGTGTGCATGTTCTGTGGCCTTAATGGCATAATGTTTTAATTTATCATGCATGATAATCAATTGAATTCCGGCCAGTGTGTATACGGACACTACCTTGCGGTGTAATGTGACTATCAGACGCTGCCGTGCGGTGTAATGTAACTATCGGACACTGCCGTGCGGTGTATTGTAACTATCGGACACTACCGTGTGGTGTAATGTAACTATCGGAAGCTGCCGTGTAGTGTAATGTGACTAGGACACTACTGAGCGGTATAATGTAACTGTCGGACGCTGATGTATGGTGTAATGTGACTATCGGACGCTGCCGTGCGGTGTACTGCAACTATTGTACGCTGCCGTGCGGTGTAATGTAACTATCGGACGCTGCCGTGTGGTGAAATGTGACTATCGGACGCTGCCATGCGGTGTAATGTGACTATCGGACGCTGCCGTGTGGTGTAATGTGACTATCGGACGCTGCCGTGCGGTGTAATGTGACTATCGGACGCTGCCGTGCGGTGTAATGCAACTATTGTACGCTGCTGTGTGGTGTAATGTAACTATCGGACGCTGCCGTGTGGTGTAATGTGACTATCGGACGCTGCCGTGTGGTGTAATGCAACTATTGTACGCTGCCGTGCGGTGTAATGTAACTATCGGACGCTGCCGTGTGGTGTAATGTGACTATCGGACGCTGCCGTACGGTGTAATGCGACTATCGTACGCTGCCATGCGGTGTAATGTAACTATCGGACGCTGCCGTGCGGTGTAATGTGACTATCGGACGCTGCAGTGCGGTGTAATGTAACTATCGGACGCTGCCGTGCGGTGTAATGTAACTATCGGACGCTGCCGTGTGGTGTAATGTGACTATCGGACGCTGTCGTGCGGTGTAATGTGACTATCGGACGCTGCCGTGTGGTGTAATGTGACTATCGGACGCTGCCGTGCGGTGTAATGTGACTATCGAACGCTGCCGTGCGGTGTAATGTGACTATCGGACACTGCCGTGCGGTGTAATGTAACTATCGAACGCTGCTGTGCGGTGTAATGTAACTATTGGACGCTGACTTGCGGTGTAATGTGACTCGGACACTACTGTGCAGTGTATTGTAACTATCGGATGCTGCTGTGTGGTGTAATGTGACTATCGGACGCTGCCGTGTGGTGTAATGTGACTATCGGACGCTGCCGTGCGGTGTAATGTGACTATCGAACGCTGCCGTGCGGTGTAATGTGACTATCGGACACTGCCGTGCGGTGTAATGTAACTATCGAACGCTGCTGTGCGGTGTAATGTAACTATTGGACGCTGACTTGCGGTGTAATGTGCCTCGGACACTACTGTGCAGTGTATTGTAACTATCGGATGCTGCTGTGCAGTGTAATGTAACTATCAGCGCTGCCTTGCGGTGTAATGTGACTCGGACACTAGTGTACGGTGTAATGTAAATATCGGACGCTGCTGTGTGGTGTAATGTAAATATCGGACGCTGCTGTGTGGTGTAATGTAACTATTGGACACTACTGTGCGGTGTAATGTGACTATCGGACACTACTGTGCGGTGTAATGTCACTATTGGACGCTGCCGTGTGGTGTAATGTAACTATCGAACGCTGCTGTGCGGTGTAATGTAACTATTGGACGCTGACTTGCGGTGTAATGTGCCTCTGACACTACTGTGCAGTGTAATGTAACTATCGGATGCTGCTGTGCAGTGTAATGTAACTATCAGCGCTGCCTTGCGGTGTAATGTGACTCGGACACTAGTGTACGGTGTAATGTAAATATCGGATGCTGCCATGTGATGTAATGTGACTAGGTCACTACTGAGCAGTGTAATGTACAGTAACTGTCGGACGCTGCTGTGCGGTGTAATGTGACTCGGACACTACTGTGCGGTGTATTGTAACTATCGGACGCTGCCGTGTGGTGTATTGTAACTATCGGACGCTGCTGTGCAGTGTAATGTGACTATCGGACGCTGCCGTGCAGTGTAATGTGACTCGGACACTAGTGTACGGTGTAATGTAAATATCGGACGCTGCTGTGCGGTGTAATGTAAATATTGGACGCTGCTGTGCGGTGTAATGCAACTATCGGACGCTGCCATGCGGTGTAATGTAACTATCGGACGCTGCCGTGCGGTGTAATGTAACTATCGGACGCTGCCGTGTGGTGTAATGTGACTATCGGACGCTGCCATGCGGTGTAATGTGACTATCGGACGCTGCCGTGTGGTGTAATGTGACTATCGGATGCTGCCGTGCGGTGTAATGTGACTATCGAACGCTGCCGTGCGGTGTAATGTGACTTTTGTACACTGCCGTGCGGTGTAATGTAACTATCGAACGCTGCTGTGCGGTGTAATGTAACTATTGGACGCTGACTTGCGGTGTAATGTGACTCGGACACTACTGTGCAGTGTATTGTAACTATCGGATGCTGCTGTGTGGTGTAATGTGACTATCGGACGCTGCCGTGTGGTGTAATGTGACTATCGGACGCTGCCGTGCGGTGTAATGTGACTATCGAACGCTGCCGTGCGGTGTAATGTGACTATCGGACACTGCCGTGCGGTGTAATGTAACTATCGAACGCTGCTGTGCGGTGTAATGTAACTATTGGACGCTGACTTGCGGTGTAATGTGCCTCGGACACTACTGTGCAGTGTATTGTAACTATCGGATGCTGCTGTGCAGTGTAATGTAACTATCAGCGCTGCCTTGCGGTGTAATGTGACTCGGACACTAGTGTACGGTGTAATGTAAATATCGGATGCTGCCATGCGATGTAATGTGACTAGGTCACTACTGAGCAGTGTAATGTACAGTAACTGTCGGACGCTGCTGTGCGGTGTAATGTGACTCGGACACTACTGTGCGGTGTATTGTAACTATCGGACGCTGCCGTGTGGTGTATTGTAACTATCGTACGCTGCTGTGCAGTGTAATGTGACTATCGGACGCTGCCGTGCAGTGTAATGTGACTCGGACACTAGTGTACGGTGTAATGTAAATATCGGACGCTGCTGTGCGGTGTAATGTAAATATTGGACGCTGCTGTGCGGTGTAATGCAACTATCGGACGCTGCCGTGCGGTGTAATGTAACTATCGGACGCTGCCGTGCGGTGTAATGTAACTATTGGACACTACTGTGCGGTGTAATGTGATTATCGGACACTACTGTGCGGTGTAATGTCACTATTGGACGCTGCCGTGTGGTGTAATGTGACTATCGGACGCTGCGTGCGGTGTAATGTAACTATTGGACGCTGACTTGCAGTGTAATGTGACTCGGACACTACTGTGCAGTGTAATGTAACTATCGGATGCTGCTGTGCAGTATAATGTAACTATCAGCGCTGCCTTGCGGTGTAATGTGACTCGGACACTAGTGTACGGTGTAGTGTAAATATCGGATGCTGCCATGCGATGTAATGTGACTAGGTCACTACTGAGCAGTGTAATGTACAGTAACTGTCGGACGCTGCTGTGCGGTGTAATGTGACTCGGACACTACTGTGCGGTGTATTGTAACTATCGGACGCTGCCGTGTGGTGTATTGTAACTATCGTACGCTGCTGTGCAGTGTAATGTGACTATCGGACGCTGCCGTGCAGTGTAATGTGACTCGGACACTAGTGTACGGTGTAATGTAAATATCGGACGCTGCTGTGCGGTGTAATGTAAATATTGGACGCTGCTGTGCGGTGTAATGCAACTATCGGACGCTGCCGTGCGGTGTAATGTAACTATCGGACGCTGCCGTGCGGTGTAATGTAACTATCGGACGCTGCCGTGTGGTGTAATGGGACTATCGGACGCTGCCATGCGGTGTAATGTGACTATCGGACGCTGCCGTGTGGTGTAATGTGACTATCGGACGCTGCCGTGCGGTGTAATGTGACTATCGAACGCTGCCGTGCGGTGTAATGTGACTATCGGACACTGCCGTGCGGTGTAATGTAACTATCGAACGCTGCTGTGCGGTGTAATGTAACTATTGGACGCTGACTTGCGGTGTAATGTGACTCGGACACTACTGTGCAGTGTATTGTAACTATCGGATGCTGCTGTGTGGTGTAATGTGACTATCGGACGCTGCCGTGTGGTGTAATGTGACTATCGGACGCTGCCGTGCGGTGTAATGTGACTATCGAACGCTGCCGTGCGGTGTAATGTGACTATCGGACACTGCCGTGCGGTGTAATGTAACTATCGAACGCTGCTGTGCGGTGTAATGTAACTATTGGACGCTGACTTGCGGTGTAATGTGCCTCGGACACTACTGTGCAGTGTATTGTAACTATCGGATGCTGCTGTGCAGTGTAATGTAACTATCAGCGCTGCCTTGCGGTGTAATGTGACTCGGACACTAGTGTACGGTGTAATGTAAATATCGGATGCTGCCATGCGATGTAATGTGACTAGGTCACTACTGAGCAGTGTAATGTACAGTAACTGTCGGACGCTGCTGTGCGGTGTAATGTGACTCGGACACTACTGTGCGGTGTATTGTAACTATCGGACGCTGCTGTGTGGTGTATTGTAACTATCGTACGCTGCTGTGCAGTGTAATGTGACTATCGGACGCTGCCGTGCAGTGTAATGTGACTCGGACACTAGTGTACGGTGTAATGTAAATATCGGACGCTGCTGTGCGGTGTAATGTAAATATTGGACGCTGCTGTGCGGTGTAATGCAACTATCGGACGCTGCCGTGCGGTGTAATGTAACTATCGGACGCTGCGTGCGGTGTAATGTAACTATTGGACACTACTGTGCGGTGTAATGTGATTATCGGACACTACTGTGCGGTGTAATGTCACTATTGGACGCTGCCGTGTGGTGTAATGTGACTATCGGACGCTGCGTGCGGTGTAATGTAACTATTGGACGCTGACTTGCAGTGTAATGTGACTCGGACACTACTGTGCAGTGTAATGTAACTATCGGATGCTGCTGTGCAGTGTAATGTAACTATCAGCGCTGCCTTGCGGTGTAATGTGACTCGGACACTAGTGTACGGTGTAATGTAAATATCGGATGCTGCCATGCGATGTAATGTGACTAGGTCACTACTGAGCAGTGTAATGTACAGTAACTGTCGGACGCTGCTGTGCGGTGTAATGTGACTCGGACACTACTGTGCGGTGTATTGTAACTATCGGACGCTGCCGTGTGGTGTATTGTAACTATCGTACGCTGCTGTGCAGTGTAATGTGACTATCGGACGCTGCCGTGCGGTGTAATGTGACTATCGAACGCTGCCGTGCGGTGTAATGTGACTATCGGACACTGCCGTGCGGTGTAATGTAACTATCGAACGCTGCTGTGCGGTGTAATGTAACTATTGGACGCTGACTTGCGGTGTAATGTGCCTCGGACACTACTGTGCAGTGTATTGTAACTATCGGATGCTGCTGTGCAGTGTAATGTAACTATCAGCGCTGCCTTGCGGTGTAATGTGACTCGGACACTAGTGTACGGTGTAATGTAAATATCGGATGCTGCCATGCGATGTAATGTGACTAGGTCACTACTGAGCAGTGTAATGTACAGTAACTGTCGGACGCTGCTGTGCGGTGTAATGTGACTCGGACACTACTGTGCGGTGTATTGTAACTATCGGACGCTGCCGTGTGGTGTATTGTAACTATCGTACGCTGCTGTGCAGTGTAATGTGACTATCGGACGCTGCCGTGCAGTGTAATGTGACTCGGACACTAGTGTACGGTGTAATGTAAATATCGGACGCTGCTGTGCGGTGTAATGTAAATATTGGACGCTGCTGTGCGGTGTAATGCAACTATCGGACGCTGCCGTGCGGTGTAATGTAACTATCGGACGCTGCGTGCGGTGTAATGTAACTATTGGACACTACTGTGCGGTGTAATGTGATTATCGGACACTACTGTGCGGTGTAATGTCACTATTGGACGCTGCCGTGTGGTGTAATGTGACTATCGGACGCTGCGTGCGGTGTAATGTAACTATTGGACGCTGACTTGCAGTGTAATGTGACTCGGACACTACTGTGCAGTGTAATGTAACTATCGGATGCTGCTGTGCAGTGTAATGTAACTATCAGCGCTGCCTTGCGGTGTAATGTGACTCGGACACTAGTGTACGGTGTAATGTAAATATCGGATGCTGCCATGCGATGTAATGTGACTAGGTCACTACTGAGCAGTGTAATGTACAGTAACTGTCGGACGCTGCTGTGCGGTGTAATGTGACTCGGACACTACTGTGCGGTGTATTGTAACTATCGGACGCTGCCGTGTGGTGTATTGTAACTATCGTACGCTGCTGTGCAGTGTAATGTGACTATCGGACGCTGCCGTGCAGTGTAATGTGACTCGGACACTAGTGTACGGTGTAATGTAAATATCGGACGCTGCTGTGCGGTGTAATGTAAATATTGGACGCTGCTGTGCGGTGTAATGCAACTATCGGACGCTGCCGTGCGGTGTAATGTAACTATCGGACGCTGCCGTGCGGTGTAATGTAACTATCGGACGCTGCCGTGTGGTGTAATGTGACTATCAGACGCTGCCATGCGGTGTAATGTGACTATCGGACGCTGCCGTGTGGTGTAATGTGACTATCGGACGCTGCCGTGCGGTGTAATGTGACTATCGAACGCTGCCGTGCGGTGTAATGTGACTATTGGACACTACTGTGCGGTGTAATGTGATTATCGGACACTACTGTGCGGTGTAATGTCACTATTGGACGCTGCCGTGTGGTGTAATGTGACTATCGGACGCTGCGTGCGGTGTAATGTAACTATTGGACGCTGACTTGCAGTGTAATGTGACTCGGACACTACTGTGCAGTGTAATGTAACTATCGGATGCTGCTGTGCAGTGTAATGTAACTATCAGCGCTGCCTTGCGGTGTAATGTGACTCGGACACTAGTGTACGGTGTAATGTAAATATCGGATGCTGCCATGCGATGTAATGTGACTAGGTCACTACTGAGCAGTGTAATGTACAGTAACTGTCGGACGCTGCTGTGCGGTGTAATGTGACTCGGACACTACTGTGCGGTGTATTGTAACTATCGGACGCTGCCGTGTGGTGTATTGTAACTATCGTACGCTGCTGTGCAGTGTAATGTGACTATCGGACGCTGCCGTGCAGTGTAATGTGACTCGGACACTAGTGTACGGTGTAATGTAAATATCGGACGCTGCTGTGCGGTGTAATGTAAATATTGGACGCTGCTGTGCGGTGTAATGCAACTATCGGACGCTGCCGTGCGGTGTAATGTAACTATCGGACGCTGCCGTGCGGTGTAATGTAACTATCGGACGCTGCCGTGTGGTGTAATGTGACTATCGGACGCTGCCATGCGGTGTAATGTGACTATCGGACGCTGCCGTGTGGTGTAATGTGACTATCGGACGCTGCCGTGCGGTGTAATGTGACTATCGAACGCTGCCGTGCGGTGTAATGTGACTATTGGACACTACTGTGCGGTGTAATGTGATTATCGGACACTACTGTGCGGTGTAATGTCACTATTGGACGCTGCCGTGTGGTGTAATGTGACTATCGGACGCTGCGTGCGGTGTAATGTAACTATTGGACGCTGACTTGCAGTGTAATGTGACTCGGACACTACTGTGCAGTGTAATGTAACTATCGGATGCTGCTGTGCAGTGTAATGTAACTATCAGCGCTGCCTTGCGGTGTAATGTGACTCGGACACTAGTGTACGGTGTAATGTAAATATCGGATGCTGCCATGCGATGTAATGTGACTAGGTCACTACTGAGCAGTGTAATGTACAGTAACTGTCGGACGCTGCTGTGCGGTGTAATGTGACTCGGACACTACTGTGCGGTGTATTGTAACTATCGGACGCTGCCGTGTGGTGTATTGTAACTATCGTACGCTGCTGTGCAGTGTAATGTGACTATCGGACGCTGCCGTGCAGTGTAATGTGACTCGGAAACTAGTGTACGGTGTAATGTAAATATCGGACGCTGCTGTGCGGTGTAATGTAAATATTGGACGCTGCTGTGCGGTGTAATGCAACTATTGGACGCTGCCGTGCGGTGTAATGTGACTATCGGACGCTGCCGTGTGGTGTAATGTGACTATCGGACGCTGCCGTGCGGTGTAATGTAACTATCGGACGCTGCCGTGTGGTGTAATGTGACTATCGGACGCTGCCGTGTGGTGTAATGTGACTATCGGACGCTGCCGTGCGGTGTAATGTGACTATCGAACGCTGCCGTGCGGTGTAATGTGACTATCGGACACTGCCGTGCGGTGTAATGTAACTATCGAACGCTGCTGTGCGGTGTAATGTAACTATTGGACGCTGACTTGCGGTGTAATGTGCCTCGGACACTACTGTGCAGTGTATTGTAACTATCGGATGCTGCTGTGCAGTGTAATGTAACTATCGTACGCTGCTGTGCAGTGTAATGTGACTATCGGACGCTGCCGTGCAGTGTAATGTGACTCGGACACTAGTGTACGGTGTAATGTAAATATCGGACGCTGCTGTGCGGTGTAATGTAAATATTGGACGCTGCTGTGCGGTGTAATGCAACTATCGGACGCTGCCGTGCGGTGTAATGTAAATATTGGACGCTGCTGTGCGGTGTAATGCAACTATCGGACGCTGCCGTGCGGTGTAATGTAACTATCGGACGCTGCCGTGCGGTGTAATGTAACTATCGGACGCTGCCGTGTGGTGTAATGGGACTATCGGACGCTGCCATGCGGTGTAATGTGACTATCGGACGCTGCCGTGTGGTGTAATGTGACTATCGGACGCTGCCGTGCGGTGTAATGTGACTATCGAACGCTGCCGTGCGGTGTAATGTGACTATCGGACACTGCCGTGCGGTGTAATGTAACTATCGAACGCTGCTGTGCGGTGTAATGTAACTATTGGACGCTGACTTGCGGTGTAATGTGACTCGGACACTACTGTGCAGTGTATTGTAACTATCGGATGCTGCTGTGTGGTGTAATGTGACTATCGGACGCTGCCGTGTGGTGTAATGTGACTATCGGACGCTGCCGTGCGGTGTAATGTGACTATCGAACGCTGCCGTGCGGTGTAATGTGACTATCGGACACTGCCGTGCGGTGTAATGTAACTATCGAACGCTGCTGTGCGGTGTAATGTGACTATCGAACGCTGCCGTGCGGTGTAATGTGACTATCGGACACTGCCGTGCGGTGTAATGTAACTATCGAACGCTGCTGTGCGGTGTAATGTAACTATTGGACGCTGACATGCGGTGTAATGTGCCTCGGACACTACTGTGCAGTGTAATGTAACTATCGGATGCTGCTGTGCAGTGTAATGTAACTATCAGCGCTGCCTTGCGGTGTAATGTGACTCGGACACTAGTGTACGGTGTAATGTAAATATCGGATGCTGCCATGCGATGTAATGTGACTAGGTCACTACTGAGCAGTGTAATGTACAGTAACTGTCGGACGCTGCTGTGCGGTGTAATGTGACTCGGACACTACTGTGCGGTGTATTGTAACTATCGGACGCTG
Source organism: Pseudophryne corroboree (assembly GCF_028390025.1). Lineage (NCBI taxonomy): Eukaryota > Metazoa > Chordata > Amphibia > Anura > Myobatrachidae > Pseudophryne > Pseudophryne corroboree. The sequence goes on along the minus strand of NC_086449.1, from coordinate 115,925,493 downwards.
CCGTGTGGTGTATTGTAACTATCGTACGCTGCTGTGCAGTGTAATGTGACTATCGGACGCTGCCGTGCAGTGTAATGTGACTCGGACACTAGTGTACGGTGTAATGTAAATATCGGACGCTGCTGTGCGGTGTAATGTAAATATTGGACGCTGCTGTGCGGTGTAATGCAACTATCGGACGCTGCCGTGCGGTGTAATGTAACTATCGGACGCTGCCGTGCGGTGTAATGTAACTATCGGACGCTGCCGTGTGGTGTAATGTGACTATCGGACGCTGCCATGCGGTGTAATGTGACTATCGGACGCTGCCGTGTGGTGTAATGTGACTATCGGACGCTGCCGTGCGGTGTAATGTGACTATCGAACGCTGCCGTGCGGTGTAATGTGACTATTGGACACTACTGTGCGGTGTAATGTGATTATCGGACACTACTGTGCGGTGTAATGTCACTATTGGACGCTGCCGTGTGGTGTAATGTGACTATCGGACGCTGCGTGCGGTGTAATGTAACTATTGGACGCTGACTTGCAGTGTAATGTGACTCGGACACTACTGTGCAGTGTAATGTAACTATCGGATGCTGCTGTGCAGTGTAATGTAACTATCAGCGCTGCCTTGCGGTGTAATGTGACTCGGACACTAGTGTACGGTGTAATGTAAATATCGGATGCTGCCATGCGATGTAATGTGACTAGGTCACTACTGAGCAGTGTAATGTACAGTAACTGTCGGACGCTGCTGTGCGGTGTAATGTGACTCGGACACTACTGTGCGGTGTATTGTAACTATCGGACGCTGCCGTGTGGTGTATTGTAACTATCGTACGCTGCTGTGCAGTGTAATGTGACTATCGGACGCTGCCGTGCAGTGTAATGTGACTCGGAAACTAGTGTACGGTGTAATGTAAATATCGGACGCTGCTGTGCGGTGTAATGTAAATATTGGACGCTGCTGTGCGGTGTAATGCAACTATTGGACGCTGCCGTGCGGTGTAATGTGACTATCGGACGCTGCCGTGTGGTGTAATGTGACTATCGGACGCTGCCGTGCGGTGTAATGTAACTATCGGACGCTGCCGTGTGGTGTAATGTGACTATCGGACGCTGCCGTGTGGTGTAATGTGACTATCGGACGCTGCCGTGCGGTGTAATGTGACTATCGAACGCTGCCGTGCGGTGTAATGTGACTATCGGACACTGCCGTGCGGTGTAATGTAACTATCGAACGCTGCTGTGCGGTGTAATGTAACTATTGGACGCTGACTTGCGGTGTAATGTGACTCGGACACTACTGTGCAGTGTATTGTAACTATCGGATGCTGCTGTGTGGTGTAATGTGACTATCGGACGCTGCCGTGTGGTGTAATGTGACTATCGGACGCTGCCGTGCGGTATAATGTGACTATCGAACGCTGCCGTGCGGTGTAATGTGACTATCGGAAACTGCCGTGCGGTGTAATGTAACTATCGAACGCTGCTGTGCGGTGTAATGTAACTATTGGACGCTGACATGCGGTGTAATGTGCCTCGGACACTACTGTGCAGTGTATTGTAACTATCGGATGCTGCTGTGCAGTGTAATGTAACTATCAGCGCTGCCTTGCGGTGTAATGTGACTCGGACACTAGTGTACGGTGTAATGTAAATATTGGATGCTGCCATGCGATGTAATGTGACTAGGTCACTACTGAGCAGTGTAATGTACAGTAACTGTCGGACGCTGCTGTGCGGTGTAATGTGACTCGGACACTACTGTGCGGTGTATTGTAACTATCGGACGCTGCCGTGTGGTGTATTGTAACTATCGTACGCTGCTGTGCAGTGTAATGTGACTATCGGACGCTGCCGTGCAGTGTAATGTGACTCGGACACTAGTTTACGGTGTAATGTAAATATCGGACGCTGCTGTGCGGTGTAATGTAAATATTGGATGCTGCTGTGCGGTGTAATGCAACTATCGGACGCTGCCGTGCGGTGTAATGTAACTATCGGACGCTGCGTGCGGTGTAATGTAACTATTGGACACTACTGTGCGGTGTAATGTGATTATCGGACACTACTGTGCGGTGTAATGTCACTATTGGACGCTGCCGTGTGGTGTAATGTGACTATCGGACGCTGCGTGCGGTGTAATGTAACTATTGGACGCTGACTTGCAGTGTAATGTGACTCGGACACTACTGTGCAGTGTAATGTAACTATCGGATGCTGCTGTGCAGTGTAATGTAACTATCAGCGCTGCCTTGCGGTGTAATGTGACTCGGACACTAGTGTACGGTGTAATGTAAATATCGGATGCTGCCATGCGATGTAATGTGACTAGGTCACTACTGAGCAGTGTAATGTACAGTAACTGTCGGACGCTGCTGTGCGGTGTAATGTGACTCGGACACTACTGTGCGGTGTATTGTAACTATCGGACGCTGCCGTGTGGTGTATTGTAACTATCGTACGCTGCTGTGCAGTGTAATGTGACTATCGGACGCTGCCGTGCAGTGTAATGTGACTCGGACACTAGTGTACGGTGTAATGTAAATATCGGACGCTGCTGTGCGGTGTAATGTAAATATTGGACGCTGCTGTGCAGTGTAATGCAACTATCGGACGCTGCCGTGCGGTGTAATGTGACTATCGGACGCTGCCGTGCGGTGTAATGTAACTATCGGACGCTGCCGTGTGGTGTAATGTGACTATCGGACGCTGCCATGCGGTGTAATGTGACTATCGGACGCTGCCGTGTGGTGTAATGTGACTATCGGACGCTGCCGTGCGGTGTAATGTGACTATCGAACGCTGCCGTGCGGTGTAATGTGACTATTGGACACTACTGTGCGGTGTAGTGTGATTATCGGACACTACTGTGCGGTGTAATGTCACTATTGGACGCTGCCGTGTGGTGTAATGTGACTATCGGACGCTGCGTGCGGTGTAATGTAACTATTGGATGCTGACTTGCAGTGTAATGTGACTCGGACACTACTGTGCAGTGTAATGTAACTATCGGATGCTGCTGTGCAGTGTAATGTAACTATCAGCGCTGCCTTGCGGTGTAATGTGACTCGGACACTAGTGTACGGTGTAATGTAAATATCGGATGCTGCCATGCGATGTAATGTGACTAGGTCACTACTGAGCAGTGTAATGTACAGTAACTGTCGGACGCTGCTGTGCGGTGTAATGTGACTCGGACACTATTGTGCGGTGTATTGTAACTATCGGACGCTGCCGTGTGGTGTATTGTAACTATCGTACGCTGCTGTGCAGTGTAATGTGACTATCGGACGCTGCCGTGCAGTGTAATGTGACTCGGAAACTAGTGTACGGTGTAATGTAAATATCGGACGCTGCTGTGCGGTGTAATGTAAATATTGGACGCTGCTGTGCGGTGTAATGCAACTATGGGACGCTGCCGTGCGGTTAATGTAACTATCGGACGCTGCCGTGCGGTGTAATGTAACTATCGGACGCTGCCGTGTGGTGTAATGTGACTATCGGACGCTGCCATGCGGTGTAATGTGACTATCGGACGCTGCCGTGTGGTGTAATGTGACTATCGGACGCTGCCGTGTGGTGTAATGTGACTATCGGACGCTGCCGTGCGGTGTAATGTGACTATCGAACGCTGCCGTGCGGTGTAATGTGACTATCGGACACTGCCGTGCGGTGTAATGTAACTATCGAACGCTGCTGTGCGGTGTAATGTAACTATTGGACGCTGACTTGCGGTGTAATGTGCCTCGGACACTACTGTGCAGTGTATTGTAACTATCGGATGCTGCTGTGCAGTGTAATGTAACTATCAGCGCTGCCTTGCGGTGTAATGTGACTCGGACACTAGTGTACGGTGTAATGTAAATATCGGATGCTGCCATGCGATGTAATGTGACTAGGTCACTACTGAGCAGTGTAATGTACAGTAACTGTCGGACGCTGCTGTGCGGTGTAATGTGACTCGGACACTACTGTGCGGTGTATTGTAACTATCGGACGCTGCCGTGTGGTGTATTGTAACTATCGTACGCTGCTGTGCAGTGTAATGTGACTATCGGACGCTGCCGTGCAGTGTAATGTGACTCGGACACTAGTGTACGGTGTAATGTAAATATCGGACGCTGCTGTGCGGTGTAATGTAAATATTGGACGCTGCTGTGCGGTGTAATGCAACTATCGGACGCTGCCGTGCGGTGTAATGTAACTATCGGACGCTGCGTGCGGTGTAATGTAACTATTGGACACTACTGTGCGGTGTAATGTGATTATCGGACACTACTGTGCGGTGTAATGTCACTATTGGACGCTGCCGTGTGGTGTAATGTGACTATCGGACGCTGCGTGCGGTGTAATGTAACTATTGGACGCTGACTTGCAGTGTAATGTGACTCGGACACTACTGTGCAGTGTAATGTAACTATCGGATGCTGCTGTGCAGTGTAATGTAACTATCAGCGCTGCCTTGCGGTGTAATGTGACTCGGACACTAGTGTACGGTGTAATGTAAATATCGGATGCTGCCATGCGATGTAATGTGACTAGGTCACTACTGAGCAGTGTAATGTACAGTAACTGTCGGACGCTGCTGTGCGGTGTAATGTGACTCGGACACTACTGTGCGGTGTATTGTAACTATCGGACGCTGCCGTGTGGTGTATTGTAACTATCGTACGCTGCTGTGCAGTGTAATGCGACTATCGGACGCTGCCGTGCAGTGTAATGTGACTCGGACACTAGTGTACGGTGTAATGTAAATATCGGACGCTGCTGTGCGGTGTAATGTAAATATTGGACGCTGCTGTGCGGTGTAATGCAACTATCGGACGCTGCCGTGCGGTGTAATGTAACTATCGGACGCTGCCGTGCGGTGTAATGTAACTATCGGACGCTGCCGTGTGGTGTAATGTGACTATCGGACGCTGCCATGCGGTGTAATGTGACTATCGGACGCTGCCGTGTGGTGTAATGTGACTATCGGACGCTGCCGTGCGGTGTAATGTGACTATTGAACGCTGCCGTGCGGTGTAATGTGACTATTGGACACTACTGTGCGGTGTAATGTGATTATCGGACACTACTGTGCGGTGTAATGTCACTATTGGACGCTGCCGTGTGGTGTAATGTGACTATCGGACGCTGCGTGCGGTGTAATGTAACTATTGGACGCTGACTTGCAGTGTAATGTGACTCGGACACTACTGTGCAGTGTAATGTAACTATCGGATGCTGCTGTGCAGTGTAATGTAACTATCAGCGCTGCCTTGCGGTGTAATGTGACTCGGACACTAGTGTACGGTGTAATGTAAATATCGGATGCTGCCATGCGATGTAATGTGACTAGGTCACTACTGAGCAGTGTAATGTACAGTAACTGTCGGACGCTGCTGTGCGGTGTAATGTGACTCGGACACTATTGTGCGGTGTATTGTAACTATCGGACGCTGCCGTGTGGTGTATTGTAACTATCGTACGCTGCTGTGCAGTGTAATGTGACTATCGGACGCTGCCGTGCAGTGTAATGTGACTCGGAAACTAGTGTACGGTGTAATGTAAATATCGGACGCTGCTGTGCGGTGTAATGTAAATATTGGACGCTGCTGTGCGGTGTAATGCAACTATTGGACGCTGCCGTGCGGTTAATGTAACTATCGGACGCTGCCGTGCGGTGTAATGTAACTATCGGACGCTGCCGTGTGGTGTAATGTGACTATCGGACGCTGCCATGCGGTGTAATGTGACTATCGGACGCTGCCGTGTGGTGTAATGTGACTATCGGACGCTGCCGTGTGGTGTAATGTGACTATCGGACGCTGCCGTGCGGTGTAATGTGACTATCGAACGCTGCCGTGCGGTGTAATGTGACTATCGGACACTGCCGTGCGGTGTAATGTAACTATCGAACGCTGCTGTGCGGTGTAATGTAACTATTGGACGCTGACTTGCGGTGTAATGTGCCTCGGACACTACTGTGCAGTGTATTGTAACTATCGGATGCTGCTGTGCAGTGTAATGTAACTATCAGCGCTGCCTTGCGGTGTAATGTGACTCGGACACTAGTGTACGGTGTAATGTAAATATCGGATGCTGCCATGCGATGTAATGTGACTAGGTCACTACTGAGCAGTGTAATGTACAGTAACTGTCGGACGCTGCTGTGCGGTGTAATGTGACTCGGACACTACTGTGCGGTGTATTGTAACTATCGGACGCTGCCGTGTGGTGTATTGTAACTATCGTACGCTGCTGTGCAGTGTAATGTGACTATCGGACGCTGCCGTGCAGTGTAATGTGACTCGGACACTAGTGTACGGTGTAATGTAAATATCGGACGCTGCTGTGCGGTGTAATGTAAATATTGGACGCTGCTGTGCGGTGTAATGCAACTATCGGACGCTGCCGTGCGGTGTAATGTAACTATCGGACGCTGCGTGCGGTGTAATGTAACTATTGGACACTACTGTGCGGTGTAATGTGATTATCGGACACTACTGTGCGGTGTAATGTCACTATTGGACGCTGCCGTGTGGTGTAATGTGACTATCGGACGCTGCGTGCGGTGTAATGTAACTATTGGACGCTGACTTGCAGTGTAATGTGACTCGGACACTACTGTGCAGTGTAATGTAACTATCGGATGCTGCTGTGCAGTGTAATGTAACTATCAGCGCTGCCTTGCGGTGTAATGTGACTCGGACACTAGTGTACGGTGTAATGTAAATATCGGATGCTGCCATGCGATGTAATGTGACTAGGTCACTACTGAGCAGTGTAATGTACAGTAACTGTCGGACGCTGCTGTGCGGTGTAATGTGACTCGGACACTACTGTGCGGTGTATTGTAACTATCGGACGCTGCCGTGTGGTGTATTGTAACTATCGTACGCTGCTGTGCAGTGTAATGCGACTATCGGACGCTGCCGTGCAGTGTAATGTGACTCGGACACTAGTGTACGGTGTAATGTAAATATCGGACGCTGCTGTGCGGTGTAATGTAAATATTGGACGCTGCTGTGCGGTGTAATGCAACTATCGGACGCTGCCGTGCGGTGTAATGTAACTATCGGACGCTGCCGTGCGGTGTAATGTAACTATCGGACGCTGCCGTGTGGTGTAATGTGACTATCGGACGCTGCCATGCGGTGTAATGTGACTATCGGACGCTGCCGTGTGGTGTAATGTGACTATCGGACGCTGCCGTGCGGTGTAATGTGACTATTGAACGCTGCCGTGCGGTGTAATGTGACTATTGGACACTACTGTGCGGTGTAATGTGATTATCGGACACTACTGTGCGGTGTAATGTCACTATTGGACGCTGCCGTGTGGTGTAATGTGACTATCGGACGCTGCGTGCGGTGTAATGTAACTATTGGACGCTGACTTGCAGTGTAATGTGACTCGGACACTACTGTGCAGTGTAATGTAACTATCGGATGCTGCTGTGCAGTGTAATGTAACTATCAGCGCTGCCTTGCGGTGTAATGTGACTCGGACACTAGTGTACGGTGTAATGTAAATATCGGATGCTGCCATGCGATGTAATGTGACTAGGTCACTACTGAGCAGTGTAATGTACAGTAACTGTCGGACGCTGCTGTGCGGTGTAATGTGACTCGGACACTATTGTGCGGTGTATTGTAACTATCGGACGCTGCCGTGTGGTGTATTGTAACTATCGTACGCTGCTGTGCAGTGTAATGTGACTATCGGACGCTGCCGTGCAGTGTAATGTGACTCGGAAACTAGTGTACGGTGTAATGTAAATATCGGACGCTGCTGTGCGGTGTAATGTAAATATTGGACGCTGCTGTGCGGTGTAATGCAACTATTGGACGCTGCCGTGCGGTGTAATGTAACTATCGGACGCTGCCGTGCGGTGTAATGTAACTATCGGACGCTGCCGTGTGGTGTAATGTGACTATCGGACGCTGCCATGCGGTGTAATGTGACTATCGGACGCTGCCGTGTGGTGTAATGTGACTATCGGACGCTGCCGTGCGGTGTAATGTGACTATCGAACGCTGCCGTGCGGTGTAATGTAACTATCGAACGCTGCTGTGCGGTGTAATGTAACTATTGGACGCTGACTTGCGGTGTAATGTGACTCGGACACTACTGTGCAGTGTATTGTAACTATCGGATGCTGCTGTGTGGTGTAATGTGACTATCGGACGCTGCCGTGTGGTGTAATGTGACTATCGGACGCTGCCGTGCGGTGTAATGTGACTATCGAACGCTGCCGTGCGGTGTAATGTGACTATCGGACACTGCCGTGCGGTGTAATGTAACTATCGAACGCTGCTGTGCGGTGTAATGCAACTATCGGACGCTGCCGTGCGGTGTAATGTGCCTCGGACACTACTGTGCAGTGTATTGTAACTATCGGATGCTGCTGTGCAGTGTAATGTAACTATCAGCGCTGCCTTGCGGTGTAATGTGACTCGGACACTAGTGTACGGTGTAATGTAAATATCGGATGCTGCCATGCGATGTAATGTGACTAGGTCACTACTGAGCAGTGTAATGTACAGTAACTGTCGGACGCTGCTGTGCGGTGTAATGTGACTCGGACACTACTGTGCGGTGTATTGTAACTATCGGACGCTGCCGTGTGGTGTATTGTAACTATCGTACGCTGCTGTGCAGTGTAATGTGACTATCGGACGCTGCCGTGCAGTGTAATGTGACTCGGAAACTAGTGTACGGTGTAATGTAAATATCGGACGCTGCTGTGCGGTGTAATGTAAATATTGGACGCTGCTGTGCGGTGTAATGCAACTATTGGACGCTGCCGTGCGGTTAATGTAACTATCGGACGCTGCCGTGCGGTGTAATGTAACTATCGGACGCTGCCGTGTGGTGTAATGTGACTATCGGACGCTGCCATGCGGTGTAATGTGACTATCGGACGCTGCCGTGTGGTGTAATGTGACTATCGGACGCTGCCGTGTGGTGTAATGTGACTATCGGACGCTGCCGTGCGGTGTAATGTGACTATCGAACGCTGCCGTGCGGTGTAATGTGACTATCGGACACTGCCGTGCGGTGTAATGTAACTATCGAACGCTGCTGTGCGGTGTAATGTAACTATTGGACGCTGACTTGCGGTGTAATGTGCCTCGGACACTACTGTGCAGTGTATTGTAACTATCGGATGCTGCTGTGCAGTGTAATGTAACTATCGTACGCTGCTGTGCAGTGTAATGTGACTATCGGACGCTGCCGTGCAGTGTAATGTGACTCGGACACTAGTGTACGGTGTAATGTAAATATCGGACGCTGCTGTGCGGTGTAATGTAAATATTGGACGCTGCTGTGCGGTGTAATGCAACTATCGGACGCTGCCGTGCGGTGTAATGTAAATATTGGACGCTGCTGTGCGGTGTAATGCAACTATCGGACGCTGCCGTGCGGTGTAATGTAACTATCGGACGCTGCCGTGCGGTGTAATGTAACTATCGGACGCTGCCGTGTGGTGTAATGGGACTATCGGACGCTGCCATGCGGTGTAATGTGACTATCGGACGCTGCCGTGTGGTGTAATGTGACTATCGGACGCTGCCGTGCAGTGTAATGTGACTATCGAACGCTGCCGTGCGGTGTAATGTGACTATCGGACACTGCCGTGCGGTGTAATGTAACTATCGAACGCTGCTGTGCGGTGTAATGTAACTATTGGACGCTGACTTGCGGTGTAATGTGACTCGGACACTACTGTGCAGTGTATTGTAACTATCGGATGCTGCTGTGTGGTGTAATGTGACTATCGGACGCTGCCGTGTGGTGTAATGTGACTATCGGACGCTGCCGTGCGGTGTAATGTGACTATCGAACGCTGCCGTGCGGTGTAATGTGACTATCGGACACTGCCGTGCGGTGTAATGTAACTATCGAACGCTGCTGTGCGGTGTAATGTAACTATTGGACGCTGACTTGCGGTGTAATGTGCCTCGGACACTACTGTGCAGTGTATTGTAACTATCGGATGCTGCTGTGCAGTGTAATGTAACTATCAGCGCTGCCTTGCGGTGTAATGTGACTCGGACACTAGTGTACGGTGTAATGTAAATATCGGATGCTGCCATGCGATGTAATGTGACTAGGTCACTACTGAGCAGTGTAATGTACAGTAACTGTCGGACGCTGCTGTGCGGTGTAATGTGACTCGGACACTACTGTGCGGTGTATTGTAACTATCGGACGCTGCCGTGTGGTGTATTGTAACTATCGTACGCTGCTGTGCAGTGTAATGTGACTATCGGACGCTGCCGTGCAGTGTAATGTGACTCGGACACTAGTTTACGGTGTAATGTAAATATCGGACGCTGCTGTGCGGTGTAATGTAAATATTGGATGCTGCTGTGCGGTGTAATGCAACTATCGGACGCTGCCGTGCGGTGTAATGTAACTATCGGACGCTGCGTGCGGTGTAATGTAACTATTGGACACTACTGTGCGGTGTAATGTGATTATCGGACACTACTGTGCGGTGTAATGTCACCATTGGACGCTGCCGTGTGGTGTAATGTGACTATCGGACGCTGCGTGCGGTGTAATGTAACTATTGGACGCTGACTTGCAGTGTAATGTGACTCGGACACTACTGTGCAGTGTAATGTAACTATCGGATGCTGCTGTGCAGTGTAATGTAACTATCAGCACTGCCTTGCGGTGTAATGTGACTCGGACACTAGTGTACGGTGTAATGTAAATATCGGATGCTGCCATGCGATGTAATGTGACTAGGTCACTACTGAGCAGTGTAATGTACAGTAACTGTCGGACGCTGCTGTGCGGTGTAATGTGACTCGGACACTACTGTGCGGTGTATTGTAACTATCGGACGCTGCCGTGTGGTGTATTGTAACTATCGTACGCTGCTGTGCAGTGTAATGTGACTATCGGACGCTGCCGTGCAGTGTAATGTGACTCGGACACTAGTGTACGGTGTAATGTAAATATCGGACGCTGCTGTGCGGTGTAATGTAAATATTGGACGCTGCTGTGCAGTGTAATGCAACTATCGGACGCTGCCGTGCGGTGTAATGTAACTATCGGACGCTGCCGTGCGGTGTAATGTAACTATCAGTAGATAAAGTCAACCTTTCTGTCAAACTTGACAGTTGTTAACGCCCCCTTGCCCTAGGACCCGCCCCCTTTTAATATTAAATGATAGTGTTTTATATCGCTTAATATAAAATTAATATAAATTTATAGTGTTCGATATTAAAACGTATTAAAAATTGTCGCGTAACACCAGTCGCAGAGTGTCGCGCAACACCCCGTCGCAGTATGTCACGCAACGCGGCGCGTCAAATCAGGCGGATGAAAGATGCATATTACACAGTGTTAAAACCAGGTAGTTTTAGCGGTATTGATAAATATTATGAGTCGGTTAAAAATAAATTTAAAAGATCCGACGTAAGAAAGTGGTTACAAGAACAAGACGCCTACACGCTGCACAAGCCAGCAAGAAAAAACTATAAAAGGAACATGATTTGTGTATCGGGTATAAACCAACAGTGGCAATGCGATTTGGTCTCGCTGATAGATTTGTCAAAATACAACGATGGCGTTAAATACATATTAACAATCATCGATATATTCAGTAAGAGGGTGTGGGGTGAAAGTCTGACCGCTAAGAATGCAGCAACAGTCGCTAATGCTTTTGAAAAAATATTCCAGCGCGGTGATGTGCCGATGAAGCTACAAACCGATAATGGTAAAGAGTTTCTAAACAGAAGCCTAAAAAAGGTGTTAGAAAAATACGGTATAAAACATTTCACGACCAATAACGATGTGAAAGCGGCTGTTATAGAGCGCTTCAATAGGACTTTAAAAACACGCATGTGGCGCTATTTCACGGCAAAGAATACCTACAGATATATAGACGTTTTACAAGACTTCATACGCAGCTATAATAACACATACCATAGAACGATTAAGTGCGCTCCAAACGATGTGAATGACTCTAACGCGTTGAGTGTCTTCAAAACGACCTACGGTGATTACTTTAGAAGTAAGAAAGCCCCAGTTTGTTTAGGAATCGGTGACCACGTCCGTATTTCTAAATATAAGGACATATTTCAGAAAGGTTACGAACAGAGCTTTTCTGAGGAGATTTTTGTTGTACATAGTGTGAACACTAAAGGGATTAAACCGCTTTATAAGTTGGCAGATCTGTACGGTGAAGTTATAACAGGTAGTTTTTACCCCGAAGAGCTTCAAAGCATACCAAAAAACTATAACAGAGTTTACAAAGTGGAAAAGATTTTAAAAAATAAGACGGTCAGAGGCCGTAAATACGCGTTAGTCAAGTGGCGCGGTTACCCCGCAAAATTTAACAGTTGGGTCGCAGCATCGGTGATAAAAGACATATAAAGATCATCAGTATCTAACAAGACGAGCGATCATTTATTTCTGCAAAATGATGTATGTTGGCTTTAATAAATTCAGTTGTCTTAACCGACCGATCTATGTATTTTGACATGACATTCATATACGTCTCAACAACTTCTTTAACAATGTCTTGTTTACATTTACTACCGTGGCACACACCTTTAATGTGTTTTAACAAATATCCGGCTTTTACGCCCATGTTCTCAACATCTTCCCGTATCTTACCCAACAACGCGTAAAATTGTATTTCAGCGTCTTGGCCTAATTGTTCTGAATTTTGACATTCATCAACTATGTCGGGCGCTAGCCCTCGCGCCGGTACACAAGCATCAGCCGATGCGTGTACCAGGGCTGTCGTTGTAAAAATATTGGGCATTGATGTTACACAATCAACCGTTGTAGTATTACCAGGTATTCCTGCAACGGCTGATAATACTTCATCAGAGCTATTCTGCGGATCTTGTGTCGTTGACTCTACACAATTTGTAATAAGCTCTTGCCCATTTATGTCATCAATATCTGATATCACAGGATTACCGGCTATGTGTCTTGTTTCTGTTTCAGAGCAATCCTGTGTATCGGTAATAGTGATGACATCGGATTGCGACAATTGCTTAACATTACTTCTTGAGTCAATATTTGATAACAAACCAATGCCTGCTATGTGCCTTGTTTCTGTTTCAGAACAAACCTGTGTATCTGGAATTGTGATTACAGCGGATTGCGACAATTGCTTAACATTACTTCTTGAGAGACGCGATGCCCTCTTAACCTTTACAGTCTTTGTATTACCAGCGACACCCCGGTCTGCAGTGTTAAACGCTGTGTGTTTTGATGTTACAGCAACATCATTACTTACGCATGATACAGTTTGTAACGCGATCCTTCTCCGTTGTGGCTTATCATTTTCGGAATATGACAATTTTCTTTTCAGATCTGTAAATGTTGAATTATGACTTCTCTCATTCGTTCTTGGTCGAGCCGGCTTTCGTTTGTTCGGTACGATACAGCCGTTATGCACAGCCATAACTGATGACCTAGCAACGTTCTTATGTACAATTGCCGGCGTTACGAATTGATGGTTCTCCGCTTCAGCGGCGGTTGTGCGTTTTGATATTTTCCCGCTTGTACTAGGCCTGTGTATCTGCGAGCATGTATCACTGACTGTTGGTATCAAAGGAGCATAGCGTCTTGCTACAGCGTCATCTGTAATACATATATTATAAAATAAATATAAACGACTCTGCATGTAAATCAGTATTTAAATCACCGCATAACAATATACCATATAACAGCGTTTGATTACACACCTGCTGCTGCGAATTGATGGCTTTCCGTTTCAGCGGCGGTTGTGCGTTTTGATATTTTCCCGCTTGTACTAAGACGGTGTATTTGCGCTACTGAATCACATCCTGATGGTATCGTCGGCGCATAACGCATTGCTACAGCCTCATCTGTAATACCTATATTATAAAATAAATATAAACAAAGCTGCCTGAAAATCAGCATTTAAATCAACGCATAACAATACACCATATAACAGTATTTAACATACAAGATCTCACAGTTATTCCGACGCGCAAAGGTGAAACAGGCTGTAACAACATTAATCAGATCGAGAAAGCGCAAGCGGCACAGGGAACATGCGGTAGGTGGTCAATTGAGAAAACGCAAGCGTCACAGGGTACATGTGGTAGGAGGTCAGCACAGTGCGAGGCATGTAGATTTAGATCAATCTCCACCCCATGCATTACCGAATGACGAATCACAGGCTGACAATATTGAGCGCGATGCAAGCCCCATATATGATGATGCAGGCCGTGTTGAGTCACCCGGTAATGACGAAGGTCGGCAACATGTATACTTAGAAGCAATTAACCGCTATGAACGACAACGACCGAATTTCAGAGCCGTTGAGTACCACAATCACTATCGGTTTGTTAATTTGGATAGGGTTACATCATTTGTAGAGGGAGTTCGAGCCATTCATACGGCTATACAGGCCATGCTCGATGATGTCCTTGCGGGCGTGGATCCTGCCGACCGCGTTCAGCTTAGATTGGAGGGGGGTGGGTTACACAATGCCATCTATTCGCATCGTAAGCCGCAAGAAACATTAGACGCTGCCAGTTTTTTGAATCAGATTACAAACACGCTTCAAAGTAACGCTGAATTCTTATTATCCACAGGCTTAAGATTTGTGATCAGTATTTTTATGAACAGATCAGGGTCTGGTTTGACTGGGCGTAGTTTACAACGCCTGCCCCAAAGTTTAATAATAGATAAAAGAAAGAGATATCTCTATGACTTCAGACGCGTAGGTAATAACCTGTGTTTGGCCGCTAGCGTCTGTAAACTTCTGGATAAAGGTAACAATGCCAATGATCATGTAATACAGGAGAGAGCGATACAACTACATAAAGCTTTGAATCTGCCGCTTGATAAAGCGGTCAGCTTTAGCGATGTTGCAATTTTTGAAAATTATTTAAAAGTATCCATCAATCTCCTCTATTACAGTCAAGGGTCTTGGAAATACTACAGTGCAGACAGTCGTTACAAAGACACGATCTTTGTGCTATATCACGATTGTCACTTTTATGGGATACTCGATATCAAAGCGTTTCTTGGTGCCCGATATTACTGCGTCCGTTGTCATAGCGCTTACCATCATAGAAATAATCACGATTGTCTTTTCTTTTGTAAGGCTTGTCACAGGCCGGCTTGTATTGACGACGGTGTGACGGCTTTAAGGTGTTCGGTGTGTAGGGTATTTTGTCGATCAAACGAGTGTTTAGAGCTACACAAAGCTTTAGCTCTTGATCACAAAATATCCTGTCTTGAACATGTATATTGTGACAAGTGTTGTCTCTACAGGCGAACAGATCATAACTGCAGAGGCCTAAAGTGCCCCATTTGTAAGGTGTTCGTTGATGGGTTTTCGAACCATTTGTGCTATATACAAACCATCAAGCCGGAAGAGCCCACAAAGAAATACATCTTTTATGATTTTGAGTGTATGCAGGAGACGGGTGTGCACATACCAAACTACTGTTACGCTTTAACATTAACGGGTGAGAAAGACTGGGAGTTTAAGGGTGTTGCGTGTATCGAAGACTTTGTAAAGACGTTCATGAAACCAAAATTTGAGCATTACACATTCATAGCCCATAATGCAGGTCGCTATGATGCATATTTTGTGCTGCGCCAGCTGATTAAGGAGAAATTAAAGATTGAATTATTATCTAGAGGCGGCAACATAATGTGCATCACGGTAAAAGATTTGAAGATAAGATTTATCGACTCTTTAAATTTTTTACCCATGCGGCTTAGCAAGTTACCAAAGGCGATGGGGTTTGACGGTACCAAAGGTTATTTCCCACATTTTTTTAACACAGCTGATAACCAAAATTACATAGGAACTATGCCGTCAATAGAGTATTTTGGTCCACAATACATGATGCCTGATGAATTATCTGAGTTTACAGCTTGGTATAAACAGTGTGTACACAAACCGTTTAACTTTCAAAAAGAGCTCGTGCGATATTGTAAAGACGATGTGAAAATATTACAAAAAGCTTGTGATGCTTTCAGATCTGCTGTTATAGCCATGACAGAACAGGAGTTTCTAATAACAAAGAAAAAAAAAAAGGTTGTGGTTAAACGTCACATCGAGGCTTTTCAATTAGTCACGTTGGCGAGCGTATGCATGGCCATGTACCGGTGTAAATTTTTACAGGAAAAGACACTGGCGCTTGTACCGGGTGATAACTATCACAAGACGCAGAAGCGTTACTCAACGCCCGCCATACAGTGGTTAATGTACATAGAATACAAAGAAGGGGTGAGTATAAGACACGCTTTACAAGGGGGTGAGAAGAAAGTTGGTAAATACAGCCTGGATGGTTATGCCGTGATTAACGGCACACCAACTGCATTTGAATTCCAAGGTTGTTTTTACCACGGCTGTGGTGCTTGTTACAACGCCGATGATAAAAACAAACTGACTAAAACGACCTACGGTCAATTACACCACAAGACGCAGGTAAAGTTGCACTACCTTAAACGTTGTGGATTTCAGATACGTGAAATCTGGGGTTGTGAATGGAAGTCTATGCTAGATTCTGATGCGGATCTACAGGCTTTTCTGAAGGGTAAAGATTTACCCGAACCCTTGGAGCCACGTGATGCTCTTTATGGCGGGCGCACAAACGCCATAAAGCTGTATCACAAAACAGGCTGTGATGAAAAAATACACTATTTTGATTTCACCAGTCTCTATCCGTATGTTAATAAAACCAAAACGTATCCTATACAGCACCCACGCATTATTTATAAGGACTTTGGTGATGTCACAAAGTATTTCGGTTTTGCCAGGGTTAAAGTTTATCCACCTCGTGGCCTATTCTTTCCGGTTCTGCCAGTTAAAATGGGCGGCAAGTTAATGTTTCCATTATGTCGCACATGCGCTGAGTCTGGACAGACTGAGCCGTGCGTTCATGATTCAGAAAAACGTGCGCTCATCGGTACATGGTGTACCGTGGAACTAAACTTGGCTGTAGAAATGGGGTACAAGGTATGTAAAATCTATGAGGTGTGGCATTTTGATGAGAGATCTGACAAATTGTTTTCAGGCTACATTAAAACGCACCTCAGGGATAAACAAGAGGCCTCTGGTTATCCCGAATGGTGTACAGACGCCGAGAAACGCCAAGAGTATATAGACGCCTATCAAAAGAATGAAGGCTTGTCTTTACGACCCGAACACATAGAAATCAACCCCGCTAAAAGACAAATTTCAAAATTGTTTTTAAATTCCTTATGGGGTAAATTTGGTCAACGTAGCAACATGCCCAATACGTGTCTAGTGACCGACCCCGACAAACTTTTTGAATACGCGTTCTTACCGTACTATGACGTGTCCGCTTTGGATTTTATTGACGATGATACAGTTATGGTAAATTGGAAGTATGCCAAAGACCATTACACCAGGGGTGCAATTTCAAATGTAACTATAGCCATCTTTACAACGGCTTATGCCCGTGTTGAACTGTACAAACTACTGTATAGATTACAAGATAGATGTCTTTATCACGACACCGATTCTGTAATTTTTGTCAGTAGACCCGGTGACTGGAGCCCGCCATTGGGTGATTATTTAGGTGAGTTGACCAGCGAACTGCCCACAGGCACCCATATAACAGAATTTGTCTCAGCCGGTCCCAAGTCATACGGCTATCGACTAAACAACGGAAAGACCTGTTTAAAAGTTAAAGGTATAACGCTCAATGTTGATAATGCGCAGCACGTTAACTTTGACAGCCTGAAAGAACTGGTCTTAGATTATCCTTTAAACCCCGAAGGCGATGACCAGAAAAAGGTTGTGATCCGTCAACCCGGTATAGTACGTGTGAAAAAGTGCTGGCAGATAGAGACGCGTACTTTGCAGAAGACGCAAAGGTGTGTTTATACTAAACGGTCTCTTACGGACAACTTCACAACACTGCCGTTCGGCTATTAAGATGGACACCAGATTTCAACACCCTTTCTCATGTATTTTAGCGGGACCGTCCAATTCGGGTAAAAGTTATTTTGTCAAAACGCTGTTGCAACACGCTGCAACACATATGACTCATGTACCTGATAATGTTGTTTGGTTTTACACCTGTTGGCAACCTATATACGACCAACTTCTGCGTGATTACCCCTGTACGCGCTTTATAGAGGGGTTACCAGAGTCTTTTAGCGATGATCAACTTTTTCCCCCTGATAAGGTTAATTTAACAGTGATTGATGATTTGATGGACGCGGCAAGTAATAATTCTGAGGTTGAGAAGGCTTTCACAAAGTATGTACATCATCGTAATCTCAGTATCCTGTACCTTGTCCAAAACATATTTTGTCAAGGTAAAAAGAGCAGAACTATACATTTAAACACAAAATATATGGTCCTGTTCAAAAACCCCAGGGATAAAATGCAGGTGGGCATTCTGGCTAGACAAATGTACCCATCGAAACATCGTTTTTTTCTCGAATCCTATGAATCCGCGACGGCTGCCCCTTATGGGTATTTGCTGGTTGATTTAAGAAACAACGCTCTTGACGATTATCGTTTACGAAGCGGCTTATTCCCACCAGACAAGCCTGTCGCTTTTGTCATTAAGAAGCGTGGTTCTATAAAGCTATAACAGTACAACCTTTAGTCATTTGTTGCCATTCTAACAACGGTGAACATGTCGGGGCGGATAAGACGTAATTGGGTGCTTTTAAAAACGTTAATTAAAGCCACACCAATCCAAAGAAATGCTATTTTATCCAACGCTTCAAACGATTTAGTCACGGCCATTTGTGAGATAGCGCTCAACACGCTTAAAGGCAAAATACCGCTGTCTCAACGGCAGCTGAACTACCTTAAAAAGAAGCGTGCGCTTATAAAATCACTTTGTAATAAGAAATGTGCCATTGGAAAAAAGAAGATTCTGGTTAAACAGTCGGGTGGTTTTATCGGCTCGCTGCTTGGTTTTGCTATACCGCTAATTACAGGACTATTGTCTAATCGCTGATGGAGTACGCTGAGAAAATGTATCTGGTGCCTCAGAATCAGATAGAACGTTTACATAATAAAACGAACAGCGACGACATACGTAAAACAGCAACGCACGGTCTAGATGTAGAGATCGTGAAAATACTACAGAATAATGATTTATCAGAATATGAAAAAGCAAAGCGATATACAATGTTGTTGCAGAGATACCTGGTGTTGAGTAAGCAGGCTGATAGTGAAATGTCAACTTTAGCTCTTTTATCACCCGTTGCAAAATCTGTTGATGAATCAAATAATACGACACAGCCTATTGCCCCCGATGCTGTTTATCATGAGCTTTTGAGCGGTGTTAATGACCGGTATAAGAAAAACTGTGAAATACTATTGAGTAAAATGACACGCTCTAAACACATCACAGACTGGAACAGTAAAGGGGAGTTTCTGTACAAAGGCGTCACTGTGCCTGGTTCCAACATGTTAGATTTAATAAGAAGCATCACGCAAAGTAACGGTGTGTCGATCCGTAATATACCGAATGGTTGGCCTGAATTTATGCGGGCTATGTCTGAATTGAATATTCCCTCAACCGTCATAGCCAATGCGGGGAATAGAATGTGTTTAGAACGATTAAAAGCTGAGATGCAGGATGACTCTGATGGCGCTGTGACATCGCCCATGTCGTTACAAACCCTTAACAAAGGGCGAATAAATGTTTTAAGTCCCCCAGGTTTAACAACACCGCATGGTTACTTACTGCCTAGGAAAAGATCCGTAAATCTATTTCAGGATTCACAGTGGCTGAAACTATAACATATAACTAATTTATATTATTTTTATACACTGTATTTTGTGTTGGTATTTTGCGCCACAATGTTTAACTTATGTCAATAATATTTTATGTAATGTTTTAAACTCATCTTTACCGTGTTATATATATATATATATATACATATATCAATAAAATATGCTTATGCTTTATAAAACAACGTTTTGTTCTTTGTTTCTATTGCTGTAAACGGAAGAAATTTCAAGCACACGATATAAAGTTTAATAAACAACGTTGTTTATTAGAAAAACATCATAGGTATGATGCGTTGTACATAAAACGTATCAAACAGAATGTTGATTACAAGTTACACAAACAATACAACGTTGTGCGTAACACGCTTCACACACAGCGTTGTGCGTGAAACGTTTTATGTACAACGTGTCATTGACACGTTGTACATAAAACGTTTCACGCACAACGCTGTGTGTGAAGCGTGTTTCACGCACAACGCTGGTTACAAGTTACGCAATTCTGTATATATCTATATGCATAATGATTCAGACAATGGCTTCTTGGTAGTCGTCTTACAAAATTTGAAACAAAACAATCATTACGTTTTGTGTCATCACTAAAACGGGCCAGTACATCCACATATTTGTATTTTTTACACATGTAAAATATAAAGTATATGCAATATTGACCGCAAACGGTACTGTTAAAATTTTGCAACTGCATATTTTGGTGATAAACACTTTTTGAATTCAAGTTTAAAAAATGTATTATTGCCTTTGGGAATAGGGGGCTGTCAGGGGCTAACCCGTAAGAATCAAAAAAGTAACATTCACGTTGTTCGTTAAAATAAGCGGCCAACCAGTGCTCACCCGGCTGCCCGCTGCTATGCGTATTGATTACAAACGCGCAGGGATATTGCAACAGTTTACTGACCGGTAACATATCGCACGGATACGTTCCTTTAAAAACATGCCTTGTGCTTTGCACGGCGTACAGAATACAGTTTATCTGTAATGTGTTCATTTTTTCAGCAGCGTAGTGTTAGTTTATTTCATTTATAGATAATCGTACAGCACATCGCGCCTTTGATTAATCTCGATGATGTTATCAAATAGTGCGTATATTATCACATTGACTGTCCGGTCCAACGCTTCTGCAAAGCGGAATTCGGCACGTAGATTGCCTGTTCTTATCAGGGAAAGGTGTTCTCCACACTCCTGTTCTGGTGAAAGGTCAAAAGCGAATAGCGTGTAGCCCCTGAGGTACTCTTCGCGGTCAATCAGTATACCATTGTCAGATTTCTGCTTATTTGTGATTTGTATGAGTGACATATACTCTCTTACAGCATTACCGCTTTCAAAGTCGGGTTGAAATGGCTTGGCGGGGTGCGGCGTTCCATCCAGATAAAGGGACGCAAAACTTACATTTTTATGTTCAAAGCACAGGGGGTTCCGGTTATGGATTCCTGAAAATGATTCGTTATCCACGAAACCTGCTATAACTGTTTTCGGTACTTGTCCTAAAAATAAATTTTCTAGATTAAATACTCTACTGCCTGTTGGTACGCTGTAGATTTTCATCCCAACGCGGTCAATCGCGTATTTCGCGTTACCGTTTAACAGAGCCTGCGCGTGCCCAATCCGCACGGCCGGTGAGACCTGAACTCTTTTCACGAACAGGGATGCAGCTGTGATCTGTATTTTAAAGGCATCCGCCTCAGACGTCATTAAGCAGAATGCATCTTTGTTTCTGGTTAGTTTAATCTTCAGATCAACGGCGTTTAAAATTAGTTTATGTTGATGGAAGAGGTCGCAGTGAAGCGGGCCTAGCAGTTCAACAGTGCGACTCTGCGCTGTTGCGCCTGCTCGTTTTTTGAATCCCGTATTCGGGCCGTCCAGCGCCGTGTTGTTAAATTCACCATCCACATCTTTGTAAAATAGTCCTGTTGTGTGTTTTGTTGACAATGCGTCCGAGCTGTAATTTAATATAGTCTCAATGTACGCGCGGTATGCGTAAAGATTGTTGGATTGTGATATGAGCCTGTCGCCCAGAGTTACATCCACTTGGTTGAATAAGGTCGCTATTGGGTAATTAATAAGCGCGACCCGCGCACCTTGCGGTATCGGCGTGTTATCGGTTCGTACGATCTTGCATGTCACGTACAACAGCGTATTGTTCAGATCGTAGTAGTGTTCACCGCTGGCTGCTATATAAAATTCAAGCGGAGCTGTGTCGGATAACGCCGCTAAAGGTTGAACTTCGACGTATAGACTTTTCTCTATGCTAGTTTGTGTCGGGGGCACGTCAAAAAGATCCAGCTCTGTTTTTGCACATTCAACGGATTCGTGGTGTATGAAAGACATGTTTAAAAAATATCACCAACGGCACTCTTCGGCTTTCTCTTCTTCTTTGAGTTGCGTCGTCTCTGTTTTTTATTTAAAAAGGGTATGTCCCAAGGCGGAAGCGCTATCATACGCTTCCGTTTTCTTTTAGACACGCCTTTTCTTGTATATATTAGTCCTGAACCGTCTTGCTTTGCTTGGTTCGCCTCGTGTATCTTATTCACAACGGCCGTTGTGGCTTGCCCGATAACATCTTTCGCTATATTACGAACCGCTGTCTTCATATGCGGTTTAGCCAACTCTAAACCTCTCCGGAAAAGAGGAACAGCTTTTCTGAAAAGACTTCGAAAAATACCGCCTAAACCGCAGCCGTACATGTATGCGCTGCCGTGAAAACCTGGTAATCCATTACCGGCTTGAGATTTATAATATTGCGCATAGAGCCCCGGATCGCCATAATTTTTAACAGCGACCATTCTGCTTAGTTAATAAAATTCAGTTTTGCGGCGTCTGAAGTGTAGCTTCACGATCGCTTTCCCAAACTTAAATGCCATGTTCTCGTTTTGGTCGTTCTTTATCTCTATGGCTATCGTGTCAAAATGTGTTTTGCACAATGGTACGTAATCGGGTTTCTCGTATCGTATTGTGACAACCTCATTGTTATAACCCTTCATTTCAACAGTGCGAAGTAGCGGTACATAACTATCCCCGACCCGTTGGTGTTCGATAATGTCTGTGTACACGTACATCGTATATTGGCCGCCTTTGATGTCGGCGCATGGTTTAGAAATATTAGTTTTAGGCTGTAAACCCAGTATCCATGTCAGCTTAGAACCGGCGTGGATTTGATACAACAGTTTGCTGTCACATGTTACAACGCGTGCAAATGGATCATACGTTAGTCTTAATCCAACGTCCAGTTTCAGTTGTACAATTTCAGCGTTGATTACGTTCAGTAACGCCTCGATTGTTTCATAAAAACCGGGTTTAATGCACAAACTCGCGACTCTCGCCACCGGCTGGTCCGCCGTTCCATCCCATGATAATTGCAGTCTACAATCTTGTAAATCCAATGTATTCCACGTATGCGGGTATTGTATCTCAGTAAGTGCCACTTCCCATTCGCCATTTAAGTCTATCGGTTTAGCCAACTTTGTCGTATAGTTAGAAATCTTATTTTGCGGGAAGGTAACAGCCGATGCGTTGCTGGGTAAGGTTATGTAGAACGATTTGTCATCCATCGCTCGTCTTGTTAGATACTGATGATCTTTATATGTCTTTTATCACCGATGCTGCGACCCAACTGTTAAATTTTGCGGGGTAACCGCGCCACTTGACTAACGCGTATTTACGGCCTCTGACCGTCTTATTTTTTAAAATCTTTTCCACTTTGTAAACTCTGTTATAGTTTTTTGGTATGCTTTGAAGCTCTTCGGGGTAAAAACTACCTGTTATAACTTCACCGTACAGATCTGCCAACTTATAAAGCGGTTTAATCCCTTTAGTGTTCACACTATGTACAACAAAAATCTCCTCAGAAAAGCTCTGTTCGTAACCTTTCTGAAATATGTCCTTATATTTAGAAATACGGACGTGGTCACCGATTCCTAAACAAACTGGGGCTTTCTTACTTCTAAAGTAATCACCGTAGGTCGTTTTGAAGACACTCAACGCGTTAGAGTCATTCACATCGTTTGGAGCGCACTTAATCGTTCTATGGTATGTGTTATTATAGCTGCGTATGAAGTCTTGTAAAACGTCTATATATCTGTAGGTATTCTTTGCCGTGAAATAGCGCCACATGCGTGTTTTTAAAGTCCTATTGAAGCGCTCTATAACAGCCGCTTTCACATCGTTATTGGTCGTGAAATGTTTTATACCGTATTTTTCTAACACCTTTTTTAGGCTTCTGTTTAGAAACTCTTTACCATTATCGGTTTGTAGCTTCATCGGCACATCACCGCGCTGGAATATTTTTTCAAAAGCATTAGCGACTGTTGCTGCATTCTTAGCGGTCAGACTTTCACCCCACACCCTCTTACTGAATATATCGATGATTGTTAATATGTATTTAACGCCATCGTTGTATTTTGACAAATCTATCAGCGAGACCAAATCGCATTGCCACTGTTGGTTTATACCCGATACACAAATCATGTTCCTTTTATAGTTTTTTCTTGCTGGCTTGTGCAGCGTGTAGGCGTCTTGTTCTTGTAACCACTTTCTTACGTCGGATCTTTTAAATTTATTTTTAACCGACTCATAATATTTATCAATACCGCTAAAACTACCTGGTTTTAACACTGTGTAATATGCATCTTTCATCCGCCTGATTTGACGCGCCGCGTTGCGTGACATACTGCGACGGGGTGTTGCGCGACACTCTGCGACTGGTGTTACGCGACAATTTTTAATACGTTTTAATATCGAACACTATAAATTTATATTAATTTTATATTAAGCGATATAAAACACTATCATTTAATATTAAAAGGGGGCGGGTCCTAGGGCAAGGGGGCGTTAACAACTGTCAAGTTTGACAGAAAGGTTGACTTTATCTACTACTATCGGACGCTGCCGTGTGGTGTAATGTGACTATCGGACGCTGCCATGCGGTGTAATGTGACTATCGGACGCTGCCGTGTGGTGTAATGTGACTATCGGACGCTGCCGTGCGGTGTAATGTGACTATCGAACGCTGCCGTGCGGTGTAATGTGACTATTGGACACTACTGTGCGGTGTAGTGTGATTATCGGACACTACTGTGCGGTGTAATGTCACTATTGGACGCTGCCGTGTGGTGTAATGTGACTATCGGACGCTGCGTGCGGTGTAATGTAACTATTGGACGCTGACTTGCAGTGTAATGTGACTCGGACACTACTGTGCAGTGTAATGTAACTATCGGATGCTGCTGTGCAGTGTAATGTAACTATCAGCGCTGCCTTGCGGTGTAATGTGACTCGGACACTAGTGTACGGTGTAATGTAAATATCGGATGCTGCCATGCGATGTAATGTGACTAGGTCACTACTGAGCAGTGTAATGTACAGTAACTGTCGGACGCTGCTGTGCGGTGTAATGTGACTCGGACACTATTGTGCGGTGTATTGTAACTATCGGACGCTGCCGTGTGGTGTATTGTAACTATCGTACGCTGCTGTGCAGTGTAATGTGACTATCGGACGCTGCCGTGCAGTGTAATGTGACTCGGAAACTAGTGTACGGTGTAATGTAAATATCGGACGCTGCTGTGCGGTGTAATGTAAATATTGGACGCTGCTGTGCGGTGTAATGCAACTATTGGACGCTGCCGTGCGGTTAATGTAACTATCGGACGCTGCCGTGCGGTGTAATGTAACTATCGGACGCTGCCGTGTGGTGTAATGTGACTATCGGACGCTGCCATGCGGTGTAATGTGACTATCGGACGCTGCCGTGTGGTGTAATGTGACTATCGGACGCTGCCGTGTGGTGTAATGTGACTATCGGACGCTGCCGTGCGGTGTAATGTGACTATCGAACGCTGCCGTGCGGTGTAATGTGACTATCGGACACTGCCGTGCGGTGTAATGTAACTATCGAACGCTGCTGTGCGGTGTAATGTAACTATTGGACGCTGACTTGCGGTGTAATGTGCCTCGGACACTACTGTGCAGTGTATTGTAACTATCGGATGCTGCTGTGCAGTGTAATGTAACTATCAGCGCTGCCTTGCGGTGTAATGTGACTCGGACACTAGTGTACGGTGTAATGTAAATATCGGATGCTGCCATGCGATGTAATGTGACTAGGTCACTACTGAGCAGTGTAATGTACAGTAACTGTCGGACGCTGCTGTGCGGTGTAATGTGACTCGGACACTACTGTGCGGTGTATTGTAACTATCGGACGCTGCCGTGTGGTGTATTGTAACTATCGTACGCTGCTGTGCAGTGTAATGTGACTATCGGACGCTGCCGTGCAGTGTAATGTGACTCGGACACTAGTGTACGGTGTAATGTAAATATCGGACGCTGCTGTGCGGTGTTATGTAAATATTGGACGCTGCTGTGCGGTGTAATGCAACTATCGGACGCTGCCGTGCGGTGTAATGTAACTATCGGACGCTGCCGTGCGGTGTAATGTAACTATCGGACGCTGCCGTGTGGTGTAATGTGACTATCGGACGCTGCCATGCGGTGTAATGTGACTATCGGACGCTGCCGTGTGGTGTAATGTGACTATCGGACGCTGCCGTGCGGTGTAATGTGACTATCGAACGCTGCCGTGCGGTGTAATGTGACTATTGGACACTACTGTGCGGTGTAATGTGATTATCGGACACTACTGTGCGGTGTAATGTAACTATCGGATGCTGCTGTGCAGTGTAATGTAACTATCAGCGCTGCCTTGCGGTGTAATGTGACTCGGACACTAGTGTACGGTGTAATGTAAATATCGGATGCTGCCATGCGATGTAATGTGACTAGGTCACTACTGAGCAGTGTAATGTACAGTAACTGTCGGACGCTGCTGTGCGGTGTAATGTGACTCGGACACTATTGTGCGGTGTATTGTAACTATCGGACGCTGCCGTGTGGTGTATTGTAACTATCGTACGCTGCTGTGCAGTGTAATGTGACTATCGGACGCTGCCGTGCAGTGTAATGTGACTCGGAAACTAGTGTACGGTGTAATGTAAATATCGGACGCTGCTGTGCGGTGTAATGTAAATATTGGACGCTGCTGTGCGGTGTAATGCAACTATTGGACGCTGCCGTGCGGTGTAATGTAACTATCGGACGCTGCCGTGCGGTGTAATGTAACTATCGGACGCTGCCGTGTGGTGTAATGTGACTATCGGACGCTGCCATGCGGTGTAATGTGACTATCGGACGCTGCCGTGTGGTGTAATGTGACTATCGGACGCTGCCGTGCGGTGTAATGTGACTATCGAACGCTGCCGTGCGGTGTAATGTAACTATCGAACGCTGCTGTGCGGTGTAATGTAACTATTGGACGCTGACTTGCGGTGTAATGTGACTCGGACACTACTGTGCAGTGTATTGTAACTATCGGATGCTGCTGTGTGGTGTAATGTGACTATCGGACGCTGCCGTGTGGTGTAATGTGACTATCGGACGCTGCCGTGCGGTGTAATGTGACTATCGAACGCTGCCGTGCGGTGTAATGTGACTATCGGACACTGCCGTGCGGTGTAATGTAACTATCGAACGCTGCTGTGCGGTGTAATGTAACTATTGGACGCTGACTTGCGGTGTAATGTGCCTCTAACACTACTGTGCAGTGTATTGTAACTATCGGATGCTGCTGTGCAGTGTAATGTAACTATCAGCGCTGCCTTGCGGTGTAATGTGACTCGGACACTAGTGTACGGTGTAATGTAAATATCGGATGCTGCCATGCGATGTAATGTGACTAGGTCACTACTGAGCAGTGTAATGTACAGTAACTGTCGGACGCTGCTGTGCGGTGTAATGTGACTCGGACACTACTGTGCGGTGTATTGTAACTATCGGACGCTGCCGTGTGGTGTATTGTAACTATCGTACGCTGCTGTGCAGTGTAATGTGACTATCGGACGCTGCCGTGCAGTGTAATGTGACTCGGACACTAGTGTACGGTGTAATGTAAATATCGGACGCTGCTGTGCGGTGTAATGTAAATATTGGACGCTGCTGTGCGGTGTAATGCAACTATCGGACGCTGCCGTGCGGTGTAATGTAACTATCGGACGCTGCCGTGCGGTGTAATGTAACTATCGGACGCTGCCGTGTGGTGTAATGTGACTATCGGACGCTGCCATGCGGTGTAATGTGACTATCGGATGCTGCCGTGTGGTGTAATGTGACTATCGGATGCTGCCGTGCGGTGTAATGTGACTATCGAACGCTGCCGTGCGGTGTAATGTGACTATCGTTCACTGCCGTGCGGTGTAATGTAACTATCGAACGCTGCTGTGCGGTGTAATGTAACTATTGGACGCTGACTTGCGGTGTAATGTGACTCGGACACTACTGTGCAGTGTATTGTAACTATCGGATGCTGCTGTGTGGTGTAATGTGACTATCGGACGCTGCCGTGTGGTGTAATGTGACTATCGGACGCTGCCGTGCGGTGTAATGTGACTATCGAACGCTGCCGTGCGGTGTAATGTGACTATCGGACACTGCCGTGCGGTGTAATGTAACTATCGAACGCTGCTGTGCGGTGTAATGTAACTATTGGACGCTGACTTGCGGTGTAATGTGCCTCGGACACTACTGTGCAGTGTATTGTAACTATCGGATGCTGCTGTGCAGTGTAATGTAACTATCAGCGCTGCCTTGCGGTGTAATGTGACTCGGACACTAGTGTACGGTGTAATGTAAATATCGGATGCTGCCATGCGATGTAATGTGACTAGGTCACTACTGAGCAGTGTAATGTACAGTAACTGTCGGACGCTGCTGTGCGGTGTAATGTGACTCGGACACTACTGTGCGGTGTATTGTAACTATCGGACGCTGCCGTGTGGTGTATTGTAACTATCGTACGCTGCTGTGCAGTGTAATGTGACTATCGGACGCTGCCGTGCAGTGTAATGTGACTCGGACACTAGTGTACGGTGTAATGTAAATATCGGACGCTGCTGTGCGGTGTAATGTAAATATTGGACGCTGCTGTGCAGTGTAATGCAACTATCGGACGCTGCCGTGCGGTGTAATGTAACTATCGGACGCTGCCGTGCGGTGTAATGTAACTATCGGACGCTGCCGTGTGGTGTAATGTGACTATCGGACGCTGCCATGCGGTGTAATGTGACTATCGGACGCTGCCGTGTGGTGTAATGTGACTATCGGACGCTGCCGTGCGGTGTAATGTGACTATCGAACGCTGCCGTGCGGTGTAATGTGACTATTGGACACTACTGTGCGGTGTAGTGTGATTATCGGACACTACTGTGCGGTGTAATGTCACTATTGGACGCTGCCGTGTGGTGTAATGTGACTATGGGACGCTGCGTGCGGTGTAATGTAACTATTGGACGCTGACTTGCAGTGTAATGTGACTCGGACACTACTGTGCAGTGTAATGTAACTATCGGATGCTGCTGTGCAGTGTAATGTAACTATCAGCGCTGCCTTGCGGTGTAATGTGACTCGGACACTAGTGTACGGTGTAATGTAAATATCGGATGCTGCCATGCGATGTAATGTGACTAGGTCACTACTGAGCAGTGTAATGTACAGTAACTGTCGGACGCTGCTGTGCGGTGTAATGTGACTCGGACACTATTGTGCGGTGTATTGTAACTATCGGACGCTGCCGTGTGGTGTATTGTAACTATCGTACGCTGCTGTGCAGTGTAATGTGACTATCGGACGCTGCCGTGCAGTGTAATGTGACTCGGAAACTAGTGTACGGTGTAATGTAAATATCGGACGCTGCTGTGCGGTGTAATGTAAATATTGGACGCTGCTGTGCGGTGTAATGCAACTATTGGACGCTGCCGTGCGGTTAATGTAACTATCGGACGCTGCCGTGCGGTGTAATGTAACTATCGGACGCTGCCGTGTGGTGTAATGTGACTATCGGACGCTGCCATGCGGTGTAATGTGACTATCGGATGCTGCCGTGTGGTGTAATGTGACTATCGGACGCTGCCGTGTGGTGTAATGTGACTATCGGACGCTGCCGTGCGGTGTAATGTGACTATCGAACGCTGCCGTGCGGTGTAATGTGACTATCGGACACTGCCGTGCGGTGTAATGTAACTATCGAACGCTGCTGTGCGGTGTAATGTAACTATTGGACGCTGACTTGCGGTGTAATGTGCCTCGGACACTACTGTGCAGTGTATTGTAACTATCGGATGCTGCTGTGCAGTGTAATGTAACTATCAGCGCTGCCTTGCGGTGTAATGTGACTCGGACACTAGTGTACGGTGTAATGTAAATATCGGATGCTGCCATGCGATGTAATGTGACTAGGTCACTACTGAGCAGTGTAATGTACAGTAACTGTCGGACGCTGCTGTGCGGTGTAATGTGACTCGGACACTACTGTGCGGTGTATTGTAACTATCGGACGCTGCCGTGTGGTGTATTGTAACTATCGTACGCTGCTGTGCAGTGTAATGTGACTATCGGACGCTGCCGTGCAGTGTAATGTGACTCGGACACTAGTGTACGGTGTAATGTAAATATCGGACGCTGCTGTGCGGTGTAATGTAAATATTGGACGCTGCTGTGCGGTGTAATGCAACTATCGGACGCTGCCGTGCGGTGTAATGTAACTATCGGACGCTGCGTGCGGTGTAATGTAACTATTGGACACTACTGTGCGGTGTAATGTGATTATCGGACACTACTGTGCGGTGTAATGTCACTATTGGACGCTGCCGTGTGGTGTAATGTGACTATCGGACGCTGCGTGCGGTGTAATGTAACTATTGGACGCTGACTTGCAGTGTAATGTGACTCGGACACTACTGTGCAGTGTAATGTAACTATCGGATGCTGCTGTGCAGTGTAATGTAACTATCAGCGCTGCCTTGCGGTGTAATGTGACTCGGACACTAGTGTACGGTGTAATGTAAATATCGGATGCTGCCATGCGATGTAATGTGACTAGGTCACTACTGAGCAGTGTAATGTACAGTAACTGTCGGACGCTGCTGTGCGGTGTAATGTGACTCGGACACTACTGTGCGGTGTATTGTAACTATCGGACGCTGCCGTGTGGTGTATTGTAACTATCGTACGCTGCTGTGCAGTGTAATGTGACTATCGGACGCTGCCGTGCAGTGTAATGTGACTCGGACACTAGTGTACGGTGTAATGTAAATATCGGACGCTGCTGTGCGGTGTAATGTAAATATTGGACGCTGCTGTGCGGTGTAATGCAACTATCGGACGCTGCCGTGCGGTGTAATGTAACTATCGGACGCTGCCGTGCGGTGTAATGTAACTATCGGACGCTGCCGTGTGGTGTAATGTGACTATCGGACGCTGCCATGCGGTGTAATGTGACTATCGGACGCTGCCGTGTGGTGTAATGTGACTATCGGACGCTGCCGTGCGGTGTAATGTGACTATCGAACGCTGCCGTGCGGTGTAATGTGACTATTGGACACTACTGTGCGGTGTAATGTGATTATCGGACACTACTGTGCGGTGTAATGTCACTATTGGACGCTGCCGTGTGGTGTAATGTGACTATCGGACGCTGCGTGCGGCGTAATGTAACTATTGGACGCTGACTTGCAGTGTAATGTGACTCGGACACTACTGTGCAGTGTAATGTAACTATCGGATGCTGCTGTGCAGTGTAATGTAACTATCAGCGCTGCCTTGCGGTGTAATGTGACTCGGACACTAGTGTACGGTGTAATGTAAATATCGGATGCTGCCATGCGATGTAATGTGACTAGGTCACTACTGAGCAGTGTAATGTACAGTAACTGTCGGACGCTGCTGTGCGGTGTAATGTGACTCGGACACTATTGTGCGGTGTATTGTAACTATCGGACGCTGCCGTGTGGTGTATTGTAACTATCGTACGCTGCTGTGCAGTGTAATGTGACTATCGGACGCTGCCGTGCAGTGTAATGTGACTCGGAAACTAGTGTACGGTGTAATGTAAATATCGGACGCTGCTGTGCGGTGTAATGTAAATATTGGACGCTGCTGTGCGGTGTAATGCAACTATTGGACGCTGCCGTGCGGTGTAATGTAACTATCGGACGCTGCCGTGCGGTGTAATGTAACTATCGGACGCTGCCGTGTGGTGTAATGTGACTATCGGACGCTGCCATGCGGTGTAATGTGACTATCGGACGCTGCCGTGTGGTGTAATGTGACTATCGGACGCTGCCGTGCGGTGTAATGTGACTATCGAACGCTGCCGTGCGGTGTAATGTAACTATCGAACGCTGCTGTGCGGTGTAATGTAACTATTGGACGCTGACTTGCGGTGTAATGTGACTCGGACACTACTGTGCAGTGTATTGTAACTATCGGATGCTGCTGTGTGGTGTAATGTGACTATCGGACGCTGCCGTGTGGTGTAATGTGACTATCGGACGCTGCCGTGCGGTGTAATGTGACTATCGAACGCTGCCGTGCGGTGTAATGTGACTATCGGACACTGCCGTGCGGTGTAATGTAACTATCGAACGCTGCTGTGCGGTGTAATGTAACTATTGGACGCTGACTTGCGGTGTAATGTGCCTCTAACACTACTGTGCAGTGTATTGTAACTATCGGATGCTGCTGTGCAGTGTAATGTAACTATCAGCGCTGCCTTGCGGTGTAATGTGACTCGGACACTAGTGTACGGTGTAATGTAAATATCGGATGCTGCCATGCGATGTAATGTGACTAGGTCACTACTGAGCAGTGTAATGTACAGTAACTGTCGGACGCTGCTGTGCGGTGTAATGTGACTCGGACACTACTGTGCGGTGTATTGTAACTATCGGACGCTGCCGTGTGGTGTATTGTAACTATCGTACGCTGCTGTGCAGTGTAATGTGACTATCGGACGCTGCCGTGCAGTGTAATGTGACTCGGACACTAGTGTACGGTGTAATGTAAATATCGGACGCTGCTGTGCGGTGTAATGTAAATATTGGACGCTGCTGTGCGGTGTAATGCAACTATCGGACGCTGCCGTGCGGTGTAATGTAACTATCGGACGCTGCCGTGCGGTGTAATGTAACTATCGGACGCTGCCGTGTGGTGTAATGTGACTATCGGACGCTGCCATGCGGTGTAATGTGACTATCGGATGCTGCCGTGTGGTGTAATGTGACTATCGGATGCTGCCGTGCGGTGTAATGTGACTATCGAACGCTGCCGTGCGGTGTAATGTGACTATCGTTCACTGCCGTGCGGTGTAATGTAACTATCGAACGCTGCTGTGCGGTGTAATGTAACTATTGGACGCTGACTTGCGGTGTAATGTGACTCGGACACTACTGTGCAGTGTATTGTAACTATCGGATGCTGCTGTGTGGTGTAATGTGACTATCGGACGCTGCCGTGTGGTGTAATGTGACTATCGGACGCTGCCGTGCGGTGTAATGTGACTATCGAACGCTGCCGTGCGGTGTAATGTGACTATCGGACACTGCCGTGCGGTGTAATGTAACTATCGAACGCTGCTGTGCGGTGTAATGTAACTATTGGACGCTGACTTGCGGTGTAATGTGCCTCGGACACTACTGTGCAGTGTATTGTAACTATCGGATGCTGCTGTGCAGTGTAATGTAACTATCAGCGCTGCCTTGCGGTGTAATGTGACTCGGACACTAGTGTACGGTGTAATGTAAATATCGGATGCTGCCATGCGATGTAATGTGACTAGGTCACTACTGAGCAGTGTAATGTACAGTAACTGTCGGACGCTGCTGTGCGGTGTAATGTGACTCGGACAC
This sequence comes from Pseudophryne corroboree, assembly GCF_028390025.1. Lineage (NCBI taxonomy): Eukaryota > Metazoa > Chordata > Amphibia > Anura > Myobatrachidae > Pseudophryne > Pseudophryne corroboree. The sequence goes on along the minus strand of NC_086449.1, from coordinate 115,892,013 downwards.
TACTGTGCGGTGTATTGTAACTATCGGACGCTGCCGTGTGGTGTATTGTAACTATCGTACGCTGCTGTGCAGTGTAATGTGACTATCGGACGCTGCCGTGCAGTGTAATGTGACTCGGACACTAGTGTACGGTGTAATGTAAATATCGGACGCTGCTGTGCGGTGTAATGTAAATATTGGACGCTGCTGTGCGGTGTAATGCAACTATCGGACGCTGCCGTGCGGTGTAATGTAACTATCGGACGCTGCCGTGCGGTGTAATGTAACTATTGGACACTACTGTGCGGTGTAATGTGATTATCGGACACTACTGTGCGGTGTAATGTCACTATTGGACGCTGCCGTGTGGTGTAATGTGACTATCGGACGCTGCGTGCGGTGTAATGTAACTATTGGACGCTGACTTGCAGTGTAATGTGACTCGGACACTACTGTGCAGTGTAATGTAACTATCGGATGCTGCTGTGCAGTATAATGTAACTATCAGCGCTGCCTTGCGGTGTAATGTGACTCGGACGCTAGTGTACGGTGTAATGTAAATATCGGATGCTGCCATGCGATGTAATGTGACTAGGTCACTACTGAGCAGTGTAATGTACAGTAACTGTCGGACGCTGCTGTGCGGTGTAATGTGACTCGGACACTACTGTGCGGTGTATTGTAACTATCGGACGCTGCCGTGTGGTGTATTGTAACTATCGTACGCTGCTGTGCAGTGTAATGTGACTATCGGACGCTGCCGTGCAGTGTAATGTGACTCGGACACTAGTGTACGGTGTAATGTAAATATCGGACGCTGCTGTGCGGTGTAATGTAAATATTGGACGCTGCTGTGCGGTGTAATGCAACTATCGGACGCTGCCGTGCGGTGTAATGTAAATATTGGACGCTGCTGTGCGGTGTAATGCAACTATCGGACGCTGCCGTGCGGTGTAATGTAACTATCGGACGCTGCCGTGCGGTGTAATGTAACTATCGGACGCTGCCGTGTGGTGTAATGTGACTATCGGACGCTGCCATGCGGTGTAATGTGACTATCGGACGCTGCCGTGTGGTGTAATGTGACTATCGGACGCTGCCGTGCGGTGTAATGTGACTATCGAACGCTGCCGTGCGGTGTAATGTGACTATCGGACACTGCCGTGCGGTGTAATGTAACTATCGAACGCTGCTGTGCGGTGTAATGTAACTATTGGACGCTGACTTGCGGTGTAATGTGACTCGGACACTACTGTGCAGTGTATTGTAACTATCGGATGCTGCTGTGTGGTGTAATGTGACTATCGGACGCTGCCGTGTGGTGTAATGTGACTATCGGACGCTGCCGTGCGGTGTAATGTGACTATCGAACGCTGCCGTGCGGTGTAATGTGACTATCGGACACTGCCGTGCGGTGTAATGTAACTATCGAACGCTGCTGTGCGGTGTAATGTAACTATTGGACGCTGACTTGCGGTGTAATGTGCCTCGGACACTACTGTGCAGTGTATTGTAACTATCGGATGCTGCTGTGCAGTGTAATGTAACTATCAGCGCTGCCTTGCGGTGTAATGTGACTCGGACACTAGTGTACGGTGTAATGTAAATATCGGATGCTGCCATGCGATGTAATGTGACTAGGTCACTACTGAGCAGTGTAATGTACAGTAACTGTCGGACGCTGCTGTGCGGTGTAATGTGACTCGGACACTACTGTGCGGTGTATTGTAACTATCGGACGCTGCCGTGTGGTGTATTGTAACTATCGTACGCTGCTGTGCAGTGTAATGTGACTATCGGACGCTGCCGTGCAGTGTAATGTGACTCGGACACTAGTTTACGGTGTAATGTAAATATCGGACGCTGCTGTGCGGTGTAATGTAAATATTGGACGCTGCTGTGCGGTGTAATGCAACTATCGGACGCTGCCGTGCGGTGTAATGTAACTATCGGACGCTGCGTGCGGTGTAATGTAACTATTGGACACTACTGTGCGGTGTAATGTGATTATCGGACACTACTGTGCGGTGTAATGTCACTATTGGACGCTGCCGTGTGGTGTAATGTGACTATCGGACGCTGCGTGCGGTGTAATGTAACTATTGGACGCTGACTTGCAGTGTAATGTGACTCGGACACTACTGTGCAGTGTAATGTAACTATCGGATGCTGCTGTGCAGTGTAATGTAACTATCAGCGCTGCCTTGCGGTGTAATGTGACTCGGACACTAGTGTACGGTGTAATGTAAATATCGGATGCTGCCATGCGATGTAATGTGACTAGGTCACTACTGAGCAGTGTAATGTACAGTAACTGTCGGACGCTGCTGTGCGGTGTAATGTGACTCGGACACTACTGTGCGGTGTATTGTAACTATCGGACGCTGCCGTGTGGTGTATTGTAACTATCGTACGCTGCTGTGCAGTGTAATGTGACTATCGGACGCTGCCGTGCAGTGTAATGTGACTCGGACACTAGTGTACGGTGTAATGTAAATATCGGACGCTGCTGTGCGGTGTAATGTAAATATTGGACGCTGCTGTGCAGTGTAATGCAACTATCGGACGCTGCCGTGCGGTGTAATGTAACTATCGGACGCTGCCGTGCGGTGTAATGTAACTATCGGACGCTGCCGTGTGGTGTAATGTGACTATCGGACGCTGCCATGCGGTGTAATGTGACTATCGGACGCTGCCGTGTGGTGTAATGTGACTATCGGACGCTGCCGTGCGGTGTAATGTGACTATCGAACGCTGCCGTGCGGTGTAATGTGACTATTGGACACTACTGTGCGGTGTAGTGTGATTATCGGACACTACTGTGCGGTGTAATGTCACTATTGGACGCTGCCGTGTGGTGTAATGTGACTATCGGACGCTGCGTGCGGTGTAATGTAACTATTGGACGCTGACTTGCAGTGTAATGTGACTCGGACACTACTGTGCAGTGTAATGTAACTATCGGATGCTGCTGTGCAGTGTAATGTAACTATCAGCGCTGCCTTGCGGTGTAATGTGACTCGGACACTAGTGTACGGTGTAATGTAAATATCGGATGCTGCCATGCGATGTAATGTGACTAGGTCACTACTGAGCAGTGTAATGTACAGTAACTGTCGGACGCTGCTGTGCGGTGTAATGTGACTCGGACACTATTGTGCGGTGTATTGTAACTATCGGACGCTGCCGTGTGGTGTATTGTAACTATCGTACGCTGCTGTGCAGTGTAATGTGACTATCGGACGCTGCCGTGCAGTGTAATGTGACTCGGAAACTAGTGTACGGTGTAATGTAAATATCGGACGCTGCTGTGCGGTGTAATGTAAATATTGGACGCTGCTGTGCGGTGTAATGCAACTATTGGACGCTGCCGTGCGGTTAATGTAACTATCGGACGCTGCCGTGCGGTGTAATGTAACTATCGGACGCTGCCGTGTGGTGTAATGTGACTATCGGACGCTGCGTGCGGTGTAATGTAACTATTGGACGCTGACTTGCAGTGTAATGTGACTCGGACACTACTGTGCAGTGTAATGTAACTATCGGATGCTGCTGTGCAGTGTAATGTAACTATCAGCGCTGCCTTGCGGTGTAATGTGACTCGGACACTAGTGTACGGTGTAATGTAAATATCGGATGCTGCCATGCGATGTAATGTGACTAGGTCACTACTGAGCAGTGTAATGTACAGTAACTGTCGGACGCTGCTGTGCGGTGTAATGTGACTCGGACACTACTGTGCGGTGTATTGTAACTATCGGACGCTGCCGTGTGGTGTATTGTAACTATCGTACGCTGCTGTGCAGTGTAATGTGACTATCGGACGCTGCCGTGCAGTGTAATGTGACTCGGACACTAGTGTACGGTGTAATGTAAATATCGGACGCTGCTGTGCGGTGTAATGTAAATATTGGACGCTGCTGTGCGGTGTAATGCAACTATCGGACGCTGCCGTGCGGTGTAATGTAACTATCGGACGCTGCCGTGCGGTGTAATGTAACTATCGGACGCTGCCGTGTGGTGTAATGTGACTATCGGACGCTGCCATGCGGTGTAATGTGACTATCGGATGCTGCCGTGTGGTGTAATGTGACTATCGGATGCTGCCGTGCGGTGTAATGTGACTATCGAACGCTGCCGTGCGGTGTAATGTGACTATCGTTCACTGCCGTGCGGTGTAATGTAACTATCGAACGCTGCTGTGCGGTGTAATGTAACTATTGGACGCTGACTTGCGGTGTAATGTGACTCGGACACTACTGTGCAGTGTATTGTAACTATCGGATGCTGCTGTGTGGTGTAATGTGACTATCGGACGCTGCCGTGTGGTGTAATGTGACTATCGGACGCTGCCGTGCGGTGTAATGTGACTATCGAACGCTGCCGTGCGGTGTAATGTGACTATCGGACACTGCCGTGCGGTGTAATGTAACTATCGAACGCTGCTGTGCGGTGTAATGTAACTATTGGACGCTGACTTGCGGTGTAATGTGCCTCGGACACTACTGTGCAGTGTATTGTAACTATCGGATGCTGCTGTGCAGTGTAATGTAACTATCAGCGCTGCCTTGCGGTGTAATGTGACTCGGACACTAGTGTACGGTGTAATGTAAATATCGGATGCTGCCATGCGATGTAATGTGACTAGGTCACTACTGAGCAGTGTAATGTACAGTAACTGTCGGACGCTGCTGTGCGGTGTAATGTGACTCGGACACTACTGTGCGGTGTATTGTAACTATCGGACGCTGCCGTGTGGTGTATTGTAACTATCGTACGCTGCTGTGCAGTGTAATGTGACTATCGGACGCTGCCGTGCAGTGTAATGTGACTCGGACACTAGTGTACGGTGTAATGTAAATATCGGACGCTGCTGTGCGGTGTAATGTAAATATTGGACGCTGCTGTGCGGTGTAATGCAACTATCGGACGCTGCCGTGCGGTGTAATGTAACTATCGGACGCTGCCGTGCGGTGTAATGTAACTATTGGACACTACTGTGCGGTGTAATGTGATTATCGGACACTACTGTGCGGTGTAATGTCACTATTGGACGCTGCCGTGTGGTGTAATGTGACTATCGGACGCTGCGTGCGGTGTAATGTAACTATTGGACGCTGACTTGCAGTGTAATGTGACTCGGACACTACTGTGCAGTGTAATGTAACTATCGGATGCTGCTGTGCAGTATAATGTAACTATCAGCGCTGCCTTGCGGTGTAATGTGACTCGGACGCTAGTGTACGGTGTAATGTAAATATCGGATGCTGCCATGCGATGTAATGTGACTAGGTCACTACTGAGCAGTGTAATGTACAGTAACTGTCGGACGCTGCTGTGCGGTGTAATGTGACTCGGACACTACTGTGCGGTGTATTGTAACTATCGGACGCTGCCGTGTGGTGTATTGTAACTATCGTACGCTGCTGTGCAGTGTAATGTGACTATCGGACGCTGCCGTGCAGTGTAATGTGACTCGGACACTAGTGTATGGTGTAATGTAAATATCGGACGCTGCTGTGCGGTGTAATGTAAATATTGGACGCTGCTGTGCGGTGTAATGCAACTATCGGACGCTGCCGTGCGGTGTAATGTAACTATCGGACGCTGCCGTGTGGTGTAATGTGACTATCGGACGCTGCCATGCGGTGTAATGTGACTATCGGACGCTGCCGTGTGGTGTAATGTGACTATCGGACGCTGCCGTGCGGTGTAATGTGACTATCGAACGCTGCCGTGCGGTGTAATGTGACTATCGGACACTGCCGTGCGGTGTAATGTAACTATCGAACGCTGCTGTGCGGTGTAATGTAACTATTGGACGCTGACTTGCGGTGTAATGTGACTCGGACACTACTGTGCAGTGTATTGTAACTATCGGATGCTGCTGTGTGGTGTAATGTGACTATCGGACGCTGCCGTGTGGTGTAATGTGACTATCGGACGCTGCCGTGCGGTGTAATGTGACTATCGAACGCTGCCGTGCGGTGTAATGTGACTATCGGACACTGCCGTGCGGTGTAATGTAACTATCGAACGCTGCTGTGCGGTGTAATGTAACTATTGGACGCTGACTTGCGGTGTAATGTGCCTCGGACACTACTGTGCAGTGTATTGTAACTATCGGATGCTGCTGTGCAGTGTAATGTAACTATCAGCGCTGCCTTGCGGTGTAATGTGACTCGGACACTAGTGTACGGTGTAATGTAAATATCGGATGCTGCCATGCGATGTAATGTGACTAGGTCACTACTGAGCAGTGTAATGTACAGTAACTGTCGGACGCTGCTGTGCGGTGTAATGTGACTCGGACACTACTGTGCGGTGTATTGTAACTATCGGACGCTGCCGTGTGGTGTATTGTAACTATCGTACGCTGCTGTGCAGTGTAATGTGACTATCGGACGCTGCCGTGCAGTGTAATGTGACTCGGACACTAGTTTACGGTGTAATGTAAATATCGGACGCTGCTGTGCGGTGTAATGTAAATATTGGACGCTGCTGTGCGGTGTAATGCAACTATCGGACGCTGCCGTGCGGTGTAATGTAACTATCGGACGCTGCGTGCGGTGTAATGTAACTATTGGACACTACTGTGCGGTGTAATGTGATTATCGGACACTACTGTGCGGTGTAATGTCACTATTGGACGCTGCCGTGTGGTGTAATGTGACTATCGGACGCTGCGTGCGGTGTAATGTAACTATTGGACGCTGACTTGCAGTGTAATGTGACTCGGACACTACTGTGCAGTGTAATGTAACTATCGGATGCTGCTGTGCAGTGTAATGTAACTATCAGCGCTGCCTTGCGGTGTAATGTGACTCGGACACTAGTGTACGGTGTAATGTAAATATCGGATGCTGCCATGCGATGTAATGTGACTAGGTCACTACTGAGCAGTGTAATGTACAGTAACTGTCGGACGCTGCTGTGCGGTGTAATGTGACTCGGACACTACTGTGCGGTGTATTGTAACTATCGGACGCTGCCGTGTGGTGTATTGTAACTATCGTACGCTGCTGTGCAGTGTAATGTGACTATCGGACGCTGCCGTGCAGTGTAATGTGACTCGGACACTAGTGTACGGTGTAATGTAAATATCGGACGCTGCTGTGCGGTGTAATGTAAATATTGGACGCTGCTGTGCAGTGTAATGCAACTATCGGACGCTGCCGTGCGGTGTAATGTAACTATCGGACGCTGCCGTGCGGTGTAATGTAACTATCGGACGCTGCCGTGTGGTGTAATGTGACTATCGGACGCTGCCATGCGGTGTAATGTGACTATCGGACGCTGCCGTGTGGTGTAATGTGACTATCGGACGCTGCCGTGCGGTGTAATGTGACTATCGAACGCTGCCGTGCGGTGTAATGTGACTATTGGACACTACTGTGCGGTGTAGTGTGATTATCGGACACTACTGTGCGGTGTAATGTCACTATTGGACGCTGCCGTGTGGTGTAATGTGACTATCGGACGCTGCGTGCGGTGTAATGTAACTATTGGACGCTGACTTGCAGTGTAATGTGACTCGGACACTACTGTGCAGTGTAATGTAACTATCGGATGCTGCTGTGCAGTGTAATGTAACTATCAGCGCTGCCTTGCGGTGTAATGTGACTCGGACACTAGTGTACGGTGTAATGTAAATATCGGATGCTGCCATGCGATGTAATGTGACTAGGTCACTACTGAGCAGTGTAATGTACAGTAACTGTCGGACGCTGCTGTGCGGTGTAATGTGACTCGGACACTATTGTGCGGTGTATTGTAACTATCGGACGCTGCCGTGTGGTGTATTGTAACTATCGTACGCTGCTGTGCAGTGTAATGTGACTATCGGACGCTGCCGTGCAGTGTAATGTGACTCGGAAACTAGTGTACGGTGTAATGTAAATATCGGACGCTGCTGTGCGGTGTAATGTAAATATTGGACGCTGCTGTGCGGTGTAATGCAACTATTGGACGCTGCCGTGCGGTTAATGTAACTATCGGACGCTGCCGTGCGGTGTAATGTAACTATCGGACGCTGCCGTGTGGTGTAATGTGACTATCGGACGCTGCCATGCGGTGTAATGTGACTATCGGACGCTGCCGTGTGGTGTAATGTGACTATCGGACGCTGCCGTGCGGTGTAATGTGACTATCGAACGCTGCCGTGCGGTGTAATGTAACTATCGAACGCTGCTGTGCGGTGTAATGTAACTATTGGACGCTGACTTGCGGTGTAATGTGACTCGGACACTACTGTGCAGTGTATTGTAACTATCGGATGCTGCTGTGTGGTGTAATGTGACTATCGGACGCTGCCGTGTGGTGTAATGTGACTATCGGACGCTGCCGTGCGGTGTAATGTGACTATCGAACGCTGCCGTGCGGTGTAATGTGACTATCGGACACTGCCGTGCGGTGTAATGTAACTATCGAACGCTGCTGTGCGGTGTAATGTAACTATTGGACGCTGACTTGCGGTGTAATGTGCCTCTGACACTACTGTGCAGTGTATTGTAACTATCGGATGCTGCTGTGCAGTGTAATGTAACTATCAGCGCTGCCTTGCGGTGTAATGTGACTCGGACACTAGTGTACGGTGTAATGTAAATATCGGATGCTGCCATGCGATGTAATGTGACTAGGTCACTACTGAGCAGTGTAATGTACAGTAACTGTCGGACGCTGCTGTGCGGTGTAATGTGACTCGGACACTACTGTGCGGTGTATTGTAACTATCGTACGCTGCTGTGCAGTGTAATGTGACTATCGGACGCTGCCGTGCAGTGTAATGTGACTCGGACACTAGTGTACGGTGTAATGTAAATATCGGACGCTGCTGTGCGGTGTAATGTAAATATTGGACGCTGCGTGCGGTGTAATGTAACTATTGGACACTACTGTGCGGTGTAATGTGACTATCGGACACTACTGTGCGGTGTAATGTCACTATTGGACGCTGCCGTGTGGTGTAATGTGACTATCGGACGCTGCGTGCGGTGTAATGTAACTATTGGACGCTGACTTGCGGTGTAATGTGACTCGGACACTACTGTGCAGTGTAATGTAACTATCGGATGCTGCTGTGTGGTGTAATGTAACTATCAGCGCTGCCTTGCGGTGTAATGTGACTCGGACACTAGTGTACGGTGTAATGTAAATATCGGATGCTGCCATGCGATGTAATGTGAACAGAAAAAAGGTTTTTAGGCGCTGAACAGGGTCGTGCAAATATAGCACTGGTAATGGCAGCCACTTGGTAAGGAGGTAGCCGGCCTCCTGAAAGTGAAACAACTAAAACAAAATCACCAAGTAGGCGCACGGTACCAGTGATGTTGATAAAAACACAATTTATTAACATAAAACCAATAACAAACTGATTAAAAGACACAACACTACACAGAGCATGTAACTGAGGTATTATACCTTATAGTTCACACATAAAGTGTATAAATAAGTGAAAGGGACACTAATATGCAGGAGAACCCGTCTCTGTAAAATAGGGTTAATCTCTCACATTAATTCCATATCAGACAGTTTAAATGAAAAGGAAGTCCTGTAAACTGATGTAATTAGCGTTTGTGACCATAAAGGTGTCCAGATTTAAATAGTGTTTTCTTGGAGCAAAATAAACCAGCCGATTAATGTTACTCACTGAGACGTAATGATCTCTTGCTGTACGGGATAAATGGTTAAGAAACCGCTTGTTATCACCCTGTGCATGGGTGAGACATCCGTCAGCGGTATATTCAGATGAAAGCCACTTCTTTCTGTGCAGCACCAGTTGCCTGTATTAGATCACCATACAGATCCTCCAGCTTGCTGAGCGACGCCCGGCCGGGCAGGAGGTAACAATGTTCCAAATGCAAGGAGAGTTAGAGTGGAGTGATTGAATCACAGGCTGGATCATTCACCGGTAACTTGTAACAAACGGCTGAAAGTGATGGATGTCGTGCTCCGTGGGACACTTAATGGTCAAGTGTGGCCCTTACTTCTGTACCCTCAACGCGTTTCTCCGCACCTCAGGCGGCTTCTTCAAGAGGCAGAGTGTTCTTCTCTGAGCACAATTGTGGTTGTTTTATACCTTGTCCCATTAAAATCATTAGAAACAGGTGAGTGTGAAGGCTCAACAGGTGCTCTGAAATCAGAGTCTTCATACACAGATAACGTGTCACAGGGTTTTTAATTAGACATTTAATTCAAAAAATATATATTTTAAAATCAATCCTATGGCTATCAGTTTGTCATAAATAAAAACAACATAAATAAAAATATAAATATATTTCTGTTATGCGAATAGAATCATTTTAATCCCATGAGGCTGCAGCTATATTAAAAGATCTTTCAGCAGCTGCAGCATTTATCCATTAATAGTCTCCCACTTATGAGTGGGGAAAAGGAATATACAAGCATATATACACATATGGTAAATTAAGTGCTATATGTTGTTAATAGCATATTATAGTAGACAATACGTTTATTAGGTCTCAATTTTATTATTTATTTATAAATGTTTATACTAAAAAAGCCTATCATAAATCATGTGAAATACCAAGTGTAAAGAAATATCTACACAACACATCTCTTCATATTGCTATCTTTATAAGCTCAAGTCTTAGTATTATAGCATGGGAAAATGTGAATTAAAGACACTTCACACATATAAACATGTAGAAAAAGAAATATATATAATGTTATTTTTATAGTTTTATAGCTATATAGTTTTATAGTTTTAGAGGATAGTATCTTCATCATATCAACATCTAAGCTATTGTAATTACACCTGTAATCTATTAACTAAAGTAGGACTGGCTGCATGGGTCAGTGGCCAGACTAGCGTGCAGAAAAAATCTGGCGCTTCACTAGCAGTATAGCGGCAGCGCCAGGTCTGCTCGCAGTCATGGTCTCAGACCCCGCAGATCCTCTCCATTAGTATGGTAGATAGCAATAAATGGGTAACCAATATAATAAATACGAACAACAACAAAAAAATATATATATATAAAAAATAATAAATAATAAATAATAAATAATAATTAATAGTAAAAAAAAAAAAAATTAATAAAATAATAAGAGAGAAAGGAATATGGACCAATCTTCATGTATGATTCTTTACTTCAACAGAAAAAGATGAAATAAACTGAACCAGCTAAATATAGCTAAATGAATTCAAGATCTATGGTTTCATTCAACCCTTGGGGTTTCAGAGTCTGTAATTTCCAGATCCATGCAGCTTCCTGACGACATAGAGTTCTAAATCTATCTCCACCTCTAGGGGTGATTTTAATCTGTTCAAGGCCAATGAGTTGGAGGCAAGCTGGATTACTGGAATGAATTTCTGCATAGTGACGTGAAACACTATGATTCATATATCCCTTAAGGATATTCCTTCTATGTTCCATAAAGCGCAGCTTCAGTGCCCTAGTGGTTCGCCCTACATAGTGCATCTGACATGAGCAGCGTAACAAATAAACTACAAAATGTGTATTGCAATTTATGAAGGATTGTATCTTAAAGTCTGTACTTGATCCAAACGGAGAAATGTGTTTAATTTTATTGACCACATGAGTACATGTGGTACATCTATTATGATTACATCTAAAGAAGCCCACAACTTTTGGGCCCACTAGTGTGAGTTGTTCACTCCTTTCAATATTAACAGAAGATCTCTTAAAGAAACTCGGAGCTAATATGTTCCTAAGATTTTTAGCTTTTTTAAAAATAATCGTAGGGTTTGCAGGGAGAGTTGTATTTAATATTGGATCGGTCAACAATAGTTTGTAATTACGTTTAATTATGCAAGAAATTTTGTTTGCTTTTACATTAAATTTTGATTTGAAAGCCAGATTATAGTGATTAATTTTTTGAGTTTTATTCTCACTATTATCTTTTTTATTATTATTTTTGTTTTTGTTATTATTGTTGCTAATAGATCTAGATTCCTCAGGAGCTGTTTCAATGAATGAAGGAGGATCACATGCTATAGTAATACGTGAACCTTCTTTCTCATTTGGGTTCATATGAGATAATTGTGTATTAGTAGTTTTAAAGATATTTCTCCTATCTAATGTTTGTGAATAGGCTATGGCCTCTTCTAATATATCCTCAGGATAATCACGTTCTCTCAAGAAGGTAATCAAGTTCTCCGCATGCTCAGCAAAGGTACAATCTAATGTACAGTTACGTCTAATCCTGAACAGTTGACTTTTAGGTACGTTGTTAAGCCAACCTTTCTTATGGTTGCTCGTATACGGAATATAGCTACAGATGTCAACCGATTTTTTATATAGTTGGTTCAGTTTATTTCATCTTTTTCTGTTGAAGTAAAGAATCATACATGAAGATTGGTCCATATTCCTTTCTCTCTTATTATTTTTTTTTTTTTTTTTACTATTAATTATTATTTATTATTTATTATTTTTTATTTTTTATATATATATATTTTTTTTTGTTGTTCGTATTTATTATATTGGTTACCCATTTATTGCTATCTACCATACTGATGGAGAGGATCTGCGGGGTCTGAGACCATGACTGCGAGCAGACTTGGCGCTGGCGCTATACTGCTAGTGACGCGCCAGATTTTTTCTGCACGCTAGTCTGGCCACTGACCCATGCAGCTAGTCCCACTTTAGTTAATAGATTACAGGTGTAATTACAATAGCTTAGATGTTGATATGATGAAGATACTATCCTCTAAAACTATAAAACTATATAGCTATAAAACTATAAAAATAACATTATATATATTTCTTTTTCTACATGTTTATATGTGTGAAGTGTCTTTAATTCACATTTTCCCATGCTATAATACTAAGACTTGACCTTATAAAGATAGCAATATGAAGAGATGTGTTGTGTAGATATTTCTTTACACTTGGTATTTCACATGATTTATGATAGGCTTTTTTAGTATAAACATTTATAAATAAATAATAAAATTGAGACCTAATAAACGTATTGTCTACTATAATATGCTATTAACAACATATAGCACTTAATTTACCATATGTGTATATATGCTTGTATATTCCTTTTCCCCACTCATAAGTGGGAGACTATTAATGGATAAATGCTGCAGCTGCTGAAAGATCTTTTAATATAGCTGCAGCCTCATGGGATTAAAATGATTCTATCCGCATAACAGAAATATATTTATATTTTTATTTATGTTGTTTTTATTTATGACAAACTGATAGCCATAGGATTGATTTTAAAATATATATTTTTTGAATTAAATGTCTAATTAAAAACCCTGTGACACGTTATCTGTGTATGAAGACTCTGATTTCAGAGCACCTGTTGAGCCTTCACACTCACCTGTTTCTAATGATTTTAATGGGACAAGGTATAAAACAACCACAATTGTGCTCAGAGAAGAACACTCTGCCTCTTGAAGAAGCCGCCTGAGGTGCGGAGAAACGCGTTGAGGGTACAGAAGTAAAGGCCACACTTGACCATTAAGTGTCCCACGGAGCACGACATCCATCACTTTCAGCCGTTTGTTACAAGTTACCGGTGAATGATCCAGCCTGTGATTCAATCACTCCACTCTAACTCTCCTTGCATTTGGAACATTGTTACCTCCTGCCCGGCCGGGCGTCGCTCAGCAAGCTGGAGGATCTGTATGGTGATCTAATACAGGCAACTGGTGCTGCACAGAAAGAAGTGGCTTTCATCTGAATATACCGCTGACGGATGTCTCACCCATGCACAGGGTGATAACAAGCGGTTTCTTAACCATTTATCCCGTACAGCAAGAGATCATTACGTCTCAGTGAGTAACATTAATCGGCTGGTTTATTTTGCTCCAAGGAAACACTATTTAAATCTGGACACCTTTATGGTCACAAACGCTAATTACATCAGTTTACAGGACTTCCTTTTCATTTAAACTGTCTGATATGGAATTAATGTGAGAGATTAACCCTATCTTACAGAGACGGGTTCTCCTGCATATTAGTGTCCCTTTCACTTATTTATACACTTTATGTGTGAACTATAAGGTATAATACCTCAGTTACATGCTCTGTGTAGTGTTGTGTCTTTTAATCAGTTTGTTATTGGTTTTATGTTAATAAATTGTGTTTTTATCAACATCACTGGTACCGTGCGCCTACTTGGTGATTTTGTTTTAGTTGTTTCACTTTCAGGAGGCCGGCTACCTCCTTACCAAGTGGCTGCCATTACCAGTGCTATATTTGCACGACCCTGTTCAGCGCCTAAAAACCTTTTTTCTGTTTGCTTTTTCAATTGCCATAGGTTTGGGCAGCAGTACAGTGGTGTGTTTCAAATATGAATGTTGGTTGTTATGCGGATAGAATACATCGTAGACATGAAATACTAAAGAAATACACGCTGGAGAATGTTACTAGGAAAAGAGATGATTCTGTTTATGATGGGTTTTTTCAGGATTCCAGCAGACTCGAGGAACTATTAAAAGCAGAATGCAGACATTGGTGGGATAAGACTTCCCTTACTAAATATATTGAAAACAATAAAATTCCTCGTGGTCTGCGGATCTTTAAGAGCCTCTCATTTCAGGATAATCCAGAACTTAGAACACAGTGGGAAAATGTTTTAGATAAATGTTCCATGGCACTAATGCAATTATTGATTGATTATAGAGAATCTAAGCTTATTGAAATTGAAAAAGAAATTAAGATTTTACAAGAACAACTAGGAAAATATAAGGAAGAGCCTTATTATGAAGAGAGAGAAGGAATAGTTAATAGGAGGATAGAAGAATATGAACGAGAGATTATTGAGAGAAAGGAAAAGAAATTTACAAGAGATTTATTGGATTATCAATCAGATTGTGTGAGAAGTTTTTCCAAAAAAAGACGTGATGAATCCTCTACTCCCTTAAAACCCAAACAGGGGAAATCTCAAACTAATGTCCGAAGTATAGACACGGGTAGGGATGAATATAATTCACCTAGGTCTACTGAACGGTATTCTGACCGTGGTAGAAATCAGATGAGAAAACCACGTATATATCCCTCATCATCACATGGGTGGAGGGAAGTTCGCCATACCAAATGGGAGAAAAGATACCCTAATTATTATACTAAATCTAATTACGAGCGTAAATCCCATCAGGAGCCTTTTTTAGATCCAACTCAGAGATCGGGGAACCATGTCCCCCTGTCTCACTTTCAACATCACAACCGTTACGAACCCCTGTCAGGGACTCCAAAAAGGGCAAGAGAACAAGAAGAGGAAGACGAGGGGGACAGAGGGGGAGGAAGAAAGAACCAGAGGTTCCACTAGGTGCTGATGCAGTTTTTAACCTCTCTTCCAAACCCCTAAATCAGTCAGAGATTAAGATATTAGCTAAAGGAATGAATTTTGCTCCTACCTCAAAGCCCAATTTTTTTGAACTTTTTATTGAACTCAATAGGTATGTTAGGAGTCTATGTAGAGAGAGATTTTTTGCTTGTACCAAAAAGAATTCTGGAGTTGAAACACAAGTTATTCTAGATAGAGATGATCAATCAGGTCTTAACATACTAAATGAGTTACTCATAGAGAGTGCAGTGAGTGAATCCCAATTAACATCAGAGATCCTCACGTTTAATGTCAATGATACTCCTCAATCACTATTTAAAAACAAATCTCAATTTTATCCGCTTCAACATAAGACTAGTGCTATTGAAACATTCTATAATAAATCCTTACATGATTTTCGGGTATTATGTGACAGCAAAATACCCTCGTTTATACAACCTTACCAGTGAAGAAAGGAAGACCCTCAAACAGCTGGCCTCTGATATGACCATTACAATTAAACCTGCTGATAAGGGGGGGGGGGTTGGTGATTCAAGATACTTGTGATTACATAAAAGAAGCAAAGCGCCAACTACTTGATATAACATTCTATAAAGTGTTGGCTCATGACCCCTCCCCTAAATATCAGCTGGAATTAAAAACTCTATTGGAAACTGCCAAAAGTGAAGGTGTGATTGCTCAGGAGGAGTTCAATTTCCTCTACCCCCTCCACCCTATCGTCCCTACTTATTATCACCTCCCTAAAATTCACAAGACACTTCACGAACCCCCGGGGCGCCCTATAATTTCAGGGATAGGAGGCCTTACGTCTAATTTATCCTACTATGTTGATCACTTTTTACAACCTTGCGCGACATCTCTGAGGTCCCATATTCGTGATACGACGGAATTTATCAAACGGGTAGAAGGGCATAAATGGGCCCATGATTATAAATTGATTACCTGTGATGTAAAAGCATTGTACACCAATATCCCACATGATAAAGGTGTACAAGCCGTTGGTAGGGCCCTTAGGAAATCCGGAATGGACTCAGAGATGAAGCGCAACTTTATCACTTCGGCTATTTATTTTATTTTGACACACAATCACTTTTTATTTGATCACTGTCACTATCTACAGGTCCTCGGTACAGCGATGGGGACCAGGTTCGCACCGAGTTTCGCTAACATCTACATGGGTGACCTCGAACAGGCTCTGATCTGGGAGGGCCCATACTCTGCGAACCTGGTCCTTTATTGTCGCTATATCGACGACCTGTTTTTTATTTGGAAAGGTGATGATAACACAGTTATGAATTTTGTTGATTTTTTAAACACTAATGAATATGGTTTGTCATTCACTTGTACACATCACTCCTCACAAATCAATTTTTTGGACGTAACAGTGGAGGCGGTAGAGGAGAAACTCATAGTATCATCCTATAAAAAAATCGGTTGACATCTGTAGCTATATTCCGTATACGAGCAACCATAAGAAAGGTTGGCTTAACAACGTACCTAAAAGTCAACTGTTCAGGATTAGACGTAACTGTACATTAGATTGTACCTTTGCTGAGCATGCGGAGAACTTGATTACCTCCTTGAGAGAACGTGATTATCCTGAGGATATATTAGAAGAGGCCATAGCCTATTCACAAACATTAGATAGGAGAAATATCTTTAAAACTACTAATACACAATTATCTCATATGAACCCAAATGAGAAAGAAGGTTCACGTATTACTATAGCATGTGATCCTCCTTCATTCATTGAAACAGCTCCTGAGGAATCTAGATCTATTAGCAACAATAATAACAAAAACAAAAATAATAATAAAAAAGATAATAGTGAGAATAAAACTCAAAAAATTAATCACTATAATCTGGCTTTCAAATCAAAATTTAATGTAAAAGCAAACAAAATTTCTTGCATAATTAAACGTAATTACAAACTATTGTTGACCGATCCAATATTAAATACAACTCTCCCTGCAAACCCTATGATTATTTTTAAAAAAGCTAAAAATCTTAGGAACATATTAGCTCCGAGTTTCTTTAAGAGATCTTCTGTTAATATTGAAAGGAGTGAACAACTCACACTAGTGGGCCCAAAAGTTGTGGGCTTCTTTAGATGTAATCATAATAGATGTACCACATGTACTCATGTGGTCAATAAAATTAAACACATTTCTCCGTTTGGATCAAGTACAGACTTTAAGATACAATCCTTCATAAATTGCAATACACATTTTGTAGTTTATTTGTTACGCTGCTCATGTCAGATGCACTATGTAGGGCGAACCACTAGGGCACTGAAGCTGCGCTTTATGGAACATAGAAGGAATATCCTTAAGGGATATATGAATCATAGTGTTTCACGTCACTATGCAGAAATTCATTCCAGTAATCCAGCTTGCCTCCAACTCATTGGCCTTGAACAGATTAAAATCACCCCTAGAGGTGGAGATAGATTTAGAACTCTATGTCGTCAGGAAGCTGCATGGATCTGGAAATTACAGACTCTGAAACCCCAAGGGTTGAATGAAACCATAGATCTTGAATTCATTTAGCTATATTTAGCTGGTTCAGTTTATTTCATCTTTTTCTGTTGAAGTAAAGAATCATACATGAAGATTGGTCCATATTCCTTTCTCTCTTATTATTTTATTAATTTTTTTTTTTTTACTATTAATTATTATTTATTATTTTTTATTTTTTATATATATATATTTTTTTTTTGTTGTTCGTATTTATTATATTGGTTACCCATTTATTGCTATCTACCATACTGATGGAGAGGATCTGCGGGGTCTGAGACCATGACTGCGAGCAGACCTGGCGCTGCCGCTATACTGCTAGTGACGCGCCAGATTTTTTCTGCACGCTAGTCTGGCCACTGACCCATGCAGCCAGTCCTACTTTAGTTAATAGATTACAGGTGTAATTACAATAGCTTAGATGTTGATATGATGAAGATACTATCCTCTAAAACTATAAAACTATATAGCTATAAAACTATAAAAATAACATTATATATATTTCTTTTTCTACATGTTTATATGTGTGAAGTGTCTTTAATTCACATTTTCCCATGCTATAATACTAAGACTTGAGCTTATAAAGATAGCAATATGAAGAGATGTGTTGTGTAGATATTTCTTTACACTTGGTATTTCACATGATTTATGATAGGCTTTTTTAGTATAAACATTTATAAATAAATAATAAAATTGAGACCTAATAAACGTATTGTCTACTATAATATGCTATTAACAACATATAGCACTTAATTTACCATATGTGTATATATGCTTGTATATTCCTTTTCCCCACTCATAAGTGGGAGACTATTAATGGATAAATGCTGCAGCTGCTGAAAGATCTTTTAATATAGCTGCAGCCTCATGGGATTAAAATGATTCTATCCGCATAACAGAAATATATTTATATTTTTATTTATGTTGTTTTTATTTATGACAAACTGATAGCCATAGGATTGATTTTAAAATATATATTTTTTGAATTAAATGTCTAATTAAAAACCCTGTGACACGTTATCTGTGTATGAAGACTCTGATTTCAGAGCACCTGTTGAGCCTTCACACTCACCTGTTTCTAATGATTTTAATGGGACAAGGTATAAAACAACCACAATTGTGCTCAGAGAAGAACACTCTGCCTCTTGAAGAAGCCGCCTGAGGTGCGGAGAAACGCGTTGAGGGTACAGAAGTAAGGGCCACACTTGACCATTAAGTGTCCCACGGAGCACGACATCCATCACTTTCAGCCGTTTGTTACAAGTTACCGGTGAATGATCCAGCCTGTGATTCAATCACTCCACTCTAACTCTCCTTGCATTTGGAACATTGTTACCTCCTGCCCGGCCGGGCGTCGCTCAGCAAGCTGGAGGATCTGTATGGTGATCTAATACAGGCAACTGGTGCTGCACAGAAAGAAGTGGCTTTCATCTGAATATACCGCTGACGGATGTCTCACCCATGCACAGGGTGATAACAAGCGGTTTCTTAACCATTTATCCCGTACAGCAAGAGATCATTACGTCTCAGTGAGTAACATTAATCGGCTGGTTTATTTTGCTCCAAGGAAACACTATTTAAATCTGGACACCTTTATGGTCACAAACGCTAATTACATCAGTTTACAGGACTTCCTTTTCATTTAAACTGTCTGATATGGAATTAATGTGAGAGATTAACCCTATCTTACAGAGACGGGTTCTCCTGCATATTAGTGTCCCTTTCACTTATTTATACACTTTATGTGTGAACTATAAGGTATAATACCTCAGTTACATGCTCTGTGTAGTGTTGTGTCTTTTAATCAGTTTGTTATTGGTTTTATGTTAATAAATTGTGTTTTTATCAACATCACTGGTACCGTGCGCCTACTTGGTGATTTTGTTTTAGTTGTTTCACTTTCAGGAGGCCGGCTACCTCCTTACCAAGTGGCTGCCATTACCAGTGCTATATTTGCACGACCCTGTTCAGCGCCTAAAAACCTTTTTTCTGTTTGCTTTTTCAATTGCCATAGGTTTGGGCAGCAGTACAGTGGTGTGTTTCAAATATGAATGTTGGTTGTTATGCGGATAGAATACATCGTAGACATGAAATACTAAAGAAATACACGCTGGAGAATGTTACTAGGAAAAGAGATGATTCTGTTTATGATGGGTTCTTTCAGGATTCCAGCAGACTCGAGGAACTATTAAAAGCAGAATGCAGACATTGGTGGGATAAGACTTCCCTTACTAAATATATTGAAAACAATAAAATTCCTCGTGGTCTGCGGATCTTTAAGAGCCTCTCATTTCAGGATAATCCAGAACTTAGAACACAGTGGGAAAATGTTTTAGATAAATGTTCCATGGCACTAATGCAATTATTGATTGATTATAGAGAATCTAAGCTTATTGAAATTGAAAAAGAAATTAAGATTTTACAAGAACAACTAGGAAAATATAAGGAAGAGCCTTATTATGAAGAGAGAGAAGGAATAGTTAATAGGAGGATAGAAGAATATGAACGAGAGATTATTGAGAGAAAGGAAAAGAAATTTACAAGAGATTTATTGGATTATCAATCAGATTGTGTGAGAAGTTTTTCCAAAAAAAGACGTGATGAATCCTCTACTCCCTTAAAACCCAAACAGGGGAAATCTCAAACTAATGTCCGAAGTATAGACACGGGTAGGGATGAATATAATTCACCTAGGTCTACTGAACGGTATTCTGACCGTGGTAGAAATCAGATGAGAAAACCACGTATATATCCCTCATCATCACATGGGTGGAGGGAAGTTCGCCATACCAAATGGGAGAAAAGATACCCTAATTATTATACTAAATCTAATTACGAGCGTAAATCCCATCAGGAGCCTTTTTTAGATCCAACTCAGAGATCGGGGAACCATGTCCCCCTGTCTCACTTTCAACATCACAACCGTTACGAACCCCTGTCAGGGACTCCAAAAAGGGCAAGAGAACAAGAAGAGGAAGACGAGGGGGACAGAGGGGGAGGAAGAAAGAACCAGAGGTTCCACTAGGTGCTGATGCAGTTTTTAACCTCTCTTCCAAACCCCTAAATCAGTCAGAGATTAAGATATTAGCTAAAGGAATGAATTTTGCTCCTACCTCAAAGCCCAATTTTTTTGAACTTTTTATTGAACTCAATAGGTATGTTAGGAGTCTATGTAGAGAGAGATTTTTTGCTTGTACCAAAAAGAATTCTGGAGTTGAAACACAAGTTATTCTAGATAGAGATGATCAATCAGGTCTTAACATACTAAATGAGTTACTCATAGAGAGTGCAGTGAGTGAATCCCAATTAACATCAGAGATCCTCACGTTTAATGTCAATGATACTCCTCAATCACTATTTAAAAACAAATCTCAATTTTATCCGCTTCAACATAAGACTAGTGCTATTGAAACATTCTATAATAAATCCTTACATGATTTTCGGGTATTATGTGACAGCAAAATACCCTCTTGTTTATACAACCTTACCAGTGAAGAAAGGAAGACCCTCAAACAGCTGGCCTCTGATACGACCATTACAATTAAACCTGCTGATAAGGGGGGGGGGGTTGGTGATTCAAGATACTTGTGATTACATAAAAGAAGCAAAGCGCCAACTACTTGATATAACATTCTATAAAGTGTTGGCTCATGACCCCTCCCCTAAATATCAGCTGGAATTAAAAACTCTATTGGAAACTGCCAAAAGTGAAGGTGTGATTGCTCAGGAGGAGTTCAATTTCCTCTACCCCCTCCACCCTATCGTCCCTACTTATTATCACCTCCCTAAAATTCACAAGACACTTCACGAACCCCCGGGGCGCCCTATAATTTCAGGGATAGGAGGCCTTACGTCTAATTTATCCTACTATGTTGATCACTTTTTACAACCTTGCGCGACATCTCTGAGGTCCCATATTCGTGATACGACGGAATTTATCAAACGGGTAGAAGGGCATAAATGGGCCCATGATTATAAATTGATTACCTGTGATGTAAAAGCATTGTACACCAATATCCCACATGATAAAGGTGTACAAGCCGTTGATAGGGCCCTTAGGAAATCCGGAATGGACTCAGAGATGAAGCGCAACTTTATCACTTCGGCTATTTATTTTATTTTGACACACAATCACTTTTTATTTGATCACTGTCACTATCTACAGGTCCTCGGTACAGCGATGGGGACCAGGTTCGCACCGAGTTTCGCTAACATCTACATGGGTGACCTCGAACAGGCTCTGATCTGGGAGGGCCCATACTCTGCGAACCTGGTCCTTTATTGTCGCTATATCGACGACCTGTTTTTTATTTGGAAAGGTGATGATAACACAGTTATGAATTTTGTTGATTTTTTAAACACTAATGAATATGGTTTGTCATTCACTTGTACACATCACTCCTCACGAATCAATTTTTTGGACGTAACAGTGGAGGCGGTAGAGGAGAAACTCATAGTATCATCCTATAAAAAATCGGTTGACATCTGTAGCTATATTCCGTATACGAGCAACCATAAGAAAGGTTGGCTTAACAACGTACCTAAAAGTCAACTGTTCAGGATTAGACGTAACTGTACATTAGATTGTACCTTTGCTGAGCATGCGGAGAACTTGATTACCTCCTTGAGAGAACGTGATTATCCTGAGGATATATTAGAAGAGGCCATAGCCTATTCACAAACATTAGATAGGAGAAATATCTTTAAAACTACTAATACACAATTATCTCATATGAACCCAAATGAGAAAGAAGGTTCACGTATTACTATAGCATGTGATCCTCCTTCATTCATTGAAACAGCTCCTGAGGAATCTAGATCTATTAGCAACAATAATAACAAAAACAAAAATAATAATAAAAAAGATAATAGTGAGAATAAAACTCAAAAAATTAATCACTATAATCTGGCTTTCAAATCAAAATTTAATGTAAAAGCAAACAAAATTTCTTGCATAATTAAACGTAATTACAAACTATTGTTGACCGATCCAATATTAAATACAACTCTCCCTGCAAACCCTACGATTATTTTTAAAAAAGCTAAAAATCTTAGGAACATATTAGCTCCGAGTTTCTTTAAGAGATCTTCTGTTAATATTGAAAGGAGTGAACAACTCACACTAGTGGGCCCAAAAGTTGTGGGCTTCTTTAGATGTAATCATAATAGATGTACCACATGTACTCATGTGGTCAATAAAATTAAACACATTTCTCCGTTTGGATCAAGTACAGACTTTAAGATACAATCCTTCATAAATTGCAATACACATTTTGTAGTTTATTTGTTACGCTGCTCATGTCAGATGCACTATGTAGGGCGAACCACTAGGGCACTGAAGCTGCGCTTTATGGAACATAGAAGGAATATCCTTAAGGGATATATGAATCATAGTGTTTCACGTCACTATGCAGAAATTCATTCCAGTAATCCAGCTTGCCTCCAACTCATTGGCCTTGAACAGATTAAAATCACCCCTAGAGGTGGAGATAGATTTAGAACTCTATGTCGTCAGGAAGCTGCATGGATCTGGAAATTACAGACTCTGAAACCCCAAGGGTTGAATGAAACCATAG
Source organism: Pseudophryne corroboree (assembly GCF_028390025.1). Lineage (NCBI taxonomy): Eukaryota > Metazoa > Chordata > Amphibia > Anura > Myobatrachidae > Pseudophryne > Pseudophryne corroboree. Next base: position 115,868,657 of record NC_086449.1, on the reverse strand, counting down.
ATCTTGAATTCATTTAGCTATATTTAGCTGGTTCAGTTTATTTCATCTTTTTCTGTTGAAGTAAAGAATCATACATGAAGATTAGTCCATATTCCTTTCTCTCTTATTATTTTATTAATTTTTTTTTTTTTACTATTATTTATTATTTTTTATTTTTTATATATATATTTTTTTTTTGTTGTTCGTATTTATTATATTGGTTACCCATTTATTGCTATCTACCATACTGATGGAGAGGATCTGCGGGGTCTGAGACCATGACTGCGAGCAGACCTGGCGCTGCCGCTATACTGCTAGTGACGCGCCAGATTTTTTCTGCACGCTAGTCTGGCCACTGACCCATGCAGCCAGTCCTACTTTAGTTAATAGATTACAGGTGTAATTACAATAGCTTAGATGTTGATATGATGAAGATACTATCCTCTAAAACTATAAAACTATATAGCTATAATACTATAAAAATAACATTATATATATTTCTTTTTCTACATGTTTATATGTGTGAAGTGTCTTTAATTCACATTTTCCCATGCTATAATACTAAGACTTGAGCTTATAAAGATAGCAATATGAAGAGATGTGTTGTGTAGATATTTCTTTACACTTGGTATTTCACATGATTTATGATAGGCTTTTTTAGTATAAACATTTATAAATAAATAATAAAATTGAGACCTAATAAACGTATTGTCTACTATAATATGCTATTAACAACATATAGCACTTAATTTACCATATGTGTATATATGCTTGTATATTCCTTTTCCCCACTCATAAGTGGGAGACTATTAATGGATAAATGCTGCAGCTGCTGAAAGATCTTTTAATATAGCTGCAGCCTCATGGGATTAAAATGATTCTATCCGCATAACAGAAATATATTTATATTTTTATTTATGTTGTTTTTATTTATGACAAACTGATAGCCATAGGATTGATTTTAAAATATATATTTTTTGAATTAAATGTCTAATTAAAAACCCTGTGACACGTTATCTGTGTATGAAGACTCTGATTTCAGAGCACCTGTTGAGCCTTCACACTCACCTGTTTCTAATGATTTTAATGGGACAAGGTATAAAACAACCACAATTGTGCTCAGAGAAGAACACTCTGCCTCTTGAAGAAGCCGCCTGAGGTGCGGAGAAACGCGTTGAGGGTACAGAAGTAAGGGCCACACTTGACCATTAAGTGTCCCACGGAGCACGACATCCATCACTTTCAGCCGTTTGTTACAAGTTACCGGTGAATGATCCAGCCTGTGATTCAATCACTCCACTCTAACTCTCCTTGCATTTGGAACATTGTTACCTCCTGCCCGGCCGGGCGTCGCTCAGCAAGCTGGAGGATCTGTATGGTGATCTAATACAGGCAACTGGTGCTGCACAGAAAGAAGTGGCTTTCATCTGAATATACCGCTGACGGATGTCTCACCCATGCACAGGGTGATAACAAGCGGTTTCTTAACCATTTATCCCGTACAGCAAGAGATCATTACGTCTCAGTGAGTAACATTAATCGGCTGGTTTATTTTGCTCCAAGGAAACACTATTTAAATCTGGACACCTTTATGGTCACAAACGCTAATTACATCAGTTTACAGGACTTCCTTTTCATTTAAACTGTCTGATATGGAATTAATGTGAGAGATTAACCCTATCTTACAGAGACGGGTTCTCCTGCATATTAGTGTCCCTTTCACTTATTTATACACTTTATGTGTGAACTATAAGGTATAATACCTCAGTTACATGCTCTGTGTAGTGTTGTGTCTTTTAATCAGTTTGTTATTGTTTTTATGTTAATAAATTGTGTTTTTATCAACATCACTGGTACCGTGCGCCTACTTGGTGATTTTGTTTTAGTTGTTTCACTTTCAGGAGGCCGGCTACCTCCTTACCAAGTGGCTGCCATTACCAGTGCTATATTTGCACGACCCTGTTCAGCGCCTAAAAACCTTTTTTCTGTTTGCTTTTTCAATTGCCATAGGTTTGGGCAGCAGTACAGTGGTGTGTTTCAAATATGAATGTTGGTTGTTATGCGGATAGAATACATCGTAGACATGAAATACTAAAGAAATACACGCTGGAGAATGTTACTAGGAAAAGAGATGATTCTGTTTATGATGGGTTTTTTCAGGATTCCAGCAGACTCGAGGAACTATTAAAAGCAGAATGCAGACATTGGTGGGATAAGACTTCCCTTACTAAATATATTGAAAACAATAAAATTCCTCGTGGTCTGCGGATCTTTAAGAGCCTCTCATTTCAGGATAATCCAGAACTTAGAACACAGTGGGAAAATGTTTTAGATAAATGTTCCATGGCACTAATGCAATTATTGATTGATTATAGAGAATCTAAGCTTATTGAAATTGAAAAAGAAATTAAGATTTTACAAGAACAACTAGGAAAATATAAGGAAGAGCCTTATTATGAAGAGAGAGAAGGAATAGTTAATAGGAGGATAGAAGAATATGAACGAGAGATTATTGAGAGAAAGGAAAAGAAATTTACAAGAGATTTATTGGATTATCAATCAGATTGTGTGAGAAGTTTTTCCAAAAAAAGACGTGATGAATCCTCTACTCCCTTAAAACCCAAACAGGGGAAATCTCAAACTAATGTCCGAAGTATAGACACGGGTAGGGATGAATATAATTCACCTAGGTCTACTGAACGGTATTCTGACCGTGGTAGAAATCAGATGAGAAAACCACGTATATATCCCTCATCATCACATGGGTGGAGGGAAGTTCGCCATACCAAATGGGAGAAAAGATACCCTAATTATTATACTAAATCTAATTACGAGCGTAAATCCCATCAGGAGCCTTTTTTAGATCCAACTCAGAGATCGGGGAACCATGTCCCCCTGTCTCACTTTCAACATCACAACCGTTACGAACCCCTGTCAGGGACTCCAAAAAGGGCAAGAGAACAAGAAGAGGAAGACGAGGGGGACAGAGGGGGAGGAAGAAAGAACCAGAGGTTCCACTAGGTGCTGATGCAGTTTTTAACCTCTCTTCCAAACCCCTAAATCAGTCAGAGATTAAGATATTAGCTAAAGGAATGAATTTTGCTCCTACCTCAAAGCCCAATTTTTTTGAACTTTTTATTGAACTCAATAGGTATGTTAGGAGTCTATGTAGAGAGAGATTTTTTGCTTGTACCAAAAAGAATTCTGGAGTTGAAACACAAGTTATTCTAGATAGAGATGATCAATCAGGTCTTAACATACTAAATGAGTTACTCATAGAGAGTGCAGTGAGTGAATCCCAATTAACATCAGAGATCCTCACGTTTAATGTCAATGATACTCCTCAATCACTATTTAAAAACAAATCTCAATTTTATCCGCTTCAACATAAGACTAGTGCTATTGAAACATTCTATAATAAATCCTTACATGATTTTCGGGTATTATGTGACAGCAAAATACCCTCTTGTTTATACAACCTTACCAGTGAAGAAAGGAAGACCCTCAAACAGCTGGCCTCTGATACGACCATTACAATTAAACCTGCTGATAAGGGGGGGGGGTTGGTGATTCAAGATACTTGTGATTACATAAAAGAAGCAAAGCGCCAACTACTTGATATAACATTCTATAAAGTGTTGGCTCATGACCCCTCCCCTAAATATCAGCTGGAATTAAAAACTCTATTGGAAACTGCCAAAAGTGAAGGTGTGATTGCTCAGGAGGAGTTCAATTTCCTCTACCCCCTCCACCCTATCGTCCCTACTTATTATCACCTCCCTAAAATTCACAAGACACTTCACGAACCCCCGGGGCGCCCTATAATTTCAGGGATAGGAGGCCTTACGTCTAATTTATCCTACTATGTTGATCACTTTTTACAACCTTGCGCGACATCTCTGAGGTCCCATATTCGTGATACGACGGAATTTATCAAACGGGTAGAAGGGCATAAATGGGCCCATGATTATAAATTGATTACCTGTGATGTAAAAGCATTGTACACCAATATCCCACATGATAAAGGTGTACAAGCCGTTGATAGGGCCCTTAGGAAATCCGGAATGGACTCAGAGATGAAGCGCAACTTTATCACTTCGGCTATTTATTTTATTTTGACACACAATCACTTTTTATTTGATCACTGTCACTATCTACAGGTCCTCGGTACAGCGATGGGGACCAGGTTCGCACCGAGTTTCGCTAACATCTACATGGGTGACCTCGAACAGGCTCTGATCTGGGAGGGCCCATACTCTGCGAACCTGGTCCTTTATTGTCGCTATATCGACGACCTGTTTTTTATTTGGAAAGGTGATGATAACACAGTTATGAATTTTGTTGATTTTTTAAACACTAATGAATATGGTTTGTCATTCACTTGTACACATCACTCCTCACGAATCAATTTTTTGGACGTAACAGTGGAGGCGGTAGAGGAGAAACTCATAGTATCATCCTATAAAAAATCGGTTGACATCTGTAGCTATATTCCGTATACGAGCAACCATAAGAAAGGTTGGCTTAACAACGTACCTAAAAGTCAACTGTTCAGGATTAGACGTAACTGTACATTAGATTGTACCTTTGCTGAGCATGCGGAGAACTTGATTACCTCCTTGAGAGAACGTGATTATCCTGAGGATATATTAGAAGAGGCCATAGCCTATTCACAAACATTAGATAGGAGAAATATCTTTAAAACTACTAATACACAATTATCTCATATGAACCCAAATGAGAAAGAAGGTTCACGTATTACTATAGCATGTGATCCTCCTTCATTCATTGAAACAGCTCCTGAGGAATCTAGATCTATTAGCAACAATAATAACAAAAACAAAAATAATAATAAAAAAGACAATAGTGAGAATAAAACTCAAAAAATTAATCACTATAATCTGGCTTTCAAATCAAAATTTAATGTAAAAGCAAACAAAATTTCTTGCATAATTAAACGTAATTACAAACTATTGTTGACCGATCCAATATTAAATACAACTCTCCCTGCAAACCCTACGATTATTTTTAAAAAAGCTAAAAATCTTAGGAACATATTAGCTCCGAGTTTCTTTAAGAGATCTTCTGTTAATATTGAAAGGAGTGAACAACTCACACTAGTGGGCCCAAAAGTTGTGGGCTTCTTTAGATGTAATCATAATAGATGTACCACATGTACTCATGTGGTCAATAAAATTAAACACATTTCTCCGTTTGGATCAAGTACAGACTTTAAGATACAATCCTTCATAAATTGCAATACACATTTTGTAGTTTATTTGTTACGCTGCTCATGTCAGATGCACTATGTAGGGCGAACCACTAGGGCACTGAAGCTGCGCTTTATGGAACATAGAAGGAATATCCTTAAGGGATATATGAATCATAGTGTTTCACGTCACTATGCAGAAATTCATTCCAGTAATCCAGCTTGCCTCCAACTCATTGGCCTTGAACAGATTAAAATCACCCCTAGAGGTGGAGATAGATTTAGAACTCTATGTCGTCAGGAAGCTGCATGGATCTGGAAATTACAGACTCTGAAACCCCAAGGGTTGAATGAAACCATAGATCTTGAATTCATTTAGCTATATTTAGCTGGTTCAGTTTATTTCATCTTTTTCTGTTGAAGTAAAGAATCATACATGAAGATTGGTCCATATTCCTTTCTCTCTTATTATTTTATTAAATTTTTTTTTTTTTTACTATTAATTATTATTTATTATTTTTTATTTTTTATATATATATTTTTTTTTTGTTGTTCGTATTTATTATATTGGTTACCCATTTATTGCTATCTACCATACTGATGGAGAGGATCTGCGGGGTCTGAGACCATGACTGCGAGCAGACCTGGCGCTGCCGCTATACTGCTAGTGACGCGCCAGATTTTTTCTGCACGCTAGTCTGGCCACTGACCCATGCAGCCAGTCCTACTTTAGTTAATAGATTACAGGTGTAATTACAATAGCTTAGATGTTGATATGATGAAGATACTATCCTCTAAAACTATAAAACTATATAGCTATAAAACTATAAAAATAACATTATATATATTTCTTTTTCTACATGTTTATATGTGTGAAGTGTCTTTAATTCACATTTTCCCATGCTATAATACTAAGACTTGAGCTTATAAAGATAGCAATATGAAGAGATGTGTTGTGTAGATATTTCTTTACACTTGGTATTTCACATGATTTATGATAGGCTTTTTTAGTATAAACATTTATAAATAAATAATAAAATTGAGACCTAATAAACGTATTGTCTACTATAATATGCTATTAACAACATATAGCACTTAATTTACCATATGTGTATATATGCTTGTATATTCCTTTTCCCCACTCATAAGTGGGAGACTATTAATGGATAAATGCTGCAGCTGCTGAAAGATCTTTTAATATAGCTGCAGCCTCATGGGATTAAAATGATTCTATCCGCATAACAGAAATATATTTATATTTTTATTTATGTTGTTTTTATTTATGACAAACTGATAGCCATAGGATTGATTTTAAAATATATATTTTTTGAATTAAATGTCTAATTAAAAACCCTGTGACACGTTATCTGTGTATGAAGACTCTGATTTCAGAGCACCTGTTGAGCCTTCACACTCACCTGTTTCTAATGATTTTAATGGGACAAGGTATAAAACAACCACAATTGTGCTCAGAGAAGAACACTCTGCCTCTTGAAGAAGCCGCCTGAGGTGCGGAGAAACGCGTTGAGGGTACAGAAGTAAGGGCCACACTTGACCATTAAGTGTCCCACGGAGCACGACATCCATCACTTTCAGCCGTTTGTTACAAGTTACCGGTGAATGATCTAGCCTGTGATTCAATCACTCCACTCTAACTCTCCTTGCATTTGGAACATTGTTACCTCCTGCCCGGCCGGGCGTCGCTCAGCAAGCTGGAGGATCTGTATGGTGATCTAATACAGGCAACTGGTGCTGCACAGAAAGAAGTGGCTTTCATCTGAATATACCGCTGACGGATGTCTCACCCATGCACAGGGTGATAACAAGCGGTTTCTTAACCATTTATCCCGTACAGCAAGAGATCATTACGTCTCAGTGAGTAACATTAATCGGCTGGTTTATTTTGCTCCAAGGAAACACTATTTAAATCTGGACACCTTTATGGTCACAAACGCTAATTACATCAGTTTACAGGACTTCCTTTTCATTTAAACTGTCTGATATGGAATTAATGTGAGAGATTAACCCTATCTTACAGAGACGGGTTCTCCTGCATATTAGTGTCCCTTTCACTTATTTATACACTTTATGTGTGAACTATAAGGTATAATACCTCAGTTACATGCTCTGTGTAGTGTTGTGTCTTTTAATCAGTTTGTTATTGATGCGATGTAATGTGACTAGGTCACTACTGAGCAGTGTAATGTACAGTAACTGTCGGACGCTGCAGTTCGGTGTAATGTGACTCGGACACTACTGTGCGGTGTATTGTAACTATCGGACGCTGCCGTGCGGTGTATTGTAACTATCGGACGGTGCTGTGCGGTGTATTGTAACTATCGGGCGGTGCTGTGCGGTGTAATGTAACTATCGGACGGTGCTGTGCGGTGTATTGTAACTCGGACACTACTATGCTGTGTAATGTGATTCGGACACTACTGTGCGGTGTAATGTAACTATCGGATGCTGCCATGCGATGTAATGTGACTAGGTCACTACTGAGCAGTGTAATGTACAGTAACTGTCGGACGCTGCAGTTCGGTGTAATGTGACTCGGACACTACTGTGCGGTGTATTGTAGCTATCGGACGCTGCCGTGCGGTGTATTGTAACTATCGGACGGTGCTGTGCGGTGTATTGTAACTATCGGACGCTGCTGTGCGGTGTAATGTAACTATCGGACGGTGCTGTGCGGTGTATTGTAACTCGGACACTACTATGCCGTGTAATGTGATTCGGACACTACTGTGCGGTGTAATGTAACTATCGGACGTTGCTGTGCGGTGTAACGTGTCTCGGACACTACCGTGCGGTGTAATGTAACTGGCAGATGCTACCGTGCGGTGTAATGTAACTAGCAGACGCTACCGTGCGGTGGAATGTAACTAGCAGATACTACTGTGCGGTGTAATGTAACTATCGGACGTTGCTGTGCGATGTAACGTGTCTCGGACACTACCGGGCGGTGGAATGTAACAAGCAGACGCTACCGTGCGGTGTATTGTAACTATCGGACGTTGCTGTGCGGGGTAACGTGTCACGGACACTACCGTGCGGTGGAATGTAACTAGCAGACACTACTGTGCGGTGTAATGTAACTATCGGACGTTGCTGTGCGGTGTAATGTGTCTCGGACACTACTGTGTGGTGTAATGTAACTAGCAGACGCTACCGTGCGGTGTAATGTAACTAGCAGATGCTGCTGTGCGGTGTCATGTGACTCGGACACTACTGTGCGGTGTAATCTAACTATCGGACACTGCTATTCGGTGTAACGTGTCTCGGACACTACTGTGCGGTGTAATGTAACTAACGGGCGCTGAGCCATATCCCCTGCTCCCCTCTCCTTAATCCAATCTGCAGCGGTACACAATAGGCCTTTCCTATATTTCAGCTCCAGGCCCAAGTGCACATTAATCTGGCACTGCTTGTCCTTCTTTGTTTTGTACTGTAAGTTGCTCTTTTCTTGTTTTGCTCATTTGTTTATGAACCTTATTAGGACCTGCGGAACCCTTTTGGTGCCACATAAAAAATAAAAATAATAATAATAATAAATATAAATAAATAATTAGGGATGCTATACTGTATGTCTCTGTATTGAGGTGTGTCCTGGCATCCAGATGACAGTGCTGTTCTCTGTGTTTCCCCAGCTGGTGATTTGCCCTGGTTCCTATATGAAGTACAATCACTCTTACAATAAATTAGCTTTGGTCCTGGACTATCAACATGTGGAACCCCTGCAAGTGCCATGCACCCCAGGGTGCCACAGAACCCAGTTTGGGATGGTATCCGGTCTGTAGGTCAACAGTAACTAGGTCGACCACTATTGGTCGACAGTAACTAGGTTGACAGGGTTTTTAGGTCGACATGATCTAGGTCGACAAGTCAAAAGGTCGACATGAGTTTTTTTTTTTTAAATATATTTTTTTGCACTTTTTCATACTTTATGATCAATGTGGACTACGATTGGGAACAGTAACCTGTGCCGAGCGCAGCGAGGCACCTTGCCCGAAGCATGGCGATTGAAGCAGTGCACTAATCGGGGTTCCCGGTCACTGTACGAAGAAACGACACCATTTTTTAAAAAAAACCTCATGTTGACCTTTTGATCCGTCGACCTAGACCATGTCGACCTAAAAACCCTGTCGACCTAGTTACTGTCGACCAATAGTGGTCAACCTAGTTAGTTGACCTACAGACCGGATACCATCCCAAACTGGGTTCTGTGGCACCCTGGGGTACATGGCACTTGCAGGGGTTCCACATGTTGGTAGTCCAGGACCAAAGCTAATTTATTGTAAAAGTGATTGTACTTCATATAGGAACCAGGGCAAATCACCAGCTGGGGGAAACACAGAGACACAGCTGGGGAAACACTGTCGTCGACCTAGAAACCCTGTCTACCTAGTTACTGACGACCAATAGTGGTCGACCTAGACACTGTCGACCTAGTTACTGTCGACCTTGCATACCACACCCTGAGGAGATCCACTATAACTATACTGTTTTATTTTTTACTTTCCCAGAAAGCTGTTATTTTGGGGCAAATATCTTGGATGTTACATGGAGGGAGATATATCAAACTTTGGAGAGTTAGGACAGCATAGACAGTGTAATGGTTAGGATTACTGCATCACAGCACTGAGGTCATGGGTTCGATTCCCACCATGGCCCTAATTGTGTGGAGTTTGTATATTCTCCCCATGCTTGTGTGGGTTTCCTCTGGGTACTCCGGTTTCCTTCCACAATCCAAAAATATACTGGTAAGTTAATTGGCTCCGGACTAAAATTAACCCTAGTGTCTGTACATGTTGTAGGGAATTAGAAAAGCTCCACTTGGGAAGGTAATGATGTGAATGACAAAATATTCTCTCTGTAAAAGCGCTGTGGAATATGTGTGTGCTATATAAATAGCTGGTAATAATAAATAATAATAAAGTATAAAAAGATAAACTACCAACCAATCAGTTCCTGCCATTTTATAAACACAGTGGCTCATTTATCAATGAGTGATAAAACTTGTTGTGAATGAGTCAGCCAATCAGCTCCTGTCATGTGTTTGAAAAATTACAGTTGGGAGATGATTGGCTTGAGGCCCATTTATCATACGGAACAAGTTTTATCATTCACAAGTTTTATCACTCATTGATAAATGGTACACCCTCCAACTGTACCGTTTTAGCCAGTACAGTATTTATTTATTTTTGTCTGTACCAGCAAACAAGGGCTTTGTACCGGGTGCAATGTCTCTGGATTTCTATAGCTTTCTATATAGCAGCGCTGCATGGACACGCCCCCTTTACCCGTGACCACATCCCCTTTCCTAATCTGTACTAGGGATGGCCATCGGTGTGTTCGCCATCGATGGCAAAACTGTGAGTGGCCATCAATGGTCACTAACTATGCTATGGGAGACCATCGATGGTTTCACTCATCGATGGCCATCCCTGTTATGTCTGTGAATGACCCACGGACCAATCACAGACCAGGGGCGGGGCTTCACATGTGCTGGGGGCGGGGCTATACTCCATGTCCAGCATCTTTAAAAAAAATAAGATTTTACTCACCGGTAAATCTATTTCTCGTAGTCCGTTGTGGATGCTGGGGACTCCGTAAGGACCATGGGGATTAGCGGCTCCGCAGGAGACTGGGCACAACTAAAGAAAGCTTTAGGACTACCTGGTGTGCACTGGATCCTCCCACTAAGACCCTCCTCCAGACCTCAGTTAGGATACTGTGCCCGGAAGAGCTGACACAAGTAGGAAGGATTTTGAATCCCGGGTAAAACTCATACCAGCCACACCAATCACACCGTATAACTCGTGATACTATACCCAGTTAACAGTATGATAACAACTGAGCCTCTCAACAGATGGCTCAACAATAACCCTTTAGTTAGGCAATAACTATATACAAGTATTGCAGACAATCCGCACTTGGGATGGGCGCCCAGCATCCACTACGGACTACGAGAAATAGATTTACCGGTGAGTAAAATCTTATTTTCTCTAACGTCCTAAGTGGATGCTGGGGACTCCGTAAGGACCATGGGGATTATACCAAAGCTCCCAAACGGGCGGGAGAGTGCGGATGACTCTGCAGCACCGAATGAGCAAACTCTAGGTCCTCCTCAGCCAGGGTATCAAACTTGTAGACTCTTGCAAGAGTGTTTTAACCCGACCAAGTAACAGCTCTGCAAATTTGTAAAGCCGAGACCCCTCGGGCAGCCGCCCAAGAAGAGCCCACTTTCCTCGTGGAATGGGCTTTCACAGATTTAGGGTGCGGCATTCCAGCCGCAGAATGTGCAAGTTGAATCGTGCTACAGATCCAGCGAGCAATAGTCTGCTTAGAAGCAGGAGCACCCAGCTTGTTGGGTGCATACAGGATAAATAGCGAGTCAGTTTTCCTGACTCCAGCCGTCCTGGAAACATATACTTTTCAGGGCCCTGACTACGACCAGAAAACTTGGAATCCTCCAAGTCCCAAGTAGCCGCAGGCACCACAATAGGTTGGTTCACATGAAAAACTGATACCACCTTAGGAAGGAATTGGGAACGAGTCCTCAATTCCGCCTTATCCATATAAAATCCAGATAAGGGCATTTGTATGACAAAGCCGCCAATTCTGATACACGCCTGGCCGATGCCACGGCCCACAGCATGACCACTTTCCACGTGAGGTATTGTAGCTCCACGGATTTAAGTGGCTGAACTCAATGCGACTTCAGGAAATCCAACACTACGTTGTGATCCCACGGTGCCACTGGAGGCACAAACGGGGGTTGACTATGCAGCACTCCCTTAACAAAAGTCTGAACTTCAGGCAGTGAAGCCAGTTCTATTTTGGAAGAAAATTGACAGAGCCGAAATCTGGACCTTAATGGAACCCAATTTTAGGCCCATAGTCACCTCTGACTTGTAGAAAGTGCAGAAAGCGACCTAGCTGAAATTCCTCCTTTGGGGCCTTACTGGCCTCACAGCACGCAACATATTTCCGCCATATGCGGTGATAATGGTTTGCGTTCACTTCTTTCCTAGCTTTAAATAGCGTAGGGTTAACTTCCTCCGGAATGCCCTTTTCCTTCAGGATCCGGCGTTCAACCGCCATGCCGTCAAACGCAGCCGCGGTACGTCTTGGAACAGACAGGCCCCCTGCTGCAGCAGGTCCTGTCTGAGCGGCAGAGGCCATGGGTCCTCTGAGATCATTTCTTGGAGTTCTGGGTACCAAGCTCTTCTTGGCCACCCGGACCAATGAGTATAGTTCTTACTCCTCTCCTTCTTATTATTCTCATTACCCTGGGTATGAGAGGCAGAGAAGGGAACACATACACCGACTGGTACACCCACGGTGTTACCAGAGCGTCCACAGCTATCGCCTGAGGGTCCCTTGACCTGGCGCAATATCTTTGTAGCTTTTTGTTGAGGCGGGACGCCATCCTGTCCACCTGTGGCCTTTCCCCACGGTGTACAATCATTTGGAAGACTTCTGGATGAAGTCCCCACTCTCTCGGGTGGAGGTCGTGTCTGCTGAGAAAGTCTGCTTCTCAGTTGTCCACTCCGGGAATGAACACTGCTGACAGTGCTAACACATGATTTTCCGTCCATCGGAGAATCCTTGTGGCTTCTGCCATCGCCATCCTGCTTCTTGTGCCGCCCCGTCGGTTTACATGAGCGACCGCCGTGATGTTGTCTGACTGGATCAGCACCGGCCGGTGTTGAAGCAGGGGTCTAGCCTGACTTAGGGCATTGTAAATGGCCCATAGTTCCAGAACATTTATGTGTAGGGAAGTCTCTTGACTTTTCCATAGGCCTTGGAAGTTTCTTCCCTGTGTGACTGCCCCCCAGCCTTGAAGGCTGGCATCCGTGGTCACCAGGACCCAGTCCTGTATGCCGAATCTGCGGCCCCCTAGAAGATGAGCACTCTGCAGTCACCACCACAGCGACACCCTGGCCCTTGGAGACAGGGTTATCCGCCGATGCATCTGAGAATGCGACCCGGACCACTTGTCCAACAGATCCCACTGGAAGATCCTTGCATGGGACTTGGTGAATGGAAATTCTTCGTAAGAAGCTACCATCTTTCCCAAGGCTCGCGTGCATAGATGCACCGATACCTGTATTTGTATTAGGAGGTCTCCGTCTAGAGACGCCAACTCCTTGGACTTCTCCTCCGGGAGAAACGCTTTTTATCCTGTTCTGTGTCCAGAACCATACCCAGGAACAGTAGACGCGTCGTAGGAACCAGCTGTGACTTTGGAATATTCAGAATCCAGCCGTGCTGTTGTAGCACTTCCCGAGATAGTGCTACTCCGACGAACAACTGCTCCCTGGACCTCGCCTTTATAAGGAGATCGTCCAAGTACGGGATAAGTACTTCGGCCATTACCTTGGTAAATACCCTCGGTGCCGGGGACAGACCAACGGCAACGTCTGGAATTGGTAATGACAATCCTGTACCACAATTTTGAGGTACACCTGGTGACGAGGGTAAATAGGGACATGCAGGTAAGTATCCTTGATGTCCAGTGATACCCTGAAATTTTCCAGGCTTGCAATAATCGCCCTGAGCGATTCCATTTTGAACTTGAACCTTCGTATATAAGTGTTCAAGGATTTCAATTTTAGAATGGGTCTCACCGAACCGTCTGGTTTCGGTACCACAACATTTTGGAATAGTAACCCCGGCCTTGTTGAAAGAGGGGTACCTTGATTTCACCTGCTGGAAGTACAGCTTGTGAATTGCCGCCAGTACTACCTTTCTCCGAGGGCAGCAGGCAAGGCTGATGTGAGGCAACGGCGAGGGGGAGTCGTCTCGAACTCCAGCCTGTATCCCTGTGATACTACTTGCAGAACCTAGGGATCCACCTGTGGGCAAGCCCACTGATCCCTGCAGTTCCCGAGACGCGCCCCCACCGCACCTGTCTCCACCTGTGGAGCCCCAGCGTCATGCGGTGGACTCAGAGGAAGCGAGGGAAGATATTTGATCCTGGAACTGGCTGACTGGTGCAGCTTTTTCCTTCTTCCCTTGTCTCTGTGCAGAAAGGAAGCGCCTTTGACCCGCTTGCTTTTCTGAAGCCGAAAGGACTGTACCTGAAAATACGGTGCTTTCTTTAGGCTTTTTGTGAGGAAACCTGAGGTAAAAAAATTTCTTCCCAGCTGTTGCTGTGGATACGAGGTCCCAGAGACCATCCCCAAACAATTCCTCCCCCTTATAAGGCAGAATCTCCATGTGCCTTTTAAATGCAGCATCACCTGTCCATTGCCGGGTTTCTACTACCCTCCTGGCAGAATGGACATTGCATTAATTCTGGATGCCAGCCGGCAAATATCCTTTTGTGCATCCTTTATATATAAGACAACGTCTTAAATATGCTCAATGTTAGCAAAATATTATCCCTGTCTTAGCGTATTAATATTATCTGACAGGGTGTCAGACCACGCTGCAGCAGCACTATTTATGCTGAGGCAATTGCAGGTTTCAGTATATAACCTGAGTGTGTAAATACAGACTTCAGGATCGCCTCCTGCTTTTTATCAGCAGGTTCCTTCAAGGTGGCCGTATCCTAAGACGGCAGTGCCACCTTTTGACAAACGTGTGAGCGCCTTATCCACCCTAAGGGATATCTCCCAACGTGACCTATCCTCTGGCGGGAAAGGGTACGCCATCAGTAACTTTTTAGAAATTACCAGTTTCTTATCGGGGGAAACCACGCTTCTTTACACACTTCATTCATTCATCTGATGGGGGAACAAAACAGTGGCTGTTTTTTCTCCCCAAAAATAAAACCCCTTTTATGTGGTACTTGGGTTCATGTCAGAAAATGCGTAACACATTTTTCATTGCCGAGATCATGTAACGGATGTTCCTAGTGGATTGTGTATATGTCTCAACCTCGTCGACACTGGAGTCAGACTCCGCGTCAACATCTGTGTCTGCCATCTGAGGTAACGGGCGTTGTTTGAGCCCCTGATGGCCTTTGAGACGCCTGGGCAGACGCAGGCTGAGAAGCCGGCTGTCCCACAGCTGTTACGTCATCCAGCCTTTTATGTAAGGAGTTGACACTGTCGGTTAATACCTTCCACCTATCCATCCACTCTGGTGTCGGCCCCACAGGGGGGCGACATCCCATTTATCGGCCTCTGCTCCGCCTCCACGTAACCTTCCTCATCCAACATGTCGACACAGCCGTACCGACACACCGCACACACACAGGGAATGCTCTGACTGAGGACTGGACCCCACAAAGTCCTTTGGGGAGACCGAGAGAGAGTATGCCAGCACACACCAGAGCGCTATATAATGCAGGGATTAACACTATAACTGAGTGATTTTTCCCCAAATAGCTGCTTGTATACATATATTGCGCCTAAATTTAGTGCCCCCCCCTCTCTTTTTAACCCTTTGAGCCTGAAAACTGCAGGGGAGAGCCTGGGGAGCTGTCTTCCAGCTGCACTGTGAAGAGAAAATGGCGCCAGTGTGCTGAGGGAGAAGCCCCGCCCCCTTTTCGGCGGACTTTCTCCCGCTTTTTCTGTGATACTGGCAGGGGTAATTTTACATCTATATAGCCTCTGGGACTATATATGATGTATATTTTGCCAGCCAAGGTGTTATTTATTGCCCTCAGGGCGCCGCCCCCCCAGCGCCCTGCACCCATCAGTGACCGAAGTGTGAGGTGTACATGAGGAGCAATGGCGCACAGCTGCAGTGCTGTGCTCTACCTTGGTGAAGACCGAAGTCTTCTGCCGCCGATTTTCCGGACCTTCTTCGTGCTTCTGGCTCTGTAAGGGGGACGGCGGCGCGGCTCCGGGAACAAACACCAAGGTCAGGTCCTGCGGTCGATCCCTCTGGAGCTAATGGTGTCCAGTAGCCTAAGAAGCCCAAACTACCACCCATAGGCGTGCGCACGGGGGGTGCCTGGTGCGCACAGGCACCCCCTAATGTCCGGCACCTCGCACGCTGCCTGCTACAGCACAGTGATAGCCAAGCATGCAGCCCATTGCTGTGTCTCCCCATACCGCTGCGCCCGGCGCCCGCTAATAAGTGCTGACAGTGTACTCTACGTGCCGGCGGCCTCACAGGGGCGGACTGAAGTCATCTGTGATTATATGACAGCGTGCGTCCGCCCATGCTCTCCTCCCGGCCGTCGCGCTCTCCTCCTGCACGCGCTCAGTCTCAATCCTACTGTGCAGCCAAGCCACAGCCAGCGTTCCTCTCATGGGGACTCGGAGCCGCCGCTGGAGGACACATTCTGCTGGGGCAGTTCAGCAGAGACTCTGTCACTGAGACGGACAGTAAGTCACTGTTTCTGATATCTTGGGTACCAATAGCCACAGTAATATAGCCTAATTTATCAATATCCTCCCAATCATCATACATACAAGTATTAGAGATCCTCTGAAAAAAATATTCAAAGATAATAAATAATATAATATGAATGTGACATCAGTATTTGAAGTATCATATTTTTCTTGCAGCCATACTTATGCTACCAGTGGTGAATTTGCCAGAAGTTACCCAAGGCACGTGCTGTGTGGCGTAATATGAATTTCGGCTCTTACTGTGTGGCGTAATATGAATTTTGTCTCTTACTGTGTGGCGTAATATGATTTTCGCCTCATACTGTGTGGCGTAATATGAATTTCGCCTCATACTGTGTGGCGTAATATGAATTTCGGCTCATACTGTGTGGCGTAATATGAATTTCGGCTCATACTGTGTGGCGTAATATGATTTTCGCCTCATACTGTGTGGCATAATATGAATTTCGGCTCTTAATGTGTGGCGTAATATGATTTTCGGCTCTTACTGTAGGGCGTTAGATGATTTTCGCCTCATACTGTGTGGCGTAATATGAATTTCGGCTCTTACTTTGTGGCGTAATATGATTTTCGGCTCATACTGTGTGGCGTAATATGAATTTCGGCTCATACTGTGTGGCGTAATATGAATTTCGGCTCTTACTGTGTGGCGTAATATGAATTTTGTCTCTTACTGTATGGCGTAATATGATTTTCGCCTTATACTATGTGACGTAATATGATTTTCTGCTCTGACTGTGTGGCGTAATGTAATTTTTGGCTCATACTGTGTGGCGTAATATGAATTTCGGCTCCTACTGTGTGGCGTAATATGAATTTCATCTCATACCGTGTGGTGTAATGTGAATTTCAGCTCATACTGTGTGGCATCACGTGAATTTTGGCTCATATTGTGTGGCGTAATGTGAATAAGGGGCACTAATGTCAGTAGCTGGTGAGCATGGGGACATATGTGACAAATGCTGGTATCCTACAGAGGAGGAGGGGTCTGATGGCATAGAAAGAGGCAGATGTGGCTCTTATGGCACACGTGTACATTTGAAACGTTACTTGTATTATGTTAAAACTCAAACATTTGGCCCCGTAAATCTCCCGTACTTTTTAGGATGGCCCACTCAAAATCAGGGTGTAGGTGCTGGGGGGGTGCAGGGGTTGGTGATGGTGGGGAAGGGGGGTGGAATGTATATGCACCCAGGCCCGCCACTGTCTGGTTCCGCCACTGGGTCAGGGATAGGTTGAGTAAGTGTAAGCAGCGGTAGGGTGCAGCGGCAGCTAGGACTCAGGGTTATGCTGTAGCGGACAGTCAGTACTGGCCGGTGGTCGCACAATTATGTTTCATTTTATTTCTCTGCTGTGTATTATATCTACTTGTATAATTAATAACTAGGGAGAAATTAGATTAAGCCATGTGACTTTACTGAGAGAATGTAAAATAGTGCTAGCATGTCCCTGGGTGGTGCACCCCCTAATAAAATTAGCTGCGCACGCCTATGCTACCACCTGTTAGGTAGGTTCGCTTCTTCTCCCCTTAGTCCCTCGCTGCAGTGAGTCTGTTGCCAGCAGATCTCACTGAAAATAAAAAACCTAAATATACTTTCTTTCTAGGTGCTCAGGAGAGCCCCTAGTGTGCATCCAGCTCGGCCGGGCACAAGAATCTAACTGAGGTCTGGAGGATGATCTTAGTGGGAGGAGCCAGTGCACACCAGGTAGTCCTAAAGCTTTCTTTAGTTGTGCCCAGTCTCCTGCGGAGCCGCTAATCCCCATGGTCCTTACGGAGTCCCCAGCATCCACTTAGGACGTTAAGAGAAGAAAAAAATATTCGTTCTTTAGGCTAAGCCAGCGATGGAGAGACACCATCTGGTTCTCCTCTATCGATGACAAAATTATTCGACATCGGCCGTAAAACCATCGATGATTATGAATCATCCTGAAAGGATTTCAGCCTCTTCTTGTACCCCTCGATTTGATGGCCACTGACGTCAGTGAGAGCAATCCTTAAAATTACAGATTATACACGACACCATGTAATTAAGAATCACTCTGCGTTTATTGTTCATAACAATGGTATATAAGGCATTCATTGTCTAGGGAGGGATTGGAATGTCCAGGGAGGGGTAGGCAAAAGTAAATACTTTATTGGTTTAACTTTACTGCATAGGAGGGATAAAACAGGCTACATGGGGGGGGGATGTAGGATACAGCCTAGTACTTCATCTAGGGGTGGTGATTTCACACAGTTCCCAACAAACTATGGGTGGAGCTATATTCATTTTATGCAATGCAAGCTAAATCCAAGGCAAAAGAAAAAGAAACAATATTTACACAATGCACACTGACAGAGGAGATTTAACCCTTCAATCCCCTCTTAGAATCATGATTGTTATATGACATGATTCTTAAGTGAGGCTCCTTTCTTGTTCCTCCAGTTCTTGAGATATTGGGCATAATCGTCGGGTCCCTTACTATCAGAGGAGGTGACAGGACTGGTGGTTATATCATAGTACATCAAGACTGTGTCAATACCTTTAGATGTGAGTTTCTTTCCACAGGGAATCACACAATAAACTATGAGACCTATAAAGATTAAAGTTATTATTATGAATATACTTATTTGCACAAGAGCCTGTTTCCAATTTTCAATCCACCCAAAATATTGGCTCCATGGGTTATCAACACCTGAATTTTTCTTAAGTTCTATGGATAAGGTTTCTAACTTGTTTATGGCTAAAGTAACCTTACCGTTGGGACCAGTGTTGTCAGGAATATATGTACAACAGCCTTCCACCTTACTAATGTAAACACATGTACCGCCTTTTTCTGCTAGAATCATGTCAAGAGCCATTCTATTTTGGAAGGTCATTTGGGAAGTGGCTTCTAGCTGTTCAGCTATACCTTTAAGAGCATCTTTGGTATCATTAACAAATCTTTGTTGGTTATAATATATATAATTAATCCAGGCTACGTTTTTATTTACAGTTACTATAGGGAACAATGATTCAAAACCCGCAGCCACTTCATCTCTAGCTTTGAACTCATTTGGAACACCTCTTGGGACCCCTATATCATCAATGTATACGTGGGGGTCAAAGCTACCTCCTGGGAGTGCTCTTTTCTTTCGATTAGCAGGAGTATTAGAGGGAGGAGTGGGGTCATCGGTGATCATTAGGAGTGGCATTATGACTTTGGCCAGGGCACACTCACCATACCATGGTGTGTCTAATTTAGTTCTAAGCTTCATATCCCCACATATATAATAAATGTCACCTAGTGATCTAGTTTGGTTGACTAAAACAGTTGTTCTTTTATTTGCACAATACCCTGGTGGGAAGGTTTTTAAATTTCTCCCTGTGGTGGTGTTAGATGTATAACAGGTATAGTTTCCAGGATATATGGTTATGGTGCTTCCTGGGTTGGGATTTTTTGACAATATGGGATATTCCCTTTTCCACATTTCGCACTGACTGTCATTTGTTTTGGTGTCATTAAAAAGGCTGAAAAAACAATTTTCCTGTTCTAGGGGTATATTAAGGGGCACTGTACCTAGGTGGGGCCTAGATTTGCCACAGACATAACAGTTACTTTTATTATGTTTGCTAGCACTATACTTCATCCATTCTAACCAGAAATTGATGTCAGAGAAACCAGTTTCAATAGCTAGGGTGTCTTTAAAGGTGGGATTGTTAACGGCCATCATATCCTTGAAGGTGGTTATATGAGGTTTCAAGAGGTTGGGGCGTGGTTTAGGGGGCTTGAGCTGGGCATACTTTTCATTGTTAAACATATCCTGTAACAAGAATGGTGTAAGGGATGGGTTTAAAAAAAAGGATTCACCTAGGACATAGGTGCCTGCATCAGTAGACTGGGGATGTTTTATGCTTAATATGAATTTACTATCACATCTGTTTTGTCTATGAAGGGTAAGACGGGTAAGCAGGGACTCACCATATTTGTCTTTTCTTGAGAGAGCCTCTTTGGGCTGGTATCCATAACTATGGCCAGAATTCCATCCCACTGATCCCCAATACGCACATTTATTTCCCCAATATTTACTAGTAACACAAATATAGGCTTCAGTGGGGGTATTACGTGTACCATACTGATCACACTGCCAGGCATAATGTTTGTTAAGACAGGGAGCAATGGTACAGAAATCTATTTTATAGGCGGCAACCTCAGTATTGGAGGAGTTATACCAAAATGTGTAGGTGCCGGATTTTTGTGTAATGTCTACTTCAGCTGTAGCTTGGCAAGTGAGGACCATTAGGATTATCAACATAGTCCCCAGGATAGAGGTAGGGGACAGGTTCCTCATCCTCCTCTGTTCTTCTGTCTTCGCTAGGTGGGAGGTCAGGGCTGTCTGCCCCCGTTTGTACCTCGCTGGAATCACTTGCTTCCCTCTCTAGGTCTGGTCTAGGAACCTTTTTCACTCGGGATGCATGGATCCAGGTGGGGCTTTCCTCTGTCAGGACTGCTGTTCTGGTTACTGCTACGACCTCTGTCTCTGGACCGTAGGTAAAGTCTCCTGGGCTCTTGTTCCTGGGGAGCACCTTCACCACGACTCTGTCTCCGACTTTAAAGGGGTGTGTAGGTTCCTGTGGATTCAAAGGGTTTTTACAAACAACCTCATGTTCAATTTCATTCAGTTTTATTATCAGGGACCTGACATACTCTTCTCTGATAAGTTCTAGATCTCCCTCCTGTATTACTAATGGTTTCTTAGCCCAAGGTGTAGGGAAGGGCCTACCCATTAATATTTCAAAGGGGGAGTAACCCAAAGTCTTTTGTGGTGTCATTCTGATCTCTGCTAGGATAATAGGAAGGACCTTCTTCCATTTATGGAAGGTACCCCCTGTGGCCTTCCTAAGCTTGTCTTTGAGGGTCCTATTCATGCGTTCTACGACCCCTGAACTCTGCGGGTGATACGGGATGTGGAACTTCCATTCCACCTGCAGGGCCTTTACCAAGGCCTGTGTAATTTTTGCTGTAAAGGCGGAGCCTTTATCACTATTGATTTGCAATGGGCACCCCCATCTGGGGATGATTTCCTGAGTTAGGATCCTAGCAACTGTCTTTGCATCCTCAGATTTAGTGGGGAATACCTCTGGCCATCGAGAGAACATGTCTACAATGACCAGGGCATATTCCTGTTTACCAGTACCTGGGATATGGGTGAAGTCAATTTGCAGGTGTGTAAAGGGTGTGGTGGGGTATTCAAGATGCTGATGTTTTGCCTTGTCAGGGTTGTTGGGGTTGTTTCGCAGGCAAGTGATGCATCTACTGACATACTGATCTACTAATGACTTGGCATCCGTGACATAGAAATCATTACGTAAGAGTAAGGTAGTTGTTGCCTTACTGTGGTGTCCTATGCCATGGTAGTGGGCAATAAACAAGGGTGCACTGGACTGGGGTATACAAGGTTTCCCCTCTTTGCAGATTAATCCTGTTTTAGGATTCTTCTGCAAAACTGGGTAAGTCCAGTCAGCTAGGTCGGCATTGGAGGCTGAGGCCTGTAACTGGGTGATCAGGTAATGGTTGTCGAGAGCTGGGGGGGTCATGATGGTCATGTGGGCCTGAGTGATGGGCTGTGAGGCTGCATGTTTGGCAGCAGAGTCAGCAAGGGCATTTCCAAGGGAGACTGCATCCTTCCCCCCGGTGTGTGCCCTGCAATGGAGGATTGCAATGTCAGAGGGTAAGGTTATGGCATGCAGAAGGTCAGAGATGAGTTGGGCATGTGATATGCCTTTTCCATCAGCTCCAAGGAAACCACGGCGTTGCCAAATGACCCCATGGTCATGCACGACGCCGTACCCGTATTTGGAGTCAGTGTAGATGGTGACTGGTTTATTCCGGTAAAGGTGACAAGCCCTTGTGAGAGCAATGAGCTCTGCAGCCTGTGCTGACTGGTAAGGAATGGGCTGTGCTTCCAGAATAATGTCAGGGAGAGTGACAATAGCATAACCCGCTTGGTACGTGGTGTCATTGGGTCTGCTACAGGAACCATCTACAAAAATGACATCCGCGTCGGGGACAGGGACAGGGGACATGTCCAGTCTGGGGGATGTTTCTGACTCAATGGAGGCTGAGCAGTCATGGGGTTCAGGAGGGTGGTCTTCAGGACCTTTGAGCCCCAGTAGAGCGTTGAGAACGGGTGCAGGACCTGAAGAGTTGGTGGCATACTTAATGGTGAGTGAGGGGTTGTTTAAAAGGAGAACCTCATATCCACTAAGGCGCTGAGCTGACATGTGTTGTGTGTGTAACCCTTTTAAAATGGTTAGAACATCATGAGTGGTGTGAAGTATTGTTGTGTGGCCTAGGGTGAGTGTGGTGGCCATTTCAGTTACCATTGCACAGGCTGCAAGTGCCCTGAGGCAAGCAGGCATACCTTGCACAGTGACAGGCATTACTTTGGAAAAAAATGCCACTGGGCGCAACTTTCCTCCATGAAACTGTGTGAGCACCCCCGCCATGGTTTTACAATTGTCCCTTGCAAACAAATGAAAAGGTAGTACATAGTTGGGGAGGCCAAGTGCCGGACTTTTCATTAACATACACTTTAAGCTTTCATATGCAGTTAACATTTCTTGTGACCATTGTACAATATTAGGTTTGTCTTTCAGTGTGGCTTGTCTCAAAATGTTATCATAATAGGAACAATCAGATATCCACTGTCTGCAGTAATTTACCATACCCAGAAAAGACAGCAGTTCTCTCTGGGTAGTTGGGGTGACCAGGCCCAATACAGACTGAATGCGCTGTGGACTGACTTTCCTTTCCCCCTGAGTGAGCACAAAACCTAAGTAATCCACATGCTTCTTACACCATTGCATTTTTGTTTTGGACACCTTGTGTCCACATTCACAGAGCCAGTTTAACAGTGATATACCATCCTCCCGGCAGGCCTCCTCAGTTTGACTACAGAGCAGCAGATCATCTGCATACTGTAGCAGGACTGAACCATGGTGAGGTTGCCAGGGCCCCAATGTGGCCTGGAGTACAATGCTATAGACAACGGGTGCGTCAATATAGCCTTGGGGTAAACGACACCAGGTGAGTTGCTTGCCCTCAAAAGAAAATGCAAAAAGTAACTGTGTCTGTGCATCCACTGGAATGCTAAAAAATGCATTTTTTAAATCAATCACAGAAAAAATTGCAGCATCTGCAGGGATAGCTGAAATGAGTGAGTTAATGTCAGGTACAATGGGTGCTATGGGCACAATGAGTTGGTTAATTGCCCTGAGGTCTTGTACAAACCTTACACTACCATCTGACTTAGCAACAGGGTTGACTGGTGTGCAGTAAGGTGAGATTATGTGTCTGAGAATGCCTTGTTGGAGAAACTGTTGTATCATTGGTCTAAGACCTTCAACCTTCTCTTGTGACAAGGGGTATTGCTTTTGATAGACAGGTTGTGTGTCAGGTTTCAGGGTTGCTCTATATGGTGTGCAAGGAATGAGGCCAGTGTCATAGGGACCCTCCGACCATAGAGCAGGGTTCACTTTGTCAAAATCAGGTGTAATGTCTGTTGCCTCCCACACCGGTAGGTGTGGGGACTCGACCTCCAGGCCACTGCTAGTGGGTGAAGGGAGAATGGAGATTTCGAGTTTGCTAAGAAGATCCCTTCCCAGAAGATTAATTGGACATTCAGGTATTACAGTGAAATTGTGTTTACCCATATACGTGCCTCCCGTGGTTCTGACACTAAGGGCATCTGTCAGGTAAGCATCTGTGGGTATCCCATTGATTCCCATTGAAGGAGCAGTCTTTTCCAAATGACCATCGTACAGGTCGACACACAAAACACTAGTAGTTGCCCCGCTATCCACCAGGAAAGGGATTGCTCTCTTTCCTATAATCAAGGTTAGTAGCGGTGGGTCCTTCCAGTGTCTGGTGAGTTGGGCAAAGGCTGGGATACCCTCCTCCGGGCCCCGTCAGTGGGAGGGGTCCTGCCAGTCAACCCGGAATCGGACATGATCCTGAAAGGGGTTGTTGTGTGACTGTCGGGGATGATCCCGGGAGGGAGCCGGAGCTTGGGGCTGTCGGTGGTTTTGTGGGGGACAAGGGCAATCCCTTGCCCAGTGATCGTCCCTTCCACAGTTGAAGCAGGAGGTTTGTTTCCTGCTGGCAGAGTCAGGGGGGTGGGGTGGCCTGGCTTGTGGGTTTTGATATCGGGCTGGATTGCGGGGTGGGCCAGTAAAGTGCTGCTGGCGTCTATCTCCCCGGTTTCTGTGATTTTGGTAATTATGAGTTGGGGCATTCTGCAAGGGTTTTTTAACATCAAAGCATCCTGCAGCTTCCTTTTCATATAAGTGCTTTTCAAATTCCTTAATATTATCAGAGGTCCAGGAAGAAACACCTTGCTTAACAGGGACCATAACAGATGGCAACAAGTTATTTACAAAGGTAGAAATTAGTAAATGGTCTGTATCTACAAGAGTGAGACCTGCATCTTCAGACCAACACTTTTTAAACCTCTTCCAAAACTCAGTGACAGTTTCAGTGGGCTTTTGTTTACATGCTACGGCAATAGGAAGAGAAGCTCGGGTTTTAAAAATCTCTTTCATATGGGTCTCAATTTCCTTCCACATCTCCGTTACACCGTCCCCAGTATTGAGAGGGTAGCGAACGGCATCGTTAAGGGTGGTAGGAGTGTTTATGGTGGGAATCTTTTTCCAATCCCACCCGTTGTAATGGTCTATAACCCCATCTATGATCAGCTTCATATCTTCTTGAGTATAGCTGCGTCCTGTGCAAGCCTTTTTCAAGTAAGCTATGCAGCCGTCAGGTGCAACAGTGGGTTTGGGACAGTTCTTAACAATTCTGTCTAAATCCTCTATTTCAATGGGTTTCTTTAACAACTGATCCCCTACTGTCATGAAGGGCAGGTGCTGGGTGGCGACACTGCTGGCATCAGCACTGTTTTCAAGGAAACCAGTGCCGGATCGCGTTATGGAGGGGGTAAGAGGGTGGTGAATGATAACAGTTGAGTCAGCGTTACGGCGGGAGGTGATTTGTTTGTTAGGAGTAGGGGCACTAGGGGCGGGGGTGGTTACGTCTATGTGGAGGGTACTGTCAGGGGGGGCTATTCCTCCTGAGCCTCCTTCTCCTTCCCCTTCCCCTCCTCCCCCTCCCCTTTGCATCGGCATTCGTGACAAAGCAACTGAGCTTCCTTCTCCTTCCCCTTCCCCTCCTCCCCCTCCCCTTTGCATCGGAATTCGTGACAAAGCAACTGCAGCTAACAGATCTGTGTCTTTTAAGGAGGGGTATAGGGGATTGTAAGGCGGGGGAGAAGAATTTTTCAGAAACTTGTTGCTTCTAAATTCCTCAGCTTTATGCAGTCTGGAAGTTACAGATTTTATTCTACGCTGTTTCTGCTTGATATTCTTGTCATACCAATGAGGTGCTATCGTGAGCCATTGCTCTCCTCCAGCACGCATATATGTCATGTCCCATTGTGGGTCATGATCGTACCATGGCCAGGCTTCCTTGTCTTCCAGACAAAGACCTTTGACCATGTCCATATAAAAGGGATAATTAATACCGTCACGGGGGAATGGACTGGGGCTGCCAACTTTCTCTGTCCATCCTGCTAAGTTATCCACCCAAGGGTTAACTAAATAATAATCTGTGGTGGAGTTACGGGCAACATATTCCTTACATGTTTCTCCTGGTAAAGGTGGGGGGTAAATGACTGTCTTACTCTGACCCCCTCCCATAGTAAAGAATACAATCTACACCAGCTTTCTACGCAATTTCTACAACAACTTATAACAACTGTCTATGCAATATCACAACAAAAATGCAGTTTAAAAAAAAACCTTCTATACAACTTCACAACAAAAAGACTTTCTATGCAATTTACAAAAACTTTCTATGCATGCATTAGTTAACACCAGTTAATTAGTCATTGACAATATCACAATATTATCTGTATAATGAGAACATGAAATCTTTTGACGGGTACGCTTACCTTCGTACAAGATGTCAGAAAAAATACAGCGTTTTAAACAGGAAGCAAGAAAAGTGTTTTGAGTAAAGATATCTGGCAGACGAAAACTTACCAGCCGTCTGGACCAAACATAAGAACTTATCACACTACAAGCATACAAGAATATAGGCGATCAAATCGGGGTATTTTCTACGTTACGTATAGACCCCAGGTCTATTTTTTAAGTATCCCAGATACTAACGTCTTTGGAGAATTGCGCTTTTCTCAGACGTATCTTTAAGTCCCAGACATTAAAGATTATATGGTATCCCTGATACCTGTTTTATGGCTTTACATAAAACTACGTAATATTAAGTCCCGGACTTAAATATTACCTTGTCACGTGTTCCCGGAACACGGAGCGAGTTCAAATTCAGTGTTTGAACGCAATCCCTTACGGAAAAGACAGACAATGAATTCTCTATCTTACCGATTCGGGGGCGATCAACTGAATCCAGGACTGAGCCCCCACTTGAAAGGATTTCAGCCTCTTCTTGTACCCCTCGATTTGATGGCCACTGACGTCAGTGAGAGCAATCCTTAAAATTACAGATTATACACGACACCATGTAATTAAGAATCACTCTGCGTTTATTGTTCATAACAATGGTATATAAGGCATTCATTGTCTAGGGAGGGATTGGAATGTCCAGGGAGGGGTAGGCAAAAGTAAATACTTTATTGGTTTAACTTTACTGCATAGGAGGGATAAAACAGGCTACATGGGGGGGGGATGTAGGATACAGCCTAGTACTTCATCTAGGGGTGGTGATTTCACACAGTTCCCAACAAACTATGGGTGGAGCTATATTCATTTTATGCAATGCAAGCTAAATCCAAGGCAAAAGAAAAAGAAACAATATTTACACAATGCACACTGACAGAGGAGATTTAACCCTTCACATCCCTAATCTGTACCTGTTTTTAACTCAGACATGTTGGAGGATATGAAATGGGCTCCTTAGTCTGTATGACAGTGAGGTGCTGACTGGTTAGTACTTTATCTCTCTCTATCGCATTATAAAGCGGTAGATGCTAGAATCAAGTGGGCTAAGGGACCTTTTCCGTAAGGGGGAGGAGTTACGACGCAAGGGGGAGGAGCTAGGCCAGCGGGATAGTTCCTCTACTATCCACGCCACCAACTATTACCTTTAGTAATTAGGTGGTGAGCGAAGCGAGCCACCGTGCCCGAAGCGTGGCGAGCGTACTTTTCGGGTACCCTGTTCGCCCGTAGCTCCTCCCCCTGCTGACGTAGCTCCTCCCCTCAATACGTCACAAGGTCCCTTCAGCCCCTCCGATATAGAACCAACCATTATAAAGCTTGCTACATGTCCACTATGAATGATTAAAACAGGGTGTGATTGAACAAAATGCATGCAATCCATAATGTGACCTGCTTTCGATCACCCAACAATAGTCTTCTAGGATCTATAGATGCTTATATATGATAGTTAACAAGCAGCAGAGCTAGTGTCGACACAGAACCCTTAAAATGTATATTTAACATGTTTATCATGGGCACTCTGCCCACATTCAAAATGGTGGCTAGACATTCATAGCACGGAAGGTCATACGCTCGTCTCTGCTGTTTTTCTAATTGGTCGAAGAGCTAGCTAGCTAACAGCTCCCGTCAACCAACCAGCTTGCGGAGGCGTGACACACCGCCAAAGGTCACAGTGATTGGTTATGATTGTATAAAGAATTTGTCGTTGGATTGTGATAGGGCAACATCTGTATTCCGAGAGCCGTGATTGGTTCGGAGAAGGAGGCCGCTCACGAAGTTTCTAGAGTGCGGAAGAAAGATCTGGAAGGTTCTGGAGGTGGGGCTGTGTCTGTACAATAGGCAGGCCGTCACTGTATTGGGTCAGAGTAGTCCTTACGAGCGGTGTTCACAGGTATGTACCTACTGTATAGGTGTATAATGTGCTACATAATGGGGTCACGGCCGATTACAGTGTTGGGTTAATTGCTGTATGGGGAGGGCGGGGGTGTTCTCATGGTGGCTGTATGTGGGAACGTGGCACTGATCTGTATAATTGCTGTATAATGCACTGGCAGCTTCTGCTCTGTAGAGACGGGTTAGTGCAATGGAGGCGTTGCTGTATAGTCCGGGGATATATAGATTACTGTATGGGGGGGGGGGGGGGCACACTGTCAGATATTACTGCAGGGGGAGCACACTGTTGGACTTTACAGTGTATGGGGAGCACATTGTCAGACACATTGTCTGTGTTTACTTTATGGGGGAAGATATTGCAGTGAATAGGGGTGGGGAGATGTGGTCAGTTATTACTGTATGTGGGGCACACTGTCATACTACAGTACGTTGGGTATGCGAGCCCGACGGTCCGCATAATGCCAGGATCCTGACCACTAGAATGCGGACAGGGGTGAGCGTAACGAAGCCCCTTGCGGGCGCGCTGTGCTCGCCACGGTGCAGGATCCCGACCGCCAGAATTGCATACCCAACACACTGTAATATATGACAGTGTGCCCCACATACAGTATTAACTGACAGCGTCTCCCCACCCCTATACACTGTAATATCTGATAGTGTGCCACAGGCTTTATTCTCACTCCATGGGTGTTGTGGACACCCACGAGTGGGAATAGCCCTTGGCCCCCTGCCAGCATTCTGGCGGTCGAGATCCTGGTGTCGATATGCTGACCGCCGGGATCGTAGATCCCGTTACAGTGTATGGGGGACATACTGTAAGATTACTGTATGGGGGGAGATGCTGTCAGACATTAGTGTACCCCCCCCCCCCCCATATACAATGTATGATATTACACATATACAATGTATGATATTACACTGCTTGGGGTGGATGCTGTAAGACTTTACTGCTCATTGGGTGGGAGGGAGACTCTGTAAGATATTACTGTGTATTTGAGGGGGTGCGCACCGCTGTCAGATATTACTGTGTAAAGGCCCCCATCCACTAGTCCGATTTGGGCAGTTTCTTCAGATTTCGACGCATCTGACCGTCAAATCTGAAGAAAAGTGTCACATTGGATGGCTCTTCCGATCCGATGCGCACTCCCGTGTCAGATTTGTCTGAACTTGAGATCTCTGCGGCTGCCCCAACTATTTATCTGAATCTGAAGAAATCAGGTGCACATCGGAGTGTTTTTTTTTACTTCAGATGTATCTGATCAGATTAATCTGAAGCGTCACTTGACTGGCATCTCCCTGGCCACTCCCACCCACCACAAGACGGGGCGGCAGCAGCATCAGATCAATCGCATGTAGCATGTGTACATCAGATATATTTGATGCGATCTGATAGATCGCATCAGATATATCTGAAGTGAATGTAGTGAAAATTAAGCCCAGGGTCAGATCCGATTCCCGGGAGAGTTCAAGAGAAATCTGATGATATCTGCAGTTCAGACAAGTCTGAGTAGTGGATGGCCACCTTAAGGGTCATGATGTTGTATAAAGTAGGGCAACTGTCCATGCCACAGCCCCAACCCGTACCCATGGCACTGTTCAAACAATATACATAGTAACTTGATATGCCAGTGTACACTGTATTGTACTTACACATCTTAGAAACATACAACAATAAAACCACATACAAGGTATAATGAAGATAAGGGGCAAGTGTAGGGCAACTGACTGTAACTTGTACAGCAAACAGCAGAAAGGTGTAGAGCACTCGGTGAGTCACAGTACCCAACATAAGGGCGAGCCTACAGTATGTGGGGAGAATTCAGTTGTTTTGCATGCCAATAGCTCCTGTCTATTGTAACCGCCCTCTGCCCAAGAGTTGCTGAAGGTACATTATTAGAGACATAAGAGAGAAGCACAGGTGGCACGGCTGGTGGGGAGAACAAGAGCAAATAGTGCTATTCCCTACATCCTAATAGGTTGTCAGTGTGTTGTATAAGGGCTCTGCATAAAGTAATATAAGGGGGGTGGGTCTGGGGCTGTTTGAAGAGTGGCACACAGATGTCATTGTATGCGGTGCGGAGCAGGCCACACTGTCTGATATTACTGCTTTACTGTAATAAAGTTGGAGCACATGTTGCTGTGCCAGGGGTGGGGCACATAGATGTTGGTTATACTGTAGGAACATGATTGGTGAGTAAGCATTTTACTGTTGGCAGATTGTAACATAAAAAGGTATATTGGTAAGTGCACACTGGGAAATCACTGTGCAGTGAGGGGGAGCTGTACTGACAGATGGAGAAGCAGTATGTATTCATTAGAGTTCACCTCATATAGAAAATGACACGCATTAGGAGACTTTATGGGGAGTTTCTTTACATGGATGAGGTTCTTGTTAGTCATGGATACGTAGAGAGCTTCTGTAAAATGACTACAGGTTTCTATGTGTATTTGCAGTTGAATTGAGTTACATACAGTGTAACTTAGACCTATACCTCTCCTTGCAGTCTTTCTCCATAACTTGTTTGTATAGGACTAACAAGGTTCAGTTAAGGCTGCGTACACACGTGCCGATGTCGGTGACATCGTGCAAGATCCTCCGCAAACAATATCGTTCATACATACTGAACGATATAATTTGCGTCTCGTCAGTGACGGCATGCATCCATATCCAGTTGCATGCCATCTCGTACAATATCTTTAGATTTCAAGTTGAAAACTAAAGATATTGTACCTTGTTAATGACCCACGGGAGCGCACGCTGTTAACTATATAGGGTATACACACTTGCCAATGTATGCAATATATTGTCCGAACCTGCGGATTGGACGATATATTGGGTGCACATCGGCAATTGTGTACCCAACCTAAGTGTTGCTCCTGTAGGTTCCAGCTACTTCATTGTCTAGATTGTACACACCATTGCTAGCTGTTTACCTTTGCATTTGGTTTTGTTTGCTTATCCACCCAGGCACCCTTCCTCTAAACCAGGGGTGGGGAACCTTTTTTTCTACCGAGGGCCATTTGGATATTTATAAAATCCTTCGGGGGCCATACAAAAATTCTCAACTTTCTCAAAATTACCCTGCCCCCCAGCAGGTCTGCCCCATAGAGGTACTGTGTGTGCGCGCCAAAAAATGGGTGTGGCCAGTTAAAATGGGACGTGATACACATATGCCCCGAATAGTGCAGTGCCAGATCCACAATTGCCCCTCACAGTGCCAGGTGTACAAATGCCCCTCACAGTGCCAGGTGTACAAATGCCCCTCACAGTGCCAGGTGTACAAATGCCCCTCACAGTGCCAGGTGTACAAATGCCCCTCACAGTGCCAGGTGTACAAATGCCCCTCACAGTGCCAGGTGTACAGATGCCCCTCACAGTGCCAGGTATACAGATGCCCCTCACAGTGCCAGGTATACAAATGGCCTTCACAGTGCCAGGTATACAGATGCCCCCACAGTGCCAGGTATACAGATGCCCCCCACAGTGCCAGCGATACAGATGCCCCCCACAGTGCCAGGTATACAGATGCCCCTCACAGTGCCAGGTATACAGATGCCCCCCACAGTGCCAGGTATACAGATGCCCCCCCCCTTCTGTGTTACTTACCGCTCCTTTCGGCGGGACACGGAGGAGAGCGCGGCGGCATGTAGGACTTGAAACCAGCCGCCGGTTCGAGAGCCAATCAGAGTTCGCGGACCGGCAGCCGCGGCTCCTGATTGGCTGCCGGTCTGCGAGCTCTGATTGGCTCACGAACCGGCAGCTGGTTTCAAGTTCTACACGCCGCCGCCGCGCTCTCCTCCCTGTCCTGACACTGACAGCTGAGACGCTGCCGCCGGACTGTGCGGCGGCGTGTCTCACTGGGAGAAGCGGGTGGGCTGGAGCAAACGGCTTTGCGGGCCTTACACGGCCCGCGGGCCCGAGGTTCCCCACCCCTGCTCTAAACCATGCCCAGCTTGCATAGTGCGGTCATGTTTCAATGGTGTATCATATAGATGTATGTGCAGAAATGGAAACCTTGGTGTAGCACCACAACATTCTTCTTTTTATTAGTTGCAGGGCCAGTGCTAGGCATCTCTATCAGCTGACAGGAATGGTATGGACAGGAGACCCATTTATCTCTTCTCACATGTGGGCTGCAGCGGGTCATTTTGTTTTTCTGGTGGAAGAATGTTCTTAATGTTCCTGTATGTGGAATAGGACAAATGCTAATTCCTGTAGGTGGGTTTAGACCTAGAGCTGATACTTCCCACACTGGAAAACATTGCTATCATCCAATAAACACACTAGTACAGGTTGAGTATCCCATATCCAAATATTCCAAAATACGGAATTTTTTTAGTGAACCTTTGTTTTCTGATGACTCAATGTACACAAACTTTGTTTAATACACAAAGTTATTCAAAATATTGTATTAAATGACCTTCAAGCTGTGTGTATAAGGTGTATATGAAACATGAATTCATTGTGTGAATGTACACACACTTTGGGGGTCATTCTGACCCGTTCACACGCAGCGGTTTGTCGCTGCGGTGCGAACGGGTCTGGAATGCACAGTGTTGCCCGGCGACAGGGGTCACCGGGTTACGTCGCGGAGAACGAAGAAAGCGGTCGCAGAGGAGACCGCAAGAACATTGACAGAAAGAAGGCGTTCCTGGGCGTCTCCAGACCATTGCCTGCCGTTTTCGGGGAGTGGTGAAGAAAACGCAGGCGTGTCCAGGACAACGGAGGGCGGATGTCTGACGTCAAAGCCGGTCCCAGCATCGCTGAGATCGTCGCACAGGGTAAGTATGTCCAGGGCTAGTCTTGTTCTGCTTGAATTGTTTTTTAGCTTAGCAGGGCTGCACAAGCGATCGCAGCCCTGCAAAGCTAAAATACCCTCCCCCATAGGCGTGGACTAGTTGATCGCAGCAGCAGCAAAAAGTTGCTGGCTGCGATCAACTCGGAATGACCACCTTTGTTCAGTGCACAAAGTTACTAAAAATATTGCTTAAAATGACCATCAGGCTGTGTGTATAAGGTGTATATTGAACATAAATGCATTCTGTGCTTAGACTTAGGTCCCATCGCCATGATATCTCATTATAGTATGCAATTATTCCAAAATACGGAAAAATCCGCTATCCAAAATTCTTCTGTTCCCAAGCATTTTGGATAAGGGATACTCAACCTGTACTAGCAGCTGTAACTGGAGACATACAATAGGCAAATCCTCTTGCCCACTGCCTGTGTTATAGGCTTTGTTCATACTGGGGGTCATTCCGAGTTGTTCGCTTGTTGCCGATTTTCGCTATGCTGCGATTTGTTGCTAATTGCGCAAGGCACGCAGGGCGCATGCGCTTAGTTATTTAACTAAAAACTTAGCAGATTTGCTGTGGATCCTGCGGCGCTTTTCAGTTGCACTGCTGATCGGTAAATGATTGACAGGAAAGGGGCGTTTCTGGGTGGTAACTGAGCGTTTTCCAGGAGTGTGCTAAAAAACGCAGGCGTGTCAGGGAAAAACGTGGGAGTGTCTGGAGAAACGGGGGAGTGGCTGGCCGAACGCAGGGCGTGTTTGTCACGTCAAACCAGGAACTAAACGGACTGAGCTGATCGCAATCTGAGAGTAGGTCTGGAGCTACTCAGAAACTGCAAAGAATAAGCAGTTCTGCTAATCTTTCGTTCGCTATTCTGCTAAGCTAAGATACACTCCCAGAGGGCGGCGGCCTAGCGCGTGCAATGCTGCTAAAAGCAGCTAGCGAGCGAACAACTCGGAATGAGGGCCATTGTCTCTTGTAAAATAGTTTCTTTGCGTCAAGTATGCGCTGTTTAATTTCTGAGCTGGCTGTACTGAAACTCTTCTATAGTTATTAATGCATCTGTTCTGTCATTCCATAGTTTGTTTGTGTGCGTTGAGAAACCAGTGACCACAAAGCACAGCCAGAAGTATGGGCAAGGATTACTACAAAACTCTAGGACTGACGCGGGGCGCCTCTGAGGAGGACATTAAGAAGGCATACAGAAAACAGGCCCTGAAATACCATCCGGATAAAAACAAGGACCCTGGAGCTGAGGAACGTTTCAAAGAGATTGCTGAGGCGTATGACGTGCTCAGCGATCCTAAAAAGAAGGAGATATTCGACAAATTTGGGGAGGAAGGTACGTGTGTGTGTTATGAACACTTTGATTGCACCCAGATAGGATGCGATACCAGCCGGTGTGTTTACTAGATATGAGATTGCGAAATTAGTGCTTTTAATCATGTGGTACAGAGGATATATGTAGTATCAGACTATGGGTATATGTAAGAGGTTGCAAGTTCTGTAAGACTGTGACAGTTCAATGAGCTGGACTATAGATTTAACGTTGCAATGGGATGTAGTTATGTGACCGTCAGTCAGGAGACCGCAGGTCACAATACCTCCCCCTACATCCCGCCCCCTGAGAATCCTGACTATTCCCACTCGTGGGTGTCCACGACACACATAGAGTGGGAATAGAACCTGTGCCGACCGCAGGTCACCACCGAGCCCGCAAGGGGCTTGTTGCGCTCACCCCCCTCCCCTGCCACTGACATTCCGTTGCTGGGATCCCGACAGAGGTATGCTGACTGCCGGTCACGCATACCCAACTCATTGCAATAATTTTAAAAGATAAAATCAGGTTGGTTTTGCCTTTTTAAATTATTGCTGCATTAAGTCTACAGGTGAGATTGCCAAACACGTAATCTATTACACATCCTCCTATAGCTGTAAAATGTAGGCACTATTGGAGCTGCCGTACTGCACTGCAAAAATACATGGACCCTCTCCATTATGGGCCCTACACATATAGAGATCCGCCGCCGAGCTGCCAGACAGCGGATACGGCCGATGGCGACCCAGCGGCGGGGGGGGGGGCAGTAACGGGGGGAGTGAAGTTTCTTCACTCCACCCGGCTCCATTGAAGTGCAGGCAAATATGGATGAGATCGGCCATATTGGCCTGCATGCACAGCCGACAGGGAACCAGCGATGAACGAGCGCGGGGCCGCGCATCGTTCATCGCTGGTGACTCCACACTGAAAGATATGAACGTTATCTCGTTCACTAATGTACGAGATCGTTCATATCTTTGAGGAATATCGGCCAGTGTGTAGGGCCTATTAGACCATGCGTGCACATATTGGAGCAGTTCCCCGAGATTCATGGCCAGGTTAGAGGTTGCTTGATGTTACAGAAGCAGTTATAATTGTTTTACCAACTCTAAACATCAGGGGAACTAAATTTAGGTTTGCATGTTGTTGTGATGTTTAGGATGTGGCTATGGAAGTATTAATTTTAGGCCTCAGTGGACCTTTAGTGTACAATTGTAGAGTCTTTAAAAAGTAGCTAAATACATGCATGGAATTGAATATTTGCTTCTGCAAAAGGAAGCCAAGTCGCAAATATTAAGTCATTCTACAGAAATTCTGAATACGCTCTTTCGTGCATACTGGCTGATTAATTTATGGAATGTTCACAGCAAACTGATTTATAATCTAATGTCTTCAGTCAGACTGTCACATAAATGTATGCAGCATAAGTCTGACACACTTGCATACTACAAAGCTATGGAATATCTATGGTGTTTCCCACTACACCAGTGTAGACAAGTTGTACTTGGACGTGATGTGAAGCAATAATGTCTGAGCATTTCATCTTGGAGTGTACTGCAACTAAAGATTCAGTTTTATATAAAACCGTTTCTAAATGCAACCCAGCCACAAATGATCATTTACACGGGGCCTGGCTCCCTCGCTCCTGAATATGACTGTAGATAGACCACCAGCGGGAGTGAGGTGAGTGATGGGAACAGGGCCTTTATGGCCCTAACATTAGATCTCCAGATGAATAACCTTTTGGAACAAGGTTGTACCTGGCATATTCCATACATAGCTGAAGTTTTGGGTCAAATTATCTTTAAATGAGAGGATAGTTACTGATGCTAGAGATCAATGATGGGAGACTGCTTGGTGTGTGTGTGTGTGTGTGTGTGTGTGTGTGTGTGTGTGTGTGTGCGCGCGCGCGCGTGCGCTCAGTCTACAGGTCCTAACCTGTCGGCATTCCTGCAAATCTGGGTGTGTTTGATCTGCTGTCTTTAACCGGTGTCACCTTTCTGCATCCGCCCCACCATTTTGATTCTTTTACCTTACCTTACCTCACCTTACCTTAGTACAAGTGTGTGTGTGTGTACATACATACTATTATTTTCCGTACTTTATGGGATTACTTAATAGCATTTGTATGATGCTGTGGCACATGGCAGTCTTTTGTTCGCTTTAATTACTTTGACATTAGACTTTTACAAGTTATTAGATGGTGCTGTGGGGTACAGCACACCATGCATGCTGAGTGGCTACAAAATAAACATAGCATGCATTTTCTGACCTCCAATGCATGTTCTTGTGACATTCCAGGCACATGTTCTATCAGCACATGGTCACATGGGTGCCTGATATTTTATGACTATGAGCATGAGTAAGCCATGTCTAGGTTTAGTCCCCTGACCTCCCAACCCTAAATGCACCACTAGGTTTGTACCTTAGTGTAAACTCCGATCCCATTTCTGAAAATGTCAGCAGTCTCATGTTCCTGTTTTTCCTTCCTCCGCTGTTAACAGGTCTAAAGGGAGCACCAGGTGGTGGAGGATGTGGCGGTACCAATGGCCCCTCATACAGTTACAGTTTTCATGGAGATCCTCATGCCATGTTTGCCGACTTCTTTGGGGGTCGCAACCCATTTGACAACTTTTTTGGACGTAATGAAGAGGATATGGACACCGAAGACCCTTTTTCAGGGTTTGGTATGGGTGGCTTTGGCCATTTAGGCGGCTTCCCCAGGTCTGTTCCCGGTCGACGTGAAGCAATGTCTAAGAAACAAGACCCTCCAGTGATCAGGGAGCTTCCAGTCTCTCTTGAAGAGATTTTTACTGGTTGCACTAAGAAGATGAAAATCTCACACAAACGTCTAGGCCCAGATGGGAGAAATGTTCATACAGAGGACAAGATCCTGACCATTCAAGTGAAAAAAGGATGGAAGGAAGGCACAAAGATCACCTTCCCCAAGGAGGGTGATGAGTCGCTAACCAACATTCCCGCAGACATTGTGTTTGTGCTGAAAGACAAACCCCATTCAGTGTTCAAGAGAGATTCATCTAACTTGGTGTACACAGCTAAGATAAACCTACGAGAGGTGAGCATGCAAAATATTCTCTTTGTCATTAGAGGTTTAGCGGAACTAATCCTGTTCTCTAACTTTGGAGGGCATGTGCAATGAGAGTCCCAGGAGCCGTGTAGCCAATATATGTGTATTTGAATTGATGTCAGTGGATCTACTGCTTACCGGACTCTTAAATTACTGAGGCTCCTAGATTTCACCGACATCCGGATTTGATATTATTTGTGACATTTTGCTTATCGTTGTAGTGTTCTGCGTAATATCACTCTTAAATGACCACTGAACCTAAAATATGAGCTGACGTATATAAAAAGGCTATTGGCAATTTAAACATGTAAAAATGTCAGCTGCTGGCACATGCTTAAGATGTATTTAGGAGGAAGATATTTGTATTATGCACAGCAGACTTCCTGTCTGTAATCTGATTAAGGGGTATATTCAATAAGAGTCGGGTCCATTCCGACATGCAGTTGTCGGAATGGACCCAACAACCCCTATTCAAAAAAGCGGGCAAATCCGACTGTCTGATTTGGCCGCTCCCGTTGTCTTGGCCCACGGCGCCGGGGTTAGCAGCCCGCCAGGAGGGGGGGGGGGGGTTTAGCGCACCGCCGGGAAGAGGTAGGGGCGGCCAGCTGGGAGGAGTTGTTGTCGGCACCCCTGGGGGGAGGTAAAGGCGGGCTGCCGGGTGGAGATGTAGGCGGCCAGCCGGGGGAGACGGAGCGGGCGGCGGAGGAGACGGGGGACCAGCGGCTGCAGCAGCAGAGGCTCACTGCTGCGTCCAATAAAAGAGATACGTGGAATACCGCTTAACCAGCGCCTTACTACAATATGACAGTAGTTTTCTCAATCTGTAGAATCCATACACATCCTTCCGGTTTTCCTGTATATGAAGAGGTTCCCAGACCTCAAACACGTTATAGGTACCGGAAAGAGAAACAGTGGGCAAAATAGTGTAATACTGTTTAAAAGTTTAATGACATACAAGACATGTATTAAAACAAATTTCCAACACAGTATCACACAATTAAGGTGAAGACTTAAAATCCTGCAACTGACACCCTCAGTGTCGGTGGGAGTAATGGCTAATTACCGGATCTTTGAAGAAAACGGGCTCATAAG
This sequence comes from Pseudophryne corroboree, assembly GCF_028390025.1. Taxonomy (NCBI): domain Eukaryota; kingdom Metazoa; phylum Chordata; class Amphibia; order Anura; family Myobatrachidae; genus Pseudophryne; species Pseudophryne corroboree. Next base: position 115,829,974 of record NC_086449.1, on the reverse strand, counting down.
AATATGATGGACGTAAGTCTGAGCAGAGTAAATCACCAGGCTGCAGCTCCGGGATTCAGACGTGGACGATGAGGAGGACAGACTGACCTGACCTTTGAAGGAATCCTGTGATTGAGGAATCCCGGAGCTGCAGCCTGGTGATTTACTCTGCTCAGACTTGCGTCCATCATATTCTTATGAGCCCGTTTTCTTCAAAGATCCGGTAATTAGCCATTACTCCCACCGACACTGAGGGTGTCAGTTGCAGGATTTTAAGTCTTCACCTTAATTGTGTGATACTGTGTTGGAAATTTGTTTTAATACATGTCTTGTATGTCATTAAACTTTTAAACAGTATTACACTATTTTGCCCACTATTTCTCTTTCCGGTACCTGTAACGTGTTTGAGGTCTGGGAACCTCTTCATATACAGGAAAACCGGAAGGAGGTGTATGGATTCTACAGATTGAGAAAACTACTGTCATATTGTAGTAAGGCGCTGGTTAAGCGGTATTCCACGTATCTCTTTTATTGTATGTTTCACTTGGGAGGTGGGAAAAGCCTCTTGTTGGTATACTGCACTACTAGCTGCCTTGTGCGCACTGTTGGGTACTTCAGTTTTCTTGCGATCACTGCTGCGTCCACCCGGCTCCATCAAGCGGGACGTCGCTTGCTGGAGCCGGGTGGACGCTGCCGCTGGGTTCCTGTTCTCCCCCACCGCTCCCCCATCTCCTGCTCACTTATCTCAATCCGACTTTTTTTAAAGTCGAATTGAGATTGTCGGAAACGGGGCTAAAACCTGTCGGGTTTGGCCCCGCTTCCGACAATGCACGCTGCCGCCGATCAGCGTGCTTTTCCAACAAGTCTGGTTTCCCGACTTGTCGGAATAAATGGGGCCGTAATGAATAGGTCGGAACCCCTTCCGACCTAAAACTGTCGGAAGCTGCCATCTTTCCGACAAGACGGCAGCTTCCGACAGTTATTGAATATGCCCCTTAAAGACACTGTAGCTATCCCTCCCCTCAACAGAGAACAGCAGTTTTAACATATAGGTAATAGTTTAATAATGATGGTAGTCAATTTAAGCACAAGATATTAAGTTTTCAGTTACTGTTTTGTATTTTCATTTATGGTTACCTTTATTGATTTTTGCCTTATTTATTGGTCATTTTAGCTGAAAGCAGTCATACTGTATCCACATCGGGAGGCATACATTACAATTAAGCAGGCATATCCTATGGGAAATGATTTTACTATTGAAAAACAAAACCCTTTAGTGTGATATGCACAGTGTAATGTAGCGGTATTTCATATCTGATCATGCCTGTTCTTACCTTTTTACCAGGCTCTCTGTGGTTGCTCCATCAACGTCCCCACCTTGGACGGGCGTACCATTCAACAGGTCATCAAAGATATAATCAACCCAGGCACCAAGCGCAGAATCAGTGGAGAAGGACTTCCATTTCCCAAGTCACCTGACCAACGGGGAGATCTAATAGTGGAATTTGACATACGTTTTCCTGAACGCCTTTCTGCTGCTTCTCGGGAAACCCTAGGAAGGGTCCTGCCTGCGTAGATCGCAGCGGGCCCAATAGAACATAGACCAAAGCGGTATTGAAGGGTCCATTTGAAACTCCTTCAGTACAAAAGAAACTGGAAAAAGATGGTGATAATTTTTAGAGCACACAATTAGTTACAGTTCTTACATTTTGTTATTCAGCTGTCTTATAATAAGCAGTGATGCACAGACATTTTCTAGTTTAGAGATGCCTGAAGCCTACACTCGGGAATATCCATGGAGACTTGTATTTTCTACATAATATGCTTGTGTTGCATTTGCAATTGAAAAAAACACAAAACAAACCGCTTTGCCAGGGGCCGTTGTATACAGGGAGAGGAATGCATCTATGACCAAACTGGGTCTTCTCGGTTCAGAGGGTTTCTTTTTTTTCTTAACCATTCCTACTGTAACAATATTTAGTAACTCTACATTGAATGTATAGTTCACGGACATTTTGCTTGAAGTCATGTTATTCCATACAGAGATAACTCTGAGCCTTTTGTCACAGCTTTCAGATATGCCAATGTAAACACTAATATGTGCTGTGTCTTAAAAGGGACATTGTTGATATAAGACTCTGAGCTATCTCTACCAAATTCTTATTTTACTAAGATCCGGTCTTCTCATCTCGCTTTCAGCTAGTGTTTGACTGGAGTGCTTGTTATGTTACATGTATGTTGCTAAGCTTATTATATGTTCAATTTAAATTGGGGCATGCCTGGAAATGTAGTGTGTGTGTGTGTATGTGTGGGAAGGGGGGGTTGCCCTCCATTTCTTTTCCTTTCGCTCAACAGTTGCAATAATTGTTTCAGCCAGTAGCTGGCACTGTGGAGCAAACTTTGGCCCCTACTCTGAAATCTTATTGCCTTTGTGTCATTCAAGTGAGGGTGGGACTTACTTTGGAAGTGAGGAAATAACTGGTGCACTCAAGTGTCCCCTATATATAAATACATTTGTATTTGTTGTGTAAATATTATATATATAATTTTATTTTAATCACTTTGTTTTGTGTTAACGATTCAGCTGTAAATACGTGATTTGCAGGCTAATAGGAGCGGTGTGCTAGGGATGGGTTGATGAATGATCTGTCATGTATGGAGTTTGTATGCTGGAGTATATCTTGTCATGTTTGTATTGGAGAATGAGACTTCCTAGTGCTGCCTGTATGGCTAGAAGCTGTGTAGGCCTTGTGGTGAACCACACGTCTCAATAGAGCTGCTGATCCACAAGTAAACATCTCCAAGAGAAGGAGGAATGTCTCCTCAACACTCATTAAAGTATTTTCAGTAATATGGTCTTTTTTTTTTTTTTTTTTCTCTTTCAAGACTTAAGAACGTTTCTTCATTTGAAAAAGCAAAACTGTTTATATTAAGGTTTTAAAGTTAATCCTTTCCATCTACTCAGAGGCAGAGATTTATTACATTAAGGCTCACGCGTAGAGTACATCCTGGCGGTCATGACTATCCTCTCACACGTACAAAAGATATCCATGAATTCAAGTCTCAAAATTAGACATAAAAGACTTTTATAATGTCCATCCCCCCACACACTAATACTATCTTTGCTGCTCTCTGTTCACCGTGCCAGAAAATGTAGAAATAAGTTATGGTCCCCACCCTGACAGTGAACCTATTATCCAGGCTTAAAGGTGCATACGCATGGGGCGTTTTTGCATAGCGATGATCGCTGGGCTGAAAATTGCTCAATGCACACACACTGAGCGCTTTTTCCCCCCCTGCCCAGCGATGTCAGCGGGGGTGAGCGGCTTTCCATAGCAGGACGCTATGGAAAGCCGCTCGCCATGCCGTTCATCTACTGGTAATGCCAGTAGATGAACGGCCGCTGCCAGCGATGAAGCGGGAGTGCTCATCAGCGCTCATCGCTTGTTCATACACACTGGTCGGCTTTGAGCTGAAAGCAGCTCAACACACCAAAAAAGAGCTGCTTTCAGCTCAAAATCTCCCAGTGTGTATGGGCCTTAAGTAGTGAAAGTTATGTTAGTTGTGAAAGACATTAGAATATATATGTTATTATACTGAATAGTACATGGTTGGAGTTTCCCTACTTGTCTTCGTGGTTCTCACTTTTGATCTAGCCTACCAACCTCTTTCCTTGTACATCTTCGCTCTCTTGGCCTTGCTGCAGTGTGCTCTTCTGGTATTCCTCCTACCTGTATAAACACTCCTTTCAGGCTTCGTCGTGTATCATCTGTCTGTTTTTTTTAATCTTCATACCTCTTCTTTATGTACACCAATATGCCATACTTCATGCAAATGACGCAGATCTATTCTTTCTTTCCTTTCTTTTCTTGTCACAACACTATCTAAAGCTTAAACTGACCTTATTTTCCATCCTACCAATGCCATTACCAAATCTCCTCTTCACCATCTGAAGTTTCCGTCATCATTTACAACATCATGCTTGCCTCTTGCCATGCTGCAGCATTTGGGGGGTGATGACAGTGACTACGTTGCCCCTGTGTTGTAGGCGTGCTGAGCCCAAGACCTGCAGTCTTTAGAAGTAGACTACCTGGCTCTGCCAGGGGAGCTCAGATGGCTGAAGGCTGTGGCCATTAATTGCGATGGTGATATGATGCTGCATTTTCAGAACTCTGATCTGTGATGCATGCAGAAGGTGTCTTCTTTTCCCTACAGATGTCTCTTGCGGCATTTGCATATTTTTTGTACGGTATAGCGCAGCGGTCTCCTTGCGGCTGCACAATAGCGTAAATCTTTAATAAGCTGACTATTTCAGTCAGTGGAGCTGCTGTAAGATCACTGGCCGTGGCCCAATGCATGAATCAACACACATCAATCTTGTAAGCATGTTACAGTCTGCAAACTGTGATAAACACCTTTCTCCTAATATGGTAACCTGTTAAAGAGGGGGCGAAGGAGCTTTATATTTAGTTATAGAAATGCATATCTTTTTAGGGAGTGGTATGAAGTGTTTACATTATGGTGTCAATATTCTCAATGTTATGTGTGAATGTTGACATGTTCAGAATGTTGACATTTATAATGATGACATAGGGGTTCATTCTGAGTTGATCGCTCGCTAGCTACTTTCTTTATCATCCACTAGGGGTCACTGGAGTACTCTTGGGATATGGACGGGCTTCCGTAGGAACAGCACTGAATATTTAAATTTAGAACACTCCACCCCTCCATATCCCCGAGCACCTCTCAGTGTTTTTTCTGTGCTACACGTAGCAACAGCTCTGTGACTGAAGTCACGATTACTTGAAGAATTTTTCTTTTTTCTTTTTATTTCTTTTTTCGATTTTACATCCCTTTCCCCCTTCCAAAAGGCAGGGTCAGGGATTGTGCAGCTGCTGAAGCAGCAGCGGCGTGTCGGGCCTCTCTGAAAGAGCTCCCTCACAGCCATACAGACACACAGTTCTCATGTGTGCACAGGCTGGCCGGCGCTTACTAAGAAGCCCCGTCGGAGCCTCATGACAGACGCATAATCAGGTATGTGAGGGGGTAGAACGGAGGCGGTCAGCTTCCGCTGCCGCCCCGACGTGTGGGGAAGGCGCTGGTGGCTTTTGCTGTATGCTGCGGCCGGCCGCCGGGGAACATAGCGCCACTGTACTATACTGCTCCCGCGTCTTTGAAGGGTCCGGTCGACGCTTCTCCCGCTGCTCCGGCGCTTCCCACAGGGTACCCGTAAGTCTCTCAACGGGTCCGCCCGCCGCTTCTCCCACAACTTCCGGCCGCCTCTTCAACGCTGCTGCCCGGGTCCCATAGCGCTGACACGCGTTCCCAGGGCCCGGGGTGCCGCTGCCCAGCCCACACTGCAAGCTATGGAGCAGATGCGAGGGGGGGGGGGGGAAGGACAGCAGCAACAGGCTGGGGATAGTATAGCACATATATATCATGATGTTATAGTGCCAGGGAGGAGTTTTTATAATAATACACAGGCTGTTAATAATATCAACTGCACTGTGATCATATGTATAAGCATGGCAGCCATTTTAACCATGTTTCTGTGTCTTCATGCTGTGATTCCAGAACGTTCCTGTCCTACATCTCTACTCCACCGGAGGCGCAGGGGTGTTAGTGGGAATTTGGGATCACATTTCAGAGTACTGGCCACGTGTACTGCATTTGGCCAGTTTTATATACAGAGACACCTTACTGCTATTTTACTGAGTCGTGCAAGTGTCTGTGTTTGTGTATTGTATTGTCTGTCGCCATAATGAGTAAGGCACCAGCAAAAACTAAAAAGCATAATTGCAAAGTCTGTAACAGTGTATTACCGGATGGATCTACCACATGTACAGTATGTTTTGTGAATTCGGTTCAGAATACCATTTCTGCTCCTGTTTTACAACCAATTTCCTCACCGGACCCTCCGTGGGGTATGTTAGTAAATGTACTGGATAGGTTACAATCAGAATTGACCGCCGCTCGTCAGGAGCGGGAAACGGTAAGATCTGAGTCTAGGGTGAGACCGCCAGAACTACCGGAGTCGTCTCAGCCTTGCGTAAGGTCCAAATCCATTTTGGGTAAACGGGATAAATTTCATATGTCTTATGATTTTCCAGTGTCTGCTATGTTGCATTCTGACGATTCCATGCCAGACCTCACGGAACATGAGGGTGAGGAGGGCGAAGTGGAGTCAGATGGCGAGGATGTTAACAGTTCCGGCATTGATGATCTCATCAGAGCGGTACGTCAGTCTCTGAGGTTTCCTGAAACTGAGCAGCCTCTCACAAATGATCAGGTCGTATTTACTAAACGACGGAAGACGCCAATAAGTTTTCCTGTGTCGGATTCTCTAAATCAGATGTTAGTAGAAACACGACAGAATCCAGATAAACGGTTTTCTATACCTCGCAGATTTAAGTCTAGTTATCCGTTTCCAGACTCGGTAACGTGTACATGGGAGAATCCACCAATAGTTGATTCGTCAGTATCCAAGCTTACCAAGAAATTCACCATACCAGTGCCAGCAGCTACTACGCTTAAGGATCCTTCAGATCGCAAGATAGAAACTATGCTAAAATCCATGTATGTAGCAGCAGGTGTGATGCTGAGACCTGGATTGGTTGGCATTTGGGTCACTAAGGCGCTCATAATATGGCTTACAGAACTCAAATCTGATTTACATGACGAAAACCTGATAATTCTTGTAAATCAAATGATTGAGGCTGTAGAGTATCTCTGTACAGCGTCTACTGACGTCTGTCAGCTCACTTCTCGTATTTCATCGTCGCTAGTTACGGCACGACGAGCACTCTACCTGCGTACTTATCATGCGGAGGCAGAGGTCAAACGAAGTATAGAGGCATTGCCTTACGATGGCAAGAAGTTGTTTGGTCCAGAATTGGACGCATGGATTGCGGAGGCTACGGGAGGTAAGTCTGTTTTCTTACCATTGCCTCCACCGGTTCCAAGAAGAAGGTACGCTGGACCTTCGTTCAAATCCTTTAGACCTCAGCCCTTTCAAGGACGTGGCAGAGGATCAGCCACGCCTGCTAGACGTGGTCGCGGACGTGGTTTCTATCAAACCAACACAACTCGCCAAGACGCTAAGGTTACCGACAAGCCAGTGGCATGACGGGCTACCAGCCCATCTCGGTTCTCCAATTGTGGGAGCACGCCTTCAGACGTTCCATGTGGCGTGGTTTCACACATCCGCGGATGGCTGGATCCGCAATTTAGTGTTAAAAGGTTACAAAATAGAGTTCGACTGTCTTCCGCCTCTGCGGTTTTTCAAGACAGGATTGCCTCTGTCGGACGACAAGAGGACGGTTTTGCAAATTGCCATTCAGTCCCTACTGGATTCGGCAGTGTTGATTCCGGTCCCTGTACACCAACAGGGTCAGGGTTATTATTCAAGTCTGTTTGTGGTCCCGAAGCCGGATGGCTCAGTCAGACCAATATTGAACTTAAAGGGGCTCAATCAGTACGTAACTTACTACAGATTCAAGATGGAGTCTCTACGTTCGGTGATTGCGGGGTTAGAGGCAAAGGAGTTTATGATTGCGCTAGACCTCAAGGATGCGTACTTACACATTCCAATTTGGCAGCCTCATCAGAAATTCTTACGGTTTGCAATACGCCAGAACCATTACCAGTTTCAGGCTCTACCGTTTGGCCTGTCATCAGCGCCGCGGGTATTCACCAAAGTGATGTCTGTGATGATAGCTCACCTCAGATCCCTGGGAGTGACAATAGTTCCGTATTTAGACGATCTGCTCATCAAAGCTCCGTCTCAACAGATACTTCTCCAACATGCGCTGCTAACATACAATGTACTGGTTCACCACGGTTGGATTGTCAACTTCAAGAAATCACATCTAATTCCGTCTCAACGCCTTCAGTTCCTAGGTATGATTCTCGATACGGTCAATCAAAGAATTTACCTACCACAGCAGAAAGTACAAATGCTACGCCATCTAGTACAATTAGTGCTCAAGCCACGCACAGTGTCGGTACATTTGTGCATTCGCCTCTTAGGCACAATGGTGGCAGCTTTCGAGGCGCTTCAGTTCAGAAGATTTCACTCTCGTCCATTTCAACTGAATGTGCTTGCCCAGTGGTCGGGCTCGCATCTGCAGATTCACCACAGGGTGAGGTTGTCGCCAACAGCAAGAGTATCTCTGCTCTGGTGGCTCAAGGAACACAATTTAACCGCAGGAAGACGGTTCGGAGGTTGGAATTGGATAATTCTAACTACGGACGCCAGTCTCAGAGGTTGGGGAGCGGTAATTCAAAATTGTCAGCTCCAGGGTCTCTGGGCGGATCACGAGAAATTGCTGTCTATAAATGTTCTAGAACTCCGCGCAATTTACAATGCGCTACGACAAGCAGTGCACATGCTTCGCTCTCAACCTGTCCAAGTGCAGTCGGACAATGCGACGGCGGTCGCATACATCAACAAACAAGGAGGAACGAGAAGCCACATGGCAATGCGGGAAGTAGCTCGAATCCTCAATTGGGCGGAATGCCACCAGGTGATATTGTCGGCCTGTTCATTCCGGGAGTGGACAACTGGGAGGCGGATTATCTCAGTCGTCGGGATTTTCATCCAGGCGAATGGGCATTAAATCCAGAAGTGTTTCACATGTTGGTTCAGCGATGGGGTTATCCTCAGGTGGACCTGATGGCGTCTCGACACAATCACCAGACATTCCAGTATGTGTCCAGAACAAGAGATCCAAAGGCAGTGGCGGTGGATGCTCTCACGGTCGAGTGGCCGTACAGGCTTGTGTATCTGTTTCCACCGTTTCCGTTGCTCCCTCTGGTGCTAAAACGAATCAAAAGAGAGTCGGTCACAGTCATACTAGTGGCGCCTCATTGGCCTCGGAGAGCTTGGTACTCGGATCTCCGAGGATTACTCGCAGACGATCCTTGGCCGCTCCCGCTACGTCCAGACCTGTTACAACAGGGTCCATTCCTTTACCCCGATTTAGCGCGGCTGCGTTTGACGGGGTGGCTGTTGAGACCGCCCTCTTAAAAAGGGAGGGCATCCCAGATTCAGTTATACCAACCATGTTACGAGCTAGGATGCCGGTTACGGCAGCTCATTATTACAGAATATGGCGTGCCTATATAGGTTGGTGTGAAGCTCGGAAATTCCCGACATCATCTTTCAAGTTATGCCGCCTTTTGTTGTTTCTACAAACAGGGTTAGATGGAGGTCTGCGTTTATCTACACTAAAGGTGCAGGTATCTGCTTTGTCAATTTACTTTCAAAGACGATTGGCTCTATTGCCGTCTATACGCACTTTTTTCCAAGGTGTCCTCAGAGTACAGCCTCCATTCATTCCACCTACAGCGCCATGGGACTTGAATCTGGTTTTAGAGTTCTTACAGTCTTCATATTTTGAACCCTTACAGCAAGTGGATATAAAGTTTCTCACTTGGAAAACAATTTTTCTTCTAGCCTTAGCTTCGGCAAGGCGTGTTTCGGATTTGGGTGCCTTGTCATGCAAGGCACCGTATTTGGTGTTTCATGATGACAGAGCGGAACTTCGGACGAATCCCGCCTTCTTACCAAAGGTAGTGTCATCTTTTCACATCAATCAACCAATAGTAGTTCCTGTGTTGACAGCACATTCTGGAACTCTGGATGTGGTACGCGCATTACGCGTTTATGTATCCCGAACGTCTTCAGTTCGTAAGACGGATACGTTATTTGTTCTCTATGATGCTGCCAAGATAGGTTGGCCAGCATCTAAACAAACTTTATCCAGATGGATAAAACTGACCATACGTCAGGCTTACCTTCATGCTAGGTTACAACCGCCTACGTCAGTAACCGCTCATTCCACACGTTCTGTGGGAACTTCATGGGCAGCTGGTCGTGGGGCTTCTACGACGCAGCTTTGCCGTGCGGCTACATGGTCTTCAGTGCACACGTTTGTGCGCTTTTACAAGTTTGATACGTTTGCGGCATCAGCATCTAGCTTTGGCCGTCTACTGTTACAAGTGCCAAACAGCTCTCCCGCCCACGGGGGAAGCTTTGGTACGTCCCAAGAGTACTCCAGTGACCCCTAGTGGATGATAAAGAAAATAGGATTTTGGTACTTACCAGGTAAATCCTTTTCTTTGAATCCATAGGGGGCACTGGACGCCCACCCAGAGCAGTTTTACCTAGTTGTGGTTAGTTCTGAGGATCTTATGGTAACACACTTTCACCGACTGGTTCAAATTACAAGTGCTGGTTAGGGTGTCAACTGTTTAGTTGTCAGTAACGTTATGTGTTAACTTCGTTATTGTCAGTTATGTTATATGTAATACTCCATTGTCAACATCTCTATAGTTCCTGTTCGGCTCAGTAAAAAACACTGAGAGGTGCTCGGGGATATGGAGGGGTGGAGTGTTCTAAATTTAAATATTCAGTGCTGTTCCTACGGAAGCCCGTCCATATCCCAAGAGTACTCCAGTGCCCCCTATGGATTCAAAGAAAAGGATTTACCTGGTAAGTACCAAAATCCTATTTTTAGCAGCCGTGCAAACACATAGTCGCCGCCCACAGGGGAGTGTATTTTTGCTTTACAAGTGTGCGAATGCGTGTGCAGCCGAGCTCTGCAAAAAAAAATTCTGCAGTTTCTGAGTAGCTCTGGACTTAATCATCCCTTGCGATCACTTTAGCCTTTTTGGTGCCGGAATTGACGACAGACACCCGCCCTGCAAACGCCTGGACATGCCTGCGTCCCAGAAAATGGTCACTCCCAGAAAATGGTCAGTTGACACCCATAAACGCCCTCTTTCTGTCAATCACCTTGCGTTCGGCTGTGCGAATGGAATCTTCGCTAAATCCATCGCCCAGCATCAATCCAATTTGTACCCGTACGATGCGCCTGCGCATTGCAGTTGCATGCTTGCCGTTTTTTTACCTGATCCCTGTGAAAATCGGCAGCGAGCGATCAACTCTGAATGACCCCCATAGTGACAACGTTGATATTGTGAATGTTGAAAATCATGTCGACACTGCTATTGTAGCCTAATCCTAAGTGCAGCAAAACACTAAGCCTAAATAATATGTGTCGACGTTCTGCTTGACATCATGAACTCTTTTCTGCTGCGGGGTACACTGGGCTCCACAAGGATGGACAATGGGGTGTAGAGTAGGATCTTGATCCGAGGCACCAACAGGCTCAAAGCTTTGACTGTTCGCAGAATGCACAGTGCCGCCTCCTCTATAACCCCGCCTCCCTGCACAGGAGCTCAGTTTTGTAGTTGGTGCTGCAGTAAGCAGGCACTTAACAGCTCCAGGCAGCCCTAAGAAGAGCTTTTTTTTTATGAAGAAAAAGTGAAGACTTCAAGGGCAGCAGCGGTGGTAAATGTCAGAAGACATTCACTGCTCCAGCTCTCCCCAGCGGCGCTGTACACTCCCGAGCCCTGGTTGCCGGGTAACTACAGCAGGAGGCTCCGGTTTTCTTCATGCCAGGAACACACGATGGGGGCTCTCCGGGATCACGTGGCCGCGCTTCGGGAGGTGGTGAGTGGGTCCCGCAAGCGGGACCCGGTCTATATCGCGATCCGGTGCGGTCAGTGGGAGGCGGGCCGCGCCCGCTGGCGGACACTGTGGCAGTACAGGCGATCCCACTAGATCACCAGGGCATGGGCACAGGTCAGGTTTTCTCTCTAAACCAGTATAAGAAGAGCCCACAGTACCCAGTGGTTTTGCCAGCAGGGGGATAAGGCTTAGAACTGAAGCCCCTCCCCCAGCCCCAGGGCGCCATTTCCCGCAAATGTTCCCGCCCTGGAGCTGCATATCTATCTCACCCTCAATCCCTGTCAGTGTCTGGGCGCCATTATCCCTCGGCTTCACTGTTCCTGGGACTGCTTGGGCAAATCCTCCTGTGTAAAGCCGTTGTCAGTGCTGTGACTTTACATGACACTTACAGTAAGTATTCTACCTGCCTTATTAGTCAGTGCTAGTTAAGAGAGTGCATTTAGTCAGGGTTTTCTAGTACAATTACCCTGTGATATACATCCAGTTCTTACTGTGTAGTGTTATATCTATTGCATATATATATATATATAATAAGATTTTACTCACCGGTAAATCTATTTCTCGTAGTCCGTAGTGGATGCTGGGAACTCCGTAAGGACCATGGGGAATAGCGGCTTCGCAGGAGACTGGGCACAACTAAAGAAAGCTTTAGGACTACCTAGTGTGCACTGGCTCCTCCCACTATGACCCACCTCCAGACCTCAGTTAGGATACTGTGCCCGGAAGAGCTGACACAATAAGGAAGGATTTTGAATCCCGGGTAAGACTCATACCAGCCACACCAATCACACCGTATAACTCGTGATACTATACCCAGTTAACAGTATGAAACAGAACTGAGCCTCTCAACAGATGGCTCATAACAATAACCCTTTAGTTAGGCAATAACTATATACAAGTATTGCAGACAATCTGCACTTGGGATGGGCGCCCAGCATCCACTACGGACTACGAGAAATAGATTTACCGGTGAGTAAAATCTTATTTTCTCTGACGTCCTAGTGGATGCTGGGAACTCCGTAAGGACCATGGGGATTATACCAAAGCTCCCAAACAGGCGGGAGAGTGCGGATGACTCTGCAGCACCGAATGAGAGAACTCAAGGTCCTCCTCAGCCAGGGTATCAAATTTGTAGAATTTTGCAAACGTGTTTGACCCTGACCAAGTAGCAGCTCGGCAAAGTTGTAAAGCCGAGACCCCTCGGGCAGCCGCCCAAGAAGAGCCCACCTTCCTTGTGGAATGGGCTTTTACTGATTTAGGATGCGGCAGTCCAGCCACAGAATGCGCAAGCTGAATTGTGCTACAAATCCAGCGAGCAATCGTCTGCTTCTAAGCAGGAGCACCCAGCTTGTTGGGTGCATACAGGATAAATAGCGAGTCAGTTTTCCTGACTCCAGCCGTCCTGGAAACCTTAAATTTTCAAGGCCCTGACTACGTCCAGTAACTTGGAATCCTCCAAGTCCCTAGTAGCCGCAGGCACTACGATAGGTTGGTTCAAGTGAACCGCTGATACCACCTTAGGGAGAAACTGGGGACGAGTTCTCAATTCTGCCCTATCCATATGGAAAATCAGATAAGGGCTTTTACATGACACAGCCACCAATTCTGACACACGCCTGGCCGAAGCCAAAAGCATTACCACTTTCCTCGTGAGATATTTTAGATCCGCGGTTTTAAGTGGCTCGAACCAATGTGACTTTAGGAAACTCAACACCACGGTGAGATCCCAAGGTGCCACCGGAGACACAAAAAGAGGCTGAGTATGCAGCACTCCCTTAACAAAAGTCTGAACTTCAGTCAGTGAAGCCAGTTCTTTTTGGAAGAAAATGTACAGAGCCGAAATCTGGACCTTAATGGAAGCCAATTTTAGGCCCATAGTCACTCCTGACTGTAGGAAGTGCAGAAATCGACCCAGTTGAAATTCTTCTGTTGGGGCCTTCCTGGCCTCACACCAAGCAACATATTTTCACCAAATGCGGTGATAATGTTGTGCGGTCACGTCTTTCCTAGCCCCAATCAGCGTAGGAATGACTTCCTCCGGAATGCCTTTTTCCTTTAGGATCCGGTGTTCAACCGCCATGCCGCCAAACGCAGCCGCGGTAAGTCTTAGAACAGACAGGGCCCCTGCTGCAGCATGTCCTGTCTGAGCGGCAGAGACCATGGGTCCTCTGAGATCATTTCTTGAAGTTCTGGGTACCAAGCTCTTCTTGGCCAATCCGGAACCACGAGTATAGTTCTTACTCCTCTCCTTCTTATTATTCTCAGTACCTTAGGTATGAGAGGCAGAGGAGGGAACACATACACCGACTGGTACACCCACGGTGTCACCAGAGCGTCCCCAGCTATCGCCTGAGGGTCCCTTGACCTGGCGCAATGTCTTTTTAGCTTTTTGTTGAGGCGGGACGCCATCATGTCCACCTGTGGCCTTTCCCAATGGTGTACAATCATTTGGAAGACTTCTGGATGAAGTCCCCACTCTCCCGGGTGGAGGTCGTGGCTGCTGAGAAAATCTGCTTCCCAGTTGTCCACTCCGGGAATGAACACTGCTGACAGTGCTAACACATGATTTTCCGCCCATCGGAGAATCCTTGTGGCTTCTGCCATCGCCATCCTGCTTCTTGTGCCGCCCTGTTGGTTTACATGGGCGACCGCCGTGATGTTGTCTGACTGAATCAGTACCGGCTGGTTTTGAAGCAGGGGTCTTGCTTGACTTAGGGCATTGTAAATGGCCCTCAGTTCCAGAATGTTAGTGTAGGGAAATCTCCCGATTCGACCATAGTCCCTGGAAGTTTTTTCCCTGTGTGACTGCCCCCCAGCCCCGAAGGCTGGCATCCGTGGTCAACAGAACCCAGTCCTGTATGCCAAATCTGCGGCCCTCTCGGAGATGAGCACCCTGCAGTCACCACGGCAGAGATACCCTGGTCCTTGGAGACAGGGTTATCAGCCGATGCATCTGAAGATGCGATCCGGACCACTTGTCCAACAGGTCCCACTGAAAAGCTCTTGCATGGAACCTGCCGAATGGCATTGCTTCGTAGGAAGCTACCATTTTTCCCAGGACTCACGTGCAGTGATGCACCGACACCTGTTTTGGTTTCAGGAGGCCTCTGACTAGAGATGACAGCTCCTCGGCATTTCTCCTCCTGGAGAAACCCTTTTTTTCTGGTCTGTGTCCAGAACCATCCCCAGGAACAGTAGACGTGTCGTAGGAACCAGCTGTGCTGTTGTAGCACTTCCCGAGATAGTGCTACCCCGACCAATAACTGCTCCTTGGACCTCGCCTTTATCAGGAGATCGTCCAAGTACGGGATAATTAAAAACTCCCTTTTCTCTGACGTCCTAGTGGATGCTGGGACTTCCGTAAGGACCATGGGGAATAGCGGCTCCGCAGGAGACTGGGCACAAAGTAAAAGCTTTAGGACTAGCTGGTGTGCACTGGCTCCTCCCCCTATGACCCTCCTCCAAGCCTCAGTTAAGATTTTGTGCCCGGCCGAGAAGGGTGCAATCTAGGTGGCTCTCCTGAGCTGCTTAGAAGTAAAAGTATACTTAGGTTTTTTATTTTCAGTGAGTCCTGCTGGCAACAGGCTCACTGCAGCGCGGGACTAAGGGGAGAAGAAGCGAACTCACCTGCGTGCAGAGTGGATTGGGCTTCTTGGCTACTGGATATTAGCTCCAGAGGGACGATCACAGGTTCAGCCTGGATGGGTCCCGGAGCCGCGCCGCCGGCCCCCTTACAGAGCCAGAAGAGCGAAGAGGTCCCGAGAAAGCGGCGGCAGAAGACGTTCCTGTCTTCAGATAAGGTAGCGCACAGCACTGCAGCTGTGCGCCATTGCTCTCAGCACACTTCACACTCCGGTCACTGAGGGTGCAGGGCGCTGGGGGGGAGCGCCCTGAGACGCAATAAAACTTGATAAAAACCTTATGTGGCTAAAGAAATGCATCACATATAGCTCCTGGGCTATATGGATGCATTTAACCCCTGCCAGTTTTCCAGAAAAAAGCGGGAGAAAAGGCCGCCGTGAAGGGGGCGGAGCCTATCTCCTCAGCACACAAGCGCCATTTTCTTTCACAGCTCCGCTGGAAGGACGGCTCCCTGACTCTCCCCTGCAGACTACACTACAGAAACAGGGTAAAACAAGAGAGGGGGGCACTATTGGCAGCTAATATATAATACAGCAGCTATAAAGGGAGTAACACTTATATAAGGTTATCCCTGAATATATATAGCGCTCTGGTGTGTGCTGGCAAACTCTCCCTCTGTCTCCCCAAAGGGCTAGTGGGGTCCTGTCCTCTGTCAGAGCATTCCCTGTGTGTGTGCTGGGTGTCGGTACGATTGTGTCGACATGTATGAGGAGGAAAATGATGTGGAAGCAGAGCAATTGCCTGTGTTAGTGATGTCACCCCCTAGGGAGTCGACACCTGACTGGATGGTTGTATTTAAAGAATTACGTGACAATGTCAGCACTTTGCAAAAAACTGTTGACGACATGAGACAGCCGGCAAATCAGTTAGTGCCTATTCAGGCGTCTCAGACACCGTCAGGGGCGCTAAAACGCCCGTTACCTCAGATGGTCGACACAGACACGGATACTGAATCCAGTGTCGACGGTGAGGAGACGAACGTAATGTCCAGTAGGGCCACACGTTACATGATCACGGCGATGAAGGAGGCATTGAACATTTCTGACACTACAAGTACCACAAAAAAGGGTATTATGTGGGGTGTGAAAAAACTACCAGTAGTTTTTCCTGAATCAGATGAATTAAATGAGGTGTGTGATAAGGCGTGGGTTTCCCCCGATAAAAAACTGCTGATTTCTAACAAATTATTGGCACTATACCCTTTCCCGCCAGAGGTTAGGGCACGTTGGGAAACACCCCCTAGGGTAGATAAGGCGCTCACACGCTTATCAAAACAAGTGGCGTTACCGTCTCCTGATACGGCCGCCCTCAAGGAACCAGCTGATAGAAGGCTGGAAAATATCCTAAAAGGTATATACACACATACTGGTGTTATACTGCGACCAGCAATCGCCTCAGCCTGGATGTGCAGCGCTGGAGTGGCTTGGTCGGATTCCTCTGATAGACCGACCCCAAATAACTCCTCCCCTTTATACGGCAATACTTCCATATGTCGTTTGGAATCTGCATCACCTGACCACTGTCGCGTCCATAACGCCCTTCTGGCAGAAATGGACATCGCACTCACTCTTGATGCCAGGGTGCAAATATCCCTCTGTGCATCACGCATATATAGTAATGCATCCTTTAAATGCTCTATAGTTAATAATATACTGTCCCTATCCAGGGTATCAATATTTTCAGTCGGATTCCCTGACTGAAAATATTGATACCCTGGATAGGGACAGTATATTATTAACTATAGAGCATTTAAAGGATGCATTACTATATATGCGTGATGCACAGAGGGATATTTGCACCCTGGCATCAAGAGTGAGTGCGATGTCCATTTCTGCCAGAAGGGCGTTATGGACGCGACAGTGGTCAGGTGATGCAGATTCCAAACGACATATGGAAGTATTGCCGTATAAAGGGGAGGAGTTATTTGGGGTCGGTCTATCAGACCTGGTGGCCACGGCAACGGCTGGAAAGTCCACCTTTTTAACCCAGGTCACCTCTCAGCAGAAAAAGACACCGTCTTTTCAAACTCAGTCCTTTCGTTCCCATAAGAACAAGCGGGCAAAAGGCCACTCATTTCTGCCCCGGGGCAGAGGAAGAGGAAAAAGACTGCACCAGGCAGCCTCTTCCCAGGAGCAGAAGCCCTCCCCCGCTTCTGCCAAGTCTTCAGCATGACGCTGGGGCTTTACAAGCGGACTCAGGCACGGTGGGGGCCCGTCTCAAAAATTTCAACGCGCAGTGGGCTCACTCGCAAGTGGACCCCTGGATCCTGCAGGTAGTATCACAGGGGTACAAATTGGAATTCGAGATGTCTCCCCCTCGAAGATTCCTGAAGTCTGCTCTACCAACGTCTCCCTCCGACAGGGAGGCAGTATTGGAAGCTATTCACAAGCTGTATTCCCAGCAGGTGATAATCAAGGTACTCCTCCTACAACAGGAAAAGGGGTATTATTCCACGCTGTTTGTGGTACCGAAGCCGGACGGCTCGGTGAGACCAATTTTAAATCTAAAATCCTTGAACACTTTTACATAAAAAGGTTCAAGTTCAAGATGGAATCACTCAGAGCAGTGATAGCGAATCTGGAAGAAGGGGACTATATGGTATCTCTGGACATCAAAGATGCTTATCTCCATGTCCCAATCTTCCCTTCTCACCAAGGGTACCTCAGGTTTGTGGTACAAGACTGTCATTATCAGTTTCAGACGCTGCCGTTTGGATTGTCCACGGCACCCCGGGTCTTTACCAAGGTAATGGCCGAAATTATGATTCTTCTTCGAAGAAAAGGCGTCTTAATTATCCCTTACTTGGACGATCTCCTGATAAGGGCAAGGTCCAGGGAACAGTTAGAGTTCGGAGTAGCACTGTCTCAGGTAGTGTTATGTCAGCACGGGTGGATTCTAAATATCCCAAAATCACAGCTGATTCCAACAACACGTCTACTGTTCCTGGGGATGATTCTGGACACAGTCCAGAAAAAGGTGTTTCTCCCGGAGGAGAAGGCCAGGGAGTTATCCGAGCTAGTCAGGAACCTCCTAAAACCAGGCCAGGTGTCAGTACATCAATGCACGAGAGTCCTGGGAAAAATGGTGGCTTCTTACGAAGCGATTCCATTCGGAAGATTCCATGCAAGAACGTTTCAGTGGGATCTGCTGGACAAATGGTCCGGATCGCATCTTCAGATGCATCAGCGGATTACCCTATCTCCAAGGACAAGGGTGTCTCTCCTGTGGTGGTTACAGAGGGCTCATCTTCTAGAGGGCCGCAGATTCGACATTCAGGATTGGATGCTGGTGACCACGGATGCCAGCCTGAGAGGCTGGGGAGCAGTCACACAGGGAAGAAATTTTCAGGGCTTGTGGTCAAGCATGGAAACGTCTCTTCACATAAATATCCTGGAACTAAGGGCCATTTACAATGCCCTAAGTCAAGCAAGGCCTCTGCTTCAGGGTCAGTCGGTATTGATCAAATCGGACAACATCACGGCAGTCGCCCACGTCAACAGACAGGGCGGCACAAGAAGCAGGAGGGCAATGGCAGAAGCTGCAAGGATTCTCCGCTGGGCGGAAAATCATGTGGTAGCACTGTCAGCAGTGTTCATTCCGGGAGTTGACAACTGGGAAGCAGACTTCCTCAGCAGACTGGTAACACCGTGGGTGTACCAGTCGGTGTATGTGTTCCCTCCTCTGCCTCTCATACCAAAGGTACTGAGAATCATAAGAAAGAGAGGAGTAAGAACTATACTCGTGGCTCCGGATTGGCCAAGAAGAACTTGGTACCCGGAACTGCAAGAGATGCTCACGGAGGATCCGTGGCCTCTACCTCTAAGAAAGGACCTGCTCCAGCAGGGACCTTGTCTGTTCCAAGACTTACCGTGGCTGCGTTTGACGGCATGGCGGTTGAACGCCGGATCCTGATGGAAAAAGGCATTCCAGATGAAGTCATCCCTACCCTGATCAAAGCCAGGAAGGATGTAACCGCGAAACATTATCACCGCATTTGGCGAAAATATGTTGCGTGGTGTGAGGCCAAGAAGGCCCCCACAGAGGAATTTCAACTGGGTCGTTTCTTACATTTCCTGCAAGCAGGACTATCTATGGGCCTAAAATTAGGATCCATTAAGGTTCAAATTTCGGCCCTGTCGATCTTCTTCCAGAAAGAACTGGCTTCAGTGCCTGAAGTTCAGACGTTTGTCAAGGGGGTACTGCATATACAGCCTCCTTTTGTGCCACCAGTGGCACCTTGGGATCTCAATGTAGTTTTAGGGTTCCTAAAATCACATTGGTTTGAACCACTCACCACTGTGGACTTGAAATATCTCACATGGAAAGTGGTAATGCTGTTAGCCCTGGTTTCAGCCAGGCGTGTCTCAGAATTGGCGGCTTTATCATATAAAAGCCCTTACCTAATTTTTCATTCAGACAGGGCAGAATTGAGGACTCGTCCTCAATTTCTCCCTAAGGTGGTTTCAGCGTTTCACATGAACCAACCTATTGTGGTACCTGCGGCTACTAGGGACTTGGAGGACTCCAAGTTACTGGACGTAGTCAGGGCCCTGAAAATATGTTTCCAGGACGGCTGGAGTCAGAAAATCTGACTCGCTGTTTATCCTGTATGCACCCAACAAGCTGGGTGCTCCTGCTTCTAAGCAGACGATTGCTCGTTGGATTTGTAGTACAATTCAGCTTGCACATTCTGTGGCAGGACTGCCACAGCCAAAATCTGTTAAAGCCCATTCCACAAGGAAAGTGGGCTCATCTTGGGCGGCTGCCCGAGGGGTCTCGGCTTTACAACTTTGCCGAGCAGCTACTTGGTCAGGGGCAAACACGTTTGCAAAATTTTACAAATTCGATACCCTGGCTGAGGAGGACCTGGAGTTCTCTCATTCGGTGCTGCAGAGTCATCCGCACTCTCCCGCCCGTTTGGGAGCTTTGGTATAATCCCCATGGTCCTTACGGAAGTCCCAGCATCCACTAGGACGTCAGAGAAAATAAGAATTTACTTACCGATAATTCTATTTCTCGTAGTCCGTAGTGGATGCTGGGCGCCCATCCCAAGTGCGGATTGTCTGCAATACTTGTATATAGTTATTGTTACAAAAAAATCGGGTTGTTTATTGTTGTGAGCCATCTTTTTAGAGGCTCCTAAGTTTTATCATACTGTTAACTGGGTTCAGATCACAGGTTGTACGGTGTGATTGGTGTGGCTGGTATGAGTCTTACCCGGGATTCAAAATCCTTCCTTATTGTGTACGCTCGTCCGGGCACAGTATCCTAACTGAGGCTTGGAGGAGGGTCATAGGGGGAGGAGCCAGTGCACACCAGCTAGTCCTAAAGCTTTTACTTTGTGCCCAGTCTCCTGCGGAGCCGCTATTCCCCATGGTCCTTACGGAAGTCCCAGCATCCACTACGGACTACGAGAAATAGAATTATCGGTAAGTAAATTCTTATTTTTTTGAAGGAGTATCATCATTTCGGCCATTACCTTGGTAAATACCCTCGGTGCCATGGACATACCGAACGGCAATGTCTGGAATTGGTAACGACAAACCTGTACCACAAAACTGAGGTACTCCTGGTGAGGATGGTAAATGGGGACATACAGGTAAGCATCCTTGATGTCCAGAGATACCATGTAATCTCCCTCGTCCAGGCTTGCAATGACCGCCCTGAACGATTTCATTTTTAACTTGAACCTTCGTATATAAGTGTTCAAGGATTTCAATTTTAGAATGGGTTTCACCGAACCGTCTGGTTTCGGTACCACAACATTGTGGAATAGTAACCCCGGCCTTGTTGAAGGAGGGGTACCTTGATTTTCACCTGCTGGAAGTACAGCTTGCTGATTTGAGGTAACGGCGAGAGGGAGTCGCCTCGAACTCCAGCTTGTATCCCTGTGATACTACATGCAGAACCCAGGGATCCACCTGTGAGCGAGCCCACTGGACGCTGAAGTTCTCGAGACGCGTCCCCCACCGCACCTGGCTACACCTGTGGAGCCCCCGCGCCATGCGGTGGACTCAGAGGAAGCGTGGGAAGAATTTTGATCCTGGGAACTGGCTGACTGGTGCAGCTTTTTCCCTCTTCCCTTGTCTCTATGCAGAAAGGAAGCGCCTTTGACCCGCTTGCTTTTCTGAAGCCGAAAGGACTGTACCTGATAATACTGTGCTTTCTTAGGCTGTGAGGAAAACCTGAGGTAAAAAAAAATTTCTTCCCAGCTGTTGCAGTGGATACGAGGTCCCAGAGACCATCCCCAAACAATTCCTCACTCTTATAAGGCAGAATCTCTATGTGCCTTTTAAAGTCAGCATCACATGTCCAGTGCCGGGTCTCTAATACCTTCCTGGCAGAATGGACATTGCATTAATTCAGGATGCCAGCCGGCAAAATATCCCTCTGTGCATCCCTCATATATAAGACGACGTCTTTAATATGCTCTTATTATCCCTGTCTGACAGGGTCACAGACCACGCTGCAGCAGCACTATCCATGCTGAGGCAATTGCAGGTCTCAGTCTAGTACCTGAGTGTGTAAATACAGACTTCAGGATAGCCTCCTGCTTTTTATCAACAGGTACCTTCAAAGTGGGCCGTATCCTAAGACGGCAGTGCCACCTTTTTTGACAAACGTGTGAGCGCCTTATCCACCCTAGGGGATATCTCCCAGCGTAACCTATCCTCTGGCGGGAAAGGGTACGCCATCAGTAACTTATCGGGGGAACCCACGCTTTTTCACAAACTTCATTCACTCATCTGATGGGGGAACAAAACACTGCCTGCTTTTCCTCCCCAAACATAAAACCCTTTTTTAGTGGTACTTGGGTTAATGTCAGAAATGTGTAACACATTTTTTATTGCCGGGATTATGCAACGGATGTTCCTAGTGGATTGTGTATATGTCTCAACCTCGTCGACACTGGAGTCAGACTCCGTGTCGACATCTGTGTCTGCCATCTGAGGTAACGGGCGTTTTTTGAGCCCCTGATGGCCTTTGAGACGCCTGGGCAGGCGCGGGCTGAGAAGCTGGCTGTCCCACAGTTGTTACGTCATCCAGCCTTTTATGTAAGGAGTTGACACTGTCGGTTAATACCTTCCACCTATCCATCCACCCTGGTGTCGGCCCCACAGGGGCGACATCACATTTATCGGCATCTGCTCCGCCTCCATATAAGCCTCCTCATCAAACATGTCGACACAGCCGTACCGACACACCGCACACACACAGGGAATGCTCTTACTGAGGACAGGACCCCACAAAGCCCTTTGGGGAGACAGAGGGGGTCATTCCGAGTTGTTCGCTCGCAAGCTGCTTTTAGCAGCTTTACACACGCTAAGCCGCCGCCTACTGGGAGTGAATCTTAGCTTCTTAAAATTGCGAACGAAAGATTCGCAATATAGCGAAAAGACATCTTTGTGCAGTTTCTGAGTAGCTCGAGACTTACTCGGCATCTGCGATCAGTTCAGTGCTTGTCGTTCCTAATTTGACGTCATAAACACACCCAGCGTTCGCCCAGACACTCCTCCGTTTCTCCAGCCACTCCCGCGTTTTTCCCAGAAACGGTAGCGTTTTTTCGCACACACCCATAAAACGGCCAGTTTCCGCCCAGAAACACCTACTTCCTGTCAATCACATAACGATCACCAGAACGAAGAAAAAAACGTGAGTAAAAAACCTAACTGCATAGCAAATTTACTTTGCGCAGTCGCACTGCGGACATTGCGCATGCGCACTAAGCGGAAAATCGCTGCGATGCGAAAACTCGGAATGACCCCCAGAGAGAGAGTATGCCAGCACACACCAGAGCGCTATATAATGTAGGGATTAACACTATAACTGAGTGAATTTTCCCCAATAGCTGCTTGTATAAACAATATTGCGCCTAAATTTAGTTGCCCCCCCTCTCTTTTTAACCCTTTGAGCCTGAAAACTACAGGGGAGAGCCTGGGGAGCTGTCTTCCAGCTGCACTGTGAAGAGAAAATGGCGCCAGTGTGCTGAGGGAGATAGCCCCGCCCCTTTTTCGGAGGACTTTTCTCCCGCTTTTTTATGGATTCTGGCAGGGGTATTTATCACATATATAGCCTCTGGGACTATATATTGTGATTATTTTGCCAGCCAAGGTCTTAATATTGCTGCTCAGGGCACCCCCCCCCAGCGCCCTGCACCCATCAGTGACCGGAGTGTGAGGTGTGCATGAGGAGCAATGGCGCACAGCTGCAGTGAAGACTGAAGTCTTCTGCCGCCGATTTTCCGGAACACTTCTTGCTTCTGGCTCTGTAAGGGGGCCGGCGGCGCGGCTCCGGGACCGAACATCAAGGCCGGTTCCTGCGGTCGACCCCTCTGGAGCTAATGGTGTCCAGTAGCCTAAGAAGCCCAAGCTACCACCAGTTAGGTAGGTTCGCTTCTTCTCCCCTTAGTCCCTCGCTGCAGTGAGTCTGTTGCCAGCAGATCTCACTGTAAAATAAAAAACCTAAATATACTTTCTTTCTAGGAGCTCAGGAGAGCCCCTAGTGTGCATCCAGCTCAGCCGGGCACAAGATTCTAACTGAGGTCTGGAAGAGGGTCATAGTGGGAGGAGCCAGTGCACACCAGGTAGTCCTAAAGCTTTCTTTAGTTGTGCCCAGTCTCCTGCGGAGCCGCTATTCCCCATGGTCCTTACGGAGTTCCCAGCATCCACTAGGACGTCAGAGAAATATATATATATATATAAAAAGCTAGTCCAGTGCAGTATTATTGTTAGTCACAGTTAGTAATAACCTCTGCATTGTACAATCTGTGTGTGCATTTGATAGCCGAGTGGTGTCCATTTTGTGTATTTCACTCAACCTGCTATCCCTATATTCTATAACCTGAGGGGGCTTGGTGCGTCAGGTTTTATATTGATATAGGATTTTCACAAAGATGTACTCTAATACGTATATCTCTCCTTTATCTCTGCTAGTGCTGACTACACTGCGCAGGGGTTTGGGTAGGAGGAATTGTACTGCTGCCAATTGTACTGTGTTACCTGGTACTGCAAGTTATATCATGTCTGCTTCCGAGGGTAACGGTTCTGGGGCTGAACACACTGCCGGTGTTGCTGAAGCCACAGATCCCTATGGGGGGAATATAGCAGCTGTGGGCTCTGGTTCTGGGGGCTCCTTGCCCCCCAGTGGGACTGTGGCAACGGAGGCACATAATGACCCACCGTGGGCCGCTTTTACACGCTTCTGCATACGCTAGTTCATAAACTAACACCCCCTATGGGACCCCCAATGCCGGTACAACCGTTTGTGGTCCCTGCAGCTAACCCGCCGTGGGCGGACGATTTATCTGCTCAATTGAAGAAGTTGAACCAGTCCCTGACTACTAAAAAGTCTGACCATCGCTCGCCTAAGTCCAAGAGGTCCTCTAAGCGAGCGCTTGTCTCCTCACAATCCACTGCTGTCACTGACACCTCGTCTGATGAAGACGGCACTTACACTGACCCCACAGGTTCTGACTCAGATACGGCTGATGGGGAGGGTAGTTCACATGTGGATGGTCCTGATCTTTTGGAGGCTATTAAGTTAATTCTACAGATTACGGATGATCCCGAGCCATCCGGCCCTCCTAAGAAACCATATAGGTTCAAGCGTCAGAAGGTGGTTAAACAAGTTTTACCTCACTCTGATCACCTAGTGGATATACGTCAGGAACCCTGGGAAAACCTGGGTACGAAGTTTGTGCCTCAAAAGAAGATGCTGGCTCGCTATCCCCTCGTGCCAGAGCTGTCTAAGAATTGGGAAACACCTCCAGTGGACTCGTATGTGGCTAGGATGGTGGTTTCCTCAGCTCTGCCTGTCACTACCGTTACGTCTCTAAAAGAGCCTACGGATAAACGTGTGGAGGGTTGTCTTAAAGCGATTTACACCCTCACGGGTGCTGCACAAAGGCCCACTATTGCAGCTACATGGGTTGCAGAGGCTATTGACGCATGGGCCTTGGAGTTAGAAGCTGAAATCTCCTCTGACCATGCTAGACAATGCTTGTCATATATTGTCACAGCTTCTCGTTATATTAAAGAGGTGGCTTCTGATGCCGGTATTCTAGCAGCCAAGGCCTCTACTACGTCAGTCCTAGCTCGCCGGATATTGTGGCTGAGATCCTGGTTTGTGGATCTGGACTCTAGAAAAACCCTGGAGGTACTCCCTTTCAAGGGAGACATTCTGTTTGGGGAGGACTTAAATAAGATAGTGGTTGACTTGGCTACTGCCAAAACCACCTGTCTGCCAAGTACCACTCCTTCTGTGTCGAAGGCTAAAGGTACTTCCTTTCGCCCCTTTCGTCCTTCAGGTAAAGCAAAAGGTCAGGTGTACAACAAGCAGGCCCGCACTTCCAAACCTGGTAAGCCGAAGCCAAAAAGAGCCTGGGCGGCCCATCAGCCAGCTTCCAAGGCTGATAAGCCTGCCGCAAGACGGGACGGGCCTCCCCCTGGGGGATCCCAGGGTGGGGGGCCAGCTTCTAGGGTATACCCAGGAATGGTTGAAGACCACTTCAGATGCCTGGGTACGGGAAGTCGTCACTCGAGGTTACGCCATAGCCTTCAAAAACCGACCCCCCTCATCGATTTTGCCAGACAGACGTCCCGTCGGACCAGACACTCTGCTTTCGGTGGTACAGACCCTCCTGCATACAGGAGTCGTAGTACAGGTGCCTCTTGCGCAGAGGGGCCGGGGGTACTATTCTCCGCTGTTTCTAGTCCCGAAACCAAATGGGTCCTCCCGGCCCATTCTCAACCTCAAGGCATTGGACAGGTTTGTGATTGTTTCCAAGTTCCGTATGGAAACTCTTCGCTCTATAGATCTAGCCTTGGAACCTGGGGACTACATGGTCTCCCTGTACATACAGGATGCTTACCTGCATATTCCTATAGCAGCGTCACATCAGCAATGCCTGAGATTTGCTATTGGCAACCTTCATTACCAGTTTCGGGCGTTACCTTTTGGTTTAACAACGGCTCCCCGAGTTTTCACCAAAGTAATGACGGTGGTACTCCGTCGTCAAGGGGTCAGGATACTGCCGTATCTGGACGACTTGTTAATCCTGGCAAATTCCCCAGAACTTCTCCTACGTCATCTGGATATGACGATCCAGTTTCTACAAGCCCATGGTTCGCTCATCAACTGGAAGAAGTCATCCCTGATCCCTGCTCAGAGCATGGTGCATCTGGGAGCTCTATTGGACACTCGCAACCAGAGATTGTTCTTGTGTCAGGAGAATGTCCTGAAGCTTCAGGACAGGATTCGTTGCTTCCTTTCTCGTCCGCAAGTGTCGATACATTCGGCTATGCAGGTGCTGGACCTCATGGTGTCAGCATTCGACATGGTGGAGTATGCTCAATTCCATTCTCGCCCCCTCCAGAGGCTGATTCTAGCCAAGTGGGACAGCCTGCCTCACCGGATCAGGTCTCAAATGATCTCATTGACTCCGGAGGTCCGTCTGTCGCTGCTCTGGTGGCTCCAGGACCAACAATTGTGCAGGGGCCGTCCCTTCTGGATATCCAACTGGGTCCTGTTGACGACAGATGCCAGTCTAAGAGGTTGGGGCACGGTACTGGAGCAACACTACCTTCAGGGTCGGTGGACCAAGGAGGAATCTCTCCTCTCAATCAATATTCTGGAGTTGCGGGCGGTCTTCAATGCATTGAACCTGGCCCAGCATTTACTTCAGAACCGTCCTGTTCAAGTACAGTCATACAACGTCACCACAGTGGCTTACATAAAGCGGCACTCGAAGCCGTTTGGCAATGAAGGAAGTCTCACTGATTCTACATTGGGCGGAACGCCATCTACCGGCCATATCGGCAATATTCATTCTGGGAGTCCTCAATTGGGAAGCGGACTTTCTCAGTCGTCAGGACGTGCATGCCGGCGAGTGGGGCTTCCATCCAGAAGTGTTTCAACTCCTCGTGGAAAAGTGGGGTCTTTCAGATGTAGATCTGATGGCGTCTCGACACAATCACAAGGTTCCGGTCTTCGAAGCAAGGACAAGGGATCCTCAAGCAGCATTCGTGGCTGCACTGGCGTGCCGTGGAGGTTTCGGCTGCCGTACGTGTTCCCTCCGGTGTCACTCCTGCCCAGGGTAATTCGGAAGTTCAAGCAAGAAAAAGGAATTCTGCTTCTCATAGCTCCAGCGTGGCACAGACGGCATTGGTTCGCAGACCTGCAGGGCCTATCGTCAGAGCGTCCAATTCTACTTCCACAACGCCCAGACCTCCTCGTTCAGGGCCCCTGTGTCTACCAGGACCTAGCCCAGCTGTCTTTGACGGCGTGGCTCTTGAAGCTTCCGTCTTGAGGGCTAAGGGTTTTTCTGAAGAGGTCATTAAAACTATGTTGCGGGCCCGGAAACCGGCTTCTGCCCGGATTTACCATAGGGTCTGGCATTCCTACTTGGTTTGGTGCGCATCTGACAATTATGACGCTTCCAAGTTTAGTACAGCCAAACTTTTGGCGTTTCTGCAACAGGGCCTGGATTTAGGCCTGCGTCTGGCCTCCCTCAAGGTTCATATTTCTGCCTTGTCGGTGTGGTTTCAGAGAAAAATTGCGACTTTACCTGATGTTCATACTTTCACTCAGGATGTGTTGCGTATCCAACCTCCCTATGTCCCGCCTGTGGCTCCTTGGGACTTGTCGGTGGTTTTGGAGGCGTTGCAGGAGCCTCCGTTTGAACCCCTTGGTTCAGCTGATCTTAAGTGGCTTTCCCTTAAGGTGGTGTTCTTGCTGGCTATTGCCTCTGCTAGAAGAGTGTCGGATTTGTGGGCTATTTCCTGTAGTTCCCCGTATCTGATTTTTCACCGTGACCAGGCGGTACTTCGGACTCGTCCTCGTTCCACCTTAATCAGGAGATTGTGGTTCCGGCCTTTGTCTCTCTTGATTTGTCTCCCAAAGAGCGGTCTTTGGATGTGGCACGGGCTCTCCGTATCTATGTGAAGAGAACTGCTTCTATTCGAAAATCTGATTCTCTCTTTGTTTTGTTTGGATTTCACAAACGTGGCTGGCCTGCTCACAAGCAGACCCTGGCCAGGTGAATTAGAATGGTGATTGCACATGCTTATGTGAAGGCTGGTCTGTCAGCTCCTGCTCACATTACGGCCCATTCTACTCGGTCTGTTGGACCTTATTGGGCGGCCCAACGTAGTGCGACCCTTGACCAATTGTGCAAGGTGGCTACGTGGTCCTCCGGGAGCACGTTCATAAGAGTCTATGCCTTCGATACTGCCGCTTCCCAGGATGCTTCCTTTGGACGCCGGGTTCTAGGGCCCGCTACAGTGCGTCCCCTCCCATAAGGAACTGCTTTAGGACATCCCCATTGTCCAACCTTGTGGAGCCCAGTGTACCCCGCAGCAGAAAACGAGTTTTATGGTAAGAACTTACCATTGTTAAAACTCTTTCTGCGAGGTACACTGGGCTCCACAAGGCGCCCACCCTGACGCACTTAGCTTCTTTGGGTTGGTATGGCATTAGCCTCTGACACTTCTCCTGTCGTGAGAGTGTGGTGTATGTGGCTACTAACCGTTGTCGTCTCTTTTCCTGCTACTGCATTGGGCTGGTTAACTAAAAACTGAGCTCCTGTGCAGGGAGGCGGGGTTATAGAGGAGGGGGCGCCCTGCATTCTGGGAACAGTCAAAGCTTTGAGCCTGTTGGTGCCTCGGATCAAGATCCTACTCTACACCCCATTGTTCATCCTTGTGGAGCCCAGTGTACCTCGCAGAAAGAGTTTTAACAACGGTAAGGTCTTACCATAAAACTCGTTATTCAGCAGTTGCTGTACATAAATGCATATGAGGCTGACTAAACTACTAATGCTGGGCACCCCGTGGTTTGGTTTTGGATCTGTACTTAAAAAAACAAAAATGCTAGAATCATGTAATTTGGGCCTGTTTTTGTTCCTACAGTATTATGAACCTCAATAACATTGATATCCAGTCAATTTTGACCATCTCACAATATTGTTCACCAATATTGGCCAAAGGCCGGCTGCCTAAACAAAGCAACAGCACAAACAGAAATTGTAGTGCGATAAATTCATAAAGGAATGTCAAAATCACATGCACATGTATATATTTGTCCACTTACCAGTGTTACAACACAGTGTTCACAACATAGCGGGCTGTACACTATACCATTCAGTTCAATGGGAGCTGCGAGCACAACCGGCCAACCTACATTCTTGACCACATAGAGGGGACTTACCACCAGAGATGCCTGAATACAGCAGCCAGGAAGTCCTCTCCCCGGTGACAAAAGCGCAGAGAGGTAAACAGCAGCGGACCACACCATGCAGGGCCGGAGCTTCCACTAGGCAGCTTTAGGCAGCTGCCTAGGGGCGCCGGGACCTGAGGGGGAGGCCTGCTATAGCTGCCTGAAAAAGGAAGCACGGTCCTACCTCTCACAGCAGCCACAATCCCCCCGGCACTCGTATCTTCCATTAGCCGACTGCCAAGCTCCCGTATTGCAGCCTCCAGCTCCGCCTCCACCCGACACAGGCAGTAACTTGACAGCTCCTGTTGCACAGACTACTCAGTCCCAACTCTGCATCGCAGCCTGCAGGTAAGGTGGTTGCACAGTGCACTCTCTGCATTTGATAAGGTAAGAGGGGAAGAGCAGCAGTATGTGTGTGTGGGGGTGGGATGGGGGGGGAGGCGGAGATAAGCAGCAGACATGCACACAGTCTGGGGGAACAAGCAGCAGCATGCACACAGATGGTGGGAGTAGGCATTTAACAGAGGAGTGGGCGCTGAGGGCAGCAGGCACCCACATAGACTGGGGAGGTGAGAGCAACAGGCACCCACATAGACTGGAGAGATGTGGGGAGGTGAGCAGCCATGCAACATACCGGGGGTGGGGGAGAGCAGCAGCATGCCTTTCAATTGAAGGGCAGGTAGGGGGAAGGGGCAGTAGTCAGAAGTTTTGCCTTGGGTGCTGAGAAACCTTGCACCGGCCCTGACACCATGGCCCTCATTCCGAGTTGTTCGCTCGCAAGCTGCTTTTATCAGCATTGCACACGCTAAGCCGCCGCCTACTGGGAGTGAATCTTAGCCTAGCAAAATTGCGAACGAAAGATTCTCAAAATTGCGAATAGAAATTTATAAGCAGTTTCTGAGTAGCTCGACACTTACTCTGCCACTGCGATCAGTTCAGTCAGTTTCGTTCCTGGTTTGACGTCACAAACACACCCAGCGTTCGCCCAGACACTCCCCCGTTTCTCCAGCCACTCCCGCGTTTTTCCCAGAAACGGCAGCGTTTTTTCACACACTCCCATAAAACGGCCAGTTTCCGCCCAGAAACACCCACTTCCTGTCAATCACACGATCACCAGAACGAAGAAAAAACCTCGTAATGCCATGAGTAAAATACCAAACTTCTTAGCAAATTTACTTGGCGCAGCCGCAGTGCGAACATTGCGCATGCGCAGTTTGCGGAAAATCGCTGCGATGCGATGAAAAAGAACGAGCGAACAACTCGGAATGAGGGCCCATGTACTCTTCCTCCCTAACATCCTCAAACCTTTTGGCAAAACCAGAAACATGGCTCCCACATCCAGACCCTGCCTTGCCTGCAGTTATTTCACACAGTGGTCTTCACGTAACCCACAACTCCAGGCCTGGAGGAAGACCTGAAGGTAGGGTTGAATTTCTACTTTCCCCACACTACTTCTAATGGCCCTCATTCAGTATAAGTACCAGATTATGCTTTTTAGCAGAATCTGCTACTCTTTCAATCGCATGCTGGGGGCTGCCCATCATGCTACCCGCTGCCCACCAACTGCAACCACGCACTAATTACGATTGCACTGGAAATAGCTGTACCATCTAGTTATGGTACTGCCTAATTTCTCTGATGTCCTAGTGGATGCTGGGAACTCCGTATGGACCATGGGGAATAGACGGGCTCCGCAGGAGACTGGGCACTCTATAAGAAAGATTTGGTACTATCTGGTGTGCACTGGCTCCTCCCTCTATGCCCCTCCTCCAGACCTCAGTTAGATTTCTGTGCCCGGCCCGAGCTGGTTGCACACTAGGAGCTCTCCTGAGCTTCTAGAAAGAAAGTTTAAATTAGGTTTTTTATTTTACAGTGAGACCTGCTGGCAACAGGCTCACTGCATCGAGGGACTAAGGGGAGAAGAAGCGAACCTACCTGCTTGCAGCTAGCTTGGGCTTCTTAGGCTACTGGACACCATTAGCTCCAGAGGGATCGACCGCAGGACCCGTCCTTGGTGTTCGTTCCCGGAGCCGCGCCGCCGTCCCCCTTACAGAGCCAGAAGCATGAAGATGGTCCGGAAAATCGGCGGCAGAAGACTTCAGTCTTCACCAAGGTAGCGCACAGCACTGCAGCTGTGCGCCATTGCTCCTCATACACACTTCACACTCCGGTCACTGAGGGTGCAGGGCGCTGGGGGGGGGGCGCCCTGAGCAGCAATAAAAACACCTTGGCTGGCAAAATAACCACAATATATAGCCCCAGAGGCTATATATGTGGTAATTACCCCTGCCAGAATACAGAAAAAAGCGGGAGAAAAGTCAGCCGAAAAAGGGGCGGAGCCATCTCTCTCAGCACACTGGCGCCATTTTTCCCTCACAGTTCCGCTGGAAGGAAGCTCCCTGACTCTCCCCTGCAGTCTACACTACAGAAAGGGTAAAAAAGAGAGGGGGGCACTAAATTTAGGCGCAGTTTAATACAATAAGCAGCTATAAAGGGTCATAATTCAGTTAGTCCCTGCATTATAATAGCGCTCTGGTGTGTGCTGGCATACTCTCTCTCTGTCTCCCCAAAGGGCTTTTGTGGGGTCCTGTCTCCTTTAAGAGGATTCCCTGTGTGTGTGCGGTGTGTCGGTACGGCTGTGTCGACATGTTTGATGAGGAGACTTATGTGGAGGCGGAGCAGATGCCTATAAATGTGTTGTCACCCCCTGCGGGTCAGACACCTGAGTGGATGGACTTATGGAAGGAATTACGTGCAAGTGTCGACTCCTTACATAAAAAAATTTGACGACATGCCAAATGCGGGACAGCCGGCTTCTCAGCTCGTGCCTGCCCAGACGATTCAAAGGCCGTCAGGGGCTCTGAAACTACCACTACCTCAGATGGCAGACACAGATGTCGACACGGATACTGATGCCAGTGTCGACGACGATGAGTCAAATTTAATGTCCACTAGGGCCATTTGTGGCATGATTGAGGCAATGAAAGAGATATTACACCTTTCTGATATAAACCCAGGTACCTCAAAAAAGGGTATTATGTTTGGGAAGAAAAAACTACCAATAGTTTTTCCCCCATCTGAGGAATTGAATGATGTGTGTGAAGAAGCGTGGGCTTTCCCCGATAAAAAATTGGTGATTTCAAAAAAATTACTAATGGCGTTCCCTTTCTCGCCAGAGGATAGGTCACGTTGGGAAACTCCCCCTAAGGTGGATAAGGCGCTCACACGTTTGTCTAAAAAGGTGGCACTACCGTCTCCGGACACGGCCGCCCTAAAGGAACCTGCTGATAGAAAGCAGGAGGCTATCCTAAAGTCTATATATACACACACTGGTGTTATACTGAGACCAGCTATTGCTTCAGCCTGGATGTGCAGTGCTGCTGCTGCTTGGTCAGATTCCCTGTCGGAAAATATTGACACCCTAGACAGGGACACTATATTGCTAACCATAGAGCATATAAAAGACTCAGTCTTATACATGAGAGATGCACAGAGGGAGATCTGCCGGCTGGCATCTAGAATAAGTGCATTGTCCATTTCTGCTAGGAGAGGCTTATGGACTCGGCAGTGGACAGGAGATGCAGATTCTAAAAGGCACATGGAAGTTTTGCCTTATAAGGGTGAGGAGTTATTCGGGGACGGTCTCTCAGACCTTGTTTCCACAGCAACAGCTGGGAAGTCTGCATTTTTGCCCCATGTCCCCTCACAGCCTAAGAAAGCACCGTATTACCAAGTACAGTCCTTTCGACCCCAGAAAAACAGGCGGGTCCTTTCTGTCTAGAGGCAGAGGAAGGGGGAAAAAGCTGCAACACACAGCAGGTTCCCAGGACCAAAAGTCCTCCCCCGCTTCTTCCAAATCCGCCGCATGACGGTGGGGCTCCACAGGCGGAGCCAGGTACGGTGGGGGGCCGCCTCAAGAATTTCAGCGATCAGTGGGCTCACTCACGGGTGGATCCCTGGATCCTTCAAGTAGTATCTCAGGGGTACAAGCTGGAATTCGAGGCGCCTCCCCCCCGCCGTTTCCTCAAATCGGCCTTACCGACAACTCCCTCGGGCAGGGAGGCTGTGCTAGAGGCCATTCACAAGCTGTATTCCCAGCAGGTGATAGTCAAGGTACCCCTACTTCAACAAGGCCGGGGCTACTATTCCACACTGTTTGTGGTACCGAAACCGGACGGTTCGGTGAGACCCATTTTAAATTTGAAATCCTTGAACACTTACATAACAAAATTCAAGTTCAAGATGGAATCGCTCAGGGCGGTTATTGCAAGCCTGGACGAGGGGGATTACATGGTATCCCTGGACATCAAGGATGCTTACCTGCATGTCCCCATTTACCTTCCTCACCAGGAGTACCTCAGATTTGTGGTACAGGATTGCCATTACCAATTCCAGACACTACCGTTTCGACTGTCCACGGCACCGAGGGTGTTTACCAAAGTAATGGCAGAAATGATGATACTCCTTCGAAAAAAGGGAGTTTTAATTATCCCGTACTTGGACGATCTCCTTATAAAGGCGAGGTCCAGGGAGTAGTTACTGGTCGGAGTAGCACTATCTCGGGAAGTGCTACAACAGCATGGCTGGATTCTAAACATTCCAAAGTCACAACTGGTTCCTTCCACTCGCTTACTGTTCCTGGGGATGATTTTGGACACAGAACTGAAAAAAGTGTTTCTCCCGCAGGAGAAAGCCAAGGAGCTGTCATCTCTAGTCAGAGACCTCCTAAAACCGAAACGGGTATCGGTGCATCACTGCACACGAGTCCTGGGAAAAATGGTGGCTTCATACGAAGCAATTCCATTCGGCAGGTTCCATGCAAGGACCTTCCAGTGGGACCTCTTGGACAAGTGGTCGGGATCGCATCTTCAGATGCATCAACTGATAACCCTGTCTCCAAGGACCAGGGTGTGTCTACTGTGGTGGCTGCAGAGTGCTCATCTTCTAGAGGGCCGCAGTTTCGGCATACAGGACTGGGTCCTGGTGACCACGGATGCCAGCCTTCGAGGCTGGGGAGCAGTCACACAGGGAAGAAACTTCCAAGGACTATGGTTAAGTCAGGAGACTTCCCTGCACATAAATATTCTGGAACTGAGGGCCATTTACAATGCCCTAAGTCAGGCAAAACCCCTGCTTCAAAACCAGCCGGTACTGATCCAGTCAGACAACATCACGGCAGTCGCCTATGTGAACCGACAGGGCGGCACAAGAAGCAGGATGGCGATGGCAGAAGCCACAAGGATTCTCCGATGGGCGGAAAATCACGTCTTAGCACTGTCAGCAGTGTTCATTCCGGGAGTGGACAACTGGGAAGCAGACTTCCTCAGCAGACACGACCTACACCCGGGAGAGTGGGGACTTCATCCAGAAGTCTTCCTATTGTTGGTAAACCGTTGGGAAAGGCCACAGGTGGACATGATGGCGTCCCGCCTCAACAAAAAGCTAAAGAGATATTGCGCCAGGTCAAGGGACCCTCAGGAGATAGCTGTGGACGCTCTAGTGACACCGTGGGTGTACCAGTCGGTTTATGTGTTCCCTCCAAAGGTACCAAAGGTACTGAGAATAATAAGAAGGCGAGGAGTAAGAACGATACTCGTGGTTCCGGATTGGCCAAGAAGGGCTTGGTACCCAGAACTTCAAGAAATGATATCAGAGGACCCATGGCCTCTACCGCTCAGACAGGATCTACTACAGCAGGGGCCCTGTCTGTTCCAAGACTTACCGCGGCTGCGTTTGACGGCATGGCGGTTGAATTCCGGATCCTAAAGGAAAAGGGCATTCCGGAGGAAGTCATTCCTACGCTGATAAAAGCCAGGAAAGAAGTAACCGCAAACCATTATCACCGTATTTGGCGAAAATATGTTGCGTGGTGTGAGGCCAGGAAGGCCCCAACAGAGGAATTTCAGCTGGGTCGGTTTCTGCACTTCCTACAGTCGGGAGTGACTATGGGCCTAAAATTGGGTTCCATTAAGGTCCAGATTTCGGCCCTGTCGATTTTCTTCCAGAAAGAACTGGCTTCACTGCCTGAAGTTCAGACTTTTGTAAAGGGAGTGCTTCATATTCAGCCCCCTTTTGTGCCTCCCGTGGCACCTTGGGATCTCAATGTGGTGTTGAGTTTCCTAAAATCACATTGGTTTGAACCACTTAAAACTGTGGATCTGAAATATCTCACGTGGAAAGTGGTCATGTTATTGGCCTTGGCTTCGGCCAGGCGTGTGTCAGAATTGGCGGCTTTGTCTTGTAAAAGCCCTTATCTGATTTTCCATATGGATAGGGCAGAATTGAGGACTCGTCCCCAGTTTCTCCCTAAGGTGGTATCTGCTTTTCACTTGAACCAACCTATTGTGGTGCCTGCGGCTACTAGGGACTTGGAGGATTCCAAGTTACTGGATGTAGTCAGGGCCTTGAAACTTTATGTTTCCAGGATGGCTGGAGTCAGGAAGACTGACTCGCTTTTTGTCCTGTATGCACCCAACAAGATAGATGCTCCTGCTTCTAAGCAGACTATTGCTCGCTGGATTTGTAGCACAATTCAGCTGGCGCATTCTGCGGCTGGATTGCCGCATCCTAAATCAGTGAAAGCCTATTCCACGAGGAAAGTGGGCTCATCTTGGGCGGCTGCCCGAGGGGTCTCGGCTTTACAACTTTGCCGAGCTGCAACTTGGTCAGGGGCAAACACGTTTGCTAAATTCTACAAATGTGATACCCTGGCTGAGGAGGACCTTGAGTTCTCTCATTCGGTGCTGCAGAGTCATCCGCACTCTCCCGCCCGTTTGGGAGCTTTGGTATAATCCCCATGGTCCTTACGGAGTTCCCAGCATCCACTAGGACGTCAGAGAAAATAAGATTTTACTCACCGGTAAATCTATTTCTCGTAGTCCGTAGTGGATGCTGGGCGCCCATCCCAAGTGCGGATTGTCTGCAATACTTGTATATAGTTATTGCCTAACTAAAGGGTTATTGTTGAGCCATCTGTTGAGAGGCTCTGTTATATTTCATACTGTTAACTGGGTATAGTATCACGAGTTATACGGTGTGATTGGTGTGGCTGGTATGAGTCTTACCCTGGATTCAAAATCCTTCCTTATTGTGTCAGCTCTTCCGGGCATAGTATCCTAACTGAGGTCTGGAGGAGGGGCATAGAGGGAGGAGCCAGTGCACACCAGATAGTACCAAATCTTTCTTATAGAGTGCCCAGTCTCCTGCGGAGCCCGTCTATTCCCCATGGTCCTTACGAAGTTCCCAGCATCCACTACGGACTACGAGAAATAGATTTACCGGTGAGTAAAATCTTATTTTTATTATTTTTATTGATTGGTTATAAACCCTCATTTGATGATAGCCAATTTAATATAATTTAAAAAAGTAACTGACTTTTTTAGTTTTAATTATGTATACATGTTTACTAAGTGGGACAGCTTACAGGGGCAGTATGTGCATGTCCTACCCATTTACACTCCATTCACGTTACTGAACTTTTTGTGCTGACTTTACAAACACAATCATACAAGTGCCTATCCCAAATAAGTGACACGTGAGGCAATGAGAAATTTGCCACTGCCTCTGGTCTGATGCGGAGGTGCATCCAGCTGCATGTGCAGCCAGTGGCGGATCTAGACTTTACTTTATTTTTATTTATTTTTATTTTTTTGGGGGGGAGGGGCAGTTTAAGAATACTGACTCCTCCCCCTCTATTCATTACTCCTCCCACTTACAGTTCTGCCTCATCCATTTTCAGAAAGAAAAAAAAAAAAAAATATATATATATATATATATATATATATCTCCAGGACTCCCCCCATATGCTCCTGACCCTTCCCCACATAATAATAGAGTGAAACCCTCAACGATGCAGGCTGATGATGGTGCTTAGACAGTGACAGACCCTTCAACGTCCAACTGTGCATGTCAGAAATATCTGACATTGTGAATGCGCCATGCACATAAAGTTGCATCATCGCAACTTGCACCAGCCCCATGCTAAGATTCTCGATCAGAGTATGCCCTCCAACGTGAGCGATTAAGCATCTAAATTCGCAACCAGTTCAGCAACATAGACCACCATCTATATAGCCTCCTCCCAGTCACCACCTGCCACATTTCTAATACAGCGTGTCTCAATAGCAACTGTGCATTTGTGCGTACACCCCATGGGCCACAAGCGATGTACTAGCTTCTATTGATTTTTGTGTGTTAGGTTTAAGCGGCACCTGAGGGGGTGTATTATGTTGCCTTTTAGGGGTAAGCTGCGGAGAGGGGGATTTAGGGTTAGCCACCACCTGGGGGGGGGGGGGGGGGACTCAGCTGCGACTTGTGAAAATATATTAATGACTCAGCCACCACCGAGTGCATAAAGATGGCCACTGCCAGCGTCTCACGTCCATCTCTAACATACAGAAGTGGGGACAACATAGGCACGTTAGTTGCACCATCAACCTATGAGCAACCCTGTGCTGTCTTAAAATGAGCATCTAATCTAAGGCGCCGGGGCCTCTCCTGCCTACGAATCACAGTGGATGATTAGGGCACGCCCAGAAAATGGTCCCGACTCGCCTGCTTTTTTCTAGCCAACCCCAAATTACTACCTGTCACCAACATTGCAAATAAATCATCTGTATAGCCGCAAATACTAATCAATCGCTATGTGTATGAAGTACGGCTTTAGTACACGCGCAGTGTGAAAAGATCGCTCCACTGTGTCCAACAGACATTTGGCCTACTTCAGCATGGATCAGAAATGCAAAATCTTTCTCTAATGGGCAAAACCATGTGCAGTGCAGGTGGGGCATATACAGTGCCTTGCTAAAGTATTCACCCCCCTTGGCTTTTTACCTATTTTGTTACATTACAACCTGTAATTTAATATTTTTTTCTCATACGTCCTAGAGGATGCTGGGGACTCCAAAATGACCATGGGGTATAGACGGGATCCGCAGGAGACATGGGCACACTATAAGACTTTGAATGGGTGTGACTGTGAACTGTCTCCTCCCTCTATGCCCCTCCTCCAGACTCCAGTTAGACTCTGTGCCCAGAGAGACTGGACACACACTAGGGGAGCTCTCCTGAGTTTCTCTTAAAAGACTTTATGTTAGGTTTGTTATTTTCAGGGAGACCTGCTGGCAACAGGCTCCCTGCTTTGTGGGACTGAGGGGAGAGAAGCAGACCTACTTCTGTGAGTTTCAAGGCTCTGCTTCTTTGGCTACTGGACACCATTAGCTCCAGAGGGTCTGATCACTTGGTTCGCCTAGCTGCTCATTCCCGGAGCCGCGCCGTCACCCCCCTCACAGAGCCAGAAGAAAGAAGCCAGGTGAGTAAAGAAAGAACAGAAGACTTCAGTGACGGCAGAAGACTTCAGAGTCTCTGAGGTACCGCGCAGCGGTAGTGCTGCGCGCCATTGCTCCCACACACAAGCGGCACTACAAGGGTGCAGGGCGCGGGGGGGCGCCCTGGGCAGCAAAAATACCTCATATACATGCCTGGCAAAGAGGTATACAGTGCATAGGCACTATATACTGACCCCCGCCAGTATAAAAAAGTAACAATTAGCGGGACTGAAGCGTGCAGAGAAGGGGGCGTGGCTTAGCCCTCAAAACTCTATACAGCGCCATTTACTCCTCACAGAGACGCTGGCCCCGCCAAAACACTGTGGCACAACTAACAGTGTAAAACGGTGGGGGGCACAGTTGTTTAGTGCACTATGGGTTCATATATGAAGCACTATATATCAGTGACGTGCGGTGAGGTTACTGGTTGGGGAGGCACTGGCAGCTAACAAGCCCTCCAAACACCCCCCCCCCCCCCCCCGAAAAAAAAAAAAACTGTGGTCCCCCGACACATCAGCAAAACCAGCACTAGGCAGAACCAGCCAGGGGGAGTAATGCCATAGCAGGGGAGACACTCAGTGTGGGGTCCCCCTGCCATAACATTAATCTGCCCCCCCAGCCAGTCAGCCCAGGGTTGGAATTCCTCGGAAAGTGGGAACCCCAAAAAATATGGGGTCCCCCCTCCCGAGCAATAACCAGCACTGGGCTGATAGCCCAGTGCTATGCCCCGCACCCCTGGTGGCGGTGGGTGCGGAGTTCATTGTGTTAATATTGTTCTTTACAGGTGGCCCACAGGTCCCAGCAAGCCTGCCCCAGCATGCTGGCACTTGGAGAACCACAAGTGCCAGCATGCCCGGACATAAAGGGCCTGCTGGCACCTGTAGTCCACCTGCAAAGAATAGTAATATTGTTCTTTACAGGTAGCCTACATGTCCCAGCAAGCCTGCCCCAGCATGCTGGCACTTGGAGAACCACAAGTGCCAGCATGCCCGGACATAAAGGGCCCGCTGGCACCTGTAGTCCACCTGTAAAGAAAATATTAAAATAAAAACACCACACGTCTTTAAAATAAGCTTTATTAAACCGGACCTTCACCTGGGGGCGGCGGCCTTTAAGCTCTTTTGCGTGGCCGCCTTCCCAGGGCTTCCGGCGTCTTCACCTGGGGGGGGGCGCCACCTCCCCAGGGCTTCCAGCGTCTTCACCTGGTGGGCGGCGGCTGCTAAGCTCTTTTGCATAGCCGCCGCCCAGCCAGGACTTGCGGCGTCTTCTTTCTTCAGGAGCTCTTCACAGCTCCTCCTCCGCCGTCGGACTGACCTCCTCCACCTCGCGCTGACTTATATAAGTCAGCCGGAGGGGGCGGGGCGATGACGCGGCGAGCCGTGATTGGCTCGCGGCGGCCATCTTGAATTTCAAAAATGACGCTGAGGCGCCATTTTTGAAACTGGAACAGCTCCGCTGCCAAACTCTGCTGGATTAAGGTACATTTCCGCCGCCGCACCCCGCACCGCCGCCGCCTGCACCACCGCCGCCCGCACCATCGCCGCATCCAGCCGCCCGCCCGCACCTCCTCCGCCAGCGTCGCCCACACAGTGATTGACAGCTGATCCAGTGACGGATCCGCTGGCCAATCACTGTGGCCTCACTGACAGGGACGTGCTTTCATAGGTTGAAAGCACGTCCCTGTATGAAAGCGGCACCACTAATGGTGCCGCTTTCCCATATATTTTCAATGGGCTTTTACAGCCCAAGGCTAGTCCCCGCCCGTGCCCGCCCCCCGCTCCCCATACTTTCCCCAGTGACAATGGGAGGCACCACGATCGGTGCCTCCCAAACACATACAGACTGGGGAGCAATGATCAGAAGAATATTAAGAAGATACATATGACACAGAATATGTGTCATATGCATCTTCTTTGTATTATCTTAATCATTATGACAGGGGAGGCACTGCCTCCCCTGACTGCACGTCCCTGCTATATATATATATATATATATATATATATATATATACTGTATATATAATGAGCGTGTGGTACATGAGTTGTTAAAAGTTTCTGTGTTTTCCCTGTCAGATACTGGAATCTACCCATTATAGCGATTTAGTACACGTGTGTCGACATGTGTGAGTGCTCTACAACAAACAGCTATGGGAATCCCTCTGTCGGCATTGCCGACTCCTGATGGTACAGTACTTGATTCTGTAGATGAAGTGTCAGCATGTCCGTAGTTGTAAGCTTTTCCAAAGTATTCACTG
This sequence comes from Pseudophryne corroboree, assembly GCF_028390025.1. Taxonomy (NCBI): domain Eukaryota; kingdom Metazoa; phylum Chordata; class Amphibia; order Anura; family Myobatrachidae; genus Pseudophryne; species Pseudophryne corroboree. The sequence continues at coordinate 115,789,023 of NC_086449.1, read as the reverse complement.
TATGGGAGACACAGTCGTATGTGGGTGACCCTGTCGGCACCAACTGTTATGACTGGGTGTAAATTAACATGATAATGTAAAAAACCTATACCTGTGTATATATTAGAGATGAGCGGGTTCGGTTTCTCTGAATCCGAACCCGCCCGAACTTCATGTTTTTTTTCACGGGTCCGAGCGACTCGGATCTTCCCGCCTTGCTCGGTTAACCCGAGCGCGCCCGAACGTCATCATGACGCTGTCGGATTCTCGCGAGGCTCGGATTCTATCGCGAGACTCGGATTCTATATAAGGAGCCGCGCGTCGCCGCCATTTTCACACGTGCATTGAGATTGATAGGGAGAGGACGTGGCTGGCGTCCTCTCCATTTAGATTAGGGTTGAGAGAGAGAGAGAGAGAGAGATTGACCTGAGGCTGTGATACTGTAGAAGAGAGTGCAGAGTTTAGTGACTGACGACCACAGTGACCACCAGACAGTGCAGTTGTTTGTTTTATTTAATATATCCGTTCTCTGCCTGAAAAAAACGATACACACAGTGACTCAGTCACATACCATATCTGTGTGCACTGCTCAGCCCAGTGTGCTGCATCAATGTATATATATATCTGACTGTGCTCAGCTCACACAGCTTATAATTGTGGGGGAGACTGGGGAGCACTGCAGTGCCAGTTATAGGTTATAGCAGGAGCCAGGAGTACATAATATTATATTAAAATTAAACAGTGCACACTTTTGCTGCAGGAGTGCCACTGCCAGTGTGACTAGTGACCAGTGACCTGACCACCAGTATATATAATATTAGTAGTATACTATCTCTTTATCAACCAGTCTATATTAGCAGCAGACACAGTACAGTGCGGTAGTTCACGGCTGTGGCTACCTCTGTGTCGGCACTCGGCAGCCCGTCCATAATTGTATATACCACCTAACCGTGGTTTTTTTTTCTTTCTTTATACATACATACTAGTTACGAGTATACTATCTCTTTATCAACCAGTCTATATATTAGCAGCAGACACAGTACAGTGCGGTAGTTCACGGCTGTGGCTACCTCTGTGTCGGCACTCGGCAGCCCGTCCATAATTGTATATACCACCTAACCGTGGTTTTTTTTTCATTCTTTATACATACATACTAGTTACGAGTATACTATCTCTTTATCAACCAGTCTATATATTAGCAGCAGACACAGTACAGTGCGGTAGTTCACGGCTGTGGCTACCTCTGTGTCGGCACTCGGCAGCCCGTCCATAATTGTATATACCACCTAACCGTGGTTTTTTTTTCTTTCTTTATACATACATACTAGTTACGAGTATACTATCTCTTTATCAACCAGTCTATATATTAGCAGCAGACACAGTACAGTGCGGTAGTTCACGGCTGTGGCTACCTCTGTGTCGGCACTCGGCAGCCCGTCCATAATTGTATATACCACCTAACCGTGTTTTTTTTTTCTTTCTTTATACATACATACTAGTTACGAGTATACTATCTCTTTATCAACCAGTCTATATATTAGCAGCAGACACAGTACAGTGCGGTAGTTCACGGCTGTGGCTACCTCTGTGTCGGCACTCGGCAGCCCGTCCATAATTGTATATACCACCTAACCGTGGTTTTTTTTTCTTTCTTTATACATACATACTAGTTACGAGTATACTATCTCTTTATCAACCAGTCTATATTAGCAGCAGACACAGTACAGTGCGGTAGTTCACGGCTGTGGCTACCTCTGTGTCGGCACTCGGCAGCCCGTCCATAATTGTATATACCACCTAACCGTGGTTTTTTTTTCTTTCTTTATACATACATACTAGTTACGAGTATACTATCTCTTTATTAACCAGTCTATATATTAGCAGCTGACACAGTACAGTGCGGTAGTTCACGGCTGTGGCTACCTCTGTGTCGGCACTCGGCAGCCCGTCCATAATTGTATATACCACCTAACCGTGGTTTTTTTTTCTTTCTTTATACATACATACTAGTTACGAGTATACTATCTCTTTATCAACCAGTCTATATATTAGCAGCAGACACAGTACAGTGCGGTAGTTCACGGCTGTGGCTACCTCTGTGTCGGCACTCGGCAGCCCGTCCATAATTGTATATACCACCTAACCGTGGTTTTTTTTTCTTTCTTTATACATACATACTAGTTACGAGTATACTATCTCTTTATCAACCAGTCTATATATTAGCAGCAGACACAGTACAGTGCGGTAGTTCACGGCTGTGGCTACCTCTGTGTCGGCACTCGGCAGCCCGTCCATAATTGTATATACCACCTAACCGTGGTTTTTTTTTCTTTCTTTATACATACATACTAGTTACGAGTATACTATCTCTTTATCAACCAGTCTATATATTAGCAGCAGACACAGTACAGTGCGGTAGTTCACGGCTGTGGCTACCTCTGTGTCGGCACTCGGCAGCCCGTCCATAATTGTATATACCACCTAACCGTGGTTTTTTTTTCTTTCTTTATAGTTATACTAGTTACGAGTATACTATCTCTTTATCAACCAGTCTATATTAGCAGCAGACACAGTACAGTGCGGTAGTTCACGGCTGTGGCTACCTCTGTGTCGGCACTCGGCAGCCCGTCCATAATTGTATATACCACCTAACCGTGGTTTTTTTTTCTTTCTTTATACATACATACTAGTTACGAGTATACTATCTCTTTATCAACCAGTCTATATTAGCAGCAGACACAGTACAGTGCGGTAGTTCACGGCTGTGGCTACCTCTGTGTCGGCACTCGGCAGCCCGTCCATAATTGTATATACCACCTAACCGTGTTTTTTTTTTCTTTCTTTATACATACATACTAGTTACGAGTATACTATCTCTTTATCAACCAGTCTATATATTAGCAGCAGACACAGTACAGTGCGGTAGTTCACGGCTGTGGCTACCTCTGTGTCGGCACTCGGCAGCCCGTCCATAATTGTATATACCACCTAACCGTGGTTTTTTTTTCTTTCTTTATACATACATACTAGTTACGAGTATACTATCTCTTTATCAACCAGTCTATATATTAGCAGCAGACACAGTACAGTGCGGTAGTTCACGGCTGTGGCTACCTCTGTGTCGGCACTCGGCAGCCCGTCCATAATTGTATATACCACCTAACCGTGGTTTTTTTTTCTTTCTTTATAGTCATACTAGTTACGAGTATACTATCTCTTTATCAACCAGTCTATATATTAGCAGCAGACACAGTACAGTGCGGTAGTTCACGGCTGTGGCTACCTCTGTGTCGGCACTCGGCAGCCCGTCCATAATTGTATATACCACCTAACCGTGGTTTTTTTTTCTTTCTTTATAGTCATACTAGTTACGAGTATACTATCTCTTTATCAACCAGTCTATATTAGCAGCAGACACAGTACAGTGCGGTAGTTCACGGCTGTGGCTACCTCTGTGTCGGCACTCGGCAGCCCGTCCATAATTGTATATACCACCTAACCGTGGTTTTTTTTTCTTTCTTTATACATACATACTAGTTACGAGTATACTATCTCTTTATCAACCAGTCTATATTAGCAGCAGACACAGTACAGTGCGGTAGTTCACGGCTGTGGCTACCTCTGTGTCGGCACTCGGCAGCCCGTCCATAATTGTATATACCACCTAACCGTGGTTTTTTTTTCTTTCTTTATACATACATACTAGTTACGAGTATACTATCTCTTTATCAACCAGTCTATATATTAGCAGCAGACACAGTACAGTGCGGTAGTTCACGGCTGTGGCTACCTCTGTGTCGGCACTCGGCAGCCCGTCCATAATTGTATATACCACCTAACCGTGGTTTTTTTTTCTTTCTTTATACATACATACTAGTTACGAGTATACTATCTCTTTATCAACCAGTCTATATATTAGCAGCAGACACAGTACAGTGCGGTAGTTCACGGCTGTGGCTACCTCTGTGTCGGCACTCGGCAGGCAGTCCATCCATAATTGTATACCACCTAACCGTGGTTTTTTTTTCTTTCTTCTTTATACATACATAGTTACATAGACATCTCTTTATCAACCAGTCTATATTAGCAGCAGACACAGTACAGTACGGTAGTTCACGGCTGTGGCTACCTCTGTGTCTGCACTCGGCAGGCAGTCCATAATTGTATACTAGTATCCATCTCCATTGTTTACCTGAGGTGCCTTTTAGTTGTGCCTATTAAAATATGGAGAACAAAAATGTTGAGGTTCCAAAATTAGGGAAAGATCAAGATCCACTTCCACCTCGTGCTGAAGCTGCTGCCACTAGTCATGGCCGAGACGATGAAATGCCAGCAACGTCGTCTGCCAAGGCCGATGCCCAATGTCATAGTACAGAGCATGTCAAATCCAAAACACCAAATATCAGAAAAAAAAGGACTCCAAAACCTAAAATAAAATTGTCGGAGGAGAAGCGTAAACTTGCCAATATGCCATTTACGACACGGAGTGGCAAGGAACGGCTGAGGCCCTGGCCTATGTTCATGGCTAGTGGTTCAGCTTCACATGAGGATGGAAGCACTCAGCCTCTCGCTAGAAAAATGAAAAGACTCAAGCTGGCAAAAGCAGCACAGCAAAGAACTGTGCATTCTTCGAAATCCCAAATCCACAAGGAGAGTCCAATTGTGTCGGTTGCGATGCCTGACCTTCCCAACACTGGACGTGAAGAGCATGCGCCTTCCACCATTTGCACGCCCCCTGCAAGTGCTGGAAGGAGCACCCGCAGTCCAGTTCCTGATAGTCAGATTGAAGATGTCAGTGTTGAAGTACACCAGGATGAGGAGGATATGGGTGTTGCTGGCGCTGGGGAGGAAATTGACCAGGAGGATTCTGATGGTGAGGTGGTTTGTTTAAGTCAGGCACCCGGGGAGACACCTGTTGTCCGTGGGAGGAATATGGCCGTTGACATGCCAGGTGAAAATACCAAAAAAATCAGTTCTTCGGTGTGGAGGTATTTCACCAGAAATGCGGACAACAGGTGTCAAGCCGTGTGTTCCCTTTGTCAAGCTGTAATAAGTAGGGGTAAGGACGTTAACCACCTCGGAACATCCTCCCTTATACGTCACCTGCAGCGCATTCATAATAAGTCAGTGACAAGTTCAAAAACTTTGGGTGACAGCGGAAGCAGTCCACTGACCAGTAAATCCCTTCCTCTTGTAACCAAGCTCACGCAAACCACCCCACCAACTCCCTCAGTGTCAATTTCCTCCTTCCCCAGGAATGCCAATAGTCCTGCAGGCCATGTCACTGGCAATTCTGACGAGTCCTCTCCTGCCTGGGATTCCTCCGATGCATCCTTGCGTGTAACGCCTACTGCTGCTGGCGCTGCTGTTGTTGCCGCTGGGAGTCGATGGTCATCCCAGAGGGGAAGTCGTAAGCCCACTTGTACTACTTCCAGTAAGCAATTGACTGTTCAACAGTCCTTTGCGAGGAAGATGAAATATCACAGCAGTCATCCTACTGCAAAGCGGATAACTGAGGCCTTGGCATCCTGGGTGGTGAGAAACGTGGTTCCGGTATCCATCATTACTGCAGAGCCAACTAGAGACTTGTTGGAGGTACTGTGTCCCCGGTACCAAATACCATCTAGGTTCCATTTCTCTAGGCAGGCGATACCGAAAATGTACACAGACCTCAGAAAAAGAGTCACCAGTGTCCTAAAAAATGCAGCTGTACCCAATGTCCACTTAACCACGGACATGTGGACAAGTGGAGCAGGGCAGGGTCAGGACTATATGACTGTGACAGCCCACTGGGTAGATGTATGGACTCCCGCCGCAAGAACAGCAGCGGCGGCACCAGTAGCAGCATCTCGCAAACGCCAACTCTTTCCTAGGCAGGCTACGCTTTGTATCACCGGTTTCCAGAATACGCACACAGCTGAAAACCTCTTACGGCAACTGAGGAAGATCATCGCGGAATGGCTTACCCCAATTGGACTCTCCTGTGGATTTGTGGCATCGGACAACGCCAGCAATATTGTGTGTGCATTAAATATGGGCAAATTCCAGCACGTCCCATGTTTTGCACATACCTTGAATTTGGTGGTGCAGAATTTTTTAAAAAACGACAGGGGCGTGCAAGAGATGCTGTCGGTGGCCAGAAGAATTGCGGGACACTTTCGGCGTACAGGCACCACGTACAGAAGACTGGAGCACCACCAAAAACTACTGAGCCTGCCCTGCCATCATCTGAAGCAAGAAGTGGTAACGAGGTGGAATTCAACCCTCTATATGCTTCAGAGGTTGGAGGAGCAGCAAAAGGCCATTCAAGCCTATACAATTGAGCACGATATAGTAGGTGGAATGCACCTGTCTCAAGCGCAGTGGAGAATGATTTCAACGTTGTGCAAGGTTCTGATGCCCTTTGAACTTGCCACACGTGAAGTCAGTTCAGACACTGCCAGCCTGAGTCAGGTCATTCCCCTCATCAGGCTTTTGCAGAAGAAGCTGGAGACATTGAAGGAGGAGCTAACACGGAGCGATTCCGCTAGGCATGTGGGACTTGTGGATGGAGCCCTTAATTCGCTTAACAAGGATTCACGGGTGGTCAATCTGTTGAAATCAGAGCACTACATTTTGGCCACCGTGCTCGATCCTAGATTTAAAGCCTACCTTGGATCTCTCTTTCCGGCAGACACAAGTCTGCTGGGGCTGAAAGACCTGCTGGTGACAAAATTGTCAAGTCAAGCGGAACGCGACCTGTCAACATCTCCTCCTTCACATTCTCCCGCAACTGGGGGTGCGAGGAAAAGGCTCAGAATTCCGAGCCCACCCGCTGGCGGTGATGCAGGGCAGTCTGGAGCGACTGCTGATGCTGACATCTGGTCCGGACTGAAGGACCTGACAACGATTACGGACATGTCGTCTACTGTCACTGCATATGATTCTCTCAACATTGATAGAATGGTGGAGGATTATATGAGTGACCGCATCCAAGTAGGCACGTCACACAGTCCGTACTTATACTGGCAGGAAAAAGAGGCAATTTGGAGGCCCTTGCACAAACTGGCTTTATTCTACCTAAGTTGCCCTCCCACAAGTGTGTACTCCGAAAGAGTGTTTAGTGCCGCCGCTCACCTTGTCAGCAATCGGCGTACGAGGTTACATCCAGAAAATGTGGAGAAGATGATGTTCATTAAAATGAATTATAATCAATTCCTCCGCGGAGACATTGACCAGCAGCAATTGCCTCCACAAAGTACACAGGGAGCTGAGATGGTGGATTCCAGTGGGGACGAATTGATAATCTGTGAGGAGGGGGATGTACACGGTGATATATCGGAGGGTGATGATGAGGTGGACATCTTGCCTCTGTAGAGCCAGTTTGTGCAAGGAGAGATTAATTGCTTCTTTTTTGGGGGGGGTCCAAACCAACCCGTCATATCAGTCACAGTCGTGTGGCAGACCCTGTCACTGAAATGATGGGTTGGTTAAAGTGTGCATGTCCTGTTTTGTTTATACAACATAAGGGTGGGTGGGAGGGCCCAAGGACAATTCCATCTTGCACCTCTTTTTTCTTTTCTTTTTCTTTGCATCATGTGCTGATTGGGGAGGGTTTTTTGGAAGGGACATCCTGCGTGACACTGCAGTGCCACTCCTAAATGGGCCCGGTGTTTGTGTCGGCCACTAGGGTCGCTAATCTTACTCACACAGTCAGCTACCTCATTGCGCCTCTTTTTTTCTTTGCGTCATGTGCTGTTTGGGGAGGGTTTTTTGGAAGGGACATCCTGCGTGACACTGCAGTGCCACTCCTAGATGGGCCCGGTGTTTGTGTCGGCCACTAGAGTCGCTAATCTTACTCACACAGCTACCTCATTGCGCCTCTTTTTTTCTTTGCGTCATGTGCTGTTTGGGGAGGGTTTTTTGGAAGGGACATCCTGCGTGACACTGCAGTGCCACTCCTAGATGGGCCCGGTGTTTGTGTCGGCCACTAGGGTCGCTAATCTTACTCACACAGCTACCTCATTGCGCCTCTTTTTTTCTTTGCGTCATGTGCTGTTTGGGGAGGGTTTTTTGGAAGGGCCATCCTGCGTGACACTGCAGTGCCACTCCTAGATGGGCCCGGTGTTTGTGTCGGCCACTAGGGTCGCTAATCTTACTCACACAGCTACCTCATTGCGCCTCTTTTTTTCTTTGCGTCATGTGCTGTTTGGGGAGGGTTTTTTGGAAGGGACATCCTGCGTGACACTGCAGTGCCACTCCTAGATGGGCCCGGTGTTTGTGTCGGCCACTAGGGTCGCTTATCTTACTCACACAGCGACCTCGGTGCAAATTTTAGGACTAAAAATAATATTGTGAGGTGTGAGGTATTCAGAATAGACTGAAAATGAGTGTAAATTATGGTTTTTGAGGTTAATAATACTTTGGGATCAAAATGACCCCCAAATTCTATGATTTAAGCTGTTTTTTAGTGTTTTTTGAAAAAAACACCCGAATCCAAAACACACCCGAATCCGACAAAAAAAATTCGGTGAGGTTTTGCCAAAACGCGTTCGAACCCAAAACACGGCCGCGGAACCGAACCCAAAACCAAAACCCGAAAAATTTCAGGCGCTCATCTCTAGTATATATATATATATATATATATATATATTTATGGTACGGTTCCAATGAGCTGTAGCTCGAGCACAGATGTGGGGGAGTGATATTAGAATTATGTATATATTTCCCTCAGACCCCTCGGGGTCGCAAGAATGTTATTTTGCCCGGTTACTACTCCCTGTTGTTGATGAATTCTATGTCTTATGTCGACCATAATGTTTTCCTGGTTAGATCCACAACATTGGCATTCAGTACGTGTTCATACACATTCAGAACACATTAAGGTCACTAGGGACCCTGCTGTTCCTGACAAAATACATATATGCATGATGTATATACAGAATATGTGTGTATATGTGTATTTAAATATGTATATTCATATTACGATTTCTAATGAATGCTGAAGTACAGTTATTCCTTCTCATGTGCTGGTCGCTCTGTTGATAAAGCTCTAGGTCAGCCGTGACGAGATGGTCTCAAATCCTCACGAGGAGTCCAAGTGTTTATTCTTTTCCCGCCGTGGATAGAATAAAGTGAAAGTCAACCCCTGGTCTGCACGGGGCCCTGTCATAAAGGATCGTATACAGGAAGCTAAGTGATATCTTAATTATATGCTTTGATAATATTTGCATTACATGGGGGAGTGCTTACATTCAGAAATGGTCGGTTACCTTGGCATCCGATATAATTACCCTAGAGAGAGAGGGGATATTCCTTAGATTGGGTCTTCTCTAGAACATTGCAGCATGCTGCCGTGCAACTACGAGAGGTACGGGCCACTTGGGTGCGCGGGCCACTTCCATGGCCCTCTCGACTAGGAGGGCGTGGTGGATTCACTAAGGGCATACGGAGGCTGGCTCCGAGGAATACTGGAGTATCTTCCCTAGGAAGGTGTAACCTGGTTTGGGGATTGTCAAAGTCAGAAAAATATCACGCTGCACATTGCCATATATGCACCTCATGCGTGTGCCCGCTGCACGTGCATGAGCTCTCCCGTGCGTGCGTATACTCGCAGTCGCGTGCACTCGCAGGCGCACGGTATGCGCATTTACGGTAGAGTTTGTGTGCGTCTAGCGGGCGACTCAATCGTTACATATTTTAGTCATATAATGTATTTTGTAGATTATGGTCCCGTTGATAGAATCTGAAAGTTTAGTTAATGTAGCATGTTCAGGGACAAAGAGATCCCTCTTTGTTTGATACGAAGGGTCAGACAGGGGTTACACAGTGGTGTTTAGTATCCATCGGAAGGGTATATAATTAGCAATATTCCGGTGTTGGTTAGAAACGGATTAATCGCTCGTGCGTATAGTTATGACTATAAGAAGTTTATGGACATTTACTATATTTGCAGTTTATTACCCATGCGGCGGGAAACCTGAGTTTCCCTCCCACTTGAGCAGTTTGAAATAGTCACAGCCCACCTGTATGAACCAACCTATGACCTTTTGTTATAATGCGGAGACGGATTCCTGTGTCCAATGAACAATAAGAATGTAGGGACCATTGTACTGTACTGTGTGTAAGTGTATATAAAGACAAGCCGACCTGGGCCAGCTCCATTCTACTCTTTTCAACGGTTCTCATCACTGATAATCGGGAGCTGGATATCCAGAAAGGCGCATGCGATTGTTTCCCCTTGTGCGTAAGTTCTCTGCAACCATATTTATCTCCTATTTGTTGTAAGCCATTTCTCTCTCTCCTTCCCCTTAAATGTAATTGTGCCGCTATTGTATTTTAACGTGTAGTAATTCGGTTAGGTATTTTATGTTAGTTTGGTAGTGTATAAGTTGTAATGTGTATTCTTTTGCAATTGAACGTTCATTCTCTCCCTTAAAGGTGTTAGAACCTTAGACCGGTATTTGAGTGTTTATTATACTGCTAAAGTGTTCTCTGAGCATCACATACGCTCATACAGCTTTTAAACTAACAAGGTTACACTGTGTTGCATTTACACCCTAACACTGCACAAAGGTTTACAGTATAAGTACATTATTTATGGTATAGTTATAAAGGTTTAACTCTGTGAGCGTCAGCGCCGCTTGTGATCTCCTCGTGGTCTCGAGCGTCCGCTACGCTGATAGCGTATCGTTACGTTAGTCGGCAGCCTATAGCGTGCTTGCCTCTATGCATTTAGCCGTGAGCGAACGTGCCGCTCGTGCGTCTCGTCCACGGCTAAGCGTCTGCTAAGCTAAGTGCGTACCCTTACGGTATATCATACGCCAATTGCGTACTGTGTTCATTAACCTTTTAGAGTGTTTAAAATAGGATAAATCATTAGGCTTTATCAATTGGGGACTCATCCGCTCTTCACATATCTGCACTAGGTAACTTTAGCAGACATTATCGGTCAGCAAAGGCGGGAAGGTGGTATCCCTCGCAGTGCTGACCACATAAGCGTCTTCTTCGCTTAGTAAGGAGTGCTGAGGGAATCCGGAACCGGAAGGTAGGAACAGTACGGTATTGTTTTTTTTTAAAGTGTTTAGTTTCTGTTTTGCGTACGTACGCATAAGCACACACACCTGTATTTCGTGTTTAGCATTATTTGTCCGTACCTCATTCTCCTGATTGCCACACACTAGTATTAACGTGCTGAGACATTTGTTGTTATTAATAGTTAAAAGATAAAAAGTAATATTTAAGGGAATAATTGTAAAAGGCACGCACACAGTCTCGCCTAGAAATACAAGGGAGATTTGGGTGGTGTTCAGTGAATGATTACTGTTAAAGATCATTCACATTGATAAACGTGTAGTGTGTTACTGTGGACGTACTTGGTCTGCGTACACGTGTCCTTACAAGGGCAGGGCGTACGCAACGCAAGGGTCGACGCACGGAGCGTATATTACGCAACGGAGCGTACGAATACGCCCACATAATACAAACCGCACGATAGTATTGTTTTAATAGGCGATAAGGAAGTAACGCGAAAATAACACATCTATCTCAAATCCAAAAGTTTAAAGTTAAAAGAAAAAAAAACCTTCTCTGTTGCAATTCTTCTGGGTTAGGCTAATACCGAATGAAAGGAATTCTGTACAGAAATAAGAGTGTTCGAATGTAAGAGTGTGTATATATAAGATTTCTCTTTTATTACGGACGTGGGAACCATAGGCCAGTAGAAAGAGGTACACCAGCGAGAGTGATAGCGCGGGGTGGCTTGGGAGGCGTCCCTTGTTAGTCTCGACATATTAATGAGCAGTAGAGTCTGCTGTACATAACAGACCAGGAGGTCACAAACCAGGAGGTTCAGGTACAGCAGACTAGAAGTAGAGAGCACAACCGAAGAGGGTTGGTGCGAGACCCATATAGGCCAACGAAGCTCATTGCTGAAGGAATTCGCAGCCGAAATTTTCGATTCCACTGATCGTTCCGCACATAAGATTAGTTGCTTGTGTGCAGATACGATTGTACCGCATGTGATTGTGTGCATTAGCGTGTCTTGAATATTCATAAGAACGCTACTTGCACATTGTTAACGTGATTTGTGTAATTTTTTTTTATTTTAAGGGAAGTAGCCTGATCACTCAGGGACATTCCAGCGACTGATACTTGCTGGGGAGGGTAAGACACTCCCACACGCCCGAGCAAGTAGACGTACTTAGGTGCCCTAGGTTGGGTACGGAACCTCTGGGAACTTTGGTCGCCGTATTGGCCAGCGTGGGCGGGGGTTAAGTGGGCGGACCTCGTTGCAAAACCCCCACCGCAGCCTTACCCCAGACATCTTGGTTTTTGTAAGGGTTGCCGAAGACCCTGATTTGAAGTCAGAGGTAGTGAAAGCAGCACCTGCAGAGATTGGGGACAGTTGTTCAGGTAAGGGGCGATCAACCGAGGTTCAGGTTGATTTGGTAAACCGACCAATCGGGTCGGCAAGGTATATCATGTGTGAGAAGTATGGTCATCACACAGAGACATTGTGCAATGAATGGGAAAGGATGACTGTGCATGACGGGGAGAAGTTTCCCCGGGTAGGTAGTTTTAACCCAGAAGTATTACAGAATTTAAGGAGAAGAGTTTGCCTGATTAAATCTTCAAAAAGGCGTATTAGACATTATGATTATTTAACATTGTGGCAACAGGAAGGTGAAATACAAAGGGGGTTGGCGCAAGCCGCTGGATCTAACCCTATCAGGAAACTGATAGCCACTGCACCCCCACCACCATACATACCTGGGGAGAAATTGGTTGCAGAGAATGGCACTCAGGGTTATGTTAAATGTATAGAAGTTAAAGATAATGTAACTAAAGTAATTAATGCTAACACTAATCCGTGCAAGTTGTACCCTGTTTTGAACTTTCCCCAGGATTGTGACCAAGAGGATGAGCCCACAACAATATCAGCACTCTCCCTAGCAGCCACCATAGCAGAAACAACAGTGGGCACGGCTCAACCCGTAAGATTAGTATCAAAGGCCCCTAGCGGAGGGACAGGTGAGGTCGTATCGACTGGTAAGTACGGCACCATACACTATGCTGAAACCATTTCACCACATGTTGTAGAATCTACTCAGAATGATGTTGTTGGGCTTAATCCTGTTAGGGTAATAGCAGTGCCAAATGGGAAAACTGACACTTCAGGAGCAACTCCTGTCAGGAACATCGCCATGCACTGTCCTTTTTCTCGAACGGAATTAAGGTCAATGATGTCTGAATTCCCCGATCCTAGAAAAGACTTAGCTGCATGTCAAAAGTATATTAGAGAGCTAGGAAATTCTGCAGAGCCAAATAACAAAGATTGGAGGACAGTTTTGAGGGCATGTTTACCCCCCAATGTTGATTCGTTAAAGTTTATCGCTGATTGCAAGTTAGATGAGGAAGTACCACTAACAGAAGAGTATAATCAGGATAATGTAAAGAGAATCAACTTACAGTTAGGAGTATATTTTCCTGCAGTAGTAAAGTGGAATAAAATCTTTACAATAAAACAAAAAGAAGGTGAATCCACACCAGAGTATTTTCACCGGGCTCTGCAGGATAAGGCTAGGTACACTGGTATAGATGACATTAAAACTAATGTACACCACAGGGAAGTAGCTGTCTCTGTATTAATGTACGGTTTAAAAGAGGTTTTGAGGAATAGAATACAAACCACTAGGCCTGATTGGAGAGGTATGTCGGTGGATGCATTGGGAGAGGCTGCTGCTGGGCATGATCGGAATATCATCAGACACAGGGAGTCACAGAGTGATAAATTAATGGCTGTGAGCATACAGGCCCTTACTACCAGGCCACCTCAGCCCAGAACTGTGACCCCTGTGGGTAAGTCAAGAGGTATAAAATGTTATAGTTGTCACAGAGAGGGACACATGTCACGTGATTGTAAAACAAGACAAATACAAAATTCATATCAACCCCCTAGACCACGACATGACACACGAAATTGGGATCAAGGACCGCAGAGGCGGAGCTATGAGCCACATGCAGGGGAAACAAAAAGGTATCCCCCAAAAAGAGACTGGCAAATCTCTGATAGTTCCCATCTACCCCCACCACAAATAATTGCTGCCAGTGCGATTCAGGGAGGTCACCATACCCAATAGGGGTGTGGCCACACCTGTAATCTGCAGCCAGTGAAATTAATTGCGAGTCTTGGAAGTGAACCCGAGGTCACAATTGATGTAGCTGGTAAACCATTAAATTTCCTTGTAGATACGGGGGCGGCCAAATCAGTGATAAATTCGACAGTGGGCATGAGAACCACTGGTAAGACAATTCCAGCCATGGGAGTAACGGGAGTAGTACAGCACTACCCTGTTAGCAAACCAGCAGAGATTACAATAGGGCCTTTGCATACCAAGCATTCCTTTTTGCTGGCTGCATCGGCACCGACTAATCTCCTGGGAAGAGATTTATTGTGTAAAATGGGGTGCGTCATATATTGTACTCCTGAAGGTGTATTCCTAGACATACCTGAGAACCACGCCCAGGAAGTACAAGATATGCTAGACTCCCCATCAAAATTAATGTCACATACCCTTATGATAAATAGGAGTCCATCCCAGGTAGAAGAAATGACATCCCAAATACCAGAGTCACTTTGGACTAAAGATGGACAAAACACTGGATTAATGGCAAACGTAGCTCCAGTAGTTGTGCAAGTAAAAGATGGTAGGATAGCTCCAAAAATCCCACAATACCCTCTGAAGCCAGAGGTGGAGTTAGGAGTATACCCCGTAATAGAGCGCTTGCTACAACAGGGCATTCTGGTAAGAACATCCAGCACTGCCAATAGTCCCATCTTCCCTGTTAAAAAGAGTGGGGGGAGGGGTTACAGGCTAGTGCAGGATCTAAGGGGGATTAACAAAATAGTTGAGAGTCAGTTCCCCGTAGTGCCAAATCCAGCTGTCATCCTTATGCAAATCCCTCCCACTGCGAAATTTTTCACTGTAATTGACCTCTGCTCCGCTTTCTTCTCGGTACCTCTGCACCCTGACAGCCAATATTTGTTTGCATTCACATACAGAGGAGTTCAATACACATGGACTCGATTACCACAAGGTTTCATAGACAGTCCAAGTATCTTTTCACAGGCTTTGCATGATTGTTTACAGTCTTTCCAACCAGAGAGTGGATCAATATTAATACAGTATGTAGACGATCTACTTCTGTGTTCTGATTCACTCGAATCGTCCCTGAGAGATACGAAACAACTCCTGTTTCATCTCTCAGAAACCGGACACAAGGTTTCAAAAGATAAGTTGCAATTATGCCAGACTAAGGTAAAATATTTGGGACACTGTCTGACACAAGGACTGAGACACCTGACCGCTGATAGAATTCAAGCAATTCGAGACATGACTCTGCCACAAACCCAGCAACAGATCAGAACGTTTCTAGGAATGTGTGGGTATTGCCGTAACTGGATCCCAGGTTTTTCCATTCTAGCATTACCTTTGCAGGAGATGGTCTCATCAAACAAACCTGATCGGATTTCGCATACAGACGAATCCGAGATGGCATTTGAGAGACTTAAACAGTGCCTAACGCAGGCACCAGCATTAGGTATGCCAGACTATGGGAAACCCTTTGAGCTGTACGGAACAGAAAGTGCTGGTTGCGCGGCAGGCGTCCTAACCCAAAAGCACGGTGATGCCAGCAGGCCGGTAGCATACTACAGCGCTCAGCTAGATACGGTAGCGCGATCCCTCCCCACATGCTTGCGAAGTGTCGCTGCGATAGCATTACTAGTAACGAAAAGCGATGATGTAGTGCTAGGACACAACCTCACAATCCATACACCACATGCAGTGTCAGCCTTGTTAAATTCGGCTCAAACTAGACACGTCTCATCAGCGCGGTTTACAAGATGGGAATTGGCATTAATGGCCCCCGTAAACATCACCATAAAGAGATGCAGTGCATTAAATCCTGCAACGTATCTCCCAGGTGTGCCTGGACAGGCACAAAGGGTGGAGGATGAGAGTAATAGTGAAGGAGGATTTAAGACAGGGGATGACACGCATGATTGTATGGAATATTTGACCCAAAATTTCACGGCAAGGCCTGACATCAGTGACAACCCACTGGAAGATGTAGATCTTACTTTCTACACTGACGGTAGTTGTCACAGACAGACGGACTCGGGAGACTTGTGTACTGGATACGCAGTCGTAGATGACCAAGGCACCAAAGAAGCAGAACCGCTAGGCCCACCTCACTCAGCCCAGGTTGCTGAACTGGTTGCCCTAACCAGAGCATGTGAATTGGCTAAGGGCAAGTCAGCCAATATCTATACCGATTCTAGATACGCATTCGGAGTAGTCCATGATTTCGTATGGCGCCTCAGAAATTTCATGACGGCAGCTGGTACACCGGTAGCGCATGCAGCTCACATCAAAAGGCTTCTAACAGCGATACAGGAACCCGACAGAGTGGCTGTTATCAAGTGTAAAGCACACACATATAGCCAAGACCCGGTATCACTTGGTAACAGCCGAGCAGACGAAGCTGCTAAGTTAGCAGCTGGTACCCCCAGACAGACAGACATCACACAACTGATGGTATTTAATACCGTCAACACACAGAAATTGTGTGAAATGCAAAATTTGTGTTCCACACAGGAAAAGGCAGTTTGGAGGGCAAAGGGATATGGCCAGGAGTCCTCAGGACTCTGGACAGATGGACAGGGTAAACCAGTGGCACCCAGAGCATACCTTCCAAGTTTAGCGGAAGCAGCACATGGGCTGACTCATCTAGGCAAGGAAGGGATGTGCAAGTTGGTAAGAGCATATTGGTGCGCCCCAGGATTTTCATCCCATGCGGGAAAGAGAGCAATGTCATGTCTTACCTGCTTGAGGAAGAATATCGGAAAGGCAATACCAACAGAACCATCTCATATCCCTCCAACAGATGGCCCTTTTCAGGTAATACAAATTGATTTCATACAATTACCCCCTTGTCGAAATTTGAAGTATGTACTAGTTTGTATAGATGTGTTTTCAAATTGGGTCGAAGCATTTCCTGCGGCCACAAATACCGCTATGTTTACTGCTAAGAAAATTGTGCAGGAATTTGTGTGTAGATACGGTATCCCTAGAATAATTGAAAGTGATAGGGGTACCCATTTTACAGGTGATGTCTTTCAAGTAATGTGTAAGTTGATGGGAATTGATAGTAAGCTGCACACTCCATACCGCCCCCAGGCGAGTGCAAAGGTAGAAAGAGTGAACAGTACTATTAAAAATAAATTGAGCAAAGTTATGGCAGAAACAGGATTGACATGGCCAGAAGCTTTACCCATTGTACTATACAGCATCAGAACCACTCCCAGGTCCCCTCTTAATCTGTCCCCTTTTGAAATTCTGTTCGGTCGACAACCGCATGTTATGATTAACCCTCAGGATGATTTGAAGTGTAACATTGAAGTGACTGTAAAATACCTGGTTAAGATGAGTAAACAGCTAAGGAATCAGAATGACAATTTGAAGTTGGTGATTCCTGATCTGCCAGATAGTAATTGTCATGACATTGAACCTGGGGATTATGTAATGATACAGAATTTTCTACGCTCAGGTTGCCTTATTGACAGATGGGAAGGACCATACCAAGTCTTATTGATTAGCACGACAGCATTGAAGGTTGCTGAGAGAGAGACTTGGGTTCATTCGTCCCATTGTAAGAAGGTTGCTGATCCAGAGAGGTCTCGTGATAAAGAACAGACGGTAGAGGAAGTTGTATCACTGGAGTGTCTGTTTCAGGAAGAGTGAAACGGCACCTGAGCATTGAGAATAATAAGATCGGAGGCAGTTGTCGATTCCCTGTTCCCTTTTATTGTTTTTCTCCACTTCCCATCCCATCTCCCTCAATTATTTCTTTCCCCCTTCTCATTCTTCTCCATTTCCTCCTATAAGATGGACTTGCCCCAAGAGACTGTGATCCGGATTTTCCTGTTGACCATGATGTTGACCAGAGCAGTCTGTTCCGGTGAGAGTACCATGGAGGTCGAGAGAGGTTCTGGAATGGGTTCTGATGACAGAGATGGAGGCGTAGATTTCCAAGAACAACATAATCACCGAGTGAAGGCGAGTATCAGAAAACGATCTGGTAGCATTGACAATAGAAGGAATTGTGAAGGATTGTTAGCTGAAGAGAACTGTATCTGTAGACTCTGTGACAGTGTAGTTGAGGATGGGTGCATCAAGAAATGTCAGTCCAGTTTTAATATCCACATGGACCGGCATCCATTGAGTGACTATCACTCCTTAGTGGGTAAAGTGTTAAATCAGACAGATTGTTGGGTATGCTCTCAAGTACCTCAAGGCCATAGCAAATCAGGATTAGTACCATTCCCTTTAACTATAGGGGATGTACTTGAGCTAAGTGGTGGGAGGCCGGTGGACAGGAGGTTTAATATCTCCAGTCCTCCTAGTTTGAAGCTCCACCAATATCATGTGGATAGATCCCTAGTATGTTTTAACATTTCCAATCCCCGAAAGCCGGGAAATTGGGAAGTGTCATGGAATAACCAAACCATGACCTTTTCATACAGAGCCGATAGAATGCCTACAGATACAGAACTTATACGCCACATAGCCGGTAGTGGAAAATATTTCCGATATAGGTATACCCTAGGAAGTAGGATCATGAGAGTTGGAGAAGTATCACCAGGATACTGTGCACATATCGTACAAACAGATACATGTACTAAACAGATGGGAGAATTAGGGTTAGGAGATTTCATATGGAAAATGTGTAATATGGTTATGTCCTACTCCGTCCCATATGTTCTCCCCGATGATGCATATTTCATATGCGGGAGGAAGGCGTATAAGTGGCTTGCCCCAAACTCAGAAGGGTTATGTTATATTGGAAAAGTACTGCCTGAGGTAATGACCGTATCCCACACTAAAATTAAGGATATTCACCGCAGTGCCCAAGCTCCTTATACTCACACTCATTACGAGCACATCGTTAAACGGCACCTAATAGAAAGAACAGAGCATCCGGCCTCTGACCTGATCCATGAATCCACCGGGATTCAATTCCTAATCGCGTTAGATATCACTCGTACCGCCAGAGGAGTGATAAATTATAAATATATATCTGCGCTTGCAAATTTATTAGACAATATCACGGAAATGTATGATGACACATTCAGGTATACCGGAAGGGAGCTCCAAGCTTATAAAACAGAACTGGTTCAGCATAGGATGGTTCTTAATTATCTCACGGCAGTGACAGGTGGATATTGTGTCACACTGGCAACGCAGTACGGCGTAAAATGCTGCACTTATATTACGAATAGCACCGAGGACCCGGTCGAGGTCATAGACCAAAAGATGGACGACATCCTCCAATTAAAGTGGGAGTTCCGCAGGAGACACAATCTCACCCTCGCTGCTGTGGGTAATGAGCTGACCGGTTGGGTGTCATGGTTGAACCCGCGAAATTGGTTCTCTGGTTTAGGAGAATGGGCTCAAGGAATTATCATGGATGTAGGGAAATTTCTTTTGTGTATTCTGGGTGTCATCATATTGGTCGGTCTGATATTTAGATGCGTTCGGGTTTTAACAAAGTGTAAACGTAGCGCCCGAGTGATGAGTTTAAGAAGTGAAGATACTGTAATAACAACGACTGATTTGATTTATGACCCAACGATAGAGACAATGTTGTGATGAAAATGTGATTCCACGGTCCGTTTCTTTCACCCGTTTCTCCTTTGTTTTCCTCCAAGGTAAAAAGACATCCGCTTGGAAGAAGAATTTGACAACCTTTTACACAGACAACTGATGGACTATGCCATAGACCCCCCATATCCCTAGTAACTTTAATTTTACGCTAGCCCAACACTTTTTGTAAGTCTATGGACATTGAGAAAGCTTTTGCTCGCATTTTTGGCAAAAGCCCAAAGAGACTACAGTCAACATGTACATCAAGACAAGACACCAGACAAGACTTCAATCAACAAATGTATATAAACTCACATAGTTTATGACTGCATTTACCATAATTGCTCCTTATCTTCATCTCTACAACCTTCAGGTAATGACACACATAGTCGATAGGGAATATAGGCACAGATATCAACACTCACATATCCCCCCATTCATGTATCATCAACTAAAATGTGCTGCCCCATTTTGTTGCAACCAAAAGCCGAAAAGAGCTCGGTAAAGTTTGACAGCCCATCCACAGACCCGTACCACGGGATAAGAAGGAATTCAAATGTATACTTCGCAACACCTCGAAGCTTGATTTAAAACACGTACGGCACGATGATACATGACCCCTCAAACATGGACTCATACATACATGCTTCTGCTATCTCACTAGGTCATACCTTTTTCCCACCTTCTTTTCTTCTCCCCTACCCAATCATAGAAATGTATTATACATTACATATATTTTTCTCTTTTTGAACTGTTTTAGGAAGTGGCAGTTATTGGTGACTGCCAAAGGGTGGACTGTCAAAGTCAGAAAAATACCACGCTGCACATTGCCATATATGCACCTCATGCGTGTGCCCGCTGCACGTGCATGAGCTCTCCCGTGCGTGCGTATACTCGCAGTCGCGTGCACTCGCAGGCGCACGGTATGCGCATTTACGGTAGAGTTTGTGTGCGTCTAGCGGGCGACTCAATCGTTACATATTTTAGTCATATAATGTATTTTGTAGATTATGGTCCCGTTGATAGAATCTGAAAGTTTAGTTAATGTAGCATGTTCAGAGACAAAGAGATCCCTCTTTGTTTGATACGAAGGGTCAGACAGGGGTTACACAGTGGTGTTTAGTATCCATCGGAAGGGTATATAATTAGCAATATTCCGGTGTTGGTTAGAAACGGATTAATCGCTCGTGCGTATAGTTATGACTATAAGAAGTTTATGGACATTTACTATATTTGCAGTTTATTACCCATGCGGCGGGAAACCTGAGTTTCCCTCCCACTTGAGCAGTTTGAAATAGTCACAGCCCACCTGTATGAACCAACCTATGACCTTTTGTTATAATGCGGAGACGGATTCCTGTGTCCAATGAACAATAAGAATGTAGGGACCATGGTACTGTACTGTGTGTAAGTGTATATAAAGACAAGCCGACCTGGGCCAGCTCCATTCTACTCTTTTCAACGGTTCTCATCACTGATAATCGGGAGCTGGATATCCAGAAAGGCGCATGCGATTGTTTCCCCTTGTGCGTAAGTTCTCTGCAACCATATTTATCTCCTATTTGTTGTAAGCCATTTCTCTCTCTCCTTCCCCTTAAATGTAATTGTGCCGCTATTGTATTTTAACGTGTAGTAATTCGGTTAGGTATTTTATGTTAGTTTGGTAGTGTATAAGTTGTAATGTGTATTCTTTTGCAATTGAACGTTCATTCTCTCCCTTAAAGGTGTTAGAACCTTAGACCGGTATTTGAGTGTTTATTATACTGCTAAAGTGTTCTCTGAGCGTCACATACGCTCATACAGCTTTTAAACTAACAAGGTTACACTGTGTTGCATTTACACCCTAACACTGCACAAAGGTTTACAGTATAAGTACATTATTTATGGTATAGTTATAAAGGTTTAACTCTGTGAGCGTCAGCGCCGCTTGTGATCTCCTCGTGGTCTCGAGCGTCTGCTACGCTGATAGCGTATCGTTACGTTAGTCGGCAGCCTATAGCGTGCTTGCCTCTACGCATTTAGCCGTGAGCGAACGTGCCGCTCGTGCGTCTCGTCCACGGCTAAGCGTCTGCTAAGCTAAGTGCGCACCCTTACGGTATATCATACGCCAATTGCGTACTGTGTTCATTAACCTTTTAGAGTGTTTAAAATAGGATAAATCATTAGGCTTTATCAGGATGGCTTTGTTAAGTTGATCTCGGCAGATACCACTGGTGAGTCTACCTTCTTGAGCTATGTCCCTCACAACGGTTGGTGACGCATTTTTTGTAGGATGCGGTCATTTTGACCGGTTGGATACCGTTTTTTCCCCTTCTTTGCAGGTAGAGGAAGAGGTCTGCAGACTTTTCAAGTTCGCAGAAGCAGATATCGTCCTCTGTTCTACCACATCCACCGCATGTCGCTGGGTCTATCTTGCTGGAGCCCACACAGGTGAGAACTCGTCTAATACTCTTCACTCAGTCCTGGAATGGACTTGGCCCAGTGAGTTAAGAATGGAGTCAAAAGGGGGACATACTGAAGGTTCCAGATGATTCCCCTCACTGATGTTTCAAAATAGAGCTTACCGATTCTCCTCTGGACGGGGAGGTAGTATGCAACGCCATACATGAGTTGGGTCAGGATCAGGACATTGGCCTGCTGTCCCTGTCACACACAAAAAAAAAAAAAAAGCTTTTCGTGCTTCTGAGGCAGGGATCTCCAACCTGTAAAAGAAAAAAGAGGGTTTAAATGCGGTTTCATCCGCATTAAGCTTTCCTGGGTTTGTTATTCAGGATTGTCATTGCCATTTCACCGGAGTGATGGCAGTATGTTGGTCTTCCTTCAATAGTAAGAGCCATTATTATTCTGTACTGGGACGCTCTCCTGACTACAGCGAGGTCTAGAAACAAGTGGTACAAATCGTTGTTTCTCTCTGACAGTTCTTCAACACAGATAATCGCTGTTGATCCAAACGACGCAGATGTCAGAGTTGGGAATAAGATTAGATACTGAACTGTTGAGAGTTTGTTTTTTTTCCTGTGGAAAGAGATCTGAGGATCCAGAGTTGGATCAGATTTGCAACAGTGTAAACCCGTCAATACGTTCCGTTGATGAAGAAGATGGCTGCGGCCTACGAGGCCATTCGGTGAGCAGGTCAAATGCCAGAGTGGTTTTTGCGGGACCAGTTGGACATGTGGTCCGGGCCTCACCTTAACATGCACCGGAAAACAATCCTATTTTCCAGGACCAGGATATCTCTCCTGTGGTGGCTTCACAGTTCTCACCTCCTAGAGGGACAAAGGTTCGGGATCCAGGATTAGATCCTGGTGTCCATGGATACAAGTCTCCGAGGCTGGGGAGCAGTCCTTCCAGGGGAAAAGGTCAAGCTGGGTAGCTTGTCTTCGATAAGAATTCTTGAATTAAGAGCTATTTACAACGGAACATCTTCTTCGTGATCTGACCGTCTTAATTCTGTCGGACAACTTAACAGCAGTGGCGTAAGTAAGCCGCTAGGGCGGAGCGAGGAGCAAAGCGGCAATGGCAGAAGCCGCAAGAGTTTTCCAATGGGCGGAAAGGCATGTAAACGCTCTATTAGCGGTCTTCGTTCCGGGCGTTGACAACGGAGAAATAGACTCCCTCAGCAGACACGATCTCCATCCAGTAGACTGGGGTCTTCATCAAGAGGTTTTCACTGAAGTGACAAGTCTTTGGGGAATTCCTCAATTAGACATGATGGCGTCTCGCCTCAACAAGAAACTTCAGGGATATTGTTCCAGGTCGAGGGACACTCAAGCAATAGCAGTGGACGCCCTCATGACACCGTGGGTGTTTCAGTCGGTCTATGTGTTCCCTCCACTTTCACTTTTTCCGACGGTGATAAACATAAGAAGAACAAAGGTTCAGGCGATCCTCATTGTTCCGGTCTGGTCAAGGAGGGCTTGGTATCCAGATCTTCAAGACTTACTCATAGAAGATCCCTGACCTCTTCCTCTACGAGAGGACCTGTTACAGCTAGGACTGGGCGTGTATCAAGACTTATCGCGGCTGCGTTTGACGGCATGGCGGTTGAACGCCATATCCTAGCCCGAAAGGGTATTTCTGGTGAAGTCATTCCCACATTGCTTCAGGCTATGGAAAGGAGTAACGGCGAAGCTTTTCCACTGTATTTGGAGGAAGTATGTGTCTTGGTGTGAATCCAGGAAGGCTCCTACGGAAAAAATTTCAGCTGGGTCGTTTTCTCCATTTTTTGCAAGCAGGTGTGGATGCAGGCCTAAAGTTAAGCTCCATTAAAGTGCAGATTTCAGCTTTATCAATTTTCTTTCAAAAAGAATTGGCCACCCTTCCAAAAGTTCAGACTTTCGTGAAAGGGGTGCTGCACATCCAACCTCCTTTGTGCCCCCAGTGGCACCATGGGACCTTAACGTGGTGTTGCAGTTGCTTATGTCACACTGGTTGGAACCTTTAGGAAAGATTGAGTTAAAATTTCTGACTTGGAAAGTGGTCATGCTGTGGCCTTGGCGTCCGCAAGGCAGGTGTCGGAATTAGCGGCCTTGTCTCACAAGAGCCCTATTTGATCTTCCATGTGGATAGAGCGGAATTGAGAACTCGACTACAATTTCTGCAGAAAGTGGTTTCTGCGTTTCACATGAACCAACCTATTATGGTGCCTGTGGCTACTGAAGCTTTGGCTGATTCGAAGTCTCTCGATGTAGTCAGAGTTTTGAATAATTATGTCGCCAGAATGGCTCAGATTGGGGAAACAGAGGCTCTGTTTATCCTGTATGCTCCCAACAAAATTGGGGCTCCTGCTTCTAAGCAGACTGTTGCACGCTGGATCTGCAATATGATTCAGCAGGCTCATTCTACGGCTGGATTGCCATTACCGAAGCCAGTGAAGGCCCATTCTACCAGAAAGGTGGGCTCTTCTTGGGCGGATGCCCGTGGAGTCTCGGCGGTTCAACTTTGCCGAGCAGCTACTTGGCCGGGTTCAAACACTTTTGCTAAGTTCTACAAGTTTGATACCCTGGCTGATGAGGACCTCATGTTTGCTCAATCGGTGCTGCAGAGTCGTCCGCACTCTCCCGCCCGGTCTGGAGCTTTGGTATAAACCCCATGGTCCTTTTGGAGTCCCCAGCATCCTCTAGGACGTATGAGAAAATAGGATTTTAATACCTACCGGTAAATCCTTTTCTCTTACGTCCTAGAGGATGCTGGGGACTCCGTAAGGACCATGGGGTATAGACGGGCTCCGCAGGAGACATGGGCACTATAAAGAACTTTAGAATGGCTGTGCACTGGCTCCTCCCTCTATGCCCCTCCTCCAGACCTCAGTTTGATCCTGTGCCCAGAGGAGACTGGGTGCATTACAGGGAAGCTCTCCTGAGTTTCTCTGAAAAATAATTTTGTTAGGTTTTTTATTTTCAGGGAGCACTGCTGGCAACAGACTGCCTGCATCGTGGGACTGAGGAGAGAGAAGCAGACCTACTTAAATTATAGGCTCTGCTTCTTAGGCTACTGGACACCATTAGCTCCAGAGGGAGTCGGAACACAGGTCTCACCCGCGCCGTTCATCCCGGAGCCGCGCCGCCGTCCTCCTCGCAGAGCCGGAAGATAGAAGCCGGGTGAGTATACGAAGAAAGAAGACTTCAAAGGCGGCTGAAGACTTCAGATCTTCTATGAGGTAACCGCTGCGCGCCATTGCTCCCACACACTACACACACTGCAGGCACGGATGGGTGCAGGGCGCAGGGGGTGCGCCCTGGGCAGCAATAAACCTCTAGGACTGGCTCATATGAATATATAGGCTGCGGAGGCAATATATTTTATAATCCCCCGCCAGTATAAATTTGAGCGGGACTGAAGCCCGCCGCTGAGGGAGCGGAGCTTGATCTCACAGCACTAACCAGCGCCATTTTCTCCACAGCACACTGCAGAAGCTGGCTCCCCGTACTCTGACTCTCCCCTGCTGAACACGGTGACAGAGGGCAAAAAAAGAGGGGGGGGGGGGCACTTGTAAGGCGCAGTGAGTGTATAGATTTATCTATATGATTATATAAAAGCGCTGTTTATCCGGGAATTTTGTTTCCAGTGATACTGGCGCTGAGTGTGTGCTGGCATACTCTCTCTCTGTCTCTCCAAAGGGCCTTATCGGGGGAACTGTCTCCATATATATATATATATATATATATATATATATATACAATCCCTGTGTGTGTGGAGGGGGTGTCGGTACGCCTGTGTCAGCATGTCTGAGGCGGAAGGCTCTTCTAGAGAGGAGGTGGAGCAGATGATTGTGGTGTCTCCGTCGGCAACGCCGACACCTGATTGGTTGGACATGTGGAATGTTTTAAATGCAAATGTGACCTTGTTACATAAGAGATTGGACAAAGTAGAGTCCAGGGATAATACGGGGAGTCAATCAATGGCTTTGACGGTGTCACAGGGCCCTTCAGGGTCTCAAAAACGTCCCCTATCCCAAATAGCAGACACTGATACCGACACGGATTCTGACTCCAGTGTCGACTACGATGATGCAAGGCTACACCCAAGGGTGGCCAAAAGTATTCATTATATGATTATTGCAATAAAAGATGTTTTGATATCACAGATGACCCCTCTGTCCCTGAAACGAGGGTACACATGTTTAAGGGAAAGAAACCTGAGGTAACATTTTCCCCATCGCATGAACGCTGAATGCGTTATTTGAAAAAGCTTGGGAAACTCCAGACAAAAAACTGCAGATTCCCAAAAGAGTTCTTATGGCGTATCCTTTCCCGGCACAGGAAAAGTACGGTGGGAATCCTCGCCCAGGGTGGACAAAGCTTTGACGTGCTTATCCAAAAAGGTGGCGCTACCGTCCCCAGACACGGCAGCTCTCAAAGATCCTGCTGATCGCAGACAGGAAACGACTTTAAAATCAATTTATACACATACTGGTGCTTTACTCAGACCGGCCATAGCATCGGCTTGGGTCTGTAGCGCGGTAGCAGCTTGGACAGATACCTTGTCAGCTGATATTGATACCCTAGATAGGGATACCATTTTGTTGACCTTAAGTCACATCAAAGACGCAGTCTTATATATGAGAGACGCTCAGAGAGACGTCGGACTACTAGGTTCAAGGGCCAACGCGATGGCGGTCTCGGCTAGGTGAGCACTGTGGACCCGCCAATGGACGGGTGATGCCGACTCAAAGAGGCATATGGAAGTTTTACCTTACAAGGGTGAGGTTTTTTTTGGGGAAGGTCTCGCGGACCTAGTTTCCACAGCTACCGCGGGTAAATCTACCTTTTTGCCTTATGTTCCCCCACAGCAAAAGAAAACTCATCAGTATCAGATGCAGTCCTTTCGGTCGCATAAGTCCAGAAGAGGTCGGGGCTCTTCCTTCCTCGCCAGAGGTAAGGGTAGAGGGAAGAGAATGCCTGCTACGGCCAGTTCCCAGGAACAGAAGTCCTCTCCTGCTTCTACTAAATCCACCGCATGGCGCTGGGGCTCCCCTGAGGGAGGCCGCACCGGTGGGGGCACGTCTTCGACTCTTCAGCCACGTCTGGGTTCAGTCGGACGTGGATCCTTGGGCGATGGAAATTGTATCCCAGGGCTACAAGCTGGAATTCGAAGACGTGCCTCCTCGTCGATTCTTCAAATCGGCTTTACCAGCTTCTTCCCCAGAGAGGGAGATAATTTTAGCTGCAATTCAAAAGCTGTGTCAACAGCAAGTGATTATCAAGGTTCCCCTAACGCAACAGGGGAAGGGGTACTATTCAACCCTATTTGTGGTCCCGAAACCGGATGGCTCGGTCAGACGCATTCTAAATCTAAAATCCCTGAACCTGTTTTTAAAAAGGTTCAAGTTCAAGAGCCTGGAAGGGGGGGATTTTATGGTGTCATTAGACATAAAGGATGCATACCTTCACGTCCCCATATATCCTCCTCATCAGGCATACCTGAGATTCGCTGTACAGGACTGTCGTTACCAGTTTCAGACGTTGCCGTTTGGGCTTTCCACGGCCCCGAGGGAGTTCACAAAGGTAATGGCGGAAATGATGGTGCTCCTACGCAGGCAAGGAGTCACAATTATCCCGTACTTGGACGATCTCCTGATAAAAGCGAGATTAAAGGAACAGTTGCAGAAAAGCGTGTCGCTCTCCCTGGGACTGCTACAGCAACATGGATGGATTCTAAATCTACCAAAGTCGTAGTTGGTTCCAACGACTCGGCTGTCTTTCTTAGGCATGATTCTGGACACAGAACAGAAGAGGGTTTTTCTCCCGAGGGAAAAAGCCCAAGAACTAAAGAACATGGTAAGAGACTTGTTAAAACCGAAAAGAGTGTCAGTCCATCAGTGCACTCGAGTACTGGGAAAAATGGTGGCGACCTACGAGGCCATCCCCTTCGGCAGGTTTCATGCGAGGACGTTTCAGTGGGACCTTCTGGACAAGTGGTCCGGGTCCCACCTTCAAATACATCAGAAAATAACTCTGTCCCCCAGGGCCAGGGTGTCTCTCCTGTGGTGGCTCCAGAGTGCTCACCTTCTAGAGGTCGCAGGTTCGGCATTCAGGACTGGGTTCTGATGACCACGGACGCGAGCCTCCGAGGATGGGGAGCAGTCACACAAGGAAGAAATTTTCAGGGACTGTGGTCAAGCTAGGAGGCTTGTCTACACATCAACGTACTGGAATTGAGGGCCATATACAACGGCCTACAACAAGCGGAGAATATTCTTCGCGACCTACCGGTTCTGATTCAATCAGACAACATCACAGCCGTGGCTCATGTAAACCGCCAAGGCGGGACAAGGAGCAGAGTGGCAATGGCGGAAGCCACCAGGATTCTGCGCTGGGCAGAAAATCACGTAAGCGCTCTGTCAGCGGTATTCATTCCGGGAGTGGACAACTGGGAAGCAGACTTCCTCAGCAGACACGATCTCCATCCAGGAGAGTGGGGACTTCATCCAGAAGTTTTTGCAGAGATAACAAGTCTTTGGGGACTTCCTCAAATAGACATGATGGCGTCACGCCTCAACAAGAAGCTTCGGAGGTATTGTGCCAGGTTAAGGGACCCTCAGGCATTAGCGGTGGCCACTCTCGTGACACCATGGGTGTTTCAGTCGGTCTATGTGTTACCTCCTCTTCCTCTCATCTCAAAGATACTGAGAATCATAAGGAGAAAAAGAGTGCAGACAATATTCATTGTTCCAGATTGGCCTCGAAGGGCCTGGTATTCAGATCTTCAGGAGCTGCTCACAGAAGATCCATGGCCTCTTCCTCTCAGGGAGGACCTGTTACAGCAGGGGCCCTGCGTGTTCCAAGACTTACTGCGGTTACGTTTGACGGCATGGCGGTTGAACACCAAATCCTAGCTGGGAAGGGTATTCCGGAGGAAGTCATCCCTACTCTGATAAAGGCTAGGAAGGAGGTGACGGCGAAACATTATCACCATATCTGGAGGAAGTATGTTTCTTGGTGTGAAGCCAAGAATGCTCCTACGGAAGACTTCTACTTGGGCCGGTTTCTCCACTTTCTACAGACTGGAGTGGATATGGGCCTAAAGTTAAGCTCCATTAAGGTACAGATTTCGGGACTTCCGGTTCCGGGACCCATGGAGTGAGCCTCTCAGTGCCGGAGCTCCGTCCTGCCGCCCGCTGCATCTAAGCTTTTCAAGGCTGCTACAGCCTCCAGACCGCCCAGAATACCTCCGGCGAGACCCGCGATCGCTATGGATCGCTTCGTGACGCCCGTAACCGCGGCTCCACAGCCCCCGCTGGCGCAGCCACGAGGCTGGAGAAGCGCCGCGCGGGCAGCAATATGGCGCCTGGCGCCGGACCTGAAGTCACCACTCCTGCCTCGAAGAAAGCCGCGGCGGAGGGGACTGATCATGCAGGCTCACAGGTATGCCGAGATCCGGAGGCCCCGGTAACATATGGGGACGTTGTGGCAGCTATAAAAGCCACTATGGCTCCCCTGCTTTCACAGGCTGTCAGTGATATTACAACACAGCTCCAGCACTTACAGCAGAGAGTCTCACACACTGAATCTCAACTGCAGGCTGCAACACATGACATAGAAGGGCTACACCACTCAGTGAAATCTCTTACTACGGAGAACTATCAGATATGGAATAAGTTAGATGATATAGAAAAACGCTCAAGAAGAAATAATATCAGACTTGTGGGATTGCCGGAATCACTTAAAGGCACGGCGCTGGCTCATTTTGTCCGTGTTACCCTTCCTGCAATTTTAAATATAGAACGGGAATGCAGTGATCTAGTAATTGAGAGAGTTCACCGTGTGGGTCCTGTGCCCACCCCCAACAGACCGCGCCCACGTGTAACTTTGTTCCGATGTCTGAACTACCTTCATAAATTAGCATTCTGGTCCGCATCTCGCAAAATGAGAGATATCCAATGGGAGGGTAACAAGCTTTTCATATTCCAGGACTATTCGGTGGAACTGACCCGGGCCCGCAAAGCTTTTTCCCCCATTTGCACTCAACTTGTTTCAGAGGGTCGCAAGTTTGGCCTGCTCTACCCCGCTCGCTTGCGCATTTATGAGGGTACCTCCCACAAAGATTTTCTGTCGCCTGCTGACGCGGTGGCCTACCTCCGTAATGTATCCAGAGAAGACACCGCGGACATTTCTGATCTCCCCTCAGTGACAACTTGAACGTGTTCTACTGACTCTCCCCCTGCGGTCTAGTCACTCACTTCACATGGACTGTCCTGGTTCGTTTTGTTATGGCAACAATTACGCACGGATACTATTGTAGCCGCCGCTACTCCGCAATTGCTCTGCCTGTTCTTAGATTCTGTTTTGACTGATTTTCTATTTCTTTTTGAAATGTTCTTACTTACGTGCTTATTCTACAGATGCAAACTGAAAAATCTTTTATGTTGGCTGGGATATACCCCATTACGCTGAATTTTAATGGTTATATCGCCTTATTCATTACATTAGCCACAGGTCTTCTACTACATGCTGCTCACTGCATCTCGCTTATAACATACTGTTTTTTGGAGCATTTGGTTATATAGATTAATTACTAGGAGTTTCTGGGTGGGATTTGTTTACGTACATTGCGGTGGGGGGGGGGCTCCTCCTTTACTGCTGGTGCACACCACTTAATGCCAGGGTGCGGGACCGCTACCGCTGGTGTTCTCCCATGCTCGTTGACCGGAGGTCACTGGTCACAGAAGTATCGGCTATTTATTGAAGTATCACCTTTTCAATTGTATGGCCTGTTATTTACTACAACTTTCTATTTCTATTTCTTCTTTTCTCCTCTTGTTTTGTCTCTCCCCTCCACCCTCTTTCCCACCCCCCCTCCTCAGGAAGGTGATTATGTTCATGCCTCTTATGCGGACAGCATACAATTCCTCTGTTTTGCCTTTTCCTCTGAACTATGCCTGATCTGATGGTGGGATCTTGGAATGTCAGGGGCTTTAATTCCCCAGCAAAGAGACGGAAAATACTCCTGTATTTGGGTAAACAGCAAATAGACCTGGCATTCCTCCAAGAAACGCACCTGACCCCAGAGGAAACAGCAAAATTGAATGCCCTGAACTGGCGGGTTTTAGGTTTTAGCTCTTTCAATTCTAAGGCTAGAGGGGTTGTTATATTGGTGAAACGTTCTATGCCCACTGAAGTCCTGTCCACTGTTATTGATCCTGAGTGTCGTTATGTGATAACGTCTGTTAAGATTAATGGTAGAGTCTATACACTATGTAACGTATATGCACCCAATGTTTATTCCAAGAGTTTCTTTCAATCCTTACTCGCCAAATTGACCCCCCTTCTCACAGACCCCTTAATACTCTGCAGAGATTTGAACCTTATCTCCTCCTCCTATTTAGACCGATCCCATACACCGACAAGACCTCTTTCACTGCCCAAATTTGGGGTCCCTCTATTAGCTGACAGCCTACAGACGGTAGATATTTGGAGAGCCTTACACCCCACAGAGAAGGAATACACATGCCTCTCAGCGGCCCACCACACGCTATCTAGGATAGACTATATTTTATTATCCCATTCTCTATTACCGAATGTATCAGATTCGCAAATTGAGCCAATTTCCTTATCGGATCATGCCCTAGTTACTGCAACACTTCATTTTCCAGACATATCCCCCTCTCCTAGATTATGGAGATTCCCCTCCTATCTCGCACACTCCCTGAAATTTCAACAAAGATTGGAATCCTCTTGGGAGGCCTTTAAAACTAACAATGCATCCCACTTGGATGAAGATCCAATTCTATTCTGGATGACTGCAAAATCGGTCCTCCGGGGAGACATCATATCCTATGTCTCAGCCACCAATAAGAAATATGCCTCTCAGTATTTAGAGTTTCAGAGACCCCTGTCGGCAGCCTATCAGCAATACAAATCTTTTCCGACTCCTCAAAATCGCCTCATATACATCGAAGCCAAAGCACACTTTGATGAATTCATGTCTTCCATGGGTAATAGATATTCATTCTCGGTGAACTTTCGGTTCTACAAATTTGGCAATAAAACTGGCAAGTTGTTGACGACACTCCTCACTGGTTCCCGCCCTCCCATGGTAACTCATCCTTTGCATACCCCCGCTGGCACTTTAACTACTAATAATCAGGAGATCTCTGATGTTATGAAATCATTTTACAAGGACTTATATTCCTCTTCCTCAGGCTCCTCCCTTTCCACTCCTCCCACCCAGTCGCCATGGCCCAAGGACTTTTGGGATAATCTTTCTGTTCCCCAGCTTCATTCTTCCATGGTATCACCATTGTTAGTTCCAATCTCGTTAGAGGAAGTCCGGAGTGTCATTGGACAGTTTGGCAGGGACAAGGCACCGCTCCCTGATGGCTTTAGTGCCGATTTTTATAAAATTCTTCTATCCCGAATAGGAGATACCCTGGTGTCTGTCCTTAATGCGGTTCTGTCCTCTGACACTCTTCCCAAACATTTCAACACTGCCATCCTCAAAGTCCTCCCCAAACCTGGTAGAGACTTATCCCAACCGGGATCATATCGACCAATTTCGCTGTTAAATCTTGATTACAAACTACTCACTAAAATCTTAGCTAATCGGATTAAACTATTACTCCCTCATATCATACATAAAGATCAAACTGGGTTCAGCTGGGGGAGACACTCGGAGATCAATGTACGGAGAGTACTAGCTGCCATTTATGCTTCCTCTTCCTCTTCAACTACTCCTTCCTCTCTTCCAGTTATTCTCTCACTCGACGCGGAAAAAGCGTTTGATATGGTGGACTGGGACCATCTTTTTTCCACGCTCCTACACTTTGGCTTCCCTGCAGATTTTGTAAATCTTTTAAAACTTCTCTACACGGCTCCACAAACCCAGATATCCTGTAATGGAGTTCTCTCTTCTCCCTTTGAGATCCAGAAGGGTACCAGACAGGGCTGCCCTTTATCGCCCTTACTATTTGCAATAGCACTGGAGCCCCTGGCGATAGCCTTACGCCAATCGAGTGTAATTAAGGGAATTAAAATTGGAGATGTTGACCTCCGCCTTGCCCTCTTTGCCGATGATATGCTATTATTTGTTTCAGATCCGTCGACCTCTATCCCAGAGATCCTTGGATTGATACAGGCATTCGGAATTAGGGCGGGGTATAGGATTAATGTGGCCAAGTCAGAACTTTTACCCTTAGGCCCCTCCTCCCGTACCATTTCCACACTTCTCCCGTCTCTTTCATTCAAAATTGCCCACACAAAGATTACATACCTAGGGATTCAAATCCCAGCGAACCTTTCCAGACTATATGAGGAAAATTTCACTCCTGTCCTGGCACGTATCACCACACTATTGGATGGTTGGAAATTGTTGCCCCTGTCCCTGTTAGGGAGAATAGCTGTGTTACAGAGTATAGTTTTTCCAAAAATATTTTATCTCATGCAGATGCTCCCAGTCCGCCTTACTAAGCATGACATTCAATATTTCCGGAAAGTTATGTCGAGGTTCTTATGGAAAGGCAAAAAAGCATTCATCGCTTTGGATAAATTGATGGCCCCTAAGTCCGCAGGTGGATCCGGTGTTCCTGATTACGCGTCCTACTCAATGGCGTCTTTATTCAGATGTGCTGCTGACTGGCTGTTTGACAGGGAACGCTTTACAGACTCTGCTTTAGATGAGGCACTATTCACTCCTTACTCCCCGGGGGCATTGCTCCTGTCCAAACCCTCACTGGTCCCGAACCACATCCTCACCAACCCCCTTTTTCGTGATATCTATTATAACTGGCGCTCTTTACACAAGAAATTCAAATGTAATCCCGAGAAATCCATATGCACTCCGCTATGGGGTAATCCAGCTTTTCCCCCATCTCTCATTAACTCAAATTACCGGCTCTGGAAAGAGAAAGGACTCTCAAACTCTTCCAAAGTATTTGACCCGGGAGGCTCTATGTATTCCTTCTCAACACTCCAAGAGAAATTTGACCTACCCCACTCTAATTTTTTCATGTACCTCCAGACACGACACTATTTAGGCTCAGTCAATCACATGTTTACTAATCCACATGAACCCCCTCCATCTTCTAAACCACTACTGCTCTCGCTTAATACACATAGAACGGGCCTGACACGCATTAGACAAATATATTCTATTCTGACATCTAGTACAACAGAATGTAGATGGGATAGACTACTTACCCAATGGCGTAAGGATATACCTAGCCTGACTAGTCATCACCAACTCAGTGATCATTATGTCTCTACCCTTAAAGCCCTGGCTTCACCTTACTTACAGGAGGTCCACCTCCGTACTCTACAGAGAGCCTATATTTCCCCGAGACAACATGCTAGGTTCCACCCTACGGAAACTGAGGAATGCCCCAAATGTCATGTACGTACGTCTTCCTTCTACCATATGTTTTGGGAGTTTGGTCTGATTAGACGTTTTTGGAACAAACTTCTGGCCTACATTAATAAGCTCCTGAATATATATGTAACAGCAACACCCCTATCTTGTTTATGTGCAAATTTTTCTGACTGGAATTTAGGACCTGGGAAACGGCGAATTATACAATTTCTCACTATTTTGGTAACGGTCTCAAAGAAAATTATCCTTTCTCACTGGTTATTATCATCTTCCCCTACACTGGTGGAAGTTCATGGTAAACTTTTACAGATACTATATTACGACAGGAAATCGATTCAAGTCAATATAGAGGTGGGGGTTAAAACTTTCTACAAGAAATGGGGTCTCTATATAGAGTCGCGGGATCAGTCCACACAGGCCCAGATATTTAAGGTCTTTGAACATACCGAATGGTTCCTCCATAGGAAACTGTTAGTAGAGCCTACCTCATGATCATCTGTGTCGTTTATGCTGTTACGACCTAAGGTTGAACTCCTCCACACCCTGCCAGGAGAATGATACATTCACTGCTATCTTTCCTCGATTCTATTGTTAAGAGCATCTTTACCCTCCTTCCCTATTTACCCTAAGGTACTTCCCTGCCCCCTTTTTCTTCTTTCTCTTTCTGAACTTTTTTCTTATCTTAATATTAAAATAGATTTTCGAATGATGTTTCTAATGTTTAGTTTCAGGGAATATCTTCTTGTGGGTTACTATGGTACAAATATTGAATACCTGAACTGTGGGAATATGTGCCTTTTTCTATCTCCATACTCCTGTAACTCCGAGTACTATTCTTATTACTGTTACGCTATGCTTTATGACTTGTTCTTGGAGTAAGAGATTTAACGATTTTCAGATCATTAATGACTACAGGATTGTAGAGTATGATGTAATTACTGGAGTATTACCTCTGTTCCCATACTCAGATGAGATCGAATGTTTTCTTTTTGATACAGTTTGATGTATCCACCCACATGATCTAATTGTTTACTTCATCAAATGCTGACGATTTGTTCATGTTTTGCCTTATATTCTATGAAAATCAAAATAAACAGATTTAAAAAAAAAAAAAAAAAAGGTACAGATTTCGGCCCTTTCTGTATTCTTCCAGAAAGAATTGGCTTCTCTCCCAGAAGTCCAGACTTTTGTAAAGGGAGTGCTGCACATTCAACCTCCTTTTG
This sequence comes from Pseudophryne corroboree, assembly GCF_028390025.1. Classification (NCBI taxonomy): domain Eukaryota; kingdom Metazoa; phylum Chordata; class Amphibia; order Anura; family Myobatrachidae; genus Pseudophryne; species Pseudophryne corroboree. The sequence continues at coordinate 115,753,328 of NC_086449.1, read as the reverse complement.
TGCCCCCAGTGGCACCATGGGACCTTAACGTGGTGTTACAGTTCCTAAAATCTCACTGGTTTGAGCCTCTTCAAACTGTTGAGTTAAAATTTCTCACTTAGAAGGTGGTCATGTTGTTGGCCTTGGCATCTGCAAGGCGGGTGTCAGACTTGGCGGCCTTGTCTCATAAAAGCCCCTATCTCATTTTCCATGTGGATAGAGCAGAGTTGAGGACTCGTCCTCAATTTTTGCCTAAGGTGGTGTCATCGTTTCATATGAACCAACCTATTGTGGTGCCTGTGGCTACGAGAGATTTGGAGGATTCCAAATCCCTTGATGTAGTCAGTGCCTTAAAAATTTACGTAGTCAGGACGGCTTGAATTAGAAAAACAGAAGCTCTGTTTGTCCTGTATGCAGCCAACAAGGTTGGCGCTCCTGCTTCTAAGCAGACTTTTGCTCGCTGGATCTGCAATACGATTCAGCAGGCTCATTCTACGGCTGGATTGCCGGTACCAAATTCGGTAAAGGCCCATTCCACTAGGAAGGTGGGCTCTTCTTGGGCGGCTGCCCGAGGCGTCTCGGCTTTACTGCTTTGCCGAGCAGCTACTTGGTTGGGTTCAAACACTTTTGCAAAATTCTACAAGTTTGATACCCTGGCTGATGAGGACCTCATGTTTGCTCAATTGGTGCTGCAGAGTCATCGGCACTCTCCCGCCCGGTCTGGAGCTTTGGTATAATCCCCATGGTCCTTACGGAGTCCCCAGCATCCTCTAGGACGTAAGAGAAAATAAGATTTTAAACCTACCGGTAAATCTTTTTCTCCTAGTCCGTAGAGGATGCTGGGCACCCGTCCCAGTGCGGACATATTTCTGCATGACTTGTATATAGTTCTTGCTTACATAAGGGTTATGTTACAGTTAAGATCAGTCGTTGACTGATACTGTTTGTTCATATGGTTAACTGGTTGCGTATATTCCATGTTATACGGTGTGGATGGTGTGGGCTGGTATGAATCTTGCCCTTAGATTACCAAAATCCTTTCCTCGTACTGTCCGTCTCCTCTGGGCACAGTTTCTCTAACTGGGGTCTGGAGGAGGGGCATAGAGGGAGGAGCCAGTGCACACCCATTCTAAAGTTCTTTATAGTGCCCATGTCTCCTGCGGAGCCCGTCTATACCCCATGGTTCTTATGGAGTCCCCAGCATCCTCTACGGACCAGGAGAAAAAGATTTACCGTTAGGTTTAAAATCTTATTTTCTCTTAGTCCGTAGAGGATGCTGGGCGCCCATCCCAGTGCGTACTGTATCTGCAGCTATTGGTGGTTACACTCATGTGGTGTTTCTTTTCAGTCAAGTCGTTTGCTGACGTTATTCATGCCATGGCATGCGGTATGCTATTATTGGTCGTGTTTACACACAGGTTGTGTTACGTTTTTGGTCAGCATATTGCTGTATATTTTTCATGCTGTCGGCTGGTGTTCTATTGAATGTCACATTCTGCGGCATGTTCGAGGTATGAGCTGGTATGACACTCACTGTGTTTAAACAATAAATTCTTTCCTCTAAATGTCCGTCTCCCTGGGCACAGTTCTCTAACTGGAGTCTGGAGGAGGGGCATAGAGGGAGCAGCCAGTTCACACCCATTCAAAGTCATATAGTGTGCCCATGTCTCCTGCTGATCCCGTCTATACCCCATGGTCCTTTTGGAGTCCCCAGCATCCTCTACGGACTAAGAGAAAAGGATTTACCGGTAGGTATTAAAATCCTATTTTTTCTTTAATCTGAATTTTATGTGATGGATATGCACAAAATAGTCTAAGTTGGTGTTAGGCGCCGGGGTCCGCTCGTCGGTGCGGCCCGGCACCTAGCAACCAGGGACGCCGTGCGCGTACAGCCGCCGGCTCCCTGGCAACGCTAGACGCCGGGCGCACGGAGCCGCACGGACCCTAGCAACGGGGACGCCACTGGTGGACTGCGTTCCCCGTTGCTGGGTCCATTTAAATTAATAGGGCACCTGTTTCCTGGCCGTGCAGCAAGGCAGCTGCACGGCATTTAATCCAATCAGCCTCTGAACAGCTGATTGGAGGACTCCCTGTTAAGTACACTTCCTGGGCTTCTCACAGACGCCGGTAATAGCTTCCTGCATGCTGTATCTGTTTGCTGAGAGTGTTTCCAGTCCTGCTGTACCCGGTCGTTCCTGTCCTCAGTTGTCCTGTACTCGGAAGTCGTCATCTGTTCCTGGAGTCCTGACTGAGCACCTTTAAACATCCAGTGGTGTTCGTGAGTCACGGCGTAGCCGTGTGTTGCGGCTTGGCCGCTTTATTACTTATTATTTATCATTTGTGTTCCGGAGCTTTTGCGGAGGATTCCGCTCCCACAGATCCACTCTGGTATCCAGCGGTGCTGGGTAGGAGTAACGGACTAGTGGATTTTGGTTGTCCTTTTATCTGGCTGTTTTTCCGCGCATACTTCTGGTTTGGTTAGTTAGCTTGTTGCCCCTGGCCTGTTGTCAGTCAGAGGTCCTCTTGTCATCATCCTGCCTCGGATTTCCCTTTGTCTCTCACTAAGACCGGGGGGCACCGGAGTTGGGCAGACATAATCCGCCTTTCAAACGTGGCTGCCAGGGGCTCAAGAAACCATAGTCTCGCAAGGGATTTTCGATAGCACGGGTGAGACAATAGAGTTAGGGCGCCAGGGGCAACTAGTCTTTCTAGCTCCCGTAACGAGCATTCCCCTTCCAGTACTCTGGCCATTGTCATTAGATCTCCTCCGGTCAGGAGTACTGGAATCATAACATTATTACCGGCCATACCAAAACTTAAAATTAAACAGGGTTTGATTTTTTCCTTATTCAGTTTTGTAAGAGTTAATCGGGCTCATGAATCCCACAGGTTTAGGGCCAAATCCTGGCCAGCTCCTAGTCAGCCAGATTCAAGAACTTACTCAGATGGTTCAGGATCTTTCCCTTCGGGTGAAGTCGCAGGAAGATCTTTTACGAACTTCCCCGAGGGTAGTCCCTGAACCAAAAATGCACTTGCCTGACCGTTTTTCTGGTGATAGGAAGGAGTTTTTTAATTTTAAAGAATCCTGTAAACTTTATTTTCGTTTAAGACCGATCTCCTCAGGTACTGAATCTCAGCGGGTCGGAATTATTATTTCTTTGCTCCAGGGGGATCCTCAGACCTGGGCTTTTGGTTTAAAAGCAGAGGATCCGGCATTTTTGTCAGTAGACGCCTTTTTGGGGTCTTTAGGGCTTTTGTATGATGACCCTGATAGAGAGGCATCCGCTGAGAGTCAGTTACGCGCTCTCAGACAGGGTAGAAATCCTGCAGGGGTTTATTGTACAGAATTTCGCCGTTGGTCGAACGACTGTGGCTGGAATGACCCAGCCCTGCGCAGTCAGTTTCGCCTCGGCTTATCTGAGTCTATAAAAGACAGTCTCCTTCAGTATCCCGCTCCTGAGACTCTCGATAAACTCATGGAGCTTTCTATTAAGATTGATCGTCGTCTCAGAGAGCGGAGGGCTGAAAAAGGAGCACCTGTCAGGTCTACTCCATGTGTATTTTCCATTCCTGAGGACATAGAGGAGCCCATGCAGATGGGTCTCTCTCGGCTGTCTCCAGAAGAAAGAGCCAGAAGGCAAAACTCTGGTCTTTGTTTGTACTGTGGGGGTAAGGGACATTTTGCCCGTAATTGTCCGAACAAGTCGGGAAACGCCTCGACCAAGTGAATTGTGAGGGGGTTCACTTTGGTCTGCAGCTTATCTCCTCGAATAACTCCCTTTTAGTCCCAGCTAAAGTTTCCTTTGGCAGCCTCAGTTCTTCGGTGTCGGCTTTTGTTGACAGTGGAGCTGCAGGGAACTTTATGGACTTAACGTGGGCCAAAGCCTTAGGTATTCCTCAGTTAGCCTTGGGTAGGTGTATCACCATGCATGGTTTAGATGGGAGTCCCTTGTCCAATGGGGTTATTTCCCTCCGTACACCCCCTATACTACTTACGGTAGGAGCTCTTCATTCCGAAAAGATCGAGTTTTTCCTTACCCATTGCCCAGCAGTTCCAGTGGTTCTGGGTCACCCTTGGCTGGCCTTTCATAATCCCATCACTGATTGGCAGTCGGGGGAGATTTCACAATGGGGTACCATCTGTAATAAGGAATGTATTACGTTTCCCGTCAGAATAGCTGCTGCCATTCCCGAACTCATTCCCGTGGAATACCAGGACTTTGTTGATGTGTTTTCCAAGGGCAATGCGGACATTCTGCCTCCCCATCGGCCTTATGATTGTGCTATTGAGCTAATTCCTGGTGCCACATTGCCAAAGGGAAGGTTATATGCATTATCCGGGCCAGAAACTGCGGCCATGAATGAGTATGTTAAGGAGAGCCTAGGGAAAGGATTTATCAGGCCATCTAAATCCCCTTTAAGTGCAGGCTTCTTCTTTGTGGAGAAAAAAGATGGATCACTCAGACCTTGCATTGACTTTAGAGCCCTGAATAAGATCTCAGTTAAAAATACTTACCCTCTGCCGCTGATTTCTGTCCTCTTTGATCAGCTGCGTTCGGCTGTGATTTTTTCTAAAATTGACCTGAGGGGAGCGTATAACCTCATCCGAATCAAGTCGGGAGATGAGTGGAAGACGGCTTTCAGTACTCAGTCGGGTCACTACGAGTATCTGGTGATGCCGTTTGGCTTGTCTAACGCTCCGGCAGTTTTCCAGGATCTCATTAACGATGTGCTCCGTGATTTTCTAGGAAGATTCGTGGTCGTCTACTTAGACGACATCCTGATCTATTCTGACTCAATTGAACAACATGTTACCCAGGTGCGTCAGGTTCTTCAAAAATTACGTGAAAATCACCTATATGCCAAGCTGGAGAAGTGTGAGTTTCATGTCACGGAGGTATCCTTTTTAGAGTACATTATTTCCCCTCGGGGATTCTGTATGGAACCTAAGAAGCTCCAAGCCATCCTTAGTTGGGCGCAACCCACCAACTTAAAAGCAATTCAGCGCTTTTAGGGTTTGCGAATTATTATAGAAGATTTATTCATTCTTTTTCCGACCTGGTTGCTCCCATTGTGGCACTGACTAAGAAGGGAGCGGATCCTACCAACTGGTCACGTGAAGCTGAGTTATCCATTCAGGCCTTGAAACAAGCTTTTGTCTCAGCTCCAGTCCTCAGACATCCCAACCCAGAATTGCCCTTCATTGTTGAGGTTGATGCCTCGGAGGTTGGAGTGGGGGCTATCCTATCTCAGAAGGATCCGGACTCTCTGGAACTACATCCTTGTGCCTTTATGTCCAGGAAATTCTCATCTGCTGAATCCAACTACGATGTTGGTAACCGGGAGTTACTGGCTATTAAATGGGCTTTCGAGGAGTGGAGGCATTGGCTTGAGGGAGCAACACATACCATTTCAGTATTGACTGACCACAAAAATCTTCAGTACATCGAATCAGCTAAGCGGCTGAATGCCCGGCAGGCTCGTTGGGCTTTATTTTTTACTCGTTTCAAGTTTATTATCACTTTTAGGCCAGGTTCCAAGAATACCAAGGCGGATGCCCTGTCACGCAGTTTTCTTCCAGTTCATAATAACAGTCCTGTTACTCCCATACTTCCGTCTTCAGTCATTTGGGCAGGCCTCACACAAGATTTGTTTACCCAGTTAAAGCAGCTTCAACATCAAGCTCCTGGAAATACTCCTGCTGGTCGTCTTTACGTCCCTGAGTTTTTGAGAGCTACTGTTTTGACTGAGTTTCATGATAGCAAAGTTGCCGGGCATCCGGGGATCTCTAAGACTTTGGAATTAGTCTCCCGCTCAGTATGGTGGCCTGGTCTTTCTAAAGACATTAAGGAGTTTGTTTTTTCTTGTCAGGTCTGTGCACAGCATAAGGTTCCCCGTTCCTTGCCTATCGGGCAACTTATGCCCTTAAATGTTCCTCTCAGGCCATGGTCTCATATTTCCATGGATTTTGTGGTAGACCTCCCTCTGTCAGCCGGATTCCGAGTCATATGGGTGGTAGTGGACCGTTTTAGCAAGATGGCCCATTTCATTGCTCTTACCCGACTGCCATCTGCCCAGGGATTGGTTGTTTTGTTTCTCCGCCATGTTTTCAGACTTCATGGGTTGCCCACTGATATTGTTTCTGATCGGGGTCCACAATTCATTGCACAATTCTGGAAGTCTTTTTGTGCCTCATTAAAGATGAAATTGTCTTTAACATCCGGCTATCATCCCCAATCCAACGGGCAGACCGAGCGAGTTAATCAATCATTAAAACAGTATTTGCGTTTGTACTCAGCCAAACTCCAGAATGATTGGTCCGAGTTTCTTCCTTTGGCGGAGTTTGCTTACAACAATTCTTGTCATTCCTCCACTAATGTGTCTCCATTCTTTTCAGTTTTTGGTTTTCACCCCAGAGCTAATTCTTTTTTCCAACATTCCTCTGTTTCCTCGCTAACCTTAACCTCTCATCTCAGAGTCATTTGGAAAAAAGTGCACCTTGCTCTCAGAAAAGCGGCATTTCGAGAGACAAAGTTTTCTGACAGGCTCTGGCGTCCTTGCACTTTTAAGGTGGGAGACAGGGTATGGTTGTCGACTCGTAACATTAGACTTCGACAAACCTCAGCTAGATTGGGCCCCAAATTGATTGGACCATTTCATATTATTAAAAAAATCAATCCAGTTGCTTTCCGGTTACGTTTACCAAGAGCTCTCCGAATCGGAAATACGTTCCATTGCTCCCTGTTGAAACCATACGTTTCTTCCAGTAGATTTCCTCAGAAGATCTCTCAGGGGAAATCACCAGTAGATGTACAGGGACATCAGGAGTTCTTGGTGGAGAAGGTTCTCGATTCCAAATTGTCCCGGGGTCGGCTTTATTTTCTGGTGCACTGGAAGGGCTATGGTCCAGAGGAAAGGTCTTGGGTCCTGGATAAGGATCTCCATGCCCCGAGGCTCAAGAGGGCATTTTTTCGGGAATTTCCTCGGAAACCTGGCTTTAGGGGTTCCTTGACCCCTCCTCAAGGGGGGGGGTACTGTTAGGCGCCGGGGTCCGCTCGTCGGTGCGGCCCGGCGCCTAGCAACCAGGGACGCCGTGCGCGTACAGCCGCCGGCTCCCTGGCAACGCTAGACGCCGGGCGCACGGAGCCGCACGGACCCTAGCAACGGGGACGCCACTGGTGGACCGCGTTCCCCGTTGCTGGGTCCATTTAAATTAATAGGGCACCTGTTTCCTGGCCGTGCAGCAAGGCAGCTGCACGGCATTTAATCCAATCAGCCTCTGAACAGCTGATTGGAGGACTCCCTGTTAAGTACACTTCCTGGGCTTCTCACAGACGCCGGTAATAGCTTCCTGCATGCTGTATCTGTTTGCTGAGAGTGTTTCCAGTCCTGCTGTACCCGGTCGTTCCTGTCCTCAGTTGTCCTGTACTCGGAAGTCGTCATCTGTTCCTGGAGTCCTGACTGAGCACCTTTAAACATCCAGTGGTGTTCGTGAGTCACGGCGTAGCCGTGTGTTGCGGCTTGGCCGCTTTATTACTTATTATTTATCATTTGTGTTCCGGAGCTTTTGCGGAGGATTCCGCTCCCACAGATCCACTCTGGTATCCAGCGGTGCTGGGTAGGAGTAACGGACTAGTGGATTTTGGTTGTCCTTTTATCTGGCGGTTTTTCCGCGCATACTTCTGGTTTGGTTCGTTAGCTTGTTGCCCCTGGCCTGTTGTCAGTCAGAGGTCCTCTTGTCATCATCCTGCCTCGGATTTCCCTTTGTCTCTCACTAAGACCGGGGGGCACCGGAGTTGGGCAGACATAATCCGCCTTTCAAACGTGGCTGCCAGGGGCTCAAGAAACCATAGTCTCGCAAGGGATTTTCGATAGCACGGGTGAGACAATAGAGTTAGGGCGCAAGGGGCAACTAGTCTTTCTAGCTCCCGTAACGAGCATTCCCCTTCCAGTACTCTGGCCATTGTCATTAGATCTCCTCCGGTCAGGAGTACTGGAATCATAACAGTTGGTGAATTGAAATGAGAAAAATATCTAAAAAAATAATTTTTATAAATAAAAATTTGAAAATTGGCATGTGCATACGTATTCACCACCTTTGCTATGAAGCCCCTCAAAAGTTCTGGTGCAACCAATTACCTTCAGAAGTCACATAATTAGTGAAATGAAGTCCACCTGTGTGCAATCTAAGTGTCACATGATCTGTCAGTATAAACACACCTTTTCTGAAAGGCCCCAGAGGCTGCAACACCACTAAGCAAGAGGCATCATTCCATGAAGACCAAGGAGCTCTCCAAACAAGCACAGGAACAAAGTTTTTGAGATGTACAAGTCAGGGTTGGGTTATAACAAAATATACAAATCTTTGATGATCCCCTAGAGCATCATCAAATCCATCATCTTCAAATGGAAAGAACATGGTACCACAACAAACCTGCCAAGAGAGGGCCGGCCACCAAAACTCATAGACCGGGCAAGGAGGGCATTAATCAGAGGGTCAGCACAGAAACCAAAGGTAACCCTGAAGGAGCTGCAGAGTTCCACAGCAGAGACTGGTGTATCTGTGCATGTGACCACAATAAGCTGTACACTCCATAGAGCTGGGCTTTATGGAAGAGTGCCCACAAAAAAAAGCCATTACTTTGTGTTAAAAATAAGAAGGCACGTTTTGAGTTTGCCAAAAGGCATGTGGACGACTCCCCAAATGTATGGAGGAAGGTGCTAAAATATAACTTTTCAGCCACCAAGGAAAACACTATGTCTGACGCAGACCCAACACATCCCATCACCCCAAAAACACCATCACCACAGTGATATGTGGTGGCAGCATCATGCTGTGGGGATGTTTTTCAGCAGCAGGGACTGGGAAACTGTTTCAAGTCAAGGGAAAGATGATTGATGCTAAATACAGGGATATTCTTGAGCAAAACCTGTTTCAGTCTGCCTGTGCTTTGAGACTGGGATGGAGGTTCACCTTGCAGCAGGACAATGACCCAAAGCATACTGCTGACGCAACACTCGAGTGGTTTAACATTTAAATATGTTGGAATAGCCTAGTCAAAGCCCAAATCTCAATCCAACTGAGAACAGACTTGAAGATTGGTGTTCACAAGCGGAAACCATCGAACATGAAGGAGTTGGAGCAGTTTTACCTTGAGGAATGGTCAAAAATCCCAGTGGCAAGCTCATAGAGACTTATCCAAAGTTACTTGCAGCTGTAATTGCCGCAAAAGGTGGCTCTACAAAGTACTGACTACAGTTATGCACGCTCAGAGGCGGATTGGCCATAGGGTTTACAGGGAAGATTCCCGGTTGGCCAACGCACCTGTGGGGCCTGTTTTGTTTGAGGACATGTGGTCCTTTCTATAGACATAATGAATAAGATGCAAAATAATTTGCATATATGACAGTTACTTTGCCACTTAGCCTGTGATTGCAGATGATCTAGTGTATGCTCTGTCTGCCTGCTTGGCTGACATATAAGATTGAGTGAATAGTGATTGGGATACGGTTGGTGTAATAAGCAAGAAAATATATCTTTCTAAAGAATTATATAGTTTCCTAAATTCTGAAGGTGTATCATATAATGTGCTCATAATATTTAATTTTATTTCTTTTTAACTTCCCCCTTGATGCTGGACATGCCCAATATCTGGAAAGACTTGGGGAGAGGGTGCTGCTGCCATGGCCCATGGCTAGACCTTACACCTCTGGTGCTGCCCATGTGGGGCCACTAGTACAAATTTTTCCAGGGCCGCTTTTTGTTCCCAATCCGCCCCTGTGCACGCTTAAGTTTTCTGTTATATTGTCCTATTTGGTGTTTGCTTCACAATAAAAAAATAAGATTTTACTCACCGGTAAATCTATTTCTCGTAGTCCGTAGTGGATGCTGGGGACTCCGTAAGGACCATGGGGAATAGACGGGCTCCGCAGGAGACTGGGCACTCTAAAGAAAGATTTAGTACTATCTGGTGTGCACTGGCTCCTCCCTCTATGCCTCTCCTCCAGACCTCAGTTGAGGAAACTGTGCCCGGAAGAGCAGACATTATAAGGAAAGGATTTTGGAATCCCGGGTAAGACTCATACCAGCCACACCAATCACACCGTATAACTTGTGATACAGTATGAACGACAACAGGGCATCAAACAATGGATGCCAACATAACATAACCCATTATTAAGCAATAACTATATACACGTATTGCAGAAAGTCCGCACTAGGGACGGGCGCCCAGCATCCACTATGGACTACGAGAAATAGATTTACCGGTGAGTAAAATCTTATTTTCTCTAACGTCCTAGTGGATGCTGGGGACTCCGTAAGGACCATGGGGATTATACCAAAGCTCCCAAACGGGCGGGAGAGTGCGGATGACTCTGCAGCACCGAATGGGCAAACTCAAGGTCCTCCTCAGCCAGGGTATCAAACTTGTAGAATTTTGCAAATGTGTTTGAACCCGACCAAGTAGCAGCTCGGCAAAGCTGTAATGCCGAGACCCCTCGGGCAGCCGCCCAAGAAGAGCCCACCTTCCTTGTGGAATGGGCTTTCACTGATTTTGGATGCGGCAATCCAGCCGCAGAATGAGCCTGCTGAATCGTGTTACAGATCCAGCAGGCAACGGTTTGCTTTGAAGCAGGAGCACCCAACTTGTTGGGGGCATACAGGATAAACAGCGAGTCAGTTTTCCTGACTCCAGCCGTTCTGGCTACATAAATCTTCAAAGCCCTGACTACATCTAGTAACCTGGAATCCTCCAAGTCACGAGTAGCCGCAGGCACTACAATAGGTTGGTTCAAATGAAAAGATGACACCACCTTTGGCAGAAATTGGGGACGAGTCCGTAATTCTGCCCTGTCCACATGGAAAACCAGATAGGGGCTTTCACACGACAAAGCCGCCAATTCTGACACACGCCTAGCCGAAGCTAAGGCCAATAGCATGACCACTTTCCATGTGAGATACTTCAGCTCCACGGTCTTAAGTGGCTCAAACCAGTGGGATTTCAGGAAACCCAACACCACGTTGAGATCCCAAGGTGCCACTGGTGGCACAAAAGGGGGCTGAATATGCAGCACTCCCTTGACAAACGTCTGAACTTCAGGAAGAGTAGCCAGTTCCTTTTGAAAGAAAATGGATAGGGCCGAAATCTGGACCTTTATGGATCCCAACTTCAAGCCCATAGTCACTCCAGACTGTAGAAAGTGCAGAAATCTGCCCAGTTGGAATTCCTCTGTAGGGGCCTTCCTGGCCTCACACCAAGCAACATATTTTCGCCATATGCGGTGATAATGTTTTGCTGTCACGTCCTTCCTAGCCTTTATCAGCGTAGGAATAACTTCCTTCGGAATGCCTTTTTCCGCTAGGATCCGGCGTTCAACCACCATGCCGTCAAACGCAGCCGCGGTAAGTCTTGGAACAGGCAGGGCCCCTGTTGCAACAGGTCCAGTCTGAGAGGCAGAGGCCATGGGTCCTCTGTGAGCATGTCTTGCAGTTCCGGGTACCAAGTCCTTCTTGGCCAATCCGGAACAATGAGTATTGTCCTCACTCCTCTTCTTACGATTCTCAGCACCTTGGGTATGAGAGGAAGAGGAGGAAACACATAAACCGACTGGAACACCCACGGTGTTACCAGGGCATCCACACCTATCGCCTGAGGGTCCCTTGACCTGGCGCAATACCTTTGTAGCTTTTTGTTGAGACGGGACGCCATCATGTCTACCTGTGGCAGTTCCCATCGATTTGTAATCTGAGTGAAGACTTAGTGATGAAGTCCCCACTCTCCCGGGTGAAGGTCGTGCCTGCTGAGGAAGTCTGCTTCCCAGTTGTCCACCCCCGGAATGAACACTGCTGAAAGTGCTTGCACGTGATTCTCCGCCCACCGAAGAATCCTGGTGGCTTCCGCCATCGCGACTCTGCTTCTTGTGCCGCCCTGGCGGTTTACATGAGCCACCGCGGTGATGTTGTCTGACTGAATCAGCACCGGTTGGTTGCGAAGCAGGAGCTCCGCTTGACTCAGGGCGTTGAATATGGCCCTTAGTTCCAGGATATTTATGTGCAGACAAGCCTCCTGACTTGACCACAACCCTTGGAAGTCTCTTCCCTGAGTGACTGCCCCCCACCCTCGGAGGCTCGCATCCGTGGTCACCAGGACCCAGTCCTGTATGCCGAACCTGCGGCCCTCGAGAAGGTGAGCACTCTGTAGCCACCACAGAAGAGACACCCTGGCCCTGGGGGACAGGGTGATCAGCCGATGCATCTGAAGATGCGATCCCGACCATTTGTCCAACAGATCCCATTGAAAGATCCTCGCATGGAACCTGCCGAAGGGAATGGCTTCGTACGATGCCACCATCTTTCCCAGGACTCGCGTGCAGCGATGCACCGACACCTGTTTCGGTTTTAAGAGGTCTCTGACTAGAGTCACGAGCTCTTGAGCCTTCTCCGCCGGGAGAAACACCTTCTTCTGGTCTGTGTCCAGAATCATGCCCAGAAAGGGCAGACGCGTCGTAGGAATCAGCTGCGACTTTGGGATATTCAGAATCCAGCCATGCTGTTGCAACACTTCCTGAGAGTGCGCTACGCTGATCTGCAACTGCTCCCTGGACCTCGCCTTTATAAGGAGATCGTCCAAGTATGGGATAACTGTGACTCCTTGCTTTCTCAGGATCACCATCATTTCTGCCATTACCTTGGTAAATATTCTCGGTGCCGTGGAGAGCCCAAACGGCAACGTCTGGAATTGGTAATGACAGTCCTGTACCACAAATCTGAGGTACTCCTGATGAGGCGGATAAATGGGGACATGCAAGTAAGCATCCTTGATGTCCAGAGACATCATAAAATCCCCCTCTTCCAGGCTTGCAATGATCGCTCTGAGCGATTCCATTTTGAACTTGAATCTTTTCAGATAAATGTTCAGGGACTTTAAATTTAATATAGGTCTGACCGAACCGTCTGGTTTCGGTACCACAAACATTGTGGAATAGTATCCCTTTCCCTGTTGAAGAAGGGGAACCTTTACCACCACCTGCTGGAGAAATAGCTTGTGAATCGCCGCTACCACTACTTCCCTTTCTATGAGGGAAGCTGGCAGGGCCGATTTTAGGTAACGTTGAGGGGGCATCACCTCGAATTCCAGCTTGTATCCCTGAGACACAATCTGTATAGCCCAGGGATCCACCCGTGAGCGAACCCACTGGTGGCTGAAATGTCGGAGACGCGCCCCCCACCGCTCCTGGCTCCACCCGTGGAGCCCCAGCGTCATGCGGTGGATTTAGTGGAAGCCGGGGAGGACTTCTGTTCCTGGGAACTAGCTGTAAGGTGCAGCTTTTTTCCTCTGCCCCTGCCTCTAGCAAGAAAGGAAGCACCTCTGACCTTCTTGCTTCTTTGTGCGCGAAAGGACTGCATTTGGTAATACGGTGCTTTCTTAGGTTGTGAGGGAATATATGGCAAAAAGTTTGACTTCCCAGCAGTAGCTGTGGAAACCAGGTCCGAGAGACCGTCCCCAAACAATTCCTCACCCTTGTAAGGTAACACCTCCATGTGTTTTTTGGAGTCGGCATCACCTGTCCACTGCCGAGTCCACAGGACCCTCCTGGCAGAAATTGACATTGCATTAATTCTAGAGCCCAGTAGGCAAATGTCCCTCTGGGCATCCCTCATATATAGGACAGTGTCTTTTATATGCCCCAGGGTGAGCATAATGGTATCCCTGTCCAAGGTATCCATTTCCTCAGACAGATTATCTGTCCACGCTGCTACAGCACTACACATCCACGCCGACGCAATTGCCGGCCTCAGTAGAGTCCCTGAATGTGTATAAACAGATTTCAGGATACTTTCCTGCTTTCTATCTGCAGGATCCTTTAGGGCGGCCGTATCTTGTGACGGCAGGGCCACCTTCTTAGATAAGCGTGTCAGAGCTTTATCTACCCTAGGGGAGGATTCCCAGCGCACCCTGTCCTCTGGCGGGAAAGGGTACGCCATAAGTAACCTTTTGGAAATCAGGACTTTCTTATCAGGGGAATCCCATGCTCTTTCACATAACTCATTTAAATCATGTGAAGGGGGAAAAGTCACCTCTTGCTTTTTCTCCCCATACATATAAACCCTCTTGTCAGGGACAGGGTTTACCTCTGATATGTGTAAAACATTCTTCATCGCTATAATCATGTAGCGGATAGCTTTTGTCATTTTCGGTTGCAATTTTGCATCATCGTCGTAGACACTGGAGTCAGAATCCGTGTCGACATCTGTGTCAACCATTTTGGATAGTGGGCGCTTTTGAGACCCTGAGGGCCTCTGCGCTGTAGGATCAGGCATGGGTTGAGACCCTGACTGGCCCAAAGTATCAGCTTTATCCAACCTTTTATGTAAGGAGTTTACATTATCATTTAACACCTTCCACATATCCATCCAATCAGGCGTCGGCACCGTTGGTGGCGACACGTCATTCAACTGCACTTGCTCTGCCTCCACATAGCCCTCTTCGTCAAACATGTCGACACACGCGTACCGACACACCACACACACAGGGGAAGCTCTAAATGAGGACAGGACCCCCACAAGGCCGTTTGGAGAGACAGAGAGAGAGTATGCCAGCACACACCCCAGCGCTATTTGACCCAGGAATCACACAGTAACTTAGTGTTTACCCAGTAGCTGCTGTATTATGATTAATGCGCCTAAATTTATGTGCCCCCCCTCTCTTTTTTACCCTTCTACCATGATTCTGCAGGGGAGAGCCTGGGGAGCTTCCTCTCAGCGGAGCTGTGGTAGGAAAATGGCGCTGGTGAGTGCTGAGGAAGAAGGCCCCGCCCCCTCAGCGGCGGGCTTCTGTCCCGCGATTTTGTGTAAAATTAATGGCGGGGGCTCATGCATATAACAGTGTCCAACCGTATATATGCAGCTTTCGCCAGGAGGTATCAATTGCTGCCCAGGGCGCCCCCCCCCCCTGCGCCCTGCACCCTACAGTGACCGGAGTGTGTGGGTTAGTGTGGGCGCAATGGCGCACAGCTGCAGTGCTGTGCGCTACCTCATGTGAAGACAGGAGTCTTCTGCCGCCGATTTCGATGTCTTCTCTGCTTCTGACGGCTTCTGTCTTCTGGCTCTGCAAGGGGGACGGCGGCGCGGCTCCGGGAACGGACGACAAGGTCAGGTCCTGTGTTCGATCCCTCTGGAGCAAATGGTGTCTAGTAGCCTAAGAAGCGCAGCCTAGCCGCAGTTAGTAGGTTTGCTTCTCTCCCCTCAGTCCCACGTAGCAGAGAGTCTGTTGCCAGCAGAAGCTCTCTGAAAATAAAAAACCTAACTAAAATACTTTCTTATTAGCATGCTCAGGAGAGCTCACTAAAAGCACCCAGCTCTGTCCGGGCACAGATTCTAACTGAGGTCTGGAGGAGGGGCATAGAGGGAGGAGCCAGTGCACACCAGATAGTACTAAATCTTTCTTTAGAGTGCCCAGTCTCCTGCGGAGCCCGTCTATTCCCCATGGTCCTTACGGAGTCCCCAGCATCCACTAGAACGTTAGAGGAAAAAACACATCTTCAAAGTTGTAGCCACGTTCTGTGAATGAAATGATGCAAACCTTCAAACAATCCAATTTAATTCCAAGTTGTTAGGCAACAAAACATGTAAAAATGCAAAGAGGGGGTGAATACTTCAGCAAGGCACTGTATAACTGTATTAGTAAAGATCTATTTGGTAATTATTGCAGACCATTGCACATTACATTGCATGTTTAGAACATTGTTTTAAGTGGATTATCTGTAGTGTGCAAAAATTTATAGTGTTGACTGGGGTTTACAAACCTCACATTTGGTAGTTGATTAACACCTTTTGGTGGAGGGTTGCTGTGTGCGGGAGGGGTTTGTAATCAGAAAGGACATGTGTTTGTAGACTTATTTATTCAGTATAGCACAGGATGCCAGGCCTATGTGGACGCTGCAGTGGCTATTTTATGAAGTGGCTAGTAATCAAGTGGCAGCTAAAAACAACCGCAGTGTTATACCTGTGTTAAACTGAAGGAAAACAGAAGGCAAACAAACTAACAAGATAACTGAAGGACTGCATTACAACCAAAAAACTCGAACTTTATGTGGCCTCTCCTCGCCTCAAACATGAGAACACCAAGACCAGGCTTACCACCTTTCTGGCTGAGAATATCAAGTCTGCCCCTGGGTCTAACCATCAAGATGAACAGGGAACTGTGGGGGCACAGCACCAGGACCAGGCTCAGCAGGGACATCCCCATTGCTTCTGAGTATTGAGTATGCCCCCCACATTCTCCTACCCACCCGTACTAAGATCTGATCAAAATGTTATCCCAATCCTACTTCTGCCACTAGTTACCTGCTATTGTGTTTTTTTGTTTTTTTTTCCCCATTGCTCGCTTCCGCCCCACCATGTGTTTTTCCTGTAATGTTTACCTCCACTGATTGCACACCTTTCCATTGTGCCCTACATGCAGGGTACATCATACTATTACATAAGCATCAGTTTTCCCATATATGAACTTGGCCCTTGTATGGCTCACCTCCCACAGTGTAACCTTCAAAGTGCGCCCAACATGCCCTGCCCCATATGGTACATATGGTACACTTGTGGATGGGATGAAAAATACATAGGACTGATGGTTTTGATGGAACGCTACTCTGAACTGTAGGACTCTGAAATCACCCCCATTCTGTGTCACCTCTTCTAGGGGTGGACTATTCCACCCTGGGTAATCCTACGCTGAGCGCCCAAGATGGCTGCCGCACCTGGTACCTTGTGAGGGTGGAATACACAACCCTTGGAAGTTATTACCCAAAATGCCTACACCAATCCTGCATTATGCTATCTGTGTGCTTAAGGTTTTCTTTTATGTCTGTGTGGCTTATCTATTGTTGTATTACTCAAATCCTCTGTATCATGTGCATTGTTTTTGATATCTGTAAAGCGCCTTGAGTCCTGTTGGAGAAAGAGCGCTATATAAATAAAATTATTATTATTATTATTATTATTATTATATTATTATTATAACCTGTGCAGAGAGATTTGGGTGGGGTGTGTTCAAACTGAAATCTAAATTGCAGTGTAAAAATAAAGCAGCCAGTATTTACCCTGCACAGAAACAAAATAACCCACCCAAATCTAACTCTCTCTGCACATGTTACATCTGTCCCTCCTGCAGTGCACATAATTTTGCCCATTAGAGAACAATTTTGCTTTTGCGATCCATGCTGAATTAGGCCCATTGTGTGCACCTATGACCTTGCAGTGTGCTTGCTCTGATGGAAATGTTAAGCTGCTGCTACCATAAGAGTATAAGGCAGAGTTTCCCAAAAGTCTGCAATTACACTGCAGCAGTGATGGGGAACCTTTGGCACTCCAGCTGTTGTTGAACTACACATCCCAGCATGCCATGCTACAGTTTTGCTATTTGGCCATGCTAAAACTGTAGCAGGGCATGCTGGGATGTGTAGTTCTACAGCAGCTGAAGTGCCAAAGGTTCCTCATCACTGCACTACAGACTTTATGGATATCCATGCTTGAGCACAGGTTACGTATATACCCCTTTTACACTGCCAGACCGGGTCACTGAACCCAGGTTTCAAGCCGTGTCACAGCAGCTTAAAACCCTGGTTACACTGCGGAACCCAGATTATTACTGAGGCTTCCCTCTGCTGGCGCTTGAAGATGACATCTCCAAGCGCTGGTGAGCTGACTCTCCAAAGGCTTGTAACGGGTCACCTTGTTACCCGGGTCCAACCCTGCTCGCTGCCAGTGTTGGATTCCCGGGTCACTGAACCTGGATTATTTTTCGGGGACCCTTTTACATCGAGCCGCGACCTTGGTTATTGCAGCGGTGTAAAAGGAGTACTATTTAATACCTCAGTCAATCTGATTTAACCATCTGGAATCAAGCATGAATAAACTTAAAACTGGGACTGTAAGGTTGGGAAACTCTGGTGTTAGGAATCCAAGCAACAACAGTCCAAGTGCAATCACTCTCTGATGCATTTCTCTGCCACTTTTGTGCAGCAGTTTCAGCAGAATGATAAGTGACTGCACATAAAACATAGGCCCTCATTCCGAGTTGATCGCTAGCTGCCGTTGTTCGCAGCGCAGCGATCAGGCAAAAATTTGGCATTTCTGCGCATGCGTATGGGCCGCAGTGCGCACGCACGACGTACTTTCACAAAAAAACCTATGCAGTTTTACACAAGAACGTGCGACTCTTTTCAGTCGCTCTGTTGATCGGTGAGTGACTGACAGGAAAGGGGTGTTTCTGGGTGGTAACTGACCGTTTTCCCGGGAGTGTGCTAAAAAACGCAGGCGTGTCAGGTAAAAACGCAGGCATGCCTGGGGAAACGGGGGAGTGGCTGGCCGAACGCAGGGCGTGTTTGTGACGTCAAAGCAGGAACTAAACAGACTGAAGTGATCACAAGGAAGGAGTAGGTCTGCAGCTACTCAGAAACTGCTTGAAAAAAATCAGCACTGTTCTGCTAATCTTTCGTTCGCACTTCTGCTAAGCTAAGATACACTCCCAGATGGTGGCAGTTTAGCGTTTGCACTGCTGCTAAAAGCAGCTAGCGAGCAATCAAATCGGAATGGGGGCCATACTTCCCAACTTTTCAAGGATGAGAGTTGGGACCAGGGGGTATGGTCTCAGGTGGGAGGGGCGTGGTTTGTGTTTACATGGCAGGGCCTCAAGACGTTGACCCATTTTTTGTCATTTTGGAGGCGTGCCCAGCACTCCCCAAGCAGCTGGGCAGCCCCTGTTCACCTCCCAGCACTGAAGAAATGTTGTGCGCATGTGCACAGCATCTATTCAGTGATCACTTGCTGTTTTGCAGAGCAGCGAGTAATCAAAGGCTCCCACAACTGCATCCCTGCCCGTGGGACACTGCGACTCACAGGTGGGACAGTGTCCAAATAGCGGGACTGTCCTGCTGGAATCGGGACAGTTGGGAGGTAATCATTAGAGATGAGCGCCGGAAATTTTTCGGGTTTTGTGTTTTGGTTTTGGGTTCGGTTCCGCGGCCGTGTTTTGGGTTCGACCGCGTTTTGGCAAAACCTCACCGAATTTTTTTTGTCGGATTCGGGTGTGTTTTGGATTCGGGTGTTTTTTTCCAAAAAACCTAAAAAACAGCTTAAATCATAGAATTTGGCGGTCATTTTGATCCCAAAGTATTATTAACCTCAAAAACCACAATTTCCACTCATTTTCAGTCTATTCTGAATACCTCACACCTCACAATATTATTTTTAGTCCTAAAATTTGCACCGAGGTCGCTGTGTGAGTAAGATAAGCGACCCTAGTGGCCGACACAAACACCGGGCCCATCTAGGAGTGGCACTGCAGTGTCACGCAGGATGGCCCTTCCAAAAAACCCTCCCCAAACAGCACATGACGCAAAGAAAAAAAGAGGCGCAATGAGGTAGCTGTGTGAGTAAGATTAGCGACCCTAGTGGCCGACACAAACACCGGGCCCATCTAGGAGTGGCACTGCAGTGTCACGCAGGATGTCCCTTCCAAAAAACCCTCCCCAAACAGCACATGACGCAAAGAAAAAAAGAGGCGCAATGAGGTAGCTGTGTGAGTAAGATAAGCGACCCTAGTGGCCGACACAAACACCGGGCCCATCTAGGAGTGTCACTGCAGTGTCACACAGGATGTCCCTTCCAAAAAACCCTCCCCAAACAGCACATGACGCAAAGAAAAAAAGAGGCGCAATGAGGTAGCTGTGTGAGTAAGATAAGCGACCCTAGTGGCCGACACAAACACCGGGCCCATCTAGGAGTGGCACTGCAGTGTCACGCAGGATGTCCCTTCCAAAAAACCCTCCCCAAACAGCACATGACGCAAAGAAAAAGAAAAGAAAAAAGAGGTGCAAGATGGAATTGTCCTTGGGCCCTCCCACCCACCCTTATGTTGTATAAACAAAACAGGACATGCACACTTTAATCAACCCATCATTTCAGTGACAGGGTCTGCCACACGACTGTGACTGATATGACGGGTTGGTTTGGACCCCCCCCAAAAAAGAAGCAATTAATCTCTCCTTGCACAAACTGGCTCTACAGACGCAAGATGTCCACCTCATCATCACCCTCCGATATATCACCGTGTACATCCCCCTCCTCACAGATTATCAATTCGTCCCCACTGGAATCCACCATCTCAGCTCCCTGTGTACTTTGTGGAGGCAATTGCTGCTGGTCAATGTCTCCGCGGAGGAATTGATTATAATTCATTTTAATGAACATCATCTTCTCCACATTTTCTGGATGTAACCTCGTACGCCGATTGCTGACAAGGTGAGCGGCGGCACTAAACACTCTTTCGGAGTACACACTTGTGGGAGGGCAACTTAGGTAGAATAAAGCCAGTTTGTGCAAGGGCCTCCAAATTGCCTCTTTTTCCTGCCAGTATAAGTACGGACTGTGTGACGTGCCTACTTGGATGCGGTCACTCATATAATCCTCCACCATTCTATCAATGTTGAGAGAATCATATGCAGTGACAGTAGACGACATGTCCGTAATCGTTGTCAGGTCCTTCAGTCCGGACCAGATGTCAGCATCAGCAGTCGCTCCAGACTGCCCTGCATCACCGCCAGCGGGTGGGCTCGGAATTCTGAGCCTTTTCCTCGCACCCCCAGTTGCGGGAGAATGTGAAGGAGGAGATGTTGACAGGTCGCGTTCCGCTTGACTTGACAATTTTGTCACCAGCAGGTCTTTCAACCCCAGCAGACTTGTGTCTGCCGGAAAGAGAGATCCAAGGTAGGCTTTAAATCTAGGATCGAGCACGGTGGCCAAAATGTAGTGCTCTGATTTCAACAGATTGACCACCCGTGAATCCTTGTTAAGCGAATTAAGGGCTCCATCCACAAGTCCCACATGCCTAGCGGAATCGCTCCGTGTTAGCTCCTCCTTCAATGTCTCCAGCTTCTTCTGCAAAAGCCTGATGAGGGGAATGACCTGACTCAGGCTGGCAGTGTCTGAACTGACTTCACGTGTGGCAAGTTCAAAGGGCATCAGAACCTTGCACAACGTTGAAATCATTCTCCACTGCGCTTGAGACAGGTGCATTCCACCTACTATATCGTGCTCAATTGTATAGGCTTGAATGGCCTTTTGCTGCTCCTCCAACCTCTGAAGCATATAGAGGGTTGAATTCCACCTCGTTACCACTTCTTGCTTCAGATGATGGCAGGGCAGGTTCAGTAGTTTTTGGTGGTGCTCCAGTCTTCTGTACGTGGTGCCTGTACGCCGAAAGTGTCCCGCAATTCTTCTGGCCACCGACAGCATCTCTTGCACGCCCCTGTCGTTTTTTAAAAAATTCTGCACCACCAAATTCAAGGTATGTGCAAAACATGGGACGTGCTGGAATTTGCCCATATTTAATGCACACACAATATTGCTGGCGTTGTCCGATGCCACAAATCCACAGGAGAGTCCAATTGGGGTAAGCCATTCCGCGATGATCTTCCTCAGTTGCCGTAAGAGGTTTTCAGCTGTGTGCGTATTCTGGAAAGCGGTGATACAAAGCGTAGCCTGCCTAGGAAAGAGTTGGCGTTTGCGAGATGCTGCTACTGGTGCCGCCGCTGCTGTTCTTGCGGCGGGAGTCCATACATCTACCCAGTGGGCTGTCACAGTCATATAGTCCTGACCCTGCCCTGCTCCACTTGTCCACATGTCCGTGGTTAAGTGGACATTGGGTACAACTGCATTTTTTAGGACACTGGTGAGTCTTTTTCTGACGTCCGTGTACATTCTCGGTATCGCCTGCCTAGAGAAGTGGAACCTAGATGGTATTTGGTAACGGGGGCACACTGCCTCAATAAATTGTCTAGTTCCCTGTGAACTAACGGCGGATACCGGACGCACGTCTAACACCAACATAGTTGTCAAGGCCTCAGTTATCCGCTTTGCAGCAGGATGACTGCTGTGATATTTCATCTTCCTCGCAAAGGACTGTTGAACAGTCAATTGCTTACTGGAAGTAGTACAAGTGGGCTTACGACTTCCCCTCTGGGATGACCATCGACTCCCAGCAGCAACAACAGCAGCGCCAGCAGCAGTAGGCGTTACACGCAAGGATGCATCGGAGGAATCCCAGGCAGGAGAGGACTCGTCAGAATTGCCAGTGACATTGCCTGCAGGACTATTGGCATTCCTGGGGAAGGAGGAAATTGACACTGAGGGAGTTGGTGGGGTGGTTTGCGTGAGCTTGGTTACAAGAGGAAGGGATTTACTGGTCAGTGGACTGCTTCCGCTGTCACCCAAAGTTTTTGAACTTGTCACTGACTTATTATGAATGCGCTGCAGGTGACGTATAAGGGAGGATGTTCCGAGGTGGTTAACGTCCTTACCCCTACTTATTACAGCTTGACAAAGGGAACACACGGCTTGACACCTGTTGTCCGCATTTCTGGTGAAATACTTCCACACCGAAGAGCTGATTTTTTTGGTATTTTCACCAGGCATGTCAACGGCCATATTCCTACCACGGACAACAGGTGTCTCCCCGGGTGCCTGACTTAAACAAACCACCTCACCATCAGAATCCTCCTGGTCAATTTCCTCCCCAGCGCCAGCAACACCCATATCCTCCTCATCCTGGTGTACTTCAACACTGACATCTTCAATCTGACTATCAGGAACTGGACTGCGGGTGCTCCTTCCATCACTTGCAGGGGGCGTGCAAATGGTGGAAGGCGCATGCTCTTCACGTCCAGTGTTGGGAAGGTCAGGCATCGCAACCGACACAATTGGAGTCGGACTCTCCTTGTGGATTTGGGATTTCGAAGAACGCACAGTTCTTTGCGGTGCTACTGCTTTTGCCAGCTTTAGTCTTTTCATTTTTCTAGCGAGAGGCTGAGTGCTTCCATCCTCATGTGAAGCTGAACCACTAGCCATGAACATAGGCCAGGGCCTCAGCCGTTCCTTGCCACTCCGTGTGGTAAATGGCATATTGGCAAGTTTACGCTTCTCCTCCGACAATTTTATTTTAGGTTTTGGAGTCCTTTTTTTACTGATATTTGGTGTTTTGGATTTGACATGCTCTGTACTATGACATTGGGCATCGGCCTTGGCAGACGACGTTGCTGGCATTTCATCGTCTCGGCCATGACTAGTGGCAGCAGCTTCAGCACGAGGTGGAAGTGGATCTTGATCTTTCCCTAATTTTGGAACCTCAACATTTTTGTTCTCCATATTTTAATAGGCACAACTAAAAGGCACCTCAGGTAAACAATGGAGATGGATGGATTGGATACTAGTATACAATTATGGACGGGCTGCCGAGTGCCGACACAGAGGTAGCCACAGCCGTGAACTACCGCACTGTACTGTGTCTGCTGCTAATATATAGACTGGTTGATAAAGAGATAGTATACTCGTAACTAGTATGTATGTATGTATAAAGAAAGAAAAAAAAACCACGGTTAGGTGGTATATACAATTATGGACGGGCTGCCGAGTGCCGACACAGAGGTAGCCACAGCCGTGAACTACCGCACTGTACTGTGTCTGCTGCTAATATATAGACTGGTTGATAAAGAGATAGCATACTCGTAACTAGTATGTATGTATAAAGAAAGAAAAAAAAACCACGGTTAGGTGGTATATACAATTATGGACGGGCTGCCGAGTGCCGACACAGAGGTAGCCACAGCCGTGAACTACCGCACTGTACTGTGTCTGCTGCTAATATAGACTGGTTGATAAAGAGATAGTATACTCGTAACTAGTATGTATGTATAAAGAAAGAAAAAAAAACCACGGTTAGGTGGTATATACAATTATGGACGGGCTGCCGAGTGCCGACACAGAGGTAGCCACAGCCGTGAACTACCGCACTGTACTGTGTCTGCTGCTAATATAGACTGGTTGATAAAGAGATAGTATACTCGTAACTAGTATGACTATAAAGAAAGAAAAAAAAACCACGGTTAGGTGGTATATACAATTATGGACGGGCTGCCGAGTGCCGACACAGAGGTAGCCACAGCCGTGAACTACCGCACTGTACTGTGTCTGCTGCTAATATATAGACTGGTTGATAAAGAGATAGTATACTCGTAACTAGTATGTATGTATAAAGAAAGAAAAAAAAACCACGGTTAGGTGGTATATACAATTATGGACGGGCTGCCGAGTGCCGACACAGAGGTAGCCACAGCCGTGAACTACCGCACTGTACTGTGTCTGCTGCTAATATAGACTGGTTGATAAAGAGATAGTATACTCGTAACTAGTATGACTATAAAGAAAGAAAAAAAAACCACGGTTAGGTGGTATATACAATTATGGACGGGCTGCCGAGTGCCGACACAGAGGTAGCCACAGCCGTGAACTACCGCACTGTACTGTGTCTGCTGCTAATATATAGACTGGTTGATAAAGAGATAGTATACTCGTAACTAGTATGTATGTATAAAGAAAGAAAAAAAAACCACGGTTAGGTGGTATATACAATTATGGACGGGCTGCCGAGTGCCGACACAGAGGTAGCCACAGCCGTGAACTACCGCACTGTACTGTGTCTGCTGCTAATATAGTCTGGTTGATAAAGAGATAGTATACTCGTAACTAGTATGACTATAAAGAAAGAAAAAAAAAACACGGTTAGGTGGTATATACAATTATGGACGGGCTGCCGAGTGCCGACACAGAGGTAGCCACAGCCGTGAACTACCGCACTGTACTGTGTCTGCTGCTAATATAGACTGGTTGATAAAGAGATAGTATACTACTAATATTATATATACTGGTGGTCAGGTCACTGGTCACTAGTCACACTGGCAGTGGCACTCCTGCAGCAAAAGTGTGCACTGTTTAATTTTAATATAATATTATGTACTCCTGGCTCCTGCTATAACCTATAACTGGCACTGCAGTGCTCCCCAGTCTCCCCCACAATTATAAGCTGTGTGAGCTGAGCACAGTCAGATATATATATATACATTGATGCAGCACACTGGGCTGAGCAGTGCACACAGATATGGTATGTGACTGAGTCACTGTGTGTATCGTTTTTTTCAGGCAGAGAACGGATATATTAAATAAAACAAACAACTGCACTGTCTGGTGGTCACTGTGGTCGTCAGTCACTAAACTCTGCACTCTCTTCTACAGTATCACAGCCTCAGGTCAATCTCTCACTCTCTCTCTCAACCCTAATCTAAATGGAGAGGACGCCAGCCACGTCCTCTCCCTATCAATCTCAATGCACGTGTGAAAATGGCGGCGACGCGCGGCTCCTTATATAGAATCCGAGTCTCGCGATAGAATCCGAGCCTCGCGAGAATCCGACAGCGTCATGATGACGTTCGGGCGCGCTCGGGTTAACCGAGCAAGGCGGGAAGATCCGAGTCGCTCGGACCCGTGAAAAAAAACATGAAGTTCGGGCGGGTTCGGATTCAGAGAAACCGAACCCGCTCATCTCTAGTAATCATATAGGGTCCTTATAACTGTCCTTTCAACCAATAGAAAGGATTTAGGGCCTAATTCAGTAAGGATTGCACGCTGGGGGCCGTCCATCGCTGCTTGTAGCAGAAACTGAGGAAGCCTCCTGCATGCGCAGCTTAGCTGTGACTGCAGGAGGCCCGCCGCCATGCTCTGGATCGCTGTGGCTGCGTGTGACGTCACGCAGCTGCCGTGATAATGCCCCTGTTTTACCGCCTCCACGCCGCACTGCCCCCGCAATGCTCCGTCTCTGCCCTGGAAACGGAGCATTGCGGGGGCACATGCGCCTGCAGAAAGTACAGGTGCATGTGCAGGATGGGCGCTGCACATGCGCCTGCGGGGCAATCGTAATAATTCTGGTTAGATTGCGATTTGCGATCCAACCTGAATTAGCACCTTAATCTCCATTTTACCATATCATTTCAGGAATTTGTGGGCAATGTAGCTGTGTCCCAAGTAAGTCTCTGTTTTGTTTTAGAGCGTCCTGTTTCCAGTGGGTGTAGTATGGTTCGCTGGCGGTCGGGGTCCCGGCGACCAGCATACCGGCGCCGGAATCCCGACCGCCGGCATACTGTCGGCTGGGCGAGCGCAAATGAGCTCCTTGCGGGCTCTCTGCGCTCGCCACGCTGCAGGCATGGTGGCGAGCTACGCAATCTATTCTCCCTCCAGGGGAGTCATGGACCCCCAGGAGGGAGAAAAGATGTCGGTATGCTGGCAGTCGGGATTCCTGCGCCGGTATGGTGGTCGCCGGGAGCCCGGCCGCCGGCAACCTGAAGACCACCCGTTCTCAGTATATCTTACACATCACAGTTATAAAGCATTAAAACATGAAATGCTTGTTCTTATAATCACATGACTCCATCCGGATTGCAGGTATACAGAATTACTATAAAAATTTATAAATTATACAATAGCCAAACAAAGACTTTTTTTTTTCCTGTGTTTTTTGGCATTCACATAATTTAAGATGACAACACCATCACGTTCTATAGTACATAAACAAAATCTTATCATCATAAACAAAATCTTAAATGCCAGAGACAGCACAAGATTTCTACTTCCCCAATTTGAAGTATAAGCAAAGCGAGTGATTTACCATATTATAAAGTCAGTATATTAGCACACATACTGTATGCACTCACCATTTCCTACCTAGACTACTGTAACTTCACCCTTCTGGCCTCCCTCTCTCTTGCTTCTCTCCACTCATTTGTTTATTACGTTTTTAATATGGTGCACACATAATTCCTCAGCACTTTACAGAGAATTCACATCACATCATTCACATCACTATTCACATCAGCCCCTGTCCCACTGAAGATTACAGTCTATGGGCCTTATTCAGTAGCATTCGCTACTGAGATGCGATCGCATTCACCCTGTTTCTGGCCCAGTACGGACGCGCAGGGCTTGCACTGGATGTACGCAGGCAGGGAGATGCGATCGTATCTCAGTGATGCGAACGCCTCTGCCTGATTGACAGGCAGAGGCATTCGCGCAGCCATCAGAGGCGAGGACGCAGCATTGCGGGGGTGTGAGGTCAGAAGCGAGGGAGGGCCTGGGCCATTTTCGGGGCGGCCACATGACATCACATGCGGCTGCTGCGATGGGGAAAATGGCTGCCCGAATGCTTTCGCAGCCAGGCTGTACAGGCAGTGGGGCTTCCCTTATTCAGCAATGCGATCCCAATTGTATTGTGCTCACATCGCTGGCCGCCATTAACATGGTGGGCGGCCTTGCCTTGGTTTGGGTGGCCCCCAGCATGCAAGTGATAGCAGTTGTAGTGGGAATCAAACCCAAGACCAGAGGTTCCCAAACGCGGTCCTCAAGGCACTCCAACAGTCCAGGATTTAGGTATATCCATGGCTCAGCACAGATGGTTAAGACAAATTGACTGAGGTGCTAATTAAGTCACCTGTGGCCAGGCATGGATACATGTAAAACCAGGACCATTGGGGTGCCTTGAGGACCGCGTTTGGGAACCTCTGCCCAAGACCTTGATGCTGTGAGGCAGTTATGCTGACTACAACACAATCCATGCTGCCCAACACCTCTTCAAACTATTCTCAATATCTAAATAAAAACAAAAAGAAATGCAGGCACCCAATGCATAATAACCTTTCCCAATGCATAATAGCCAAATTTAGGTATACATTTAATTGATAAAAATTCTGACAGAAGTTTATGAACGTGATCACGTTTTCCAGTGCTTGTTTATTCTTTGCACACTGTAAAGGTATGTTGTTCTATGTATCAATAAAAAAAATTTCTCTAACGTCCTAAGTGGATGCTGGGGACTCCGTAAGGACCATGGGGATAGCGGCTCCGCAGGAGACTGGGCACATCTAAAGAAAGCTTTAGGATTATCTGGTGTGCACTGGCCCCTCCCCCTATGACCCTCCTCCAAGCCTCAGTTAGATCTTTGTGCCCGAACGAGAAGGGTGCACACTAGGGGCTCTCCTGAGCTTCTTAGTGAAAGTTTTAGTTTAGGTTTTTTATTTTCAGTGAAACCTGCTGGCAACAGGCTCACTGCATCGAGGGACTAAGGGGAGAAGAAGCGAACTCACCTGCGTGCAGAGTGGATTGGGCTTCTTAGGTTACTGGACATTAGCTCCAGAGGGACGATCACAGGCCCAGCCTGGATGGGTCCCAGAGCCGCGCCGCCGGCCCCCTTACAGAGCCAGAAGGCAGAAGAGGTCCGGAAAATCGGCGGCAGAAGACGTCCTGTCTTCAACAAGGTAGCGCACAGCACTGCAGCTGTGCGCCATTGCTCTCAGCACACTTCACACTCCGGTCACTGAGGGTGCAGGGCGCTGGGGGGGGGGCGCCCTGAGACGCAATAAAAAACACCTTGGATGGCAAAAAAATGCATCACATATAGCTCCTGGGCTATATGGATGCATTTAACCCCTGCCAAAATACATAAAAAAACGGGAGATAAGGCCGCCGATAAGGGGGGCGGAGCCTATCTCCTCAGCACACTGGCGCCATTTTCCCTCACAGCTCCGTTGGAGGGAAGCTCCCTGTCTCTCCCCTGCAGTCACTACACTACAGAAAGGGTTAAAAAAGAGAGGGGGGGCACTAATTACGCGCAGTATTAAAGATACAGCAGCTATAAGGGGAAAAACACTTATATAAGGTTATCCCTGTATATATATAGCGCTCTGGTGTGTGCTGGCAAACTCTCCCTCTGTCTCCCCAAAGGGCTAGTGGGGTCCTGTCCTCTATCAGAGCATTCCCTGTGTGTGTGCTGTATGTCGGTATGTTTGTGTCGACATGTATGAGGAGAAAAATGATGTGGAGACGGAGCAGATTGCCTGTAATAGTGATGTCACCCTCTAGGGGGTCGACACCTGAGTGGAGGAACTGTTGGAAGGAATTACGTGACAGTGTCAGCTCTGTATAAAAGACAGTGGTTGACATGAGACAGCCGGCTACTCAGCTTGTGCCTGTCCAGACGTCTCATAGGCCGTCAGGGGCTCTAAAGCGCCCGTTACCTCAGATGGCAGATATAGACGCCGACACGGATACTGACTCCAGTGTCGACGGTGAAGAGACAAATGTGCTTCCAGTAGGGCCACACGTTACATGATTGAGGCAATGAAAAATGTTTTACACATTTCTGATAATACGAGTACCACCAAAAAAAGGGGTATTATGTTCGGTGAGGAAAAACTACCTGTAGTTTTCCTGAATCTGAGAAATTAAATGAGGTGTGTGATGATGCGTGGTTTTCCCCCGATAACAACTGATAATTTCTAAAATGTTATTGGCATTATATCCTTTCCCGCCAGAGGTTAGGGTGCGTTGGGAAACACCCCCTAGGGTGGATAAAGCGCTCACACGCTTGTAAGGGCTCTACCCTCTCCTGAGATGGCCGCCCTTAAGGATCCTGCTGATAGAAAGTAGGAGGGTATCCTAAAATGTATTTACACACATACTGGTGTTATACTGCGACCAGCAATCGCCTCAGCCTGGATGTGCAGTGCTGGGTTGGCGTGGTCGGATTCCCTGACTGAAAATATTGATACCCTAGATAGGGACAGTATATTTTTGCCTATAGAGCATTTAAAAGATGCATTTCTATATATGCGTGATGCACAGCGGAATATTTGCCGACTGGCATCAAGTCTAAGTGCGTTGTCCATTTCTACCAGTAGAGGGTTATGGACACGTCAGTGGTCAGGTGAGGCGTATTCCAAACGGCATTTGGTAGTATTGCCTTATTAAAGGGAGGAGTTATTTGGGGTCGGTCTTTCAGACCTGGTGGCCACGGCAACAGCTGGGAAATCCACGTTTGTACCCCAGGTCGCCTCTCAACATGAGAAGACGCCGTATTATCAGGCGCAGTCTTTTCGTGGACAAGCGGGCAAAAGGTTCCTCATTTCTGCCCCGTGACAGAGGGAGAGGAAAAAGGCTGCAGAAATCAGCCAGTTCCCAGGAACAGAAACCCTCTCCCGCCTCTGCCAAGCCCTCAGTATGACGCTGGGGCTTTACAAGCAGAATCAGGCACGGTGGGGGGCCCGTCTCAATGAATTTCAGCGCGCAGTGGGCTCACTCGCAAGTAGACCCCTGGATCCTTCAGGTGATATCTCAGGGGTACAAATTAGAATTCGAGACGTCTCCCCCTCGCCCTTTCCTAAAGTCGGCTTTACCGATGTCTCCTTCTGACAGGGAGACAGTTTTGGAAGCCATTCACAAGCTGTATTCCCAGCAGGTGATAATCAAGGTACCCCTCCTGCAACAGGGAACGGGGTATTATTCCACACTGTTGTGGTACCGAAGCCGGACGGCTCGGTGAGACCGATTCTAAATCTAAAATCTTTGAACACTTACATACAGAGGTTCAAATTCAAGATTGAGTCACTCAGAGCAGTGATTGCGAACCTGGAAGAAGGGGACTACATGATGTCTCGGTACATCAAGGATGCTTACCTTCATGTCAAAATTTACCCTTCTCACCAAGGGTACCTCAGGTTTATGGTACAGAACTGTCACTATCAGTTCAGACGCTGCCGTATGAATGGTCCACGGCACCCCGGGTCTTTACCAAGGTAATGGCCGAAATGATGATATTCCTTCGAAGGAAGGGAATTTTAGTTATCCTTTACTTGGACGATTCCCTGATAAGGGTAAGATCCAGGGAACAGTTGGAGGTCGGTGTAGCACTATCTCAGGTAGTGTTGCGGCAGCACGATTGGATTCTCAATATTCCAAAATCGCAGCTGGTTCCGACGACTTGTCTTCTGTTCCTAGGGATGATCCTGGACACAGTCCAGAAAAAGGTGTTTCTCCCGGAGGAGAAAGCCAGGGAGTTATCCGAGCTAGTCAGGAACCTCCTAAAACCGAGCCAAGTCTCAGTGCATCAATGCACAAGGGTTCTGGGTAAAATGGTGGCTTCCTACGAATCAATCCCATTCGGCAGATTCCACGCAAGAACTTTCCAGTGGGACCTGCTGGACAAATGGTCCGGGTCGCATCTTCAGATGCATCAGCGGATAACCCTGTCACCAAGGACAAGGGTGTCCCTCCTGTGGTGGTTGCAGAGTGCTCATCTTCTAGAGGGCCGCAGATTCGGCATTCAGGACTGGGTCCTGGTGACCACGGATGCCAGCCTGCGAGGCTGGGGAGCAGTCACACAGGGAAGGAATATCCAGGGCTTATGGTCAAGCCTGGAGACATCACTTCACATAAATATCCTGAAGCTAAGGGCCATTTACAATGCTCTAAGCTTAGCAAGACCTCTGCTTCAAGGTCAGCCGGTGTTGATCCAGTCGGACAACATCACGGCAGTCACCCACGTAAACAGACAGGGTGGCACAAGAAGCAGGAGGGCAATGGCAGAAGCTGCAAGGATTCTTCGCTGGTCGGAAAATCATGTGATAGCACTGTCAGCAGTATTCATTCCGGGAGTGGACAACTGGGAAGCAGACTTCCTCAGCACGACCTCTACCCGGGAGAGTGGGGACTTCACCCAGAAGTCTTCCACATGATTATAAACCGTTGGGAAAAACTCGACAGGTATTGCGCCAGGTCAAGGGACCCTCAGGCAATAGCTGTAGACGCTCTGGTAACACCGTGGGTGTACCAGTCAGTGTATGTGTTCCCTCCTCTGCCTCTCATACCCAAGGTACTGAGATTGATAAGATGGAGAGGAGTAAGCACTATATTCGTGGCTCCGGATTGGCCAAGAAGGACTTGGTAACCGGAACTTCAAGAGATGCTCACGGAGGATCCGTGGCCTCTACCTCTAAGAAGGGACCTGCTCCAGCAGGGACCCTGTCTGTTCCAAGACTTACCGCGGCTGCGTTTGACGGCATGGCGGTTGAACGCCGGATCCTGAAGGAAAAAAGGCATTCCGGATGAAGTCATCCCTATCCTGATCAAAGCCAGGAAGGATGTAACCGCAAAACATTATCACCGCATTTGGCGAAAATATGTTGCGTGGTGCGAGGCCAGTAAGGCCCGACGGAGGAAATTCAACTGGGTCGATTCCTACATTTCCTGCAAACAGGAGTGTCTATGGGCCTGAAATTGGGGTCCATTAAGGTTCAAATTTCGGCCCTGTCAATTTTCTTCCAAAAAGAACTAGCTTCAGTCCCTGAAGTTCAGACGTTTGTAAAAGGGGTACTGCATATACAGCCTCCTTTTGTGCCTCCAGTGGCACTTTGGGATCTCAATGTAGTTTTTGGGTTCTTTTCCATTCGGACAGGGCGGAATTGAGGACTCGTCCTCAGTTTCTCCCTAAGGTGGTTTCAGCGTTTCACCTGAACCAACCTATTGTGGTGCCTGCGGCTACTAGGGACTTGGAGGACTCCAAGTTGCTAGACGTTGTCAGGGCCCTGAAAATATATGTTTCCAGGATGGCTGGAGTCAGGAAAACTGTCTCGCTGTTTATCCTGTATGCATCCAACAAGCTGGGTGCTCCTGCTTCTAAGCAGACTATTGCTCGTTGGATTTGTAGTACAATTCAGCTTGCACATTCGGTGGCAGGCCTGCCACAGCCAAAAATCTGTAAATGCCCACTCCACAAGGAAGGTGGGCTCATCTTGGGTGGCTGCCCGAGGGGTCTCGGCTTTACAACTTTGCCGAGCAGCTACTTGGTCAGGAGCAAATACGTTTGTAAAATTCTACAAAATTGATACCCTGGCTGAGAAGGACCTGGAGTTCTCTCATTTGGTGCTGCAGAGTCATCCGCACTCTCCCGCCCGTTTGGGAGCTTTGGTATAATCCCCATGGTCCTTACGGAGTCCCCAGCATCCACTTAGGACGTTAGAGAAAATAAGAATTTACTTACCGATAATTCTATTTCTCGTAGTCCGTAGTGGATGCTGGGCGCCCATCCCAAGTGCGGATTGTCTGCAATACTGGTACATAGTTATTGTTACCAAAAAATCGGGTTATTGCTGTAGTGAGCCATCTTTTCTAGAGGCTCCTCTGTTATCATGCTGTTAACTGGGTTCAGATCACAAGTTGTACGGTGTGATTGGTGTGGCTGGTATGAGTCTTACCCGGGATTCAAGATCCTTCCTTATTGTGTACGCTCGTCCGGGCACAGTATCCTAACTGAGGCTTGGAGGAGGGTCATAGGGGGAGGGGCCAGTGCACACCAGATAATCCTAAAGCTTTCTTTAGATGTGCCCAGTCTCCTGCGGAGCCGCTATCCCCATGGTCCTTACGGAGTCCCCAGCATCCACTACGGACTACGAGAAATAGAATTATCGGTAAGTAAATTCTTATTTATTTTTTTAATTCAACTTATCTGATACTTAGTTTATTCACTCTCTCCACTGCTTGGTCAAACAAGCTTTCTCTTACGTCCTAGAGGATGCAGGGGTCCATTTTAGTACCATGGGGTATAGACGGTTCCGCAGGAGCCTTCGGCACTTTAAGACTTTTCAACAGTGTGAACTGGCTCCTCCCTCTATGCCCCTCCTCCAGACCTCAGTTTAGAAAATGTGCCCGGGAGACTGGCTGCACATCAGTGGAGCTCTACTGAGTTTGACTGAAAAAAACTTTGTTAGGTTTTTTATTTTACAGGGAACCTGCTGGCAACAGCTTCCGTGCTTCATGGGACTTAGGGGGGGAAGTAGGAACCAACTTCTCAGTTAGTTTAATGGCACTGCTTCCGCTGACAGGACACCATTAGCTCCTGAAGGGTACTGAACACAGCCCTTGCCTGGCTACTGCTCACTCCCACAGCACTGCCGCCACCCCCTAACAGAGCCAGAAGTCAGAAGGCTGGTGAGTATATTACCGGAGACCTGCAGAGAGGGGCCCTCCGGTCATCATGGTGGCATAAAAGTACCAACACATCGCGGGACGCTGCGCAGCAACATATCTCTCAGCACAGGGTGCAAGGCGTGCGGGGGGGCGCGCTCTGAGGGACATGATAAATCCTTACTCTCACTGGCAAAATGTACATAAATGTGAGCCGCTGATGTTCACTATCCCCGCCAGTATAAATATTACTGTGGCTGAACCGCGCCATTACAGGGGGTGGGGCTTCACCTCGGAATTGCTTGTAACACTCATTTGGCGCCATTTTCTCACAGAGACGCCGGAGCGCTGATTCTACAGGCTGCTTCTCCTCACACATCGCTGATACAAGTACCAGGGTGTTATAGAAGGGGAGGAGAGCACATAATTTATTGAAGTCTGCGGGCTTCACATTGGATAAAAAGCGCTGTTTTGGTATATATGTATATTCATTGTATGTAATACATATAGGGCGCATGGTGTGGACTGGCAATCCCCTCTGGGCCTCTCTGACAGACTTTAGGTAGATCTGTCCCCAATAGCTCCCCTGTGTGTGTGTGAGTGGTGTGACTGTACACGTGTGTAACAGGTCTAGAGAAAGTTCTTCCCCAGAGGAAACCATTTTGGAGGCACAAGAGTGTTCTGAGCCTGTGTGGGTGTGAAAGCTGCAGAGTAATATGTAAATTCTCTGAGTGTGAACAACAGACAAAGCAAGACAGTCTGTGGAGGATGCTCTGTTTGCTGATTCCTCCACGTCACCCACTCGGGTCCCCTCCTGTTCCCAGAAAAGGTCTCTGACCCAAATTATGCAAAGGGACACTGACACAGATTCCGACACTGAAGTCGACACTGGAGATTTGAAGGGGGTAGATCCAAAACTGGCTAAGAGCATTCAATCTATGATCACTATAAAAGAGGTGTTGGAATTTCATGACACAACACCTCCACCTGAGGAAAAAGATTATTTTAAATTAAATAAAAAAACAGGTGGTGACTTTTCCTCCGTCTAAGGATAGCGTACCCTTTCCCTGAAGAGGATAGGCGTAAGTGGGAGTCACCCCCAATGATAGACACCTCAGTCTCTAGGTTGTCAAAGAAAATTATTTTACCTGCCCCAGGGTTAGCTTCATTAAAAGAACCTGCTGACCGCAAATTAGAGACGACTTTAAAGTCCATCTATGTTGCTACGGATACGAAACTCAGGCCCGCGATTGCTTCTGCGTGGGTAGGTAACGCAGTGGAAAAGTGGGCAGACAATTTAATTGTTAATATTGACACGGTCGATAAAGATGATATGCTGCAAATTCTAGGTCATATCAAAGATTCTGCAGGTTACTTGGTTGAGGCTATGAAGGACATAGGCTTACTGGGCTCAAGGGCCTCTACTATGGCGATTTCAGCCGCAGGGAGCTCTGGATCCGCCAATGGAATGCTGATGCTGAATCCAAAAGAAATATTGGGCGCTCCCCTACAATGGTGAGGCGCTCTTTAGAAACTAGATGCCATGATATCAACTACTACATCTGGCAAGTCAGCATTTCTGCCGCCGGCAGCTACACCGGCTAAAAAAAAAAAAAAAAAAAAAAGTATGTCATTCTCATACTATGCAATCCTTTCGGCCCAACAAGTACAAAAAGGCTAAGAGTACCCCTTTTGTCACAGGAAAAGGGAGAGGAAAAGGTATAAAATCTACAACACCGTCAAGCTCCCAGGAGCAGAAGTCAGCAACTACTTCTGCAAAAGCCACAGCATGACGCAATACCAATTCCAGACATTACCGTTCGGGCTCTTCACAGCTCCGAGAATATTCACCAAGGTGATGGCGGAGATGATGGTTCTCCTTCGCAAACAAGGAGTCAACATAATTCCATAATTAGACGATCTCCTCATAAAAGCGAGATCCAGGGACAAGCTACTCCAGAACATAGCATTGTTCCCGAAGCTGCTTCAACAGCACGGTTGGATCATCAACTTTCCAAAATCACAGTTCAAGCCGACAATGAGATTATAATTTTTGGGAATGATACTGGACACCGAGATACAGAGAGTATTTCTACCGGTGGAAAAGGCTCAGGACATCCAGAGCATGGTCAAACAACGTTTGAGACCAAGAACAGTATCAATTCATCAGTGCATTCGCCTGTTGGGGAAAATGGTAGCAGCTTTCGAGGCGCTACAATATGGCCATTTCCATGCCAGGGTCTTCCAGTGGGACCTACTGGACAAGTGGTCAGGGTCGCATCTCCACATGCATCAAAGGATAATCTTGTCAGCGAAAGCCAGAATTTTGCTCCTGTGGTGGCTACAAATTTCTCACCTCCTGGAGGGACGCAGGTTCGGGAGTCAGGCCTGGATCCTGGTGACCACGGATGCAAGTCTTTGAGGATGGGGAGCAGTCACGCAAGGCGAAAGCTTCCAAGGAAGAGGGTCAAGTTAAGAAACTCGCCTTCACATAAACATTCTGGAGTTGAGGGCTGTGTACAACAGTCTTCATCAGACGGCATGTCACGATCCGGGTACTGAGACACCATTCTGCCTTCTGGATGTACGTCCTCAATGAGCCTCTGCTGCCGCTCCTGTCTCGCTGACCGCCGCTGGGCGCATGTGATTCTGCTACTGCGGCCTTCATCGCCATTGTTACACCTTTCCTATAGTACTTAATTCCCCTTCTTTGTGTGTTCATGGGCGCAGCCATGTTAACTCCAGTCACATGACATTATTCCTCCTATCCACGATGCTGGAGCCTTGTCATAATTGCCAGACCAATCCCTGCTATGCAGCAGGTATAAATATCCTGTCCCAGCTCCCAAAAGATTGTCAGTGCTTTCATTGTCATCTGTGATTCCAGCCTACAAGCTTCACTACAGACTTTCTCCTGCAATTCCATTCTGCAGTTCAGCCTGACTTCCCTGGTGATTTCACTCTGCAGTGTAACCCGACTCTCCAGTGTTAACCCTCTACAGTCTACTTTGGATTCCTGTGTTTGAACTTTTGCTTTTCAGTAATCATCCTTCATTCCTCAGTTCCAGCGCACTCCAGCTTCTTTTCTCATCTTCCAACGAACCCCAGCTTCTTTACTCATCTTCCAGCGAACCCCAGCTTCATTTATTGTTTACAGAACTTTCCTCTATATTCCAGGTTACTGGTCTTTACCAATTGTGCACCTAATTATCACATGTGACTTTCTATTATTCTTTTGCACGTTATTTGACTTTTTATTTAATAAAAGCACTTAAGGCATTTCCAGTTGTCGTGGTCACGCCCTCGGGCATTCATTGCTACGGTCATTACGCATGTCCAGGAGTCGCATAGCTCCTCCTAAGTTCAAATACCCGTCAGCCCCTACAACTGAGGCTCCCAGTCACGGTCTCCAGCCCTCAGTTGTGACAGTAAGCACTGACCAAATGGATCCAGCCGGAGACCAGGCCCAAGCGCTTAGGTTGATACAAGAACTGGCAACCCGCCTTGAACGTCAGGAGGCTGCTCAAGGCCATGTTGTTCGCTGTCTCCAGGACCTCTCCTCTCGGCTGGATGAAATTCAAGCGGCCCTCCGTTGATCAGGGGCGTCCAGTGTGCCGACTCCAGCGCCTCCGGTGGAGTCCCCACCCACCATACCCGTTCCTGCTCCCTACCTTCACTTGCCGACTCCTGCTAAATATGATGGATCCCCTAAAGCTTGCAGGGGTTTCCTAAACCAGTGCGAGATCCAATTTGAATTGCAACCCAGCAGTTTCCCTACTGACCGCATTAAGGTGGCATACCTAATTTCTCTACTCAGTGGTGCCGCTCTAGACTGGGCCTCACCTATATGGGAAAGGTCTGATGCCCTGTTGTCATCCTATGCTAACTTCGTGGCAACGTTCAGACGAATTTTCGATGAGCCAGGTCGAGTGACATCAGCTTCTTCAGAGATCCTTCGGCTGCGTCAGGGGACGCGAACTGTCGGTCAGTATTTGGTGCAATTCCAGACCTTGGCATCTGAAGTCTCCTGGAATGATGACGCTCTTTATGCAGCCTTCTGGGGAGGGCTATCCGAGCGTATCAAAGATGAGCTCGCTGCTAGAGACTTACCTTTAACGTTAAACGAGCTCATTTCCCTCTGCACTAAGGTCGATTTACGGTTCCGTGAAAGGGCTGTTGAACGAGGAAGATCCACATTTCCCAAGATTCCTACTGTTTCCATTCCTCGTCAGCCATCTCCGTCTAGGGAGGAACCTATGCAGATAGGTCGCTCTCGTTTATCTCAGGCAGAGCGTAGTAGACGTTTTGCTGAGCGTCTCTGTTTGTATTGTGCCGAATCTTCTCACGTTATCAAGTCCTGTCCCAAGCATCCGGGACAACCCCAAGTCCTAGCCCACCAAGGAGAAGACCAGCTAGGAGTGACTAATTTCTCTCAATTTCTAAGTAACTGCAATCTCTCAGTTTCTCTGCAGGTGGCTCAGCGTACAAAGAATCTCACCGCTTTATTGGATTCTGGAGCAGCCGGAAACTTTATTACAGAGAGGTTCGTTAAGCAGTGGTCTCTACCCACTGAGAGACTGTCATCTCCTATATCTCTAACTGCCGTGGACGGCAGTAGGATTCCTGATGTGGTGATTACCTCCAAGACCCTACCTATCCGTCTGAAGGTAGGGGACCAGCATACAGAGTTGATTTCTTTCCAGGTTATCCCCAGGGCCACCCATCCTGTGGTCCTAGGCCTTCCATGGCTACGTCTGCATAATCCTCAAGTTGATTGGAAGTCGACCCGTATCCTGGCATGGGGTCCTTCCTGCTCAGAGACTTGTCTCCAAAAAGAGCTTCCAGTTCGCATATCCTCCTATAAGTCTTCTGATGTCCCGTCTCCTCCATGCCAAGATTTCAAACTACAGTTTTGTCCGGGGTCACCGAATCACAAGGCTGATGCCCTTTCCCGCTCCTGGGAGCAAGAAAATGAGTCTGAGTCTACTGACAAGCATTGTATTGTTGATCCAGTGGAGTTCTCCGCAGTGAGGATGGACTCTATGCCCCCGCCAGGGAAAATTTTGTGAAGCCGGCTTTCAGGAGGAAGCTCTTGCATCGGGCACATTCCTCTCGCTTTGCCGGACACGCGGGCATACGCAAGACCTTAAAATTCGTTTCCAGGTCAAATTGGTGGCCGACCCTAAAAAAGGACATTGCTGAATTTGTGGCCTCCTGCCCAAAATGTGCCCAGCACAAAGTATCCCGCCAGTCACCCACTAGGCAACTGGTTTCCTTGTCTGTTCCTCATCGTCCGTGGGCTCATCCCTCGATGGATTCTGTCATGGATTCCCCACTTCCAAGTTGGCACAAGTCTTCATCCAGAAGTTCCATTCCAGATGGCCAGGTAAACTTAAGAAGTGTCCTGGGGCCACTCCTAAAAGGGGGGGTACTGTCACGATCCGGGTACTGAGACACCATTCTGCCTTCTGGATGTACGTCCTCCATGGGCCTCTGCTGCCGCTCCTGTCTCGCTGACCGCCGCTGGGCGCATGTGATTCTGCTACTGCGGCCTTCATCGCCATTGTTACACCTTTCCTATAGTACTTAATTCCCCTTCTTTGTGTGTTCATGGGCGCAGCCATGTTAACTCCAGTCACATGACATTATTCCTCCTATCCACGGTACTGGAGCCTTGTCATAATTGCCAGACCAATCCCTGCTATGCAGCAGGTATAATATCCTGTCCCAGCTCCCAAAAGATTGTCAGTGCTTTCATTGTCATCTGTGATTCCAGCCTATAAGCTTCACTACAGACTTTCTCCTGCAATTCCATTCTGCAGTTCAGCCTGACTTCCCTGGTGATTACACTCTGCAGTGTAACCCGACTCTCCAGTGTTAACCCTCTACAGTCTACTTTGGATTCCGGTGTTTGAACTTTTGCTTTTCAGTAATCATCCTTCATTCCTCAGTTCCAGCGCACTCCAGCTTCTTTTCTCATCTTCCAACGAACCCCAGCTTCTTTACTCATCTTCCAGCGAACCCCAGCTTCATTTATTGTTTACAGAACTTTCCTCCATATTCCAGGTTACTGGTCTTTACCAGTTGTGCACCTAATTATCACGTGTGACTTTCTATTATTCTTTTGCACGTTATTTGACTTTTTATTTAATAAAAGCACTTAAGGCATTTCCAGTTGTCA
Source organism: Pseudophryne corroboree (assembly GCF_028390025.1). Taxonomy (NCBI): domain Eukaryota; kingdom Metazoa; phylum Chordata; class Amphibia; order Anura; family Myobatrachidae; genus Pseudophryne; species Pseudophryne corroboree. Next base: position 115,713,492 of record NC_086449.1, on the reverse strand, counting down.
TGGTCACGCCCTCGGGCATTCATTGCTACGGTCATTACGCATGTCCAGGAGTTGCATAGCTCCTCCTAAGTTCAAATACCCGTCAGCCCCTACAACTGAGGCTCCCAGTCACGGTCTCCAGCCCTCAGTTGTGACACGGCACGCCTTCTTCAAGGTCGTCCCATACAGATCCAGTCAGACAATGTAACGGCAGTAGCTTAGATAAACCGTCGAGGTGGAACAAAAAGCAGAGCAGCAATGGCAGAGGTGACAAAGATACTCCTCTGGGCAGAAAGACATGCAAAAGCTCTGTCTGCAATTTTCATTCCGGGAGTGGACAACTGGGAAGCAGACTTCCTCAGCAGACACGATCTCCTTCTAGGAGAATGGGGCCTCCACCAAGACGTCTTTGCGGAGGTGGCAAGTTGTTGGGGTGTTCCTCAAGTGGATATGATGGCATCACGCTGCAACAAGAAGCTTCAGAAATATTGTTCCAGGTCAAGAGACCCACAAGCAATAGCGATAGATGCACTGGTGACCCAGTGGGTGTTTCGGGCGGTGTATCTGTTCCCTCCTCTTCCACTTACTCCAAAAGTTCTCAAGATCATCAGAAGAACAAGAGTTCGAGCAATACTCATTGCTCCGGACTGACCAAGGAAGGCTTGGTATCCAGATCTTCAAGAGTTATTAATGGAAGATACTCGGCCTCTTCCTCTTCACGAGGACCTGTTTCAGCAGGGGCCGTTAGTTTATCAGGACTCACCGCGGTTGCATTTGACGGCATGGCTGTTGAGCGCCAGATCCTAGCCCGTAAGGGTATTCCCAATGAAGTTATTCCCACACTTATTCTGGCCAGGAAAGGGGTAACGTCCAAACATTACCATTGTATTTGGAGAAAATATGTATCTTGGTGTGTAACCAAGAAGTCTCCTGTGGTGGAGTTTCAATTAGGACGACTTCTCCTATTTCTACAGGCAGGTGTGGATGCTAGATTGAGATTAGGATCTATCAAGGTTCAGATTTTGGCCTTGTTAGTTTTCTTTCAGAAACAATTGACTTCTCTTCCTGAGGTCCAGACGTTCGTGAAAGGGGTTTTGCACATCCAACCTCCCTTTGTGCCTCCTGCGGCGCCATGGGATCTTAATGTGGTCTTGCAGTTCCTTAAATCGGACTGTTTTGAGCCTCTGCAAGAGGTGGAGTTAAAGTTCTCACTTGAAAAGTGGTCATGCTGTTGGCCTTGACTTCAGGCAGACGAGTGTCTGAGTTAGGAGCTCTGTCACAGAGTCCTTATTTGATATTTCATGAAGATAGGGCTGAACTGAGGACACGTCAGCACTTTCTTCCGAAGGTTGTGTCTTCTTTTCATATCAACCAACCAATGGTGGTGCCAGTAGCTTCTGACACCTCAGCCGTCTCAAGGTCCTTGGATGTCGTCAGAGCGCTGAGGACTTATGTTGCAAGAACGGCTCGGAAAAGGAAAACAGAATTTCTGTTTGTCCTCTATGACCCCAACAAGATTGGGGGTCCTGCTTCTAAGCAGACTATTGCGTGCTGGATCAGGGGTACCATTCAGCACGCTCATTCCACGGCAGGATTGCTGTTACCGACATCGGTAAAAGCCCACTCTACAAGGAAAGTGGGTTCGTCCTGGGCGGCTGCCTGGGGGGTCTCGGCTTTGCAAATCTGCCGAGCTGCTACTTGTTTGGGTGCAAACACATTTGATAAGTTTTATAAGGTTGACACCTTGGCTGCTGACGACCTTCAATTTGGTCAGTCAGTTCTGCAGGAACATTAGCACTTTCCCACCCGTACTGGGAGCTTTGGTATATCCCCATGGTACTAAAATGGACCCCAGCATCCTCTAGGACGTAAGAGAAAATAGGATTTTAATTACCTGCCGGTAAATCCTTTTCTCGTAGTCCGTAGAGGATGCTGGGCGCCCGCCCAGTGCTCATTTTTCCTGCTGATTACGTTTATCTTTTTGCACATTTTTTCATCTGTTCAGTTGTAAACCGCTGTTGCGTTATGCATGCTGGTTGGCATGACTTATGTTAAAGGCCATGTTAGCCGACATGTTGTTTATGGATGGTGTGAATCTCGCCACAAGTTTAATAGTAATTCCTCTCTCGAGAATGTCCATCTCCTCGGGCACAGTTCCTATACTGAGGTCTGGAGGAGGGGCATAGAGGGAGGAGACAGTTCACACTGTTGAAAAGTCTTAAAGTGCCGAAGGCTCCTGCGGAACAGTCTATACCCCATGGTACTAAAATGGACCCCAGCATCCTCTACTGACTACGAGAAAAGGATTTACCGGCAGGTAATTAAAATCCAATTTTTTCATAAATTTCCAAATCCATTTTATGTACCTAACTTTTAAACACAATAAAACACAGGGTGCAACCACCATTATCCTAATATAAAACAGCAAATAATTTGCACTCACTCCAACCGCCTGTGACCTGTCACTGCGTACTCAATTATCAGGTCAATTATCAGGTCTTGCGACCTGTGTGTGACATGAGTCATTTTTTTTTTTTTTACATTGTTGTGTGTTGCAATATACAAATCACCCAGCGCAGCTTAAGCCTTACAGGAGCAAAGCTATATTTCGTTCAAGAATTTCTCACCACCCGCCTCACAGTCACTACTTATTCCGGGAAGTTGGGATGGGCCTTTTATAGTGGCGCCTTTCTCTGTAATGGCGATAAAGGCTTCGCCTTTATGGCAGTCACCATGGTAACACGCAAGCTACTGGACAAGCTTTATTGACAGTGTTCAACCCCACAGAACACGCAATCCTGTAACAGAATAAACCACGCCCAACCTTCGTCCAGCTAGTGACTCTGATTGGTCTGCCGCGAATACAGCTTCCTTTGGAGCCACGCCCCAGCTTGGCTAGTGTTGGGAATCAGGATAGTCGCCGAAACCGGAAGCGGCACCGGGAAGCCACTGATAGAGTTGGAGGATACTCACCGGTAATATAGCCGCAGACAAGGCATTAGGTATAAAATTCGTATTCTAAATGCTATTAAATATAGTCGTGCAGAATGTTCTATATGTGTGTACTGTATATTTACAGCACTACATGTACACCTATATTCTGATATAGAATACTTACACATAAACTGCAAATCATGTTTTTCAATATTATTCAATCGTAATCTAATACATACTAACGACGAGCTTTCTAATATAGTTTGTGACATACATCACTTGTCTCTATCTATACTTAAAACAGGTCACTGTGCTGCCTGTCCAGCTATTGTATCACTTACCTTGTGTACACTGCGGGCGATAAACTATATGTATTGGTAGTTCCTGCATATATAGACTTTGGGTGTGTGTGTATATATATATATATATATATATATATATATATATATTATACAATTTGTCCTCTACTACATGGAGCTTTCTCATGTTTGGTGTATATACAAGCTGCACGCAATTAAATATTACCTGCTGACAGGTGTTTAGGGTGTGTGCTGGTGACAAGTACTAGAGCCACACCATAAATAGAACTGTGATGAAGAGGGCTGACACCAAGTGTGTGGTTATTAGGCTTACCATAGTATCGCTTTAAACCGGGACACTGGTCAATTACACAGGTGCTGTGGCTGATTAAAACCAGGTGAAATGCAGGCTTGAAGTCAGTCAACCACTGAACCTGTGTAACTCATAAGTGTCACTGTTTAAAGGGATAGTATGGTAAGCCTAGAGGTTATATGATTAGGCATTATATATTAAGTGATCTTTGTTATATGACTTACCTCTGTGTACAGTACTGCAGAGCCTTTGTTGCTCTATATATAAAATATAGTAAAAAATTGAATTCTGACAGCTTTTGCTCTACTTTCCACCTTTAACCATATCTCTAGTAGCTAGCCTGCCATGCTTTGAGTTTTTCCATCCGTCTTCACAGTAAGGATAAAAGTTTGAACATTTATTCTTCTTCGTCGTCTTCTTTTTCGTCTACACACACACACAGTTTAATTGATGTGTACTATTGTGTTGTGTATAACTGATTTTCCATTTTTTTTTTTCCCCCACAGTTCCTTATTTAGATTTTTGTGCCTCTCACTGCAGGATATAGAGGAGCCCCAATGCCGCTGGGCCTTGGACGTAGAAAGAAGGCTTCTCCTCTAATGGAAGAAGATGATGTCGGTGAGCACAGTGCATTGGGGATATCCCAGGCTGGCAGTGGGTCTCTTCCAACACAAACATCCGGACTTCCACCCCCTGCTCCTGCCCTGAGACCCCGCTTGGTTTTCCATGCTCAGCTGGCACACGGGAGCCCCACAGGGAGGATTGAGGGTTTCAGCAATGTGAAAGAGCTGTATGCGAAGATAGCAGAGGCGTTTAATATACCTGCCGGGGAGGTAAGTACTCCATGTTATATAATATATCAGCATGAATTCTATTTCATTATAAAAAAAAATTCTTATTCAACTAGTTATGCTTTAACTGTTAATGTGAAGGCTGTCATGTAAATGACGTAGGGGTCTATTCATGAAGCAGTGAAAAGTGTGCAGAAGTGAGCAGTTGGAGAAGTTGCCCACGGCGACCAATCAGCATTCATGTAACATTTAACATACTATAAAATTATACAGAGCAGCTGATTGGTCGCCGTGGGCAACTGCTCTACTGGATCACTTCTCCACTCTTTTCACTGATTCATGAATAGACCCCATACAGAGAATGTTTTCCCCTGATTAGCAAAGACTTCTTTGCATATTTGTCCCTTTAAACTCTCTTAAAATGTGTTGTCCGATTTTTAAATATTCCTGGTAATTTTAAAAGGCCCTCCCTTCCCATGAGCGCTTACCTGAACCTGAGTACTGACTTGCATTGGAGGACTTGTCTGTCATTATTTCTTCAGTAGAGTTCAATTAAATAGACATGAATGGTCATGTAATTGTCATGTACACTGCATGGAAATTTAGCAGGCTGTGGTGCTATTCCAACTACTACATTCATGGAGCAGGTCTCATTGGGTGGGAAAAGGGCATACCGCTCACTTCTGTCACCTTCTGCGGTGCTTGTACCATGACCATTCCAGTATGTAGATCACTGTTATTGTTCTTTAACTTTTAAGGTGATGTTTTGCACCCTGAATACTCACCGGCTGGACATGGACAAGCTTCTGGGTGGTCAGATAGGCCTGGAGGACTTCATCTTTGCTCATGTGCGTGGCCAAAAGAAGGAACTTGAGGTCTATAAATCTGAGGACTCTCTAGGCCTCACCATCACTGACAATGGTGCTGGCTATGCCTTCATTAAGGTACTGGTACTATGGATGTAATATACGTTTAACCTGCAAGTCTGAATATTTGTAACCTGTAACTTTTTCCTGTTCATTTTCAGCGCATTAAGGAAGGCAGCATTATACACCGCATGCAGCTCATCAGTGTCGGGGACGTGATCGAATCCATCAACGGGAAGAATCTGGTGGGCAGCCGTCACTTTGAGGTTGCCCGTACTCTAAAAGAACTGCCTCGAGGGAGAACATTTACGCTTAAACTGTGCGAACCCAGAAAGGCCTTTGGTAAGTTGGCATTTGCTGCATGTAACTGTGCTGCACTGTATTGTTCACACTTTTAAGCCCTATTGATAGCTATATAATAGCATAAGGATTGATATGTCACATGTGGGTGCCAACTGCACATCACAAGTTCATGAGGCTTTCTGAACTGTCTTATGTCTCCGTGGTTTTCCCTAGTGAATAGATGGCTGCATTGTCATGGATATTGGGCCTAATTCATGTTTATAAGGAAGCGGCTATGCAATTCTGTGTAATTAAAATGATGCAGCAGGAGGCATCTGTAGGAGATAGACACCTCCTGCATGCAGTTGCGAGAACGAAGTGCTACGCCTGAGGACACAGCCTTGGATCATCATCGCAATGTTTTCATGCATCTGTCAGCCTGTGTAAGGTGAAGCTTACTAAGGCTGGTAGTCTTATGTGGACACCCAGTTGCATCTGACGACGAAGACCCTGGACTTGTCACGCCTACAAAAAAGGGGAAACATGCAGGCGTTTTGTAGAACGGTGCCGGGGTGCTTTCCTTGCTCCACCCCTCAAATACTGCAACATGTCAATCATGTTGCTGCTGCGAGTGATATCGCAATACCCGTTCTACACAAGACACCATCTGAAAGGCCTGTTATTTTTGTCTACTATATCGTTGCCTGCAGTGGGGCAAGCATCAAGTACACTATATGTATCAGTGTATTGTGGAATAATGGTCTTGTTTTTAATGTAAAACAAAAGCAGAAAGTAGTGTGGACTTTGCACTTAGTACTTTATTTATCCCTAAGATGTGTAAAACCCCTGGAGTTGTCCTTAGCTAGCAGGCGCAGTTGTCTGTAGCCTTTCAAATATTTGTTGTATCTTGTGAGTATACAGAGTTTGTATATCTCTTCTGATGCTCTGCTCTAACCGGAAGGCACTGCTTCCGGAATCTCTAAAGCAATCGGGGAGTAAAGTGCAACAGGAGCTTTATTGCATTAAATACACACATAGAATAAAGGCACTACAATGTAAGATAGTGTTCACATCCTTGGTACATACATCAGCGGGAGGCAGTGCACCGTGGGCCCCGCCGAGGTCGGCATGTCATCAGCGGAGCGCCTCCATAAGGGGCAGGGTGCATTTTAGTGCTTTGAAATTGCTGAAACAGCCTAGAGGGAATGCTACTAACAGCTGCCATCACCACACAGAGGGGGTAATTCAGATCTGATCGCAGGGGCAAATTTGTTAACTAATGGGCAAAACCATGTGCACTGCAGGGGGGGGGCAGATATAACATGTGCAGAGAGAGTTAGGTTTGGGTGTGGTGTGTCTACACTGAAATCTAAATTGCAGTGTAACAATAAAGCAGCCAGGAAATCTCTCTCTGCATATTTTATATCTGCCCAACCGCGCCCCCCCACCCCACCCCCCTTGCAGTGCACATGGTTTTGTCCATTAGCTAACAAATTTTGCTGCTGCAATCACGAGGCTGAAGTTAGCTTCTTATTCGGCCAGCTTCTTATTCACTTCTTATTCAAGCTCCAGCTTCTTATTCAGATCATTCAGTTTTGCAAGGGCTAATGAGTCTTGGGCAACACATTTGACACCTGAAATTCACAGAGTAGGGTCCCTTTCATATGACCCACATGTATTTTGGCTTGCCCAACGCTGGTTTGGGCATGAAATACGCTGGCAAAGTGGGCACATACACTATAATTCACCATTTTGAATAAGTAGCTGTAGTTTTGCAAGGGTTAACGAGTCTCGAAACAATTTTGACACCTGAAATCAAGTGATTCTGGTCACTTGCATATAACCCACATGGATTTTTCCTTGCCCAACACTGGTTTGGGCATGAAATACGCTGGCAAGGTGGGCACATATTCAAAATAGTAAATTATAATATTGTGTAAGTAGCTGTAGTTTTGCAAGGGTTAACAAGTCTCGGGCAACAATTTTGACACCTGAAATCAACATAGTCGGGTCACTTGCATATGACTCACATGTATTTTGCCTTGCCCAACACTGGTTTGGGCATGAAATACGCTGCCCAAGTGGGCACCTTAACACTATCATTTTCTATTATGAATAAGTAGCTGTAGTTTTGCAAGGGTTAACGAGTCTCGGGCAACAATTTTGACACCTGAAATCAACTGAGTCAGGTCACTTGCATATGACCCACATGGATTTTGCCTTGCTCGACACTGGTTTGGGCATGAAATACGCTGGCAAGGTGGGCATATACACAGTATTATGAATTACTATTTTGAATAAGTAGCTGTAGTTTTGCAAGGGTTAACGAGTCTCGGGCAACAATTTTGACACCTGATATCAACATAGTCGGGTCACTTGTATATGACCCACATGGATTTTGCCTTGCCCAACACTGGTTTGGGCATGAAATACGCTGCCCAAGTGGGCACCTTAACACTATCATTTTCTATTATGAATAAGTAGCTGTAGTTTTGCAAGGGTTAACGAGTCTCGGGCAACAATTTTGACACCTGAAATCTACTGAGTCGGGTCACTTGCATATGACCCACATGTATTTTGCTTTGCCCAACACTGGTTTGGGCATGAAATACGCTGCCCAAGTGGGCACCTTAACACTATAATTTTCCATTATGAATAAGTAGCTGCAGTTTTGCAAGGGTTAACGAATCTCGGGCAACAATTTTGACACCTGAAATCAACTGAGTCGGGTCACTTGCATATGACCCACATGTATTTTGCTTTGCCCAACACTGGTTTGGTCATGAAATATGCTGCCCAAGTGGGCACCTTAACACTATCTTTTCTATTATGAATAAGTAGCTGTAGTTTTGCAAGGGTTAACGAGTCTCTGGCAACAATTTTGACACCAGATCTCAATAGAGTCGGGTCACTTGCATATGACCCACATGGATTTTGCCTTGCCCAACACTGGTTTGGGCATGAAATAGCCAAACACTGCCGTGAAAAAATACAAATATAAAAAAAAAGCAGTTTTAAAATAGACCTGCTTTTTTTTTACCGTGTTCTGATAGGCATGCATGGATCTGTGAGATCCGTGCATGTTTATCAGTGGGAAGGGGTGTGAAAGAGTTATAAATCAGGAAAAAAAATTGCGTGGGGTCCCCCCTCCTATGTATAACCAGCCTGGTTGTAAAAATACGGGGGAAAAATTGACAAGGGTTCCCCCATATTTGAACAACCAGCACCGGGCTCTGCGCCTGGTCCTGGTTCAAAAAATACGGGGGACAAAACACGTAGGGGTCCACTAGTCACAGAGATAATGCCACAGCCGGGGGACACTTTTATATTGGTCCCTGCGGCCCTGGCATTAAATCACCAACTAGTCACCCCTGGCCGGGGTACCCTGGAGGTGTGGGGACCCCTTAAATCAAGGGTCCCCCCCTCCAGCCACCCAAGGGCCAGGGGTGAAGCCCGAGGCTGTCCCCCCCCCCCCCCCCCCCCCCCATCCAAGGGCGGCGGATGGGGGGCTGATAGCCTTCTATGTAAAAATCCATGTGTGTCATATGCAAGTGACCTGACTCAGTTGATTTCAGGTGTCAAAATTGTTGCCCGAGACTCGTTAACCCTTGCAAAACTACAGCTACTTATTCATAATGGAAAATTATAGTGTTAAGGTGCCCACTTGGGCAGCGTATTTCATGCCCAAACCAGTGTTGGGCAAGGTAATTTACATGTGGGTCATATGCAAGTGACCCGACTCAGTTGATTTCAGGTGTCAAAATTGTTGCCCGAGATTCGTTAACCCTTGCAAAACTACAGCTACTTATTCATAATGGAAAATTATAGTGTTAAGGTGCCCACTTGGGCAGCGTATTTCATGCCCAAACCAGTGTTGGGCAAGGCAAAATCCATGTGGGTCATATGCAAGTGACCCGACTCAGTTGATTTCAGCTGTCAAAATTGTTGCCCAAGACTCGTTAACCCTTGCAAAACTACAGTTACTTATTCAAAATAGTAATTCATAATACTGTATATGTGCCCACCTTGCCAGCGTATTTCATGCCCAAACCAGTGTTGAGCAAGGCAAAATCCATGTGGGTCATATGCAAGTGACCCGACTCGGTTGATTTCAGTTGTCAAAATTGTTGCCCGAGACTCGTTAACCCTTGCAAAACTACAGCTACTTATTCAAAATAGTAATTCATAATACTGTATATGTGCCCACCTTGCCAGCGTATTTCATGCCCAAACCAGTGTTGAGCAAGGCAAAATCCATGTGGGTCATATGCAAGTGACCCGACTCAGTTGATTTCAGTTGTCAAAATTGTTGCCCGAGACTCGTTAACCCTTGCAAAACTACAGCTACTTATTCAAAATAGTAATTCATAATACTGTGTATATGCCCACCTTGCCAGCGTATTTCATACCCAAACCAGTGTCGGGCAAGGCAAAATCCATGTGGGTCATATGCAAGTGACCCGACTCTATTGAGATCTGGTGTCAAAATTGTTGCCCGAGACTCGTTAACCCTTGCAAAACTACAGCTACTTATTCATAATAGAAAAAGATCGTGTTAAGGTGCCCACTTGGGCAGCGTATTTCATGCCCAAACCAGTGTTGGGCAAGGCAAAATACATGTGGGTCATATGCAAGTGACCCGACTCAGTTGATTACAGGTGTCAAAATTGTTGCCCGAGATTCGTTAATCATTGCAAAACTACAGCTACTTATTCATAATGGAAAATGATGGTGTTAAAGTGCCCACTTGGGCAGCGTATTTCATGCCCAAACCAGTGTTGAGCAAGGCAAAATCCATGTGGGTCATATGCAAGTGACCCGACACAGTTGATTTCAGCTGTCAAAATTGTTGTCCGAGACTCGTTAACCCTTGCAAAACTACAGCTACTTATTCAAAATAGTAATTCATAATACTGTATATGTGCCCACCTTGCCAGCGTATTTCATGCCCAAACCAGTGTTGAGCAAGGCAAAATGCATGTGGGTCATATGCAAGTGACCCGACTCTATTGATTTCTGGTGTCAAAATTGTTGCCCAAGACTCGTTAACCCTTGCAAAACTACAGCTACTTATTCATAATAGAAAAAGATAGTGTTAAGGTGCCCACTTGGGCAGCGTATTTCATGCCCAAACCAGTGTTGGGCAAGGCAAAATCCATGTGGGTCATATGCAAGTGACCAGACTCAATTGATTTCAGCTGTCAAAATTTTTGCCCGAGACTCGTTAACCCTTGCCAAACTACAGCTACTTATTCATAATAGAAAATGATAGTGTTAAGGTGCCTACTATGCCAGCGTATTTCATGCCCAAACCAGTGTTGAGCAAGGCAAAATCCATGTGGGTCATATGCAAGTGACCCGACTCAGTTGATTTCAGTTGTCAAAATTGTTGCCCGAGACTCGTTAACCCTTGCAATACTACAGCTACTTATTCAAAATAGTAATTCATAATACTGTGTATATGCCCACCTTGCCAGCGTATTTCATACCCAAACCAGTGTCGGGCAAGGCAAAATCCATGTGGGTCATATGCAAGTGACCCGACTCTATTGAGATCTGGTGTCAAAATTGTTGCCCGAGACTCGTTAACCCTTGCAAAACTACAGCTACTTATTCATAATAGAAAAAGATAGTGTTAAGGTGCCCACTTGGGCAGCGTATTTCATGCCCAAACCAGTGTTGGGCAAGGCAAAATCCATGTGGGTCATATGCAAGTGACCTGACTCAGTTGATTTCAGGTGTCAAAATTGTTGCCCGAGACTCGTTAACACTTGCAAAACTACAGCTACTTTTTCAAAATAGTAATTCATAATACTGTATATGTGCCCACCTTGCCAGCGTATTTCATGCCCAAACCAGTGTTGAGCAAGGCAAAATCCATGTGGGTCATATGCAAGTGACCCGACACAGTTGATTTCAGCTGTCAAAATTGTTGTCCGAGACTCGTTAACCCTTGCAAAACTACAGCTACTTATTCATAATGGAAAATGATAGTGTTAAGGTGCCCACTTGGGCAGCGTATTTCATGCCCAAACCAGTGTTGGGCAAGGCAAAATCCATGTGGGTCATATGCAAGTGACCCGACTCAGTTGATTTCAGGTGTCAAAATTGTTGCCCGAGACTCGTTAACCCTTGCAAAACTACAGCTACTTATTCAAAATAGTCATTCATAATACTGTGTATATGCCCACCTTGCCAGCGTATTTCATGCCCAAACCAGTGTCGGGCAAGGCAAAATCCATGTGGGTCATATGCAAGTCACCCGACTCTATTGAGATCTGGTGTCAAAATTGTTGCCCGAGACTCGTTAACCCTTGCAAAACTACAGCTACTTATTCATAATAGAAAAAGATAGTGTTAAGGTGCCCACTTGGGCAGCATATTTCATGCCCAAACCAGTGTTGGGCAAGGCAAAATACATGTGGGTCATATGCAAGTGACCCGACTCAGTTGATTTCAGGTGTCAAAATTGTTGCCCGAGATTCGTTAACCCTTGCAAAACTACAGCTACTTATTCATAATGGAAAATGATGGTGTTAAGGTGCCCACTTGGGCAGCGTATTTCATGCCCAAACCAGTGTTGGGCAAGGCAAAATCCATGTGGGTCATATGCAAGTGACCCGACTATGTTGATTTCAGCTGTCAAAATTGTTGCCCGTGACTCGTTAACCCTTGCAAAACTACAGCTACTTATTCAAAATAGTTATTCATAATACTGTGTATATGCCCACCTTGCCAGCGTATTTCATGCCCAAACCAGTGTTGGGCAAGGCAAAATCCATGTGGGTCATATGCAAGTGACCAGACTCGGTTGATTTCAGCTGTCAAAATTTTTGCCCGAGACTCGTTAACCCTTGCCAAACTACAGCTACTTATTCATAATAGAAAATGATAGTGTTAAGGTGCCTACTATGCCAGCGTATTTCATGCCCAAACCAGTGTTGAGCAAGGCAAAATCCATGTGGGTCATATGCAAGTGACCCGACTCAGTTGATTTCAGTTGTCAAAATTGTTGCCCGAGACTCGTTAATCCTTGCAATACTACAGCTACTTATTCAAAATAGTAATTCATAATACTGTGTATATGCCCACCTTGCCAGCGTATTTCATACCCAAACCAGTGTCGGGCAAGGCAAAATCCATGTGGGTCATATGCAAGTGACCCGACTCCTATTGAGATCTGGTGTCAAAATTGTTGCCCGAGACTCGTTAACCCTTGCAAAACTACAGCTACTTATTCATAATAGAAAAAGATAGTGTTAAGGTGCCCACTTGGGCAGCGTATTTCATGCCCAAACCAGTGTTGGGCAAGGCAAAATCCATGTGGGTCATATGCAAGTGACCTGACTCAGTTGATTTCAGGTGTCAAAATTGTTGCCCGAGACTCGTTAACACTTGCAAAACTACAGCTACTTTTTCAAAATAGTAATTCATAATACTGTATATGTGCCCACCTTGCCAGCGTATTTCATGCCCAAACCAGTGTTGAGCAAGGCAAAATCCATGTGGGTCATATGCAAGTGACCCGACACAGTTGATTTCAGCTGTCAAAATTGTTGTCAGAGACTCGTTAACCCTTGCAAAACTACAGCTACTTATTCAAAATAGTAATTCATAATACTGTGTATATGCCCACCTTGCCAGCGTATTTCATGCCCAAACCAGTGTCGGGCAAGGCAAAATCCATGTGGGTCATATGCAAGTGACCCGACTCTATTGATTTCTGGTGTCAAAATTGTTGCCCAAGACTCGTTAACCCTTGCAAAACTACAGCTACTTATTCATAATAGAAAAAGATAGTGTTAAGGTGCCCACTTGGGCAGCGTATTTCATGCCCAAACCAGTGTTGGGCAAGGCAAAATCCATGTGGGTCATATGCAAGTGACCAGACTCAGTTGATTTCAGCTGTCAAAATTTTTGCCCGAGACTCGTTAACCCTTGCCAAACTACAGCTACTTATTCATAATAGAAAATGATAGTGTTAAGGTGCCTACTATGCCAGCGTATTTCATGCCCAAACCAGTGTTGAGCAAGGCAAAATCCATGTGGGTCATATGCAAGTGACCCGACACAGTTGATTTCAGCTGTCAAAATCGTTGTCCGAGACTCGTTAACACTTGCAAAACTACAGCTACTTTTTCAAAATAGTAATTCATAATACTGTATATGTGCCCACCTTGCCAGCGTATTTCATGCCCAAACCAGTGTTGAGCAAGGCAAAATCCATGTGGGTCATATGCAAGTGACCCGACACAGTTGATTTCAGCTGTCAAAATTGTTGTCCGAGACTCGTTAACCCTTGCAAAACTACAGCTACTTATTCAAAATAGTAATTCATAATACTGTGTATATGCCCACCTTGCCAGCGTATTTCATGCCCAAACCAGTGTCGGGCAAGGCAAAATCCATGTGGGTCATATGCAAGTGACCCGACTCTATTGATTTCTGGTGTCAAAATTGTTGCCCAAGACTCGTTAACCCTTGCAAAACTACAGCTACTTATTCATAATAGAAAAAGATAGTGTTAAGGTGCCCACTTGGGCAGCGTATTTCATGCCCAAACCAGTGTTGGGCAAGGCAAAATCCATGTGGGTCATATGCAAGTGACCCGACTCAGTTGATTTCAGGTGTCAAAATTGTTGCCCGAGACTCGTTAACCCTTGCAAAACTACAGCTACTTATTCAAAATAGTCATTCATAATACTGTGTATATGCCCACCTTGCCAGCGTATTTCATGCCCAAACCAGTGTCGGGCAAGGCAAAATCCATGTGGGTCATATGCAAGTGACCCGACACAGTTGATTTCAGCTGTCAAAATTGTTGTCCGAGACTCGTTAACCCTTGCAAAACTACAGCTACTTATTCAAAATAGTAATTCATAATACTGTATATGTGCCCACCTTGCCAGCGTATTTCATGCCCAAACCAGTGTTGAGCAAGGCAAAATGCATGTGGGTCATATGCAAGTGACCCGACTCTATTGATTTCTGGTGTCAAAATTGTTGCCCAAGACTCGTTAACCCTTGCAAAACTACAGCTACTTATTCATAATAGAAAAAGATAGTGTTAAGGTGCCCACTTGGGCAGCGTATTTCATGCCCAAACCAGTGTTGGGCAAGGCAAAATCCATGTGGGTCATATGCAAGTGACCAGACTCAATTGATTTCAGCTGTCAAAATTTTTGCCCGAGACTCGTTAACCCTTGCCAAACTACAGCTACTTATTCATAATAGAAAATGATAGTGTTAAGGTGCCTACTATGCCAGCGTATTTCATGCCCAAACCAGTGTTGAGCAAGGCAAAATCCATGTGGGTCATATGCAAGTGACCCGACTCAGTTGATTTCAGTTGTCAAAATTGTTGCCCGAGACTCGTTAACCCTTGCAATACTACAGCTACTTATTCAAAATAGTAATTCATAATACTGTGTATATGCCCACCTTGCCAGCGTATTTCATACCCAAACCAGTGTCGGGCAAGGCAAAATCCATGTGGGTCATATGCAAGTGACCCGACTCTATTGAGATCTGGTGTCAAAATTGTTGCCCGAGACTCGTTAACCCTTGCAAAACTACAGCTACTTATTTATAATAGAAAAAGATAGTGTTAAGGTGCCCACTTGGGCAGCGTATTTCATGCCCAAACCAGTGTTGGGCAAGGCAAAATCCATGTGGGTCATATGCAAGTGACCTGACTCAGTTGATTTCAGGTGTCAAAATTGTTGCCCGAGACTCGTTAACACTTGCAAAACTACAGCTACTTTTTCAAAATAGTAATTCATAATACTGTATATGTGCCCACCTTGCCAGCGTATTTCATGCCCAAACCAGTGTTGAGCAAGGCAAAATCCATGTGGGTCATATGCAAGTGACCCGACACAGTTGATTTCAGCTGTCAAAATTGTTGTCCGAGACTCGTTAACCCTTGCAAAACTACAGCTACTTATTCATAATGGAAAATGATAGTGTTAAGGTGCCCACTTGGGCAGCGTATTTCATGCCCAAACCAGTGTTGGGCAAGGCAAAATCCATGTGGGTCATATGCAAGTGACCCGACTCAGTTGATTTCAGGTGTCAAAATTGTTGCCCGAGACTCGTTAACCCTTGCAAAACTACAGCTACTTATTCAAAATAGTCATTCATAATACTGTGTATATGCCCACCTTGCCAGCGTATTTCATGCCCAAACCAGTGTCGGGCAAGGCAAAATCCATGTGGGTCATATGCAAGTCACCCGACTCTATTGAGATCTGGTGTCAAAATTGTTGCCCGAGACTCGTTAACCCTTGCAAAACTACAGCTACTTATTCATAATAGAAAAAGATAGTGTTAAGGTGCCCACTTGGGCAGCATATTTCATGCCCAAACCAGTGTTGGGCAAGGCAAAATACATGTGGGTCATATGCAAGTGACCCGACTCAGTTGATTTCAGGTGTCAAAATTGTTGCCCGAGATTCGTTAACCCTTGCAAAACTACAGCTACTTATTCATAATGGAAAATGATGGTGTTAAGGTGCCCACTTGGGCAGCGTATTTCATGCCCAAACCAGTGTTGGGCAAGGCAAAATCCATGTGGGTCATATGCAAGTGACCCGACTATGTTGATTTCAGCTGTCAAAATTGTTGCCCGTGACTCGTTAACCCTTGCAAAACTACAGCTACTTATTCAAAATAGTTATTCATAATACTGTGTATATGCCCACCTTGCCAGCGTATTTCATGCCCAAACCAGTGTCGGGCAAGGCAAAATCCATGTGGGTCATATGCAAGTGACCCGACTCTATTGAGATCTGGTGTCAAAATTGTTGCCCGAGATTCGTTAAGCCTTGCAAAACTACAGCTACTTATTCATAATGGAAAATGATGGTGTTAAGGTGCCCACTTGGGCAGCGTATTTCATGCCCAAACCAGTTTTGGGCAAGGCAAAATCCATGTGGGTCATATGCAAGTGACCCGACTCCGTTGATTTCAGCTGTCAAAATTGTTGCCCGAGACTCGTTAACCCTTGCAAAACTACAGTTACTTATTCAAAATAGTAATTCATAATACTGTGTATATGCCCACCTTGCCAGCGTATTTCATGCCCAAACCAGTGTTGGGCAAGGCAAAATCCATGTGGGTCATATGCAAGTGACCAGACTCAGTTGATTTCAGCTGTCAAAATTTTTGCCCGAGACTCGTTAACCCTTGCCAAACTACAGCTACTTATTCATAATAGAAAATGATAGTGTTAAGGTGCCTACTATGCCAGCGTATTTCATGCCCAAACCAGTGTTGAGCAAGGCAAAATCCATGTGGGTCATATGCAAGTGACCCGACTCAGTTGATTTCAGTTGTCAAAATTGTTGCCCGAGACTCGTTAATCCTTGCAATACTACAGCTACTTATTCAAAATAGTAATTCATAATACTGTGTATATGCCCACCTTGCCAGCGTATTTCATACCCAAACCAGTGTCGGGCAAGGCAAAATCCATGTGGGTCATATGCAAGTGACCCGACTCTATTGAGATCTGGTGTCAAAATTGTTGCCCGAGACTCGTTAACCCTTGCAAAACTACAGCTACTTATTCATAATAGAAAAAGATAGTGTTAAGGTGCCCACTTGGGCAGCGTATTTCATGCCCAAACCAGTGTTGGGCAAGGCAAAATCCATGTGGGTCATATGCAAGTGACCAGACTCAGTTGATTTCAGCTGTCAAAATTTTTGCCCGAGACTCGTTAACCCTTGCCAAACTACAGCTACTTATTCATAATAGAAAATGATAGTGTTAAGGTGCCTACTATGCCAGCGTATTTCATGCCCAAACCAGTGTTGAGCAAGGCAAAATCCATGTGGGTCATATGCAAGTGACCCGACACAGTTGATTTCAGCTGTCAAAATTGTTGTCCGAGACTCGTTAACACTTGCAAAACTACAGCTACTTTTTCAAAATAGTAATTCATAATACTGTATATGTGCCCACCTTGCCAGCGTATTTCATGCCCAAACCAGTGTCGGGCAAGGCAAAATCCATGTGGGTCATATGCAAGTCACCCGACTCTATTGAGATCTGGTGTCAAAATTGTTGCCCGAGACTTGTTAACCCTTGCAAAACTACAGCTACTTATTCATAATAGAAAAAGATAGTGTTAAGGTGCCCACTTGGGCAGCATATTTCATGCCCAAACCAGTGTTGGGCAAGGCAAAATACATGTGGGTCATATGCAAGTGACCCGACTCAGTTGATTTCAGGTGTCAAAATTGTTGCCAGAGATTCGTTAACCCTTGCAAAACTACAGCTACTTATTCATAATGGAAAATGGTGGTGTTAAGGTGCCCACTTGGGCAGCGTATTTCATGCCCAAACCAGTGTTGGGCAAGGCAAAATCCATGTGGGTCATATGCAAGTGACCCGACACAGTTGATTTCAGCTGTCAAAATTGTTGCCCGTGACTCGTTAACCCTTGCAAAACTACAGCTACTTATTCAAAATAGTAATTCATAATACTGTATATGTGCCCACCTTGCCAGTGTATTTCATGCCCAAACCAGTGTTGAGCAAGGCAAAATCCATGTGGGTCATATGCAAGTGACCTGACTCAGTTGATTTCAGTTGTCAAAATTGTTGCCCGAGACTCGTTAACCCTTGCCAAACTACAGCTACTTATTCATAATAGAAAATGATAGTGTTAAGGTGCCTACTATGCCAGCGTATTTCATGCCCAAACCAGTGTTGAGCAAGGCAAAATCCATGTGGGTCATATGCAAGTGACCTGACTCAGTTGATTTCAGGTGTCAAAATTGTTGCCCGAGACTCGTTAACCCTTGCAAAACTACAGTTACTTATTCAAAATAGTAATTCATAATACTGTATATGTGCCCACCTTGCCAGTGTATTTCATGCCCAAACCAGTGTTGAGCAAGGCAAAATCCATGTGGGTCATATGCAAGTGACCTGACTCAGTTGATTTCAGTTGTCAAAATTGTTGCCCGACACTCGTTAACCCTTGCAAAACTACAGCTACTTATTCAAAATAGTAATTCATAATACTGTATATGTGCCCACCTTGCCAGCGTATTTCATGCCCAAACCAGTGTTGGGCAAGGCAAAATACATGTGGGTCATATGCAAGTGACCCGACTCAGTTGATTACAGGTGTCAAAATTGTTGCCCGAGATTCGTTAACCATTGCAAAACTACAGCTACTTATTCAAAATGGTAAATTATAGTGTATGTGCCCACTTTGCCAGCGTATTTCATGCCCAAACCAGTGCTGGGCAAGCCAAAATACATGTGGGTCATATGAAAGGGACCCTACTCTGTGAATTTCAGTTGTCAAATGTGTTGCCCAAGACTCATTAACCCTTGCAAAACTGAATGATCTGAATAAGAAGCTGGAGCTCGAATAAGAAGTGAATAAGAAGCTGGAGCTTGTATAAGAAGTGAATAAGAAGCTGGCCGAATAAGAAGCTAACTTCAGCCTCGTGCTGCAATCAGAAGATCTGCATTAGGTCCAGAGTCTTTTATACAACCCTGCCAAACTGAGCTACATTAACCAAGTCCTTCAGAGCACTGGTCACTGAGTTCACTTTTCTATCAACGAGGTTGTGTCTGAGACCGCTGTCTTCCTGATTTTGGCTGGGACACAAAGTAACAAATATCAGGGAGACTTGAAATGGCAGAGTCCTAGACCAACCCAGCAGTATCCATAACTTGTTATCAATGCTGTCTCAAAGCATAGCATTACCTCAGGCCACTGCCAAGTAACCATTAAGTTTAAAACACATATTATGCACATACAGTTTATACAGTTGCATAGCAGCTAATGAAGAGATGATGCCAAGCGGGATTAGCCATTATTTGCATCACATCAACCCCTGCTCTCGCCACATGTGTCTGGAAACAGCTGACTATGAGTTAAAGCATATTACAGCTTGGATTTGGACACCAGTTGCTGCAACCATTGCAGTATCTGGGATTTCATGGTTTAGAGATAATTATACCCCTTTAACATGAAGCAAAAAACTTGGGATATTGCCGGGGCATCCTTCGTCTTGTATCTGTGTGAAAGGGTCTACCCGGGTCCAAAATACCAGGGTTATTCCCGGGTCAGACACAGGTTGCCTTCATTGTGAAAGGTGCAACCTGGGTTTTTCGACCCGGCTTACTTTTCAAAGGTAATATGTATCTGTAGGGTCAACCTCAATGTCCACAGTAACATACAGGGCAGGCACGGTTCAGTGTGAAAGGGTTGACCGAGGAATATCCCAGGACCAAGGTGCAGTGTGAAAGGGGCAAAAGAACTAAGATGTGTGTCCAACCCATGTTCAGTAACCTGGGTGAAAGCCCCAGCTTTGGTCTGAAAGTGGTATTATTTTCCCCACTATCTCCTCAGCAGTCAGGAAATGAGCCGGTGTCACTCAGCACAGTATTGGTGTAACACAGTAGCCAGTGTGAAATGATAAGACAACAATAAACCTGAGTGTAAGATACAGAGAGATTTCTGTGTTTGCTGAAGGAGTGTCAGTCATGACTGCATTTAATGTGTCACTGGGTTGCAGGCAGCACACTGACTCTGTATGTTTCTTTCCACCGTAGATATGATCGGCCAGCGCTCCAGCACATCCACTAATACTTCTGGGATATCATCGGGTAGGGGGACATTACGTCTGAGAGCTAAGGGTTCACCAACTGTGGAAGAGTTGGTGAAAGAGGTGCGTATTGATTGCATGGGATGTTACATAGGGATGGGAGGGTTGGGGGTACAGGTATGTATACAGAAGCATTTATTGGGATAACACAATGTACACAGAAATGTGTACGCAGTGAGTGGAGGGGTATTAAGACAGACTTTTGGGGGACATGGTTCTGTACGGGTCTACCCAGATCACAGCTTGGTGTAAAAGGGTCCTTGATAAATAACCCAGGTTGAGTGACCTGGGTATCTGACCCTGGTAGCTACTAGGGTTGGACCCTGATAACGGTGCAGTGTAAACAGCTCGACCTCTGTTATCCGACCCAGGTTATGCTTAAAAGCAGCTGATTGGCTGTGTATGCAGAGGTCCACCTCAATGGCTTGTCTGTTAGTGATAGGCAGGGCAGACCTAGGTGCAGTGTTAACAAGGCTGACCTGGAAATAACCCGGATCCAAGGTGCAGTGTAAACAGGGTCTGACCCGAGTTGGGTCGGACCTAGGTTTTTGGGTGGAAAAGTGGTTTTATTCTGGGGAAGGGGGTAAAAGAGACCTTTTTAGGGGGGAATTGTTATGGGTATGGATGAGGAGAGGTGTACAGAACAGTTTGGGCTGGGCACTGTTGTATATGTAGTGAGGTGTAGAGTGTACAGGAACTGTTTTTTAGTGGAGACACTGTATTATTAATATGTGAGTGTGTGTGTTCATGCTAGCGTGAAGTTCTGGAAGGGCGGCAATTGGGGTACTTCTGTGCACCCGTTTCCGAAAAGGGGATGTGGTCTCATGGCGTGCCCCCTGTCCTTCACACTTGGGGTCGTGCCCAGTACTTACAGACATGCTGGGCTGCCCCAAGCTTTCCCCTTGTGAATAGATGCCATGCGCATAGCATCTATTCACCGCCGGTGAGCGCTATACCGCACTGCAGCCCATGGATGGGGACAGAAGAGGGCAGGCTGCTCCAGCGGGACACCGCCAGGAGGGCAGGGATCATTTTGACTTTTTAAAATCGGGCAGGGTGCTGTGCCCCACTGAAATAGGCTATGAACTGATGGACATGTAAGAGTATTTCTGCAGCAGGGAAACATCATAGTCTAGAGTGGATCTGGATCCAGAGGCACCAAGAGGCAAAAGCTTTAGCTGTCCCAGGATGCATAGGGGCCTACTCTATAACCCCGCCTCCAGGCACTGAGAGCTCCATTTTTAGTTGGTGCCTACAGCAGCAGGTCACTAAACAGGAAGCCTAAAAGCTTTTTTCTGACAGAAATAATTGTGTTTTTAATTCAGAGCTGGCAGCACTGTAAGTCAGTCTGACTTCAATGCTGCAGCTCTATCACCTCCCAAGCGGTGCCGCATACTCTCGCTGGCCTGGTTCCCGGGTACTTGCGGCGAGGAGATCCGAAGATGTAGGCACAGTCCTGGATCACTCTCCAGGATCGCGTGGCTGCTACAGGGAGGCAGGTAAGAGGGTCTCCTTGCGGGACCCGCTGTTAAATCGCGTTCCGTCCTCGACCTAGGGAGACGGGTCGCGGCGCTGGCGTGGACACGGTCACTGAGCAGGGACCCCACTAGACCACCAGGGCAATAGGAATGCAGGACAGTTGTATTAACACCTCATTTTATAAGGCTCCACAGTACCTGGGGTGGAAGACCGGCATAGGGGATGCGGCGCTTGACCTGTAGCCCCTCCCTTGGCCCAGGGCACCATCTCCTTGCAGATTTCCCGCCCTGGAGCTGCTCCACTCTCCCTCATTCCCTCAGAGACGTTGGCGCCACCTTGACAGCATAGCAGCAGCTGGTCTCCGGGATTGCTGGGCAAGGTCTCCCTTGTAAAGTCGCCTGTATACAGCACCGTGCATTTACATTACACTTAAGTGTCCTACCTGTCACTGAGACAGCGTCATTTGAAAAATTGTGTACACTGCAGATTATATTGTACTACTGTAGTAGTCTACTATATCCTCCGGTCTTCGGATCATGCTGTGATATACTAGTTTTAGTGCAGCTTTATTGTGATATAAATTCTGCATTTCATGTGACCGTGTGTGCCTGTACTGTTGTGTGGTTTCACTTTCAGTGTTTCCCAGCTATACCCATCACTATATTATTTACCCTGGTCTAGGTGCGTTTGCGTTAAGTAACATAGTGTACAGTGTTTATTCAGATATAAGTATATTACATCTGTGTCACAGTCACGCTATACCTTATCTGTTTACTCCACAGATTATTATTATTGTCTGGCTATAATCGTACTGTGTAAGACCTTGTTTACATTGTGCAATGTCTAACAAAAAGGGCAGCAAATCTGCGGAAACTCCTGCAACATGCAGAGCAAGCTCCGCTGCTTTATCAGGAGGAATTGTTACATGATGGTCTCTGCACTGCTTGTCCTGCACCTACCAGTCAGTCCGCAGCACCTGCACTTAGTCAGGAGACACCATGGGCAGCATTCACTACCCTGTTGAGTACTCTGATGGAGCACCGTGCGCACCCTATTGGGCCACCTGTGGTATTACCTTCACAAATTGTCCCTATGGTAAACCCGCCTTGGGCGGAAAATTTGTCTAACCAACTGCAACAACTAAATCAGTATCTGACAGAAATCTACCTTGGGTCACTCACATGCCCCTAGTTCCTCCTTGCGGGCTGCTTCTTCCTCTCAATCTACTAACCTCTCTGACATTTTCTATGACGAGGAAGGGAGCATACGGTCCTATCTGACACTGACTCCTGTGTTGCAGATGTGGACGCTCTTTTACTGGTAGATGTCCCTGCCTTGATAATGACTCTTGAGCATATTCTCCAAATCACAGATGAGGAGGATTCCACTACGGTGACTAAGAAAACAGATAATTTTAAACAGCCGAAAGTGGTTAAAACTGTTTTACCTTATTCTGATCATATAGTGGACATCAGACGGCAACCCTGGTCTAACCCAGGGCAGAAATTTTCCAAAAGGGCTTTAGCTCGCTATCCTCTCCCTGCAGAGTTATGTACGAAATGGGAACTACACCTCCGGTGGACTCTCATGTCACCCGTCTCTCATGGTGTCGTCCACTCTGCCTGTCACCTCACTGAAGGAACCGACAGATAAGCGCATTGAAGGATGCCTGAAATCTATTTACTCCTAAGGGCTGTACACTATAGCTGCCTCTTGGGCCGCAAATGGTATCGGGCGTGGGCTCTGGTGCTAGAGGAGGAGCTACCTGAGAATATTTCTGACAATGCCAGACAATACCTGTCTCATTGCCACCGCTTCTTGTTACATTCAAGAGGTGTCCTCTGTGGCGGGAATGTTTGCGGCCAAGGTGTAAGCTACGTCTCTCCTGGCACGCCGCATTCTGTGGTTAAGGTCGTGGAAAGTTGGCTTGGACTCAAAGAAGACTTTGGAAGTCCTCCCCTTCACTGGGAACATTTTGTTTGGGGAAGACCTGAATAAAATTGTGTCTAAACTGGCAGCTGCTAAGACAGCTTTTCTCCTCACTAATAACCCTTCTCAGAAGGCAAAAAGTACCACTTTTCGTTCCTTTCGGCCTCAAGGGGAAAGCAAAAGGTCAGGCATACCCTTGACAATCTCGTGTTTCCAAAACCTCCAAGCCCAAGGCAAGTAGCCTGTCAGCCTGCTGCAAAACATGACAAGCCTGCAGCATGATGGGGCGGACCTCTACCTGGGGGACCCCAGGGTTGGAGGCCGACTTCTACAGTTTGCCCAGGTCTGGCTTACAACCACTTCAGACGCTTGGGTACTGGAAATGGTCTCTCACTGGTACGCTGTCTCATTCAGGAGACGTCCCCCTCACCAGTTCTGCACAACTACCCTTCCGTCAGATCCGTTGAAAGCGCAGTCTCTCTCTCTCTGGTTGTGCCGGTTCCTCTGTCCCAGAGTGGCAGAGGTTACTACTCGACTCTGTTCCTGGTTCTGAAACCCAATGGGTCCTTCCAACCTATACTCAACCTCAAGTCTTTTGAACAAGTTTGTGAGAGTATCCAAGTGTTGTATGGAAACGCTGCACTCAATAGTTCTGGCTATGAAACCCGGAGACTATATGGTATCCCTGAATATACAGGATGCGTAGCTGCATGTTCATATTGCCATTTCGCATCAGCAGTTCCTGCAGTTTGCTATTGACGACCTTCATTACCAATTCCAGGCCCTGCCATTTGGACTGGCTACGGCTCCTCAGATCTTCACTAAGGTCATGACCAATATGACGGCTCACCTCCATAGCCAGGGAATCAGAATCTTCCCATATCTGGATGACAATCCTGATTCTGGCAAGTTCACATGAAATCCTCCTCCGTCATCTACAACTGTCGGTAACCTTCCTGCAAGCCTACGGGTGACTGATAAATTGGAAAAAGTCCTCCCTGGTCCCAGCTCAGAGCATGGTGCACCTAGGGGCTCTGCTGGATAGTCAGAGACTGTTCTTGGCCCTGTACAAGGTCCTGAAACTTCAGGACAGGATAAGACACTTCATTCGTCGCCCCAGAGTGTCGATACACTCGGCGATGCAAGTCCTTGGCCTTATGGTGTCATCCTTCAACATGGTAGAGTACGCTCAATTTCACTCTCGACCTCTGCAATGGTTTACCTCCATCGGATTAGGTACCAAATGGTCTCTTTGACTTCCGGAGGTTCGTCTGTCGCTGTCCTGGTGGCTCCAGGACCAATGGTTGAGCAGGGGCCGTCCCTTCTGGATCCCCAACTGGGTCCTCCTGACCAGAGATGCCAGTCTTCGGGTGCAACACTTGTTTCAGGGTCGTTGGACCAAGGAAGAATCACTCCTTCCGATCAACATTCTAGAACTGTGGGCAGTGTTCAATACACTGTCTATCGCCCTACCTCTGGTATGGAACAGGCCTGTTCAGGTACAGTCAGACAATGCCACCACAGTGGCATTCATAAACCATCAAGGCGGCACTCAAAGCCGCATGGCAAAGTTGAAAGTGTCCAAAATCCTCCGTTGGGCGGAACGCCATCTGCCAGCCATATCGGCAGTGTTCATTCCAGACATCCTGAACTGGGAAGCAGATTTCCTCAGTCGCCAGGACTTTCACTCCGGAGAGTGGAGCCTTCATCCCGAAGTCTTCCAACTCCTGGTAGACAGATGGGGTCTGCCGCACATTGACCTCATGGCGTCTCGACACAATCATGAGGTTCCTCAGGCAGCGTTCGTGGATGCATTGGCAGTTCCGTGGAACTTTCAGCTGCCGTACATATTCCCTCCGGTGTCTCTTCTGCCCAGGGTACTGTGGAAGTTCAAGCAAGAAGGAGGAATGCTAATTCTAGTTGTTCCAGCGTGGCCCAGATGGCATTAGTTCTCAGACCTGCATGGTCTATCAACAGTGTCCCATTCTACTTCCTTAGTGTCAAGACCTCCTAGTACAGGGACCTTGTCTCTACCCAGACCTGGCTAGACTGGCTTTGACGGCGTGGCTCTTGAAGCATCACTCATAAAGGCCAAAGGTTTTCTGAGACTGTTATTCAGACTAAGCTAAAGGCCCACAAACCGGCTTCTGCCCGGATTTATTACAGGGTTTGGCATTCTTACTTAACGTTTGTGTGCTGATAAGAATTATGACACCTATCATTTCAGGACTTCCAGAATTCTGGCTTTTCTACAAAGAGGCTTGGACTTAGTTCTTCGTCTTGCCTCCCTGAAGGTTTACATATCTGCCTTGTCTGTGTGGTTTCAGCGCAAGATTGCCTCTATTCCTGATGTACATACGTTCATTCAGGGTGTTCTACGTATTCATCCTCCCTATGTCTCCCCAGTGTCTCCATGGGACCTGTCTATTGTATTGAAAGCTCTCCAAGAGTCTACCTTCGAACCTCTTGGATCGGTGGACCTCAAATGGCTCATGGCCAAGGTCCAGTTCTTGCTGGCTATTGCCTCTGCAAGAAGGGTCTCGGAGCTTTGTCCTGTCGTCCACTCTTGCTGATTTTCCACCGTGACAGAGCGGTTCTCCGAACCCGGCCCGGTTACTAACCTAAGGTGGTGTCATCTTTTCACCTTAACCAAGAGATTGTGGTCCCGTCCTTTATCTCTTCGGACTTGTCGGCTAAAGAAAGGTTTTTAGATGTGGTTAGGGCTCTCCGTATCTATGTGGACAGGACCGCCTCTATTAGACGGTCTGATACCCTATTTGTCCTGTTTTGATTCCACAAATGTGGCTGGCCTGCGAATAAGCAAACCTTGGCCAGATGGATTAAAATGGTGATTGCACATGCTTCTGTGCAGGCTGGTCTTCCAACTAATGCTGCGATTAAGGCTCATTCTACCCGGTCTGTTGGACCTTCTTGGGCGGCCCGCCATGGTGCGTCCGCAGAACAATTGTGCAAGGCGGCTACATGGTCCTCAGTGAACACGTATGTTAGGTTCTCTGCCTTTGATGCCTTCGCCTCCCAGGATGCTTCCTTTGAACGCCGGATTCTCACATCCGCCAAGGCGCGTCCCCTCCCTTGAGGAACTGCTTTAGGACATCCCCGATGTTTCCCTGTGGAAACCTGTATACCCTGATGCACAAAAATAGTGTTATCGTAGACTTACCATTGTTAACGCTCTTTCTGCGAAGTACACAGGGTTCCACAGAGCGCCCACCCTGACGCACTTAGCTTCTTTGGGTTTGTATGGCATTTGCCACTGGTACCTTCTCCTGTTGTGAGAATGTGTTCTTATGTGACTAACATCTTCATTCTCTCTTGCCTGCTTTCTGCATTGGACTGGTTAACAAAACTGAGCTCTCAGTGCTTGGAGGCGGGGTTATAGAGGAGGCCCCTATGCATCCTGGGACAGCTAAAGCTTTTGCCTGTTGGTGCCTCTGGATCCAGATCCACTCTACACCCGGATGTTTCCCTGTGGAACCCTGTGTACTTAGCAGAAAGAGTGTTAATGGTAAGTCTACCATAACACACCTTTTTTCATAATTTATATAATATATACAGTGTATAGATATACAGATATGTCCTCATACATCTAACCTCAATGTGCCATGCGTCCGGAGATGCCTGGTGCGAGTGAGCGGACAGGTCCCATATTCTGCTAACGTCGAGCATTTTCTTTTTGATGAAAATGCTTCTTATTTGCAGCGCGATGCGACTAGGACACATGAGGATCTGTGCTGTTTAATTTGATATGTGACACTTGTTATCTGTGTGCGGCTGAGCACAAAGGAACTTGTATTGAGCAAAAAGCTGCGGCTGCTACATTGTAGCACTTCATATACAGATTCAGAGATACAAGTGTTACATATTAAATTAATCAGCACAGTCTCCTTGTGCTTCCTAGCCACAACATGTTGCGACTATCGGTGGGTACACACTAGGTGATGTGCCCTATGAGCGACGTCACCTCCCAGGCCGGGGTGGTTGGCGGTAGAGCGTACACACTGAGCGATATGCAAACGATATCGATCAGAAACGTCACGCCGCAGCCGGGCTTTCATGCAGTTTTTGGATGCACCTGTATGTTCTGAAGAGACAAGTCCTGTGAGTGCCACGTTCAACTTTGATTTTATATATATATATATATATATTTATTACACATTCACCCCTCTTTGTATTTTTCATGTTTTGTTGCCTCACAACCTGGAATTAAAATGGATTGTTTGAATGTTTGCATAATTTCATTCACAGAACATGGCTACAACTTTGTAGATTTTCTTTTTTTTTAATTGTGAAGCAAACAACAAATAGGACCAAATAACAGAAAACGTCAGCATGCATAACTATTCACCCCCCTAAAGTCAGTACTTTGTAGAGCCACCTTTTGCAGCAATTACAGCTGCAAATCGCTTGCCACTGGGATTTTTGCCCATTCCTAAAGGCAAAACTGCTCCAGCGCTCCAGCTCCTTCATGTTGGATGGTTTCTGCTTGTGAACAGCAATCTTCAAGTCTGACCATAGATTCTCAATTGAATTGAGATCTGGGCTTTGGCTGGCCATTCCAACACATTTAAATGTTTTCCCTTAAACCACTCGAGTGTTGCTTTAGCAGTATGCTTTGTTGCATTGTCCTGCTGGAAGGTGAACCTCTGTCCCAGTCTCAAATCACAGGCAGACTGAAACAGGTTTTGCTCAAGAATATCTCTGTATTTAGCACCATCCATCTTTCCCTCAAGTAAAAACAGTTTACCAGTCCCTGCTGCTGAAAAACATCCCCACAGCATGATGCTGCCACCACCATGTTTCACTGTGGGGATGGTGTTCATGTGGTGATGGGATGTGTTGGGTTTGCGCCAGACATAGCGTTTTCCTTAGTGGCCGAAAAGTTACATTTTAGTTTCATCTGACCAGAGCACCTTCCTCCATAATTTGTTTATCAGTGTACATTCAATGAACTGTCTGGTTATATGACGAAAAGAACAAGCTAATAATTATACTAGCACATCAGTTTCTAATCTGACATCTGAAGTTGATCTGCACAATAGGGTTCCGATCCTTATTTTCTTCTTTTCTTGTTATCTCCTCCTCCAATGTTCTTCTCATTCTTATTCTTCTTTTGTATATTTTATATGATTTATTGTCTTTATTTGAGCATTTAAGATCATATCAAATACTGAAGGGATTTCACAAACATTGTTATTTGATACATATGTGGATTGAAAAAGTGTATTTGTCAATGTAATTTTAAGGGATATTATTTGATGTATATCTTTTGTGAACCACCTAGATGTGAACCCCTGATAAAGTCCTAACGGACGAAACATGTTGGGTTTCTACAAATTTGGGTTTCTATGAATTTGTGAACAGATCACACATGCTTTTTCGTGTTGAAGAATAAGCACTTCACCGAACGACTGAGAACATCATATAATAGAATATCACAGATGAATGTATTACTCAATCAACATGTGTGATTCTGCTATTCATGTTATGGAAGTCTATATGGCAATACTGTAATATGTTGTGTTAATAAACAATATTTCTCTATCGTCCTAAGTGGATGCTGGGGTTCCTGAAAGGACCATGGGGAATAGCGGCTCCGCAGGAGACAGGGCACAAAAAAGTAAAGCTTTACTAGGTCAGGTGGTGTGCACTGGCTCCTCCCCCTATGACCCTCCTCCAGACTCCAGTTAGATTTTGTGCCCGAACGAGAAGGGTGCAATCTAGGTGGCTCTCCTAAAGAGCTGCTTAGAGAAAGTTTAGTTTAGGTTTTTTTCTTTACAGTGAGTCCTGCTGGCAACAGGATCACTGCAACGTGGGACTTAGGGGGAAAGTAGTAAACTCACCTGCATGCAGAGTGGATTTGCTGCTTGGCTACTGGACACCATTAGCTCCAGAGGGATCGAACACAGGCCCAGCCGTGGAGTCCGGTCCCGGAGCCGCGCCGCCGACCCCCTTGCAGATGCTGAAGCGTGAAGAGGTCCGGAAACCGGCGGCTGAAGACTCCTCAGTCTTCATAAGGTAGCGCACAGCACTGCAGCTGTGCGCCATTTTCCTCTCAGCACACTTCACTGGGCAGTCACTGAGGGTGCAGAGCGCTGGGGGGGGGCGCTCTGAGAGGCAAATATAAACCTTATACAAGGCTAAAAATACCTCACATATAGCCCATAGGGGCTATATGGAGATATTTAACCCCTGCCTGACTGGAAAAATAGCGGGAGAAGAACCCGCCGAAAAAGGGGCGGGGCCTATCTCCTCAGCACACGGCGCCATTTTCTGTCACAGCTCCGCTGGTCAGAACGGCTCCCAGGTCTCTCCCCTGCACTGCACTACAGAAACAGGGTAAAACAGAGAGGGGGGGCACATTAATGGCTATATATATATATATTAAAGCAGCTATAAGGGAGCACTTAATATAAGGATATCCCTTGTATATATAGCGCTTTGTGGTGTGTGCTGGCAGACTCTCCCTCTGTCTCCCCAAAAGGGCTAGTGGGTCCTGTCTTCATTAGAGCATTCCCTGTGAGTTTGCGGTGTGTGTCGGTACGTGGTGTCGACATGTATGAGGACGATATTGGTGTGGAGGCGGAGCAATTGCCAAATATGCAGATGTCACCCCCCAGGGGGTCGACACCAGAATGGATGCCTTTATTTGTGGAATTACGTGATGGTTTATCTTCCCTTAAACAGTCAGTTGAGGACATGAGGCGGCCGGACAATCAATTAATGCCTGTCCAGGCGCCTCAAACACCGTCAGGGGCTGTAAAACGCCCTTTGCCTCAGTCGGTCGACACAGACCCAGACACGGGCACTGATTCCAGTGACGACGGTAGAAATTCAAACGTATTTTCCAGTAGGGCCACACGTTATATGATTTTGGCAATGAAGGAGACGTTACATTTAGCTGATACTACAGATACCGTAAAACAGGGTATTATGTATGGTGTGAAAAAACTACAAACAGTTTTTCCTGAATCAGAAGAATTAAATGACGTGTGTGATGAAGCGTGGGTTGCTCCTGATAAAAAGTTGATAATTTCAAAAAAGTTATTGGCATTATACCCTTTCCCGCCAGAGGTTAGGGCGCGCTGGGAAACACCCCCTAAGGTGGACAAGGCGCTCACACGCTTATCCAAACAAGTGGCGTTACCCTCTCCTGAGATGGCCGCACTTAAGGATCCATCAGATAGAAAGATGGAAGTTATTCAAAAGAATATATACACACATGCAGGTGTTATACTACGACCAGCTATAGCAACTGCCTGGATGTGCAGTGCTGGAGTAGTTTGGTCAGAATCCCTGATTGAAAATATTGATACCCTAGATAGGGACAATGTTTTACTGTCGTTAGAACAAATAAAGGATGCATTTATCTATATGCGTGATGCACAGAGGGATATTTGCACACTGGCATCTCGGGTGAGTGCTATGTCCATTTCAGCCAGAAGAGCCTTATGGACACGACAGTGGACAGGCGATGCGGATTCAAAACGTCACATGGAGGTTTTGCCGTATAAAGGGGAGAAGTTATTTGGAGTTGGTCTATCAGACTTGGTGGCCACGGCTACTGCCGGGAAATCCACTTTTTTACCTCAAGTCACTCCCCAACAGAGAAAGGCACCGACCTTTCAACCACAGCCTTTTCGCTCCTACAAAAATAAGAGAGCAAAGGGCTTGTCGTACCTGCCACGAGGCAGAGGAAGAGGGAAGAGACACCAACAGGCAGCTCCTTCCCAGGAACAGAAGCCCTCCCCGGCTCCTGCAAAAACCTCAGCATGACGCTGGGGCCTCTCAAGCGGACTCGGGGACAGTGGGGGGCCGTCTCAAAAATTACAGCGCGCAGTGGGCTCACTCGCAGGTAGACCCCTGGATCCTGCAGATAATATCTCAGGGGTACAGGTTGGAATTAGAGACGGATCCTCCTCATCGTTTCCTGAAGTCTGCCTTACCAACCGTCTCTTCCGAAAGGGAGAGGGTGTTGGAAGCCATTCACAAGCTGTACGCTCAGCAGGTGATAGTCAAAGTACCCCTATTACAACAAGGAAAGGGGTATTATTCCACTCTATTTGTGGTACCGAAGCCGGATGGCTCGGTAAGGCCTATTCTAAATCTGAAGTCCTTGAACCTCTACATAAAAAAGTTCAAGTTCAAGATGGAGTCACTCAGAGCAGTGATAGCGAACCTGGAAGAAGGGGACTTTATGGTATCCTTGGACATCAAGGATGCGTATCTACACGTTCCGATTTACCCCGCACACCAGGGGTACCTCAGGTTCATTGTTCAAAACTGTCACTATCAGTTTCAGACGCTGCCGTTCGGATTGTCCACGGCGCCTCGGGTCTTTACCAAGGTAATGGCCGAGATGATGATTCTTCTTCGAAGAAAAGGCGTATTAGTTATCCCATACTTGGACGATCTCCTAATAAGGGCAAGGTCCAGAGAACAGCTGGAGACAGCTTTAGCACTATCTCAAGAGGTGCTAAGACAACACGGGTGGATTCTGAATATTCCAAAATCCCATTTAATCCCGACAACTCGTCTGCTGTTCCTAGGAATGATTCTGGACACGGTTCAGAAAAAGGTTTTCCTTCCAGAGGAAAAAGCCAAGGAGTTATCCGATCTGGTCAGGAACCTCCTAAAACCAGGAAAAGTGTCAGTACATCAATGCACAAGAGTCCTGGGAAAAATGGTGGCTTCTTACGAAGCAATTCCATTCGGCAGATTCCATGCAAGAATATTCCAAAGGGATCTGTTGGACAAATGGTCAGGGTCGCATCTGCAGATGCACCTGCGAATAACTCTGTCACCAAAGACAAGGGTGTCACTTCTGTGGTGGTTGCAGAAGGCTCACCTATTAGAAGGCCGCAGATTCGGCATTCAGGATTGGATCCTGGTGACCACGGACGCCAGCCTGAGAGGCTGGGGAGCAGTCACACAAGGAAGAAACTTCCAGGGAGTATGGACGAGTCTGGAAAAGTCTCTTCACATAAACATTCTGGAACTAAGAGCAATCTACAATGCTCTAAGCCAGGCGGAACTTCTCCTGCAAGGAAAGCCGGTGTTGATTCAGTCGGACAACATCACGGCGGTCGCCCATGTAAACAGGCAGGGCGGCACAAGAAGCAGGAGTGCAATGGCAGAAGCTGCCAAGATTCTTCGCTGGGCGGAGAATCACGTGATAGCACTGTCAGCAGTGTTCATCCCGGGCGTGGACAACTGGGAAGCAGACTTCCTCAGCAGACACGATCTTCATCCGGGAGAGTGGGGTCTACATCCAGAAGTCTTCAACATGTTAATAGACCGTTGGGAAAGACCAATTGTAGACATGATGGCGTCTCGCCTCAACAAGAAACTGGACAAATATTGCGCCAGGTCAAGAGATCCACAGGCAATAGCTGTGGACGCACTGGTAACTCCTTGGGTGTACCAGTCAGTGTATGTGTTTCCTCCTCTGCCGCTCATACCAAAGGTATTGAAGATCATACGGCAAAGAAGAGTAAGAACAATACTAGTGGTTCCGGATTGGCCGAGAAGGACTTGGTATCCGGAACTTCAAGAGATGCTCACGGACGAACCGTGGCCTCTACCTCTGAGAAGGGACCTGCTACAGCAGGGTCCCTGTCTTTTTCAAGACTTACCGCGGCTGCGTTTGACGGCATGGCGGTTGAACGCCAGATCCTAAAAGGGAAAGGCATTCCAGAAGAAGTCATTCCTACCTTGATTAAGGCACGGAAGGAAGTCACCGTGAAACATTATCACCGCATTTGGCGAAAATATGTAGCGTGGTGCGAGGATCGGAGGGTTCCGACGGAGGAATTCCAACTGGGTCGTTTCCTACATTTCCTGCAATCAGGATTATCTATGGGTCTCAAATTGGGATCCATTAAGGTTCAAATTTCGGCCCTGTCAATATTCTTCCAAAAAGAATTGGCCTCTGTCCCTGAGGTCCAGACTTTTGTCAAGGGAGTACTGCATATACAGCCTCCTGTGGTGCCTCCGGTGGCACCGTGGGATCTAAATGTAGTTTTAGATTTCCTCAAATCCCATTGGTTTGAACCATTGAAAAAGGTGGATTTGAAATATCTCACATTGAAAGTGACTATGTTACTAGCCCTGGCCTCTGCCAGGAGAGTATCTGAATTGGCGGCTTTATCTTATAAAAGTCCTTATCTAATCTTCCATTCGGATAGGGCAGAACTGCGGACTCGTCCGCATTTTCTCCCTAAAGTGGTATCAGCATTTCATCTGAACCAACCTATTGTGGTGCCTGCGGCCACTAGCGACTTGGAGGACTCCAAGTTGTTGGACGTTGTCAGAGCCTTAAAAATATACATTGCAAGGACGGCTGGAGTCAGAAAATCTGACTCGCTGTTTATATTGTATGCACCCAACAAGTTGGGCGCACCTGCTTCTAAGCAGTCGATTGCTCGTTGGATTTGTAACACAATTCAACTTGCACATTCTGTGGCAGGCCTGCCACAGCCTAAAACTGTAAAAGCCCACTACACAAGGAAGGTGGGCTCATCTTGGGCGGCTGCCCGAGGGGTCTCGGCATTACAACTCTGCCGAGCAGCTACGTGGTCGGGGGAGAACACGTTTGTAAAATTTTACAAATTTGATACCCTGGCAAAGGAGGACCTGGAGTTCTCTCATTCGGTGCTGCAGAGTCATCCGCACTCTCCCGCCCGTTTGGGAGCTTTGGTATAATCCCCATGGTCCTTTCAGGAACCCCAGCATCCACTTAGGACGATAGAGAAAATAAGAATTTACTTACCGATAATTCTATTTCTCGGAGTCCGTAGTGGATGCTGGGCGCCCATCCCAAGTGCGGATTATCTGCAATACTTGTACATAGTTATTGTTAACTAATTCGGGTTATTGTTAAGGAGCCATCTTTAAGAGGCCCTTTCTGTTGTCATACTGTTAACTGGGTTTAGATCACAAGTTGTACGGTGTGATTGGTGTGGCTGGTATGAGTCTTACCCGGGATTCAAAATGCCTCCCTTATTGTGTATGCTCGTCCGGGCACAGTACCTAACTGGAGTCTGGAGGAGGGTCATAGGGGGAGGAGCCAGTGCACACCACCTGACCTAGTAAAGCTTTACTTTTTTGTGCCCTGTCTCCTGCGGAGCCGCTATTCCCCATGGTCCTTTCAGGAACCCCAGCATCCACTACGGACTCCGAGAAATAGAATTATCGGTAAGTAAATTCTTATTTTCTCTATCGTCCTAAGTGGATGCTGGGGTTCCTGAAAGGACCATGGGGATAGCGGCTCCGCAGGAGACAGGGCACAAAAGTAAAGCTTTTACAGGTCAGGTGGTGTGTACTGGCTCCTCCCCCTATGACCCTCCTCCAGACTCCAGTTAGATTTTTGTGCCCGGCCGAGAAGGGTGCAATTCTAGGTGGCTCTCATAAAGAGCTGCTTAGAGAGTTTAGCTTAGGTTTTTTATTTTACAGTGATTCCTGCTGGCAACAGGATCACTGCAACGAGGGACAGAGGGGAGAAGAAGTGAACTCACCTGCGTGCAGGATGGATTGGCTTCTTGGCTACTGGACATGAAGCTCCAGAGGGACGATCACAGGTACAGCCTGGATGGTCACCGGAGCCACGCCGCCGGCCCCCTCACAGATGCTGAAGCAAGAAGAGGTCCAGAATCGGCGGCTGAAGACTCCTGCAGTCTTCTTAAGGTAGCGCACAGCACTGCAGCTGTGCGCCATTTTCCTCTCAGCACACTTCACACGGCAGTCACTGAGGGTGCAGGGCGCTGGGGGGGGGGGCGCCCTGGGAGGCAAATGAAAACCTTTAAAAAGGCTAAAAATACCTCACATATAGCCCCAGAGGCTATATGGAGATATTTACCCCTGCCTAAATGTACTAAATAGCGGGAGACGAGCCCGCCGGAAAAGGGGCGGGGCCTATCTCCTCAGCACACGGCGCCATTTTCTGTCACAGCTCCGCTGGTCAGGAAGGCTCCCAGGTCTCTCCCCTGCACTGCACTACAGAAACAGGGTATAACAGAGAGGGGGGGCAAAATAAATGGCAATATATTAATATAAAAGCAGCTATAAGGGAGCACTTAATCATAAGGCTATCCCTGTCATATATAGCGCTTTTTGGTGTGTGCTGGCAGACTCTCCCTCTGTCTCCCCAAAGGGCTAGTGGGTCCTGTCTTCGTATAGAGCATTCCCTGTGTGTCTGCTGTGTGTCGGTACGTGTGTGTCGACATGTATGAGGACGTTATTGGTGTGGAGGCGGAGCAATTGCCAAATATGAGGATGTCACCTTCTAGGGGGTCGACACCAGAATGGATGCCTTTATTTGTGGAATTACGGGATAGCGTCAACTCGCTTAAGCAGTCGTTTGCCGACATGAGGCGGCCGGACACTCACTTAGTGCCTGTCCAGGCGCCTCAAACACCGTCAGGGGCTGTAAAACGCCCCTTGCCTCAGTCGGTCGACACAGACCCAGACACAGGCACTGATTCCGGTAGTGAAGGTGACGAATCAACCGTATTTTCCAGTAGGGCCACACGTTATATGATTTTGGCAATAAAGGAGATGTTACATTTAGCTGATACTACAGGTACCACTAAACAGGGTATTATGTGGGGTGTAAAAAAACTACCAGTAGTTTTTACCGAATCAGAAGAATTAAATGACGTGTGTGATGAAGCGTGGGGTGCCCCGATAAAAAACTGCTAATTTCAAAGAAGTTATTGGCTTTATACCCTTTCCCGCCAGAGGTTAGGGAGCGCTGGGAAACACCTCCTAGGGTGGACAAAGCGCTAACACGCTTATCAAAACAAGTGGCGTTACCCTCTCCTGAGACGGCCGCACTTAAAGATCCATCAGATAGGAGGATGGAAAATATCCAAAAAGGTATATACACACATGCAGGTGTTATACTACGACCAGCTATTGCGACTGCCTGGATGTGCAGTGCTGGGGTAGTTTGGTCAGAGTCCCTGATCGAAAATATTGATACCCTGGACAGGGACAATATTTTACTGTCGTTAGAACAAATAAAGGATGCATTTCTTTATATGCGTGATGCACAGAGAGATATCTGCACACTGGCATCACGGGTAAGTGCTATGTCCATTTCGGCCAGAAGAGCTTTATGGACACGACAGTGGACAGGCGATGCGTAGAGGAGTTATTTGGGGGTCGGTCTATCGGATTTGGTGGCTACGGCCGGGAAATCCACCTTTCTACCTCAAGTCACTCCCCAACAGAAAAAGGCACCGACCTTTCAACCGCAGCCTTTTCGTTCCTTTAAAAATAAGAGAGCAAAGGGCTATTCATATCTGCCACGAGGCAGAGGACGAGGGAAGAGACAGCAACAGGCAGCTCCTTCCCAGGAACAGAAGCCCTCCCCGGCTTCTACAAAAGCCTCAGCATGACGCTGGGGCTTCGCAAGCGGACTCGGGGGCGGTAGGCGGTCGTCTCAAGAATTACAGCGCGCAGTGGGCTCACTCGCAGGTAAATCCCTGGATCCTGCAGATAATATCTCAGGGGTACAGGTTGAAATTAGAGACAGAGCCACCTCGCCGTTTCCTGAAGTCTGCTTTACCAACGTCCCCCTCAGAAAGGGAGACGGTTTTGGAAGCCATTCACAAGCTGTATTCTCAGCAGGTGATAGTCAAGGTACCTCTTCTACAACAAGGGAAGGGGTATTATTCCACTCTTTTTGTGGTACCGAAGCCGGATGGCTCGGTAAGGCCTATTCTAAATCTGAAGTCCTTGAACCTGTACATAAAGAAGTTCAAGTTCAAGATGGAGTCACTCAGAGCAGTGATAGCGAACCTGGAAGAAGGGGACTTTATGGTATCCTTGGACATCAAGGATGCGTATCTCCACGTTCCAATTACCCCTCACACCAGGGGTACCTCAGGTTCGTTGTACAAAACTGTCACTATCAGTTTCAGACGCTGCCGTTTGGTTTGTCCACGGCACCTCGGGTCTTTACAAAGGTAATGGCCGAGATAATATTTCTTCTTCGAAGAAAAGGCGTATTAATTATCCCATACTTGGACGATCTCCTAATAAGGGCAAGGTCCAGAGAACAGCTAGAGATGGGTTTAGCACTATCTCAAGAGGTGCTAAAGCAGCACGGATGGATTCTGAATATTCCAAAATCCCAATTAATGCCGACAACTCGTCTGCTGTTCCTGGGGATGATTCTGGACACAGTTCAGAAAAGGTTTTTCTTCCCGAAGAAAAAGCCAAGGAGTTATCTGACCTGGTCAGGAACCTCCTAAAACCAGGAAAGGTGTCTGTACATCAATGCACAAGAGTCCTGGGAAAAAATGGTAGCTTCTTACGAAGCAATCCCTTTCGGCAGATTCCATGCAAAGGGATCTGTTGGACAAATGGTCAGGGTCGCATCTTCAGATGCACCTGCGGATAACCCTGTCGCCGAGGACAAGGGTATCCCTTCTGTGGTGGTTGCAGGAGGCTCATCTATTGGAGGGCCGCAGATTCGGCATGCAGGATTGGATCCTGGTGACCACGGATGCCAGCCTGAGAGGCTGGGGAGCAGTCACACAGGGAAGAAATTTCCAGGGAGTGTGGTCGAGCCTGAAAAAGTCTCTTCACATAAGCATTCTGGAACTAAGAGCAATCTACAATGCTCTAAGCCAGGCGGAACCTCTGCTTCAAGGAAGACCGGTGTTGATCCAGTCGGACAACATCACGGCAGTCGCCCATGTAAACAGACAGGGCGGCACAAGAAGCAGGAGGGCAATGGCAGAAGCTGCCAGGATCCTTCGCTGGGCGGAGAATCACGTGATAGCACTGTCAGCAGTATTCATCCCGGGCGTGGACAACTGGGAAGCAGACTTCCTCAGCAGACACGACCTTCACCCGGGAGAGTGGAGACTTCATCCAGAAGTTTTCCACATGCTATTAAACCGTTGGGTAAAACCAATGGTGGACATGATGGCGTCTCGCCTCAACAAAACACTGGACAGGTATTGCGCCAGGTCAAGAGATCCGCAGGCAATAGCTGTGGACGCGCTGGTAACACCTTGGGTGTACCAGTCGGTATATGTGTTTCCTCCTCTGCCTCTCATACCAAAGGTATTGAGGATTATACGGCAAAGTGGAGTAAGACTAGTGGCTCCGGATTGGCCAAGAAGGACTTGGTACCCGGAACTTCAAGAGATGGTCACGGACGATCCGTGGCCTCTACTTCTGAGAAGGGACCTGCTTCAGCAGGGTACTTGTCTTTTTCAAGACTTACCGCGGCTGCGTTTGACGGCATGGCGTTTGAATGCCAGATCCTAAAAGGAAAAGGCATTCCAGAAGAAGTCATTCCTACCTTGATAAAGGCAAGGAAGGAAGTCACCGCGAAGCATTATCGCCGTATTTGGCGAAAATATGTTGCGTGGTGCGAGCAGCGGAGTGCTCCGATGGAGGAATTTCAACTGGGTCGTTTTCCTACATTTCCTGCAATCAGGATTGTCTATGGGTCTCAAATTGGGATCTATTAAGGTTCAAATTTCGGCCCTATCAATATTCTTCCAAAAAGAATTGGCCTCAGTCCCTGAGGTCCAGATTTTTATCAAAGGAGTACTGCATATACAGCCTCCTGTGGTGCCTAAGGTGGCACCGTGGGATCTAAATGTAGTTTTAGATTTCCTCAAATCAAATTGGTTTGAACCACTAAAGAAGGTGGATTTAAAATATCTCACATGGAAAGTGACTATGTTACTGGCCCTGGCTTCGGCCGGGAGAGTATCTGAACTGGCGGCTTTGTTTTATAAAAGCCCTTATTTAATTTTCCATTCGACATAGGGCAGAGCTGCGGACGCGTCCGCATTTTCTCCCTAAGGTGGTATCAGCGTTTCACTATTGTAGTGCCTGCGGCTACAGACGACTTGAAGGACTCCAAGTTGTTGGACGTTGTCAGAGCCTTAAAAATATACATTTAAAGGACGGCTGGAGTCAGAAAATCTGACTCGCTGTTTATACTGTATGCACCCAACAAGTTGGGTGCACCTGCTTCTAAGCAGTCGATTGCTCGTTGGATTTGTAACAAAATTCAACTTGTACATTCTGTGGCAGGCCTGCCACAGCCTAAATCTGTTAAGGCCCATTCCGCAAGGAAGGTGGGCTCATCTTGGGCGGCTGCCCGAGGGGTCTCGGCATTACAACTCTGCCAAGCAGCTACGTGGTCAGGGGAGAACACGTTTGTAAATTTTTACAAATTTGATACCCTGGCAAAGGAGGACCTGGAGTTCTCTCATTCGGTGCTGCAGAGTCATCCGCACTCTCCCGCCCGTTTGGGAGCTTTGGTATAATCCCCATGGTCCTTTCAGGAACCCCAGCATCCACTTAGGACGATAGAGAAAATAAGAATTTACTTACCGATAATTCTATTTCTCGGAGTCCGTAGTGGATGCTGGGCGCCCATCCCAAGTGCGGATTATCTGCAATACTTGTACATAGTTATTGTTAACTAATTCGGGTTATTGTTTAGGAAGCCATCTTTCAGAGGCTCCTCTGTTATCATACTGTTAACTGGGTTTAGATCACAAGTTGTACGGTGTGATTGGTGTGGCTGGTATGAGTCTTACCCGGGATTCAAAATCCTCCCTTATTGTGTACGCTCGTCCGGGCACAGTACCTAACTGGAGTCTGGAGGAGGGTCATAGGGGGAGGAGCCAGTACACACCACCTGACCTGTAAAAGCTTTACTTTTGTGCCCTGTCTCCTGCGGAGCCGCTATCCACATGGTCCTTTCAGGAACCCCAGCATCCACTACGGACTCCGAGAAATAGAATTATCGGTAAGTAAATTCTTATTTTTTATCATATGTATTAGATATCTGTTGTGGTTAAGCTCCCAAGAGAACCCCTTTTCTTTTGTCTATTCTATGTTTAGTATCCCTTGACAGGGGTATTCCTCAGTGGTTTGAGCTTCATTAGATATTAGCGCAATTAAGGGGTCTTAGTTCCATATATATATATATATATATATATATATATATATATATATATATATATATATATAATCATATTAATATGATGTCTGTGAATTCTCCTCTTCCTTTTATACAGGTATCTGTTATTGAGGAGAGAGCAGTACAGAAGGTGGATGATCTCTTGGAGAGTTATATGGGGATCAGAGACAGTGAACTGGGTGAGTGTGTCACCTTTGTACACAAGCTGCGCTCAGATAATTCTTTGACAATAAACTTAGTTATATAACATTTATTGTCCCATGGGAAAGTAATTGGATCAGTGGTTGTGACACAGCAACACTCAGAGGAAATGGTCCCGTTGCAGGCAGGGTAGGTTTCCCAGGAGTTAGGGGTCCTGTGGCTAGTGTTTGTCAAGCCCTAATGCATTTGAACAAATAATGCTAATCTGTTGTCATGCAGTGATGTATTGAAGATGTATTAAACATGCAACATTAGTAATGGGTTCTGCTTAACTTCCAGTACCTGCTTATGCCTGATCTCCCATTGCCACAGTCACTATCTTATTCCACATCATATCTAATTGCATGTTCAGTAAGTGACTGCATGTACCACACATGCATGTTAAGAGCTGTATGCTTTATTTGGATGTTATCTCGTTCATGTGTGACACAGTGAAATCTGTGGGACCTTCTCTGCTGACGGCACAATGATTGGATTGCTGCCTGCACCGCAACAGTTGCACGTGCAGATTCAGTATTATTATTATGGCCTCACACCTGTCAATGGGAGAATACTGTTACAAGTACATCCTAGCCCAAAGAAGAATTGTTTCACCAGTACGGTGCCACCATCATGATCTAGGCATTTGTATTACATTTTGCCTACAGATTATTATACTTATTTTATTTTTCCGCTGTCATGGGTGAACTACAGTAAAATATGTGCCAGTTATTTTACCTTTACGTGACCTTTCTCTACTTTTCCCCACAGCTGGAACCATGGTGGAGCTAGGCATGGATAAACAGAACCCCGATGACTTCTCTCAGGCCTTGGACCGCTCGCTTGGGGATTTCGCTTTCCCAGATGAGTTTGTGTTTGACGTCTGGGGGGCGATAGGTGATGCCAAAGCCGGACGTTACTGAACTACCTTTACTGCTGCACTCCCAACCCCCTCAAAGGGGATAATTCTGCTGCTGCCCCATCCACACCTCCATCATCCAATACCAGGAGATGCTTCTGTGACAACACTGGAGAGAGATGATTTTATAAGGGCTTAAACCACTGAAAATGTTTATATGGAGACTGCTATCCATGATTCTGCCCTGGTGAAATTACCTGTTGCTCAATTCTGCTTTGAAGACAGCAAACTAAACTGTTCCTCACACTTGTGAAGTGTGGTCAGTTACATTCGTGTTCGTTAACATCTGCAATGGCTGCCTGTGGGAAGTAGGAGAAGTTTGGCACTCCGTTTGTCCTTGGGTGTCTTTTAATGTCCATGATGATGTACAGCAGGCCTGGGATTTAAATACACATATGCTAAACCACTCCAATGCCACTTAAGGCTCTGATGTAGATTGAAGATGGCTCATAATAAGAACAATGTTATTTAATGTAAACAAATGCACACTACAACCTCTAGTAACTCCACTACATTCCATGGAATCTCCTGTGGTTGGATGAATGGATACAAAGTATGGACTAGAGTAAAAAGAACAAGTTTTATGGATTCAGAGATTATCTAGTGAAATGGGATTATACTAAGCTAATGGGATATTGGGGATCTTCCTCTAAAAGAGGATATCTCATGGGATTCCTGTAAAATCTTAGGCTCATTAAAATGTATAGGATAATATAAGCAGATAAATCTTCTTCCTATAAAAGGACACTTTTCTAAAGTTAAAGTCTCTAACTGCTAAAATAAAATCTTATGTTACAGACCCTCTGTTTACTAAGTAACTGGTCATTAGCACCATCCCGTGTTGGGGTATGGTGTTGCAATAATGGTTACAATTGAGAGAGTGTTCGTTGACCTAGTTAATTTATGTTAACCCTCATTGATTATTTTCTGTGTAACCTATTATGACTGTAAGAGAGAAAAGGAGTTTATTAAAAGATTTTATACACAAGACTGTACAGTTTCATCTGTCGATAAATCATAGGGTGTATATGAGCAAGTCACATGTACCCTTGTCTGCCTTTATAACATCTCTCTGCTTTTGTAGACCATCTCCATTACCATTTTTTTCCAGAGTGTTGAGAGTACCCTTGTGCTCCGTCTTATCTCCTCTTTCCTTGTAGTTGATGGCCTTGACTCCTCAACACTGTCTTACTACTGTGGCAGAAGCAAGTTAAAGATCGTACATCTGTGACATCTTGTGAAACTAACTCCCCTCCTTGCATTTTCTGATCAAAATAGATGCTCCCTCAAGTTTCCTCTGCACAC
This sequence comes from Pseudophryne corroboree, assembly GCF_028390025.1. NCBI lineage: Eukaryota > Metazoa > Chordata > Amphibia > Anura > Myobatrachidae > Pseudophryne > Pseudophryne corroboree. The sequence continues at coordinate 115,670,601 of NC_086449.1, read as the reverse complement.
CCACCCTACTCTCTGCCTACCTGTCTTCACTCCACATGTAGCGACCTGACTTTACTCCTTGACTCTAGGTTCCTTCCTATCTTGGCTCCATATGTAGACGCTGGGCTCTCTTTGTACAGAGATTTTCCTCCCCTCATAATGTGCTAGTGCATTAGACCCAGGACCTCACCTGCCCCCATATAATTTTCAGTTCACAAAGGTGCCATCTCTATGCCTAGACACTTACATCTCATACACACAAACGAGACACAAGAGTGTATCTATGTATCTCAACTACAGCGTAATCGATAATTCCATAATATGGATTATGCAGTTTAATTGATTTATGACATCATAGGACAATATAATCACATTTCTCACATTCCCTTTAACCAATTATATTGTAAGCGCCTACTTTGACTTGGCGCTCACTGCAGGTTAGTTTTTTAACTTTGATAGCCACTCTGACCCTGAATAACACATTTGGCATACATTCTGTGTTCCCTTTATTTAGTACACCTATCTAGTACTGGGTAGGACCCACCTTTTTCCCCGGAACAGCCTGAATTCATTGTGGCATCGGTACAACAATTTGGAAACATTCCTTAGAGATATCCTGGTGACAGCATCACGCAGGTGCTATAGATTCGTGCACTGAATCTCCTTTTCTGCCACATCCCACAGGGGCTCAATTAGATGGTGATCTGGTGACTGTGGAAGTATTTGGAGTGACTGTGGAGGTTTGTGGAACCAGCTGCAGATGGAAAGTGCTTTGTGACCTGGCACACTTTCCTGTGGAGATTTATGGAATCAGATGGAGATGGAGTGTTTTGTGACATGGCACATTTTCCTGCTGGAAGTAGCCATTAAAATATGGATAGACTGTAGCCATAATGGGAGAAACATGGGTAGCAATAATAATAAGGTAGGCCGTGGCACTTAAATGCTGCTCATTTGGTATAAAAGAGGCTAATTCTGGCCAAGAAAACATCTTCTGCCCCATTACACCACCACCAGCCTAAACCATTGATACAAGACAGTATGGGTCCATGGATTCATGTTTATGCCAAACTGACCCTACCATCAGCATTTTGCATGAGAAATTGAGATTCACCAGACCAGCTTATGTTCTTCCAATATTCTGCTGTGCAGTGTTGGTGAGCCTGTGCCCACTGTAGCTTCCGTTTCCTGTTGTCTCAGAGGAGTGGAAGTCGTCATGCTGCTGTAGCCCATCCACTTCAAGGCTCGATGTGCTGTGCTTTAAGAGATGCTTTTTTGCATATCACTGATGTAACGCATAGTTAATTCAGTTACTAGCGCCTTACTATCAGCTTGAACAAATCTGGCCATACTCCTCTGACCTCTCATTCACACAGTGACAGAACTGATGCTCGCTAGATGTTTTGTTTGTTTTGAGCCCCATTCTCCGTAAACTGTAGAGACTTGTGTGTGTGTGTGTGTGTGTGTGTGTGTGAGAATCAGAAGTTTCCGAGATGCTTAAACCACCCCATCTGGCATCAAGAATCATTATATGGTCAAAATTACTTTGGTAACATTACTTCCCCACTCTGGTGTTTTGTCAGAACAACAACTGAACCTGTTGACCATATCTGCATGCTTTTATAGAAACATAGGGCCAAATGTAATAGAGTGAGAGTTTCAAAAAGTGATAGATTTGTTAAGGTTTTGCAGTTTTTATTAAAGTGGCAATCATTTACACAGCAAGATCAACCTGGTTTTGCAGAGTAAATGATTGCCACTTTAAAAAAAAAAGAAACCTGAAAAACCTTACCAAATCTCTCACTTTCTGAAACTCTCACTCTATTACATTTGGCCCATAGAATTTGACAACAGATGAGAACCACTTGGCCCATCTACTCTACACCTTTTTTACCATATTTTTTTTATCTCAAACCTTATCTGATCCTTGTTTCTTTGCAAGGATATCCCATTCATGTTTAAATTGCTCTACTGTCTTAGCCTCTACCACAGGCCTGGCCAACCTGTGGCTCTCCAGATGTTGCGAAACTACACATCCCAGCATGCCCTGCCACAGTTTTAGCATTCCCTAATAGCAAAACTGTAGCAAGGCATGATGGGACTTGTAGTTTTACAACAGCTGGAGAGCCACAGGTTGGCCAGGCCTGCTCTACCACTTCTGATGGGAGGCTATTCCACTTGTCCACAACCCTTTCTGTGAAGTAATTTTTCCACAAATTTCCCCTGAACCTACCTCCCTCAAGTCTCAGTGCATGTCCTCGTGTCCTATTGCTTCTCTTCTTTTGAAGAATGCAGGTCCTAAAAGCAGGGAAATTTACCTCATGTGCGTGATCGATCATCACTGGGGCCCCCAAGGATGTGTCCTTTCTCCCCTGCTTTTATCTCTGTACACAAATGACTGAACCTCGGAGGTGCAATCGGTAAGAACTATCAAATTCGCAGACGATACCACAGTCATTGGGTCTAATCAAGGACGGGGACGAGTCTGCATATAGGCCCTCATTCCGAGTTGATCACTCGCTGCCGTTTTTCGCAGAGCAGCGATCAGGTTACTACTGCGCATGCGTATGCACTGCAATGCGCACGTGCGTCGTACGGGTACAAACAGCATCTTTGCTGTGCAATGCTTCTAGCGACGAATCCATTTGCACAACCGATCGCAAGGAGATTGACAGAGGGCATTTATGGGTGTCAACTGACCGTTTTCTGGGAGTGCTAGGGAAAACGCAGGCGTTTGCAGGGTGGGTGTCTGACGTCAATTTTGGGATCGGACAGGCTGAAGGGATCGCAAGGGCTGAGTAAGTCCAGAGCTACTCAGAAATTGCAAAAAACTTTTTCGTCCCGCTCGGCTACACAAGCGTTCGCACACTTGCAAAGCGAAAATACACTCCCCTAGAGGCGGCGACTATCTGATCGCTGCTCTGCAAAAAATAGCTGGCGAGCGATCAACTCAGAATGAGGGCCATAGACGGGAAGTAGACCAGCTAGCAGTTTGGCGCAGCAACAACAACCTCGAGTTAAATCCACTCAAAACAGTGGAGATGGTGGTAGACTTCAGGAGGAAGCCAGCCACTGTACCCCCGCTTGTGATTGGTGTCGTTGGTGCATTCCTTCAAGTTCCTGGGGACCAAACTTTCTCGGGACCTGAAATGGAGTCACAACATCGAGGTTGTTCTTCCTGAGGCAACTTAGGAAGTTCAGTGTTCCAAAAAATCTGCTGCTGCTCTTTTATTCAGCCATTGTTGAGTCTGTACTATGTTCTTCGATCATAGTCTACTACAGTTCTGCCAATGAGAGTGACAGATGCAGGCTACAAAGGGTGGTGAGGATGGCAGAAAAGATAGTTTGGACTCGCCTTCCCTCTGTTCAAGAATTGTACCTGTCCAGAACTAAGAAGCATGCAGGGAAAATTGCAGGGGATCAGTTACATCCTGGCCACGACTTGCTCAAATGTTACCATCAGGCAGGCGATATAGGGCGTTACCTGTAAAGTTAGCTAGAAGTTTAAAAAGTTTCTTCACGCAAGCAATCCACCTGTTGAACAACTTCTAGGAGGCTCTAAATAAATCTCCTTTCAATGTAATATTGCACTGTATTGCTGCTGGATGGTAGACACTCCCATTTTATGGTATTGTAGTCTTTCGTGTTAGGAATTGTAGCTTACAGTATTACTGTGTCTACTGCATTGTGTACTTTATGTATGTCTTATGTGTTTACCCCTTCTATGTGAATACCTGGCTGATGCTCTGGAAACCGAAAACAAATTCCTAGTATACATGTGTATACCTGGCCAATAAAATTGATTCTGATGTTTCCATCCTGAACTTTGTTAAAACCCTACATATATTTGAAAGTTTCTATCAAGTCCCCCCCAGAATTGAACAAAGTATTCTAGATGAGGCCGTACCAATGACCTATACAGTGGCATTATTACTTCTTTCTTTCTGCTGCTGATTCCTCTCCCGATGCAGCCAAGCATCTAACTAGCCTTCCCCATTGCCTTGTTACATTGCTCACCTGCCTTTAAGTCACCTGAACTAGTTACTCCTAGAACCTTTCTTCCTCAGTAGTTTCTTGATTTTTGAGGCCCAAGTACATGATTTTGCATTTTTTTTACATTAAACTGTAGTTGCCACACTCTTGACCATTCCTCTAGTCTACCTAGATCCTCAATCGTTTGTTTTACCCCTCCTAGTGTGTCTACCCTGTTGCATACCTTTGTGTCATCTGCAGAAAGGCATACTTTCTCTTTAATGCCATTTGTCCACTTTCAGCTTTGAGAGATCTGTTAGGACCTTCTCCTCTATAAATGTGCTTGTTTCATTTTCCTGAATATCCCTGCAACTTAATCCTTCCCCTCTCTTTCAATAGTGAATACTGAGCAAAAATAATTAAGATGATCTGTTATCACATTGTCTCCCTCAACAAGACTCCCAGTCTCTGTCTTTAGTTTTATTATTCCGCCTTTTGTTTTTCTCCTTTCGCTTATATACCTAAAAAAGTTTTGCCTCCTTTACCCACTGACTAGGCCATTTTCTCCTCAGCTTGTGCATTTGCACATCTGATTACCTTCTTAGGGCCTAATTCAGACCTGATCGTTAGCAGGCGATTTTTGCACTACTGCGATCGGATAGTTGCCACCTACAGGGGGAGTGTATTTTTGCTGTGCAAGTGTGCGATCGCATGTGTAGCAGAGCTGTACAAACAGATTTTGTGCAGTGTCTGAGTAGCCCAGGACTTACTCAGCCGCTGCAATCGCTTCAGGCTGTTCAGGACTTGAATTGACGTCAGACACCCGCCCTGCAAACGCTTGGACATGCCTGCGTTTTTCCAAACACTCCCACAAACGCCTTCTTCCTGTCAATCTTCTTGCGAACGCCTGTGCGAATGGATCCTTCGCACAAACCCATCGCAGAGTGGCGATCCGCTTTGTACCCATGCTACGCACCTGTGCATTGTGGTGCATGCGCAGTTTAGACCTGATCGCTGCTGTATGAAAATGCAGCCTAGCGATCAGGTCTGAATTAGGCCCTTAGTCTCCTTCTGTCTAACAAGATACATCTTTGTCTTCATTATTCTGCTAATACTTCCTAAAAGCCATTTTTTTTGCTTTCACAATACTTGCTACTACTTTAGCAAACCGCACTGGCTTCCTTTTCCTTGTGTTTTTCCTAACACTTTTGATACAAAGGTCTGTTGCCTTTAATATTGCACTTTTTAATGTTTCCCACCTCTCCTGCACGGCTTTCAAGTTCGTCCACTTTGCCAAAGAATCGCTTACACATTTTCCCATCCCTACAAAATCAGCCTTCCTAAAATCCAACACCTTTGTTTTTGTATGGGATGAGTCAGTCTCTGTCTTTATGCTGAACCATACTGCATAGTTACCTAGTTAGTGAGGTTGAAAAGAGGCAAAATGCCCATCGGATTCAACCTGTATTCTGTGTTAAGCTGTTCATAATATAAAGCACCTGCTGAAGTAATGGTTTAATACCAACTGATAACTACTATTCTACCCATATTTACCTACTCTCCCGGAATGGCCGGGAGGCTCCCAAAAATCGTGTGGCTCTCCCGGCCCCCCAGAAGAGAGGGCAAGTCTCCCGGCCAACAGCACCTGCCTGTACTTCCCCCTGAAGCCGCACACGAGCTGCCGCAGATGGGGGGGGGGGGGGGGGGGGGGTGTCGATGACGTGATTTGATGTAAATCGCGTAGTCGTGGCCCCGCCCCCTGCCTCACAATGCCTGTGTTGTCAGCATTGTGTACTGGTGGCGGGTCCACGATGACGTAATTTTACGGACACCTCCCCCGCTCCGCCCCTATCCAGCATCATCCCTCCTCCGTAATGCCCTAAGTATGCCAAGCCATGCCCCCGCCATGCTGAGCTGGCTGCCTCCTCCCGGAGGAGGCAGCCTGAATATCGGCAAGTATGATTCTACCACTCTCAGATATTAATGTCACTCTGCTAAATGCTATAACCCTGGATACGTTTTCCAGTTAGAAATATGTCCAATCTATTTTTGGACATATTTTGGCAGTCTCTGTAAATGCATTTACAGAGACTGCCATTATTATCTTCTCCAGCAGGGAGTTCCAAATCTTTATTGCCCTTACCACGAATAACCCTTTCCTACGTTGTGTACAGAGTTTTCTCTCCTCTAGCCTCAGTGAGTGCCCACATGTCCTATACAGAGTTTTATTAATGAACAAATCCCCTGCTAGCTCCTTGTAATGACACTTTACATATATGTATATATTAATAAGGTCTCCTCTTAGACGCCTCTTTTCTAGAGTATACATATTTAACCTAGTAAGCCTTTCCTCATACTCCAGTATCTCTAACCCTTTAATCAATTTAGTAGCTCGCCTTTGAACCCTTTTAGTTCCCCAATATCTTTTTTTATAATATGGTGCCCAAAATTTAACACAATATTCAATGTGTGGACGTACCAATGATTTGTACAGTGGCAGGATTACATCCTCGTCCCTTGTCTCAATGCCCTGTTTTATGCATGCAAGCACTTTATTTGCCTTTTTTGTTGCATTTTGACATTGTGTACTGTTACTAAGCCTATTATCTATGAGCACCCCCAAATCTTATTCCACCACGGTTACCCCTATATTTTCCCCATTTAGAGTGTAGGATGCATGTGTGTTTTTTGTCCCAAAATGCATAACTTTGCATTTTTCTATGTTGAACTTCATTCCCCATTTAGACACCCAGGTTTCAAGTTTAAATAAGTCATTCTGTGGAGACTCCACATCGCTTTCTGAATGAATTACCTTACACAGTTTAGTGTCATCTGCAAAGATTGACACTATGCTTTCCAGGCCTATTCCTAGATCATTGATAAATATATTGAACAGTAGCGGGCCAAGTATGGACCCTTGTTGTATTCCGTGACTACTGGTGCCCAGCTGGAGAACATCCCATTGGCCACTACTCGTTGTACTCTGTTATCCAGCCAATTACCTATCCATGTGCAAATAGTATATCCTAGGCCAAGTTCCCTTAACTTGATGATCAGTCTCCTGTGAGGCACTGTATTGAATGCTTTTGCAAAATCTAAATACACCACATCCACTGCTTTACCCTGGTCAAGAGTCGTGCTCACTTCCTCGTAGAAGCTGATTAAGTTAGTTTGACATGATCTGTCCCTTACAAACCCATGCTGACTCTTGCTAATAATCTTATTATCCTGCAGATAATCCTGTATGCTATCCCTCAAAATACCTTCCAATATTTTACCTGCTATAGAGATTAAACTAACTGGTCTATAGTTACCAGAATTATTTTTAGTTCCCTTTTTAAATAAAGGCACTACCTTAGCTATGCACCAATCTTTTGGCACCATTCCTGAGGTAATTGAACTTTGGAAAATCATGTATAGGTGTTTTGCTAGCTGCGACCTAAGTTCCATAATAACCATCGGATGAAAACTATCTGGCCCTGGTGATTTATTAATCTTTATGTTGTTTAGGGCGACATGTACTAAGCAGTGATAAAAGTGGAGAAGTGAGCCAGTGGAGAAGTTGCCCATGGCAACCAATCAGCTGCCCTGTATACTTTTAAAGTATGCAATTTAGAAATGTTACCTCAATGCTGATTGGTTGCTTTGGGCAACTTCTCCACTGGCTCACTTTTCCACTTTTATCACTGCTTAGTACATGTACCCCAAAGTCTCTCCAGGACTACTTCCTCACTTAAACAAGCATCAAGCCAAGAGTCATTACCTTCGCTATCGTTATGCACTACTCTCACTGATCCTCCCTGGTGAATACTGAGGAGAAAAATCTGTTCAGTATTTCAGCTTTTATTTTATCATCGTTTATCAAAGCTCCCAATTCATCTTTTAGTGGGCCTACATTCTCCTTCTTTAACATTTTACTGTTTATGTATTTATAAAACTTTTTAGGATTGGTTTTACTCTCTATAGCGATTTGTTTTCATTTACAATTTTAGCTGCTCTTATTGCTTTTTTGCATTTTTTATTGCATTCCTTATAATGCTGGAATGACTCCTCCCCTTTATTAGATTTAAATGTTTTGAAAGCACGCTTCTTTTTAGCCATTGCTTCTTTGACCTCCTTATTGAGCCACATTGGCTTGTGTTTAGTACTCCTGCATTTACTGATCATTGGAATTAATTTGTGAATATTGCTATCAAGCAACCCTTTAAAAGCTATCCACATTTACGTTGTGTCTTTACCATGAAACAAAACTTCCCAGTCAATGTCGTTTAGTGCCTGTCTCAGCCTATTTAAGTTAGCTTTTCTAAAGTTAAATGTTTTAGTTGTTCCCTTATAGCTATGTTTCTTGAAACTGATGTTGAATGTGATCATATAGCGGTCACTGTTTCCCAAGGTCTCCCCAACTTTAGTGTTTGATATAATGTCAACATTATTGGTAATAACTAGGTCCAGAATAGTTTTACCTCTAGTTGGGTCCTCGACTAATTGAGTCAAGTATTGATCCTTTAATGTATTTAAGAACCTGCTGCTCCTAGTTTTTACACATGAATCATTACTCCAATTTATATCCGGATAGTTAAAATCCCCTAAAAATAGGATTTCCCTCATTCCCGCAGCTTTTTCAATTTGCAGTAAGAGTTGTTCCTCGTCATGTATGCTAATATCCGGTTGCTTGTAGCACATGCCAATGATTAGTTTCTTTGCTTCTGTGCCCCCACTTGTGATCTCAACCCATAGTGACTCCACTTTATCTCAAGTCCCCTAGTAAATACCATCTATTAAGTTTGGTTTTAGAGATGGTTCAACAAAGAGACATTATTATTATTATTATTACATTTTATTTATAGGGCGCCACAAGTGTTTCGCAGCGCCGTACAAAGGACAGTACAGGGAGACAAAACTTAGCATAACAGTAAATAAATAACAAAAATGGAGTGCAGGTAACAAAGAGCAACACAATTCTCAAAACATAATACAGCTTAGATGTAAGTAGCGAAGGAGTAATCATTGTACTACTTGGGGCTGGCGGCCATAGATAGAGATGAGCCTTTACCAGCAGGAGAGAAAGCAGGTAAAGATGGTCGCTGAATGAAATGTGTCAAGAAGAGGGTTTAGACAAGAGGAAAGAGGGCCCTGCTCTGAAGAGCTAACAATCTAGTGGGGAGGGGCAACAGACAGATGACATGAGGTGCAAGCAGGTAAGCCTGATGGTGGTATGCGAGCAAAGCAAAGATGTCCAAGGCATGGAGCAGGGGGATGGAGGAGCAGCCTAAGGACTAGGTTATGCATTGGAGGGGTACGCTTTGATGAATAGGTGGGTTTTCAATGCCCGTTTGAAGCTTTGCAAGGTCGGGGAGAGTCTAATGGAGCGGGGGAGCGCATTCCAATGAAGGGGTGCAGCACGGGCAAAATCCTGAACTCGTGCATGGGAAGCAGTGACCAAGGCAGAGGAGAGGCGACGGTCATCAGCCGACCGTAGTGGGCGGGAGGGAGTATGAAGGGAGAGGAGGTTGGAGATGTAGGGAGCAGTGGAATTAGAGATGGCCTTGTATGTGAGGGTGAGGAGTTTGAAGAGGATTCTGTAGGGGAATGGGAGCCAGTGTAGATTTTGTTGAAGGGGAGTGGCAGAAGTGGTGCGGCGGGAGAGGAAGATGAGCCTAGCTGCAGAGTTGAGGACAGATTGGAGGGGAGCGATGTGGGAGCAAGTGAGGCCAGTGAGGAGCACATTGCAGTAGTCAAGTCGTGAGATGACCAGTGAGTGGATGATTAGTTTAGTTGCACTCTGGGAGAGAAATGGCCTGATGCGAGCAATGTTGCGTAGCTGGAACCTCCCCTTTTGGTAGCCCTATCCCTCCTGAAAAGAGAATATCCCTCCAAAATTGCAACCCAGTCGTGAGAGTCGTCCCACCATGTTTCCGTAATACCTATAATATCATACTGAGATTTAGATACATGCCATTCCAATTCCCCAATTTTACCCGATAGGTTTCTTGCGTTTTCAAGCAAACATTTTAGCTTAGCATCTCCCTTGCCTGTTTGTTTTAATGGTATCTTATCTATCTTTACAAGTGCCCTTCTAGACTTACCCTTACCGACAATTAATCTCCTCCCTCCCTTTCCACCACATTATACTTAATACAGCTTTCCTCAATACTATCTCTATTTGACCTATTAAGACTTTCTAAACCCCCCACCCTGATGTTAGTATCTTCCCTTATGCTTTGCACATCATTTTCTATATACCATATTGTTGAGCCATATTCGTCATTAGGTGATAAATTGGGAATATCTTGGGCAATACCTGTGTCAGTATTTCCGGTGTTGATACCCATGCAAATACCCTTGCCGGCTGATCTTTCGCTCCTCCCTTCTCCACCCCCAAATTGTTCACTACCCCCATTCTTACTGTTCTCACTGTTTGACCCATAGCTTCTAGCTAAACCTTCCCCCCAGGCTCCTAGTATAAAACCTCCTCCAACCTTCTAACCATCCTGTCCCCAGCACCGCAGCCCCCTCCTCATTCAGGTGCAATCCAACACGACAAAATGATGGCACCTGTCTGAGAAGTCTGCCCAGTGTTCCAAGAACACAAACCCTTCCATCCTACACCAGTCTCTAAGCCACACATTTACCTCCCTAATCTCCCTCTGCCTTCCTGGGCTAGCGCGTGGCACTGGTAATATTTTGGAGAATGTTACCCTAGATGTCCTTGCCTTAAGTTTCTTGCCTAATTCCCTATAGTCTTTCTTAAGGACATCCCACCTACCACTAACTTTGTCATTGGTGCCAACATGCACCAAGACCACCGGGTCTTTTCCAGCCCCTCCCAACAATCTATCTACCCTGTCCACGATGTGCTGTACCCGAGCACCCGGAAGACAACAGACAATCTTCCATGATTATTACCTCTCCTTTTAATGCCATTTTAGTTATGTCCTTCAATAGGTTCTTGTCCAGTTCCTCTTCCTGACCTGGAGGCCTGTATATCACGCCAATATGAAGAATCAACTTCTCTCCTGTTTCTATGGTCACCCAAAAGGCCTCAGTTTTTTCTTCAATACTTTGTATTAAGGTAGTATTTAAGCTCTTTTTTTTTTTTTAAATATGTTGCTACCCCTCCTCCGATTCTTCCTATTCTGTCCTTCCTAAATAAAGTATATCCCAGTATAGCTATGTCCAAGTCATGATTTTCATTGGACCATTACTCTGAAATTATCACAATATCAAGATCATCCCTTGTCATTATTGCAATTAGTTCTGGGATTTTATTTCCTAAGCTCCTAGCATTTGCATACATAGCTTTTAGAGTTTTGTTTGTGCTTTTCCTGTTCATCTTTCTGCCTATGTTTATTTGGTTTTGATCTGAATTATCTTCTGTTGCTGTGGATATGCTTCCTATTCCTTTTGCCTGCAGAAACAATACCTCTGGGTCGGGGGAGCAGATTGCTTTATTCCTATTTGCTTCACTGCCCCACTCTGTTAGTTTAAATAGTTCTTGATGAAGCATCCAAACTGTTCAGTTAGTATTCTCATCCCCCCTTGAAGATGGGTGCAGGCCATCAGTTTTGTATAAGCTCCTATCTTGCCAGATGGTGTGACTATGGCCTATAAATGCAAATCTCTTCTCACTGCACCATATCCTTAGCCAAACATTGAAGTTTCTGTTGCGATGAGTTCTGTCTTCCCCTCTGTGTACTGGCAAAATTTCCCAAAAAGTTTCAGTGGTTGCCACATGCTTCAGAGCAGTCCCTAACTTCCTAAATACATCTTTAACGGCCATGAGTTCAGCATTAGCCAGGTCATTTGTTCCTAGGTAGACAATGACATCCACCTTCCCATCTTTTCTTGCTGCCTTCAAATTCTTAGCATGTATGGCATTGCGGCCACATGATTGGCTGATCAGATATTTGCATTAATGAACAGGAGTTTCTAAAAAAAAAGTGGCCTCTTAGTATACAATACATTTTTTGGGACTCACTCAGAGTTTGCTGCAGATCCATCTGAACTCAAACTCTGCATAGCTTGCATTTGCGGCTACTCGCCCTGACAAAGCAGCCTGTAAGTCCCTACCTAGCCGCAAGATGAGTTTTGGTTGTGATGTGTAAGACTCATTGCCCATAGGTAGCACAGCATTAAAAATCTGGAGAACTGATGGCAAAATAAACTTGTGTCTAACTATGAACTGGCTTTTCTGAATGATGGTGTAGCTCACACTGTACAAACAGAGTTAGCATACAGTCCAGAACTGACCAGCGGGAAGTCCCTGCTAAACACTACATAAATAATTGGTGCGGCCACACCTGAAGTATTGTGTACAGTTCTGGGCACCTCACTATAAAAAATATATCTTGGAACTCTAAAGGGTTCAGAGGCGATCCACCAAACTGGTTAAGGGGTTAGAGGCACTGAATTATGAAGAAAGACTTAAAAGGTTAGATTTCTTTACACCGGAAAAGAGGCGACTGAGAGAGGACATTATTAATATTTATAAATACATAAAGGGACGATACAAGGATTTATCAGATGATCTGTTTATAAAAAAAAAAAGCTACAGAGGACACCACCTGAGGTTAGAAGAAAAAAAAATTCATACACAATGGAGAAAAGGGTTCTTCACAGTAAGAGCAGTAAGGATTTGGAATTCTCTGCCAGAGAAGGTAGAAGTTTAAAAAAATGGATTAGATAAATTCCTAATTGAAAGAAATATCCAAGGACACAGCATCTAAATGATATAAAATTTTATAAAATACAGGTTGAATTCGATGGACATTTGTCTTTTCTTAACCTGACCAACTATGTAACTATGGGGTCTATTTACTAAGCCTGGATGGAGATAAAGTCCCAGCCAATCAGCTCCTAACTGCTATGTCACAGGCTGGGTTTGAAAAATGACAGTTAGGAGCTGATTGGCTGGTACTTTATCTCCATCCATGTTATCTACATCCAAGGCTTAGTAAATGGATCCCTATGTAACATGAATCCAAATCTTGTCCAGCTCCCAGAAGAAATGGAGTTGTATAAAACCTCTGACACTTTCTCTGGCTGTTGGGGTCTACCCTTCTGTGACATCCAAGCCTTATAGTTCTGTCTGCTGGATACAGGATGAGCAATTCTCCCGCACCTTGTAGATACAGGGAGCTGGTTGTCTCTGTATGTAACCGTGCACAGATCTGTCATCCTCATCATTAATTCATGTCCCCTGGGATCCATTTGTAAACAATAATCAGTGCTGAGCTATTATCACCCATTATTACAGGAAGCCGCTGAGTGTGTGATATGTATTGATACAATATGGGGCATATAGCGCTTGAGGGCACGTAGCCATGTCATTCGGCCGTACATATGGGATATGTATAACACAGTTGTAGAACGTGTTATGGTAGAAAGTCACAACCCAGGATGTATGTGGCCTTCTGCATGAATCTGTCTTGTATTCTGGTTTTTGTCTGCATGTTCCCATATGTATGTGCTGCATGTGTTGTGGTTAGCGACGACGTGTTGGGTGTGTGGGAAACTATCAGCTGCTTCTGTAAGAAGATTAGCAGTTCCCTAAACACTGAGAGCCCTTAAATCCTCAGAGACCCGCAGAATGTTGCTCCATTAACCCTTCCCCTGCCAGTGACCTGCGCGCTGTCTGCACTATATCAGCCTTTTGGGAAGAAGACAGACTGTAAAAGACTCTGGTCACCGAGTGTGTCATGGACATTCTGCTCCTCTCAGACACACAGCACGTCATGAAGGGAAAGGCCTTGAATCATCAAAGGCTGTTGTTGTAACTCCTAATGCACCCAGCGGCCTCTGCAATCCCCACACATTTATCACTGTGATCTGCCATTGTTCTGCATGCTGCTCTGTACCCCATCTCCCATTTAACACATGTAAAAACTGCATTCTGAACTTTTTTCTAGTCTATTAGCTCTCTGCTATTTCTGTCTACAAGTGATAGCAGCCATACTATTTATCCTTAATACTTTAATACTGGTCTTTGGATCTTGTTATATAACATAAACTAGTGCATAGTGCTGTCAAGTAGTATATATGTAAAGCTGATTTCACTATTTCTGTTATTTAAGTATTAATTGCTTTAACACATACTTACCGACTTTTGGGCTGCTCTCTCCGGTCGGCTTAGCAGGGCAGGCAGGCAGTGTGGTGACGTGCTGAGGGGGGCGGGCCAGAGGCGGAACGGGGGCGGGCCAGAGGCAGAACGGGGCGTGGCTGCTGGACGCGTCATGTAAGCCACGCCCCCGCTGTGTAATGCCGCTATTACCAGCATTATACAGCAGGGGGCGTGGCTATGATGATGCGATTCAACAAGAATCGCGTCATCGCCTGCCCGGACCGCCCACTTTACTCGCTAAGTGGGCGGCCGGGCAGGGGGTGACCCCTGAAATCGGGAGACTTGCCTGCTCTTCCGGGGGGCCAGGAGGGTCACCCGAATTTCGGGAGCCTCCCGCCCATTCCGGGAGGGTAGGCAAGTATGCTTTAACACCTCTGTTCCATACTTGCCTACTCTCCCGGAATAGCCGGGAGGCTCCCGAAAATCGGGTGACCCTCCCAGCCCCCCGGAAGAGCAGACAAGTCTCCCGATTTTTCAGTTCCCACCTGCCCGGCCACCCACTTTGAGAGTGAAGTGGGTTGTCCAGACAGTCGATGACGCGGTTCTTGTTGAATCGCGTCATCATAGTCACGCCCCCTGCTGTAAAATGCCGGTTATAGCGGCATTACAGAGCGGGGGCGTGGCTTAAACGTTGTGACGATAAAACCCAGCCCTCGTACCGCCTCAGCCCCGCCTCTGCCATGCCCCATTCCGCCTCCTACCCGCCCCCTCTTCTCCCGGAGAGAGCTGCCAGAAAGTAGGTAAGCATGCTCTGTTCCTGATATCATATTTGCCTACTTTTGAAAAAACTTTTCAGGGAGATTGTGTAAGTAACACCTATCAGCGTGGACATTTACTGCTACATCTGAGAGGCGTGTCATGAAAGTTGCTTGCATCCAAACGTAAATGAGCCCCAAAGTTAGTATACTGTATACACATATACTGCAAGTGGCCATGAAAAACCTTATTTAAAAAGCATGTAGCCATAGGGATCATTGTGCCTTATAACCAATACAGGGAAATGGCACTGATGATCCCATTTGAATGAATACATCTCTAATTTATTGTTCCCCCCAAGAATGTAACAGCTACATAATCAGGGAGTTTGCTGGACTATTCAGGGAGTCAGGGAGATTGCTGCTATTTCAGGGAGTCTCCTGCAGAATAAGGGAGGGTAGGCAACTACTGTATGTGTTATATACACTAACATATACTGCTCCATACCCAACAGACCCCTACCTCTGCTATTCCTGTAATGTATCTTTCACACTACACTCTGCTAATCCTGTCTTCAGCATATATTTAACCATCCCCACAGGCATTAAAATTTGCACTTTGCTATTCCTGCAATACACATCTAAAACTACACCGTTCCTCAGTTATATCTGTAATGCAAAATTATCCCTGTGATATACTGTTAGCAGTATATACTTACCCATTTTGAGTAATATACCTCTAATACTGCACTCTATTCCTGTTAGAGACCTCAATGCTCCTGTTTCTGCTATTCTACCCCCCCACCCCCCTCCCCACCCCGGTATTTGTGTTTGCTGTACATAAGGACAGAGTTTACGCACACCATTGTCATTCCTGTCTTGGTTTGGGGAGTGCAGCAAAAAATGACGTTTTCCAGGGTCCCGGAATTGGGGAATCTCCAGGGACTGAACGCCTTATTAGGAGAGGCACCCTCTCTGGCTGCCTGAGAGGTGGGGGCTGTATTTGATATCACACAAAAGGCCAGAAGTCATAATAAACAGGAGTATCTGCCAGGGAGGAAACAGAAAAGCAGGAACCAGCCAGATAGCGAAAGAGATTAGAGAAATAAAGAAGGCAGATGGGAACATAGATACGGATGAACCGTGTTAACTACATGTAATACAGTACAGTAAGTGTGGATATGACAGAATGCAGATGTTTCTACTCAGTGTTCACAGAAATACAGCTGCACACACAAATGAAGGTTCAAAAGTACAGAAGATTACCCAGAGGATATAAGGTGGACTATAACAGGTGTAGGTGCGGTGCATGGTTACAGATGGTGGGCAGTAATGATGGGGATTGTAGAACAGGTGTAGAGATAGGATCACTGTATTTCTGTCACTACAAGTGATGGTCACAGTAATTAAGAAGGGAATGGAATTACAGTAACACTCACTTGGTCTGTGATGTCTGGCAATAGTCATGATAAAGAACAAATTCTTACCTTTGTGTCTACCTCTACTATTCACTCACCTGTGTCATCATTCTTCCTCTCCTGTCCCTAGGAGTGTCATCTCTGTGTCCCTTTCTCTAATTTCTACCCTTCATCTACATACTCATTTCTTTTGTTCTGTCTTATTCTGCAGATCTGTCTTCTCCACTTCTCCCATTTCTTATCATTATCCTTCTCCTTCACTCTCTCACCCCATTCTCTCTCATTCTGGTCCTTTTGGGAGGAGTAGGAGGCACCATCCAGGGGAAGATGAGAGAAGCAGAAGAGAACAGTGCGAGTGAGACAGAGACATGCAGAGGACAGGCTGAGCTGCCAGATATTGGGAGCAGAAGAAACAGAGCAAGTTCGTGACAGAAGAAAAGTAGAAGACGGAAAGACTGGTGGTATCAGGAGACACACTGACCAGGGAGGGACGCTGCCTGACGTTCTTGTCATCAAGCAGAGTGAAGTGAGATAATCAGACATCATGGACTGTGGATAAATCAGAGACACACCCCAGGATTGCTACACAAGGGAGAGCAAGACATATCCTCAAGAGACATCGGACTCCCGCGCAGAGGTGAGTATCTTTCTAACAGATATAAGTGCTTGGGGTGAAATGAATAGTTGTTGTGTGTGACTGAGGTGTAGTACCTGCATGTGGGATAATGGCAAGGTAATGTTCTGTAGTATGTATATGCTAAGGGTGGGACTTAAATATCAATAAAAAAAGCAAACTAATTTAACTTTGTTTTTCCCACCTCTTTCCATCTCTTTTCTATTATACCCATTTCACCAAACCTGACTTTTATCTTCCACTGTCTATTTCTCTTGACACCTCTTATCTAGTCTCTCTTTTAATTGCCATTTCCATCATCTTCCTCTACCAGAGTCAACTCAAATATTGCTATTTCCTCACTTTTCCTTTCCCCCATATAAAACCAAAACCTGTGTTCTCCTTCAATGTCCCCACCACTGCACCCCAACACCTCTGTGTACTCAATGTACTCCCCCTTGCCTTCAACATCACCCTTCTATACCACTCCATCTTCATCTCTTTCCCCATCATCAACCCCACTTCTTCCATCCCTCTCCATGGCTATTGGGGCATTATCCAATGCTTTGGGCCTCTGGATCCTGGCTCGAGCCTACTCCCACTCCCGCCGCCTCCGACGTTCCAGAGCACAGTTTCTTCTCTTGGCTTCAGGGCTCCTTTTGACGGATTTGGCTGGGCATCTCATAACCGGATCCTTTGTCCTGTGGCTCTATTCGTATGGAGGATTACCAATGGCTGGATGTCAATTCCTTGGGGGATGCATGGTATTTTTTGGCCTTTCCCCCCTCCTGCTTGGCCTACTCATGGCATGTGAACGTTGCCTCGGCCTTACAAGACCACTTTGGCATTCATCTGTAGTTACTCAAACCCGAGCTCGGATTAGCTTAGCATTGGCATGGGCTGTAGCACTTCTGGTATCCACCCTGCCATTTCTTGGTTATGGAACATATGGACTGCAGCCTTCAGGCACCTGGTGTTTTCTACAAGAGCCCCCTGGATTTTGCTTACTGTTCTCTGGTCTGGGTCTGGGATCACTGGTGACGGCTTTGGTGTGTAATATGGTTGTTGGAACTACTTTGCTTAAAGCTCGACTCATACGATCATCGGGAGGGGACCGCAGAAGGCGTCGTCGGGGAACCCGTTCCCATGACTTGGAAATGATGGTACAGCTGTTGGCAATAACACTCGTCTCATGTGTATGCTGGAGCCCACTGCTGGTGAGGACTTTAATTTTACTTTTTCACTCTTTCTCTTTCCAGGTATATAAATTCTCTTTTGTAACATTTAGGACATTGTATGTCAGTATATAGCAGGATAATCATAAATAGTCAGTATTTGTGTGTTGGCCATGTATACTCAAGGTGAATTACTTTATCGGGTAAACACAAAAGTCAATATAGGTATTAACTTTTATGTGACTCAATTTAATGAACAAGGAATGGTTCAGGATTACTATAGTAGTAGAAATCACTAATTAATCCTAAATCGTACATTTTCACTAATATTGCATACTTTTAGGACACAAAAAAGTAATTGCCTAGAGTTTGCATTTATAAAACCGTAAGCAACCAGGATATAAAGTGATATGTTAATTGTTAATTATAAAAGAGAGGCACACGGGGGCATTTACTAAGCAGCAATAAGAGAGGAGAAGTGAGCCAGTGGAGAAGTTGCCCATGGCAACCAATCAGCGCTGAAGTAACATCTATAATTTGCATACTATAAAATTATACAGAGCTGCTGATTGGTTGATGGTGCAACTTCTCCACAGGCTCACTTCTCCGCTCTTATCACTGCTTAGTAAATGTCCCCCACAGTGTGATAATATATACTTGACTACATTTGAAACCTCCTCTCTGGGAGAAGACTAGGGAGGAGACGCAGCTTGCCAGTGTGGGGGGTGTGGCCGTACAACCCCCCAGATGCCGTGATTTGCCGGTCTGCGGGAAAGGGCAGGGCTAAATTATAAAAATTTTAGTCATTTAGCTCCGCCCCCTCCATAAGGCACCGCAATATCCTGGATGATCTTATTCTGCCTGCTCCACTAGGCAGAGCTTTTCTGTGGGTGCGGGGGACTGCCCAAAATATTTGATGTCTCACAGCACTTGCAGGAGAGTAAGTAAGTATGGAAATTATAAGTAATATGTAAATAGGTACAGCACAAATAAATACATAGAGAAATATGAGGGTGGTTCAATAAGTCAGGCAACAAGACCTCTCACGTGTGTAATGTTCTCTATTTCATACTACTTTCCCGCAAGGCCAGAGAAGTTAGATTACTGCTTTCCCTCATGGCCATTATCATATCAGTCATACTGTCCGAACATCAGGTGTAAGATGGCGGGGCTGGCGCAAACATGCTCACATGTTGAGGTGCGTAGTATGATAAGATTAATGCATCAAAAGGGCACATTAGCAGCTAAAATTCATCGCCAGCTTGTCGGGATGTACGATGATAACATCATGTCATGGAAATAGGTTTGGGTTTGGTGCAGTGCACAAAATAATACCCCAAAAGACAGGTATTATTGTAACACACAGAGAGACAGTTATTGCTGCAATACAAAGAGTAATACACATATAATATAGTCTAGACAGGTACTGCTGCAATTCACATAATAATACACAGTGAGGGAAGCATTACTGCAATGCACAGAGTAATACTTAGAAGAGATGAGCGGGTTCGGTTCCTCGGAATCCGAACCCCCCCGAACTTCAGCCTTTTTACACGGGTCCGAGGCAGACTCGGATCTTCCCGCCTTGCTCGGTTAACCCGAGCGCGCCCGAACGTCATCATCCCGCTGTCGGATTCTCGCGAGGCTTGGATTCTATCGCGAGACTCGGATTCTATATAAGGAGCCGCGCGTCGCCGCCATTTTCACACGTGCATTGAGATTGATAGGGAGAGGACGTGGCTGGCGTCCTCTCCGTTAGAATAGATAGAGACACTTGAGTTGATTTACTACTAACTTAGTAATTTTGGGGAGCATTAGGAGTACTCAGAGTGCAGAGTTTTGCTGATAGTTACTAGTGACCACCACCAGTTTTATTTATTATTTAATATAATCCGTTCTCTGCCTGAAAAAAAACGATACACAGTCACATACCATATCTGTGCTCAGCCTCAGTGTGCTGCATGATAATATAATCTATGTATATCTGACTGTGCTGAGTGCTCACTGCTCACACAGCTGAATTGTGGGGGAGACTGGGGTGCAGTTATAGCAGGAGTACAGTGCACACTTTTGCTGCCAGTGTGACTGACCAGTGACCACCAGTATATTGTCTGCCTGAAAAAGTTAAACACTCCTGTGGTGTTTTTTTTATTTATTCTATAAACGCATTCTGCTGACAGTGTCCAGCAGGTCCGTCATTCATTATATTATATAAATATTTACCTGCAGTAGTGTTATATTTTTTTTGTTCATCTCTATCATCTTTATCATCTCTATATTAGCAGACGCAGTACGGTAGTCCACGGCTGTGACTACCTCTGTGTCGTCAGTGCTCGTCCATAATTGTATACCTACCTGTGGTGGGGTTTTTTTTTCTATCTTCTTCATACTAGTAGTTTAGGAGTCTGCTGACAGTGTCCAGCAGGTCCGTCATTATATTATATATACCTGCAGTAGTGATATATATATATTTTTTATATCATTATCATCTCTATACTAGCAGACGCAGTACGGTAGTCCACGGCTGTAGCTACCTCTGTGTCGTCAGTGCTCGTCCATAATTGTATACCTACCTGTGGTGGGGTTTTTTTTTCTATCTTCTTCATACTAGTAGTTTAGGAGTCTGCTGACAGTGTCCAGCAGGTCCGTCATTATATTATATATACTGCAGTAGTGATATATATATATTTTTTATATCATTATCATCTCTATACTAGCAGACGCAGTACGGTAGTCCACGGCTGTAGCTACCTCTGTGTCGTCAGTGCTCGTCCATAATTGTATACCTACCTGTGGTGGGGTTTTTTTTTCTATCTTCTTCATACTAGTAGTTTAGGAGTCTGCTGACAGTGTCCAGCAGGTCCGTCATTATATTATATATACTGCAGTAGTGATATATATATATTTTTTATATCATTATCATCTCTATACTAGCAGACGCAGTACGGTAGTCCACGGCTGTAGCTACCTCTGTGTCGTCAGTGCTCGTCCATAATTGTATACCTACCTGTGGTGGGTTTTTTTTTTCTATCTTCTTCATACTAGTAGTTTAGGAGTCTGCTGACAGTGTCCAGCAGGTCCGTCATTATATTATATATACCTGCAGTAGTGATATATATATATTTTTTATATCATTATCATCTCTATACTAGCAGACGCAGTACGGTAGTCCACGGCTGTAGCTACCTCTGTGTCGTCAGTGCTCGTCCATAATTGTATACCTACCTGTGGTGGGGTTTTTTTTTCTATCTTCTTCATACTAGTAGTTTAGGAGTCTGCTGACAGTGTCCAGCAGGTCCGTCATTATATTATATATACCTGCAGTAGTGATATATATATTTTTTATATCATTATCATCTCTATACTAGCAGACGCAGTACGGTAGTCCACGGCTGTAGCTACCTCTGTGTCGTCACTCACTCGTCATCCATAAGTATACTAGTAACCATCCATCTCCATTGTTTACCTGAGGTGCCTTTTAGTTGTGCCTATTAAAATATGGAGAACAAAAATGTTGAGGTTCCAAAAATAGGGAAAGATCAAGATCCACTTCCACCTCGTGCTGAAGCTGCTGCCACTAGTCATAGCCGAGACGATGAAATTCCATCAACGTCGTCTGCCAAGGCCGATGCCCAATGTCATAGTACAGAGCATGTAAAATCCAAAACACAAAATATCAGTAAAAAAAGGACTCAAAAATCTAAAATAAAATAGTCGGAGGAGAAGCGTAAACTTGCCAATATGCCATTTACCACACGGAGTGGCAAGGAACGGCTGAGGCCCTGGCCTATGTTCATGGCTAGTGGTTCAGCTTCACATGAGGATGGAAGCACTCAGCCTCTCGCTAGAAAAATGAAAAGACTTAAGCTGGCAAAAGCACAGCAAAGAACTGTGCGTTCTTCGAAATCACAAATCCACAAGGAGAGTCCAATTGTGTCGGTTGCGATGCCTGACCTTCCCAACACTGGACGTGAAGAGCATGCGCCTTCCACCATTTGCACGCCCCCTGCAACTGCTGGAAGGAGCACCCGCAGTCCAGTTCCTGATAGTCAGATTGAAGATGTCAGTGTTGAAGTACACCAGGATGAGGAGGATATGGGTGTTGCTGGCGCTGGGGAGGAAATTGACAAGGAGGATTCTGATGGTGAGGTAGTTTGTTTAAGTCAGGCACCCGGGGAGACACCTGTTGTCCGTGGGAGGAATATGGCCATTGACATGCCTGGTGAAAAGACCAAAAAAATCAGCTCTTCGGTGTGGAAGTATTTCAATAGAAATGCGGACAACAGGTGTCAAGCCGTGTGTTGCCTTTGTCAAGCTGTAATAAGTAGGGGTAAGGACGTTAACCACCTCGGAACATCCTCCCTTATACGTCACCTGCAGCGCATTCAGCATAAGTCAGTGACAAGTTCAAAAACTTTGGGCGACAGCGGAAGCAGTCCACTGACCAGTAAATCCCTTCCTCTTGTAACCAAGCTCACGCAAACCACCCCACCAACTCCCTCAGTGTCAATTTCCTCCTTCCCCAGGAATGCCAATAGTCCTGCAGGCCATGTCACTGGCAATTCTGACGAGTCCTCTCCTGCCTGGGATTCCTCCGATGCATCCTTGAGTGTAACGCCTACTGCTGCTGGCGCTGCTGTTGTTGCTGCTGGGAGTCGATGGTCATCCCAGAGGGGAAGTCGTAAGACCACTTTTACTACTTCCACCATCCAATTGACTGTCCAACAGTCCTTTGCGAGGAAGATGAAATATCACAGCAGTCATCCTGCTGCAAAGCGGATAACTGAGGCCTTGGCATCCTGGGCGGTGAGAAACGTGGTTCCGGTATCCATCATTACTGCAGAGCCAACTATAGACTTGTTTGAGGTACTGTGTCCCCGGTACCAAATACCATCTAGGTTCCATTTCTCTAGGCAGGCGATACCGAAAATGTACACAGACCTCAGAAAAAGACTCACCAGTGTCCTAAAAAATGCAGTTGTACCCAATGTCCACTTAACCACGGACATGTGGACAAGTGGAGCAGGGCAGACTCAGGACTATATGACTGTGACAGCCCACTGGGTAGATGTATTGACTCCCGCCGCAAGAACAGCAGCGGCGGCACCAGTAGCAGCATCTCACAAACGCCAACTCTTTCCTAGGCAGGCTACGCTTTGTATCACCGCTTTCCAGAATACGCACACAGCTGAAAACCTCTTACGGCAACTGAGGAAGATCATCGCAGAATGGCTTACCCCAATTGGACTCTCCTGTGGATTTGTGGCAACGGACAACGCCAGCAATATTGTGTGTGCATTAAATCTGGGCAAATTCCAGCACGTCCCATGTTTTGCACATACCTTGAATTTGGTGGTGCAGAATTATTTAAAAAACGACAGGGGCGTGCAAGAGATGCTGTCGGTGGCCAGAAGAATTGCGGGACACTTTCGGCGTACAGGCACCACGTACAGAAGACTGGAGCAACACCAAAAACGCCTGAACCTGCCCTGCCATCATCTGAAGCAAGAAGTGGTAACGAGGTGGAATTCAACCCTCTATATGCTTCAGAGGTTGGAGGAGCAGCAAAAGGCCATTCAAGCCTATACAACTGACCACGATATAGGAGGTGGAATGCACCTGTCTCAAGCGCAGTGGAGAATGATTTCAACGTTGTGCAAGGTTCTGCAACCTTTTGAACTTGCCACACGTGAAGTCAGTTCAGACACTGCCAGCCTGAGTCAGGTCATTCCCCTCATCAGGCTTTTGCAGAAGAAGCTGGAGACATTGAAGGAGGAGCTAACACTGAGCGATTCCGCTAGGCATGTGGGACTTGTGGATGGAGCCCTTAATTTGCTTAACAAGGATTCACGGGTGGTCAATCTGTTGAAATCAGAGCACTACATTTTGGCCACCGTGCTCGATCCTAGATTTAAAACCTACGTTGTATCTCTCTTTCCGGCAGACACAAGTCTGCAGGGGTTCAAAGAACTGCTGGTGAGAAAATTGTCAAGTCAAGCGGAACGCGACCTGTCAACATCTCCTCCTTCACATTCTCCCGCAACTGGGGGTGCGAGGAAAAGGCTCAGAATTCCGAGCCCACCCGCTGGCGGTGATGCAGGGCAGTCTGGAGCGACTGCTGATGCTGACATCTGGTCCGGACTGAAGGACCTGCCAACGATTACTGACATGTCGTCTACTGTCACTGCATATGATTCTCTCACCATTGAAAGAATGGTGGAGGATTATATGAGTGACCGCATCCAAGTAGGCACGTCAGACAGTCCGTACGTATACTGGCAGGAAAAAGAGGCAATTTGGAGGCACTTGCACAAACTGGCTTTATTCTACCTAAGTTGCCCTCCCACAAGTGTGTACTCCGAAAGAGTGTTTAGTGCCGCCGCTCACCTTGTCAGCAATCGGCGTACGAGGTTACTTCCAGAAAATATGGAGAAGATGATGTTCATTAAAATGAATTATAATCAATTCCTCCATGGAGCCATTCACCAGCAGCAATTGCCTCCACAAAGTACACAGGGAGCTGTGATGGTGGATTCCAGTGGGGACGAATTGATAATCTGTGAGGAGGGTGATGTACACGGTGATGAATCGGAGGATGATGATGAGGTGGACATCTTGCCTCTGTAGAGCCAGTTTGTGCAAGGAGAGATTAATTGCTTCTTTTTTGGTGGGGGTCCAAACCAACCCGTCATTTCAGTCACAGTCGTGTGGCAGACCCTGTCACTGAAATGATGGGTTGGTTAAAGTGTGCATGTCCTGTTTATACAACATATTCCAAGGACAATTCCATTTTGCACCTCTTTTTTCTTTCATTTTTCTTTGCGTCATGTGCTGTTTGGGGAGTGTTTTTTGGAAGGGCCATCCTGCGTGACACTGCAGTGACACTCCTAGATGGGCCAGGTGTTTGTGTCAGCTACTAGGGTCGCTTATCTTAGTCACACAGCTACCTCATTGCGCCTCTTTTTTTTCTTCTTTGCGTCATGTGCTGTTTGGGGAGTGTTTTTTGGAAAGGCCATCCGGCCTGACACTGCAGTGCCACTCCTAGATGGGCCAGGTGTTTGTGTCGGCCACTAGGGTCGCTTAGCTTACTCACACAGCTACCTCATTGCGCCTCTTTTTTTCTTTGCGTCATGTGCTGTTTGGGGAGTGTTTTTTGGAAGGGCCATCCTGCGTGACACTGCAGTGCCACTCCTAGATGGGCCAGGTGTTTGTGTCGGCCACTTGGGTCGCTGAGCTTAGTCACACAGCTACCTCATTGCGCCTCTTTTTTTTTTGCGTCATGTGCTGTTTGGGGAGTGTTTTTTGGAAGGGCCATCCTGCGTGACACTGCAGTGCCACTCCTAGATGGGCCAGGTGTTTGTGTCGGCCACTTGGGTCGCTGAGCTTAGTCATCCAGCGACCTCGGTGCAAATTTTAGGACTAAAAATAATATTGTGAGGTGTGAGGTGTTCAGAATAGACTGAAAATGAGTGGAAATTATGGTTATTGAGGTTAATAATACTTTGGGATCAAAATGACCCCCAAATTCTATGATTTAAGCTGTTTTTTAGTGTTTTTTGAAAAAAAACACCCGAATCCAAAACACACCCGAATCCGACAAAAAAAATTCGGTGAGGTTTTGCCAAAACGCGTTCGAACCCAAAACACGGCCACGGAACCGAACCCAAAACCAAAACACAAAACCCGAAAAATTTCCGGTGCACATCTCTAAACTTAGACTAGTCAGATACTGCTGTGATTAACAGTAATATACAGAGAGAGACGGGCATTGCTGCAATACACCGAGTAATACACAGAGACACGGGCATTGCTGCAATACACAGAGTAATACACAGAGAGACAGGGAGTAAGGGTCGTTGGGTCGACACAACTTAGGTCAACAGTCATTACGTCGACCACTATTGGTCGACATGCATTAGGTCGACAGGGTCACAAGGTTGACATGGTTATTAGGTCGACATGTAATAGGTCGACAGGTCAAAAGGTCGACATGAGTTTATTACACATTACGGCAGGCAGAGTCCCTCTTTTTACACATTACGCCAGGCAGAGTCCCCCGTTTACACATTACAGTAGCAGAGTCCCTCATTTTACACATTACAGCAGCAAAGTCCCTCTTTTTACACATTACAGCAGCAGGGTCCCTCATTTTACACATTACAGCAGCAGAGTCCCTCTTTTTACACATTACAGCAGCAGGGTCCCTCATTTTACACATTACAGCAGCAGAGTCCCTCATTTTACACATTACAGCTGGCTATCACTGGGGGGAGGGAGGCAGACTGTCAGCTCTGCACAGCAGGCGGGGGAGTGGGAGGGAGACCGCTACTGTCACACAGGACACTGCCGGGAGAGATACATTACCCTGCTGCTGCTCCCGTTCCCCCGCCATCCTCACACAGCGGCAGGACGTGGCCACCCCCCTGCCGTCCTCACACAGCGGCAGGGCGCGGTCACCGCTTTCATACCCTGCACTGCACGAGACTGTGAGCCTCTCCCCTGGCAGGATGCGTGGTACTAGATTCCAGCGCTGCCGCTGCCTGCTGTCATCTCAAGGGCGGCCAATCAGGGACAAGGCAACACATGTAGTTACGGCTCTGACAGGCATTGCTGCAATACACAGAGTAATACATAAACTTGACAGGTACTGCTGCAATACACATACAGTAGTAATACCATAGTTGCCTACCCTCCCTCATTCTGCAGGAGACTCCCTGAAATAGAAGCAATCTCCCTGACTCCCTGAATAGTCCATCAATCTTCCTGATTGCCCCTTACACCCATTATATAGCTGTTACATTCTTGGGGGGGAAAAAGAAATCAGAGATATATGCATCCAAATGGGATCATCAGTGCCATTTCCCTGGATTGGTTATAAGCATGCTTGCCTACTTTCAATTTCTCCTCTACGGGAGAAGCCCGGAGAGGAGACGCTGCAGGAGATTTTGGGGGGTGGGGCTGGGCTGTGACATCATCAAGACTTGCGTAATTTTAACTCCTTCCCCACCCCACGGACCGGCAAATATGGGGATTATCTCTCCACCCTGCCCGTATCACTAGGGTGCGAGCAGGATGCGGGAGACCTGCCTGCTCTTCCAAAAATCGGGAGCCTCCCGCAGCTTCCGGGAGAGTAGGCAAGTATGGTTATAAGGTGCAATGATCCCTATGGCTACATGCATTTTCAATAAGGTTTCTCGTGCCCACTTACAGGATATTGAACCTCTTGTTAAACACGATACACAAACAAATCCTGCAACATATCAGTTTATTTTCTTCAACAAGTTGATCTTACTAACTTTGTGGCTCATTTACATCTGGATGTAATGGGCCCTACACACTTAAAGATTTCATTGAACGATATGAACGTTCTCGTTCATTAATGAACGAGAACTCGTACATAACGTTCAGTGTGTAGGCACCAACGATGAACGATGTGCAGCCCCGCGCTCGTTAATCATTGGTGCCGGGTCGCTTATGCATGCAAGCCATAAGTCTTTTTAATGACACGCCTCTCGGATGTAGCAGCTCACGTCTGCACTGATAGGTGTTACTTTCACAGTCTCCCTGACATGCTTTTTCAAAAGTAGGCAAGTATGAGTAATACATAGAGAGGCATTACTGCAATACAAAGCGGAATACACAGACTAGACAGGTGCTGCTACAATTCTCATAGTAATACACAGAGAGACAGGCATTGCTGCAATGCAAAGAGTAAAGAAGGGACTCTAGACAGTGCAGCAATATACAGAGTAACACCCAGATGGACAAGCATTGCTGAGGTACACTGTGTAAACACATAATGTTGTAATACACAGAAAGTCATTGCTGCAATACGAGTAATGCACAGACTATACAGGTACTGCTGCAATGCACATAGTAATGCATGGTATCCGGTCTCTAGGTCGACCACACTTAGGTCAACAATGTCTAGGTCGACCACTATTGGTCGACAGTAACTAGGTCAACAGAATTTCTAGTCGACAGGGTCTCTAGGTCGACATGTTCTAGGTTGACAGGTCAAAAGGTCGACATGAGTTTTTCACAATTTTTTCTTTTTTTTTTTACTTTTTCATACTTAACGATCCATGTGGACTACGATTGGGAATAGTAACCTGAAGGGCATACGGTGCACTATTTGGGGTTCCCGGTCACTGTACGGAGAAAACAACACAAAAAAATAAATAAATAATGTCATCCTTTTGTCCTGTCAACCTAGACCATGTCGACCTAGAATCCCTGTCGACCTAGTTACTGTTGACCTAGATATTGTCGACCTAAGTGTGGTCGACCTTCCATACCACACCCATAATGCATAGGGAATCTTTTCTGCAATACGGATTAATGCAGGGATAGACAATGCTGCAATACACGGTAACACCCAGATAGACAGACATTGCTGTGGCACACTGAATAATATACAGAGAAATGTGTATTGCTATAATGTACAGAGTAATACAGAAATAGCAATTGCTGCTACAGGAGGCAATAACCAGACCACCTGTCGGGATCCCGGCTGTGACAATGCCAACGCCGGAATCCCGACAGGTGGTGAAATGCCACCGCCAGAATACTAATGCCACAGAGTTTTCTCCCTCTATGGGTGTCCATGAGGAAGCGCAGCGAGACACAGAGAGTCGGCCCTAACCAATATGATGCCCTAGGCAAGATTTTGGCTGGTGCCCCCTAGCCCCACCAATGGTTCCGCCTCTGACCTTGCACCTCTTTCCCAGCACCATCACCCCTCACCCATAGCAGTCCTTATTTTGGTGTTTGTACCCCCTATATTTTAAAAAGGAACAGTACGCACAATTGGTGCACAGTCCAAAAAGGGGGGTGTTTTTGCTGGCAAGGGGCATGGCCACACAATAGTAACCCCAATTCCAATTACGTCACACAGTACTGCAACTTTATTCACATTTGATCATGCGATAGTGTCCATAATTCATATTACATCCCACAGTAGTATCACTTTACCTTATAAATGTTACTCCTCGCATTACATCACACTGAATTTCTCCATATTCACATTACACCACACTCTATTGCTCTTTATTCACATTAGACGACACAGTAGTGCCCTTTCTATACGCAATGCCACATAGTAGAGCACCTTATACACATAATGCCACACATTAGTAATGCATTTATACACATAAATCCACACAGCAATGCCCCTTACACATATGAGATACATTATTAATGTCCTTATAAACATAATGCGCCTTACACATTACGACAACCTTTATTAATGCCCTTTTACAAATAATGTTCCTTACACATATGCCGCACATTATTAATGTCCTTATACACATGACACACAGAGTGCCCCCTACACATTTGCTGCACATTATTAGTGCATTTTTACACACATAATGCTCCTTACGCATATTCCAAACACTACTGCACAACCAGCCCACTCACATGCACACAGCACTCACACTGCCACTAACACTGTGACCTCTGCCTCTGCTTGGATACAGATGTGTCCTCATAAATCTTGCATCAATGCTAACGTCGGGCACCTTTTTATTAAATGAAAATGCATCTTATTTGCATTGCTATGTGGCTAGGATGCACAAGCCACTTCTGCCGATTAAAATGATATGCATCATGCCTATATACTGTGTGAGACTGTGGCTGTATCTGCATATGAAATGCTACACACAGAATATAGGCATGCCTTATATCATTTTAATCAGCAGAAGCTATTGCCCCTAGGCATATCATATGCCCTAGGCAATTGCCTAGTTTGCCTATGCCTATGGCCAGCTCTGGAGCCACAGTGCCCGCAGCGTGGTGAGCACAGGGAGCCCACAATGGGCTTTTTAGCGCTCGCCCCACTGCCGGCATACAGGTGGCCGGGATCCCGCTGTCGGGATCATGATAGCCGGTAAAAAGTATGTATTCCACTGCTACACATACTGTAATATCCTGATCTATAGGCATTGCTAATGTACTCAGAGTAATACACAACCTCGCAATTTCTCTATGGATCTGCTGACGTATTGTAGATCATAAAGACACTGTAGTAAATAAATGTGTAGTAAATAAAAGCAGTTAAACCCATGCAAAGTATTGGGGATATTTCCCAAAATGGCAGTTTGGGCAGCCAATAGCCCGACTTTGGACGTATTTCTTCTCTCTGCCTCAGGAAGGTGTAAGCAGAAATAATGGACGCCTGTGGCATTTGCGACCATCTGCAAAAATATTGAATAGCTCCCGTCGAGTGCCCATTACTTACGTTCACCCAACAAAAAACAATTGAACCCCCTCCCTCATGATAATTGCTATGTAACATTTATCCCAAATTCTTATCAAACACACTATATTCTGCTTATGAACTTTTTAAACAAACATAATGTCTAGTTTTAGAGATGAGCGGGTTCGGGTTTTACTCGGTTTTACTCGGATTTACTCGGTTCTCAAAATGGCATCTGATTGGCTATCAAAAACGTGAGCCAATAAGATGCCGTTTTGAGAACCGAGAAAATCAGAGTAAAACCTGAACCCGCTCATCTCTAGACTTTTAACATTTTTTACATAGAACAATAAGGTGACCAGATCATGTGTATATTATAACTCCGCTTGGTTGCCTCTTTAGAAATGTGTATCCTCCTGTCCTGCATCTTTTAACTTGTTGGATCCCTACAAATAAAACAGATGGATCCAGAATATATTTCAAATGAAAATGACTTGTGACACTATGGGTTATAATTGTTGGCAGAGTGTTGCGGTGTCGGGTAGGGATGTTAGTCCACACAATGGCACTTAACCAGGATGATTGGTTTAATCATATAACAGAGATAACAGCTTGTAGTATATAGAAGATGTTCTGCAGCAGCAGGAACTCACAGTATACATCTGAAGCAGTACAGCGATTTAGTACACACAGGATGCAGCTGCGGGGTAGACAAGATCACACACTGAGGAGAGCAGAAGCTGCACGTCAGTGCAGTTGTCTCTCCAGGAAGAACTCTCAGACTGTGAACTAAGCACCTCCTCTGACCTGCACTGAGCTGACACTAGGAGGGAAAACACTAGAGCAGTGAAGCTGCCTCTAGTGCTGGAAACAGAGACAGACCGCAGAGTGATCCGCTGTCTAACAATAATACCAAATCATTGGCTTCTTATGTGTTTCGGCTCTCATTTTCTTTATGGTACACCTAACATATTGTAGGTCATAAAGGGGCTATTCATGAACCATTGAAAACAGTGGAGAAACAGACCAGTGGAGAAGTTGCCCATGACAACCAATCAGCATCTCCCTAACATTTTACAGAATGTTCTTGATAAAGGCTTCCTTCAAAGCTGATTGGTTGCTATGTGCAACTTCTTCACTGGTCTTTTCACTGCTTCATGAATAGACCCCAAAGACACTGTAACAATAAACTCCCGTCTGTGTTACACACTATACTGTCCATTATTTGAAATCTCTGTTTAATTGTACTCAAAGTTATCTCATTCTGAGACCACACTTTTTATAGGAACTGTTTTGTCATTAGACAGGACCCATTTCCTGTATTATGAGAAGTAATATGGGGGCTCTGGTATACATCATGTTGGGGCAGACTGGTAAAAAAAAGGTTCTAATATTTCAGTCAACACTCCTATACACGTTATTAAGTCACTTATGTGTAATAAGGATCGCAACAAAAATTTGACATGAGAGCATTTTATTGCTTTAACTTAGAGGTTTGCCCTGAATAAATCCTTGGAATTATTTTGTCCTCCAAGATGTTCCGCCATCGTTTGGGTTGGTGGCTGCTGTCTGCAGGGCTTCTGCCATTCTTATAGGCCCTACACACTGGTCGATCTCACTGAAAGATATGAACGATATCATTCATTAATGAACGAAATATCGTTCATATCTTTCAGTGTGGAGGCACAAGCGATGAACGATGCGCGGCTCCGCGCTCGTTCATCGCTGGTGCCCCGTCGGCTGTGCATGCAGGCCAATATGGCCGATCTCGTCCATATTTGCCTGCACCTCTGTGAAGCCGGGTGACGGGGGAGTGAAGGAACTTCACTCCCCCCCCCCCCGTCACTGCCCCCCCACCACCGGGTCGCCCGTCAGCCGTATCCACCGTCGGGCAGCTCGGCGGTGGATCTTTAAATGTGTAGGGCCCATCAGTCTAATCTTTTGATCCAAGAATATTGTTGTTTCAATGATAGTTTTTAGTAAATTCTATTTTTACTCTGTGTTTATGCAATTGTTAAATTCAGCTGAGTGTGTTTGGGCCTCTGTCCAAATAATAAGGTTGTCATTCATGTATCTTTGAAACACAATGAGATTTTTTTTAATAATGGCTGTTAAGGTGTCACAACTGAGGGCCTGAGCTGACGGGAGGCAGCCTCAGTTGTAGGGGCTGAGATGTACCGGAACCTGGGAGGTTGTATCAGACCCCTGGACATGTAAGTAACATGAAGAAGAACCGCCCGAAGGCGTGACCACGACAACTTGAATAAAAGTCAATGATGTTTATTTATGACAGACTCCATGCATCACAGTAGCAGTAAAAGAAACATAAAAGTCAGCAAAGAATAAATACAGTTCCTGTGAACTACAGGGTGGCAGGAGCCACAGGGCACTGGTAGTGTGAGATAGTTCTTATAATCTTCTAGATGGAAAGTCCTTACCAGGCCCGACTGTAGCAATGGAGATAACCCAGGATTGTACCAGCTGGTGTTCCAGGAAAAGCTGGGCTGCTGTAGATAAAACGGCTGCTGTGGATACTGGCTGGAACCAGACTGTTGTTGGCACGGAGTGGATACTGGCTGGAACCAGTTAAATAATAAATGAACTTGGGAGCGATGAAATATGAGCTGAAGTTAGGAGTTTGAGAGCGGTGAAATTATAATACCGGTGGAGAGTGGTAAACTGTAGAAAGGACACCGGCCCTTTAAGAGAAGCTGTACTCTGCTGGAAGCTGGGCTGGAAGCAGGTAATGTTGTAGCTGGAAACAGATGAATCCAAAATGGATCGGAGAGTCAGGCTACACCGCAGGTGGAATGCTGGTGCGGGTCTCTATGGTGGAAGTCTTGAGACAGGAGCTGGAACCTGGAAGACAATCACAGGAGAGAGACAAACAGGAACTAGGTTTGACAACCAAAGCACTGACGCCTTCCTTGCTCAGGCACAGTGTATTTATACCTGCAGCAAGGAAGGGATTGGCTAGGCAATTATGCAGATTATCAATACTGAGAACAGATTGGTGGAAATGATCAGCTGACAGAATCCAAGATGGCTGCGCCCATGCAGACACTTGGAGGGAAGTTTGGTTTGTAATCCATGTGGTAATGAAAACAGTAATGGCAGCGCCGGCCACCGGAGACAAGAGGCGCCAGGCTGACAGATGCACATCCAACCACGCGGACACAGCGGAGGCCGCGGCTGACGTAATCGCCACTCAGACACTCTGCATGCAGAAGTTCAGGGACGGCGGCGGAGGCCGCGGGAGACGCCATGCCAGGTGTAATATGGCGTTTACTGTGACAGCGTCCCAGAGTGACAGGAGAGGATACAGGAATGTACACATCAGGATAACAGATGGGATCCGGTCCTGGAGCGCTGAGCCAGCCTTAGGAGGCATCTGATGGGTAAGAAATGGCGTCCAGATACCCGGATCGTGACAGCACCCCCCCCTTTAGGAGTGGCCCCAGGACACTTCTTTGGCTTTTGAGGAAACTTGGAATGGAATCTCCGGACCAAGGCAGGAGCATGGACATCAGAAGCATTGGTCCATGAACGTTCCTCAGGACCATAACCCTTCCAGTCAATAAGATATTGTAGTTGACCGTAACGGTGACGTGAGTCCAGGATCTTGTCCACTTCATACTCAACGCCTCGTTGAGTTTGGACTTTCGGAGTTGGAGGAAGTGAGGAATGAAACCGATTCAAGATCAGCGGTTTCAACAGGGAAACATGGAATGTCCTGGGTATTTTTAAGAAGGGAGGCAACTGGAGTCTGTAAGCAACAGGATTGATGACTTGTTCAATCTTGAAAGTACCGATATAGCGAGGTGCAAACTTCATACTGGGAACTCTTAACCTGAAATTCTTCGTGGATAACCATACCCGATCACCCACCTTGAGAGCAGGAACTGCTCGACGCTTCTTATCCGCAAACTTCTTGTACCTGAACGATGCCTTGAGCAGAGCTGATCGTACGCTCTTCCAGATATTGGCAAACTGATGCAAGGTGATATCCACTGCGGGAACAGAAGTTGCTGGAAGCGGTTGGAACTCAGGGACTTTAGGGTGGAATCCAAAGTTAGTGAAGAATGGTGTTGAAGCAGATGAAGAATGATACTGGTTGTTATGACAGAACTCGGCCCAGGGAAGTAATTGAACCCAGTAATCTTGAGAGGAGGACACATAGATGCGGAGGAAGGCCTCCAAGTCCTGATTCACCCTCTCGGTTTGACCATTGGTCTGAGGATGGTAAGCCGTGGAAAACTTTAGCTTGACTTGGAGGACTTGACATAAACTTCGCCAGAATTTGGCTGTGAATTTTACTCCTCGATCTGAAATAATTTCTTCAGGAAGACCGTGGAGTCGGAAGATCTCTTGTATGAATACTTGAGCCAACTTGGAAGCTGATGGAAGACCGGTGAGAGGAATGAAGTGTGCCATCTTGGTGAACCGGTCAACTACCACCCAGATGGTATTGAACTTGTTGCACATGGGTAAATCTGTAATAAAATCCATCGACAAATGGGTCCAAGGTCGATGGGGAACAGATAGTGGAACCAGTTGCCCCGCAGGCGACTGGCGGGATACCTTATGTTGAGCACACTTTGGGCAAGATGCAATAAACTCCAAGACGTCCTTTTTCAGAGTTGGCCACCAATAGGACCTAGAGATAAACTCCAGGGTTTTTTGGATACCTGTATGTCCGGCAAAACGGGAAGCATGGGCCCAATGCATGAGCTTCTTCCTTAGCATCGGTTTCACAAAACTTTTCCCTGATGGGGGCGTAGAGTCCATCCCTACCGTGGAGAATGCCAACGGATTTATAATAGGATGCTTGTCTGAAGACTCTGACTCATTTTCTTGCTCCCATGAGCGGGAAAGGGCATCGGCCTTGCGATTCTGAGAGCCTGGACAGAACTGGAGTTTAAAGTCGAACCTGGAAAAGAAAAGTGCCCATCTGGCCTGACGAGGGTTGAGACATTGTGCGCCTTTCAGATATAAAAGGTTCTTGTGGTCTGTAAGTATGGTGATTGAATGAGAAGCTCCCTCCAACAGATACCTCCACTCTTCTAGAGCGAGCTTGATGGCTAGCAACTCCTGGTCGCCAATGGCATAGTTGCGCTCAGCTGGGGAGAACTTCCGGGAGAAGAAACTGCAAGGGTGTAAATGGCCATCTTTAGCCCTCTGAGATAACACCGCTCCTACTCCAACGGAGGAGGCATCCACCTCTAAGATGAAAGGAGAGTCGATGTCAGGCTGTTTCAGAACAGGCGCAGAGATGAACCTTTGTTTTAAAAGATGAAATGCTTGCATGGCTTCTTCAGACCACTTGGACGGGTTAGCACCCTTCTTAGTGAAAGCAGTAATAGGCGCCACAATGGTGGAAAAGTCTCGTATAAACTTTCGGTAATAGTTGGCGAACCCTAAGAACCTCTGGACCCCTTTGAGGGTTAAGGGTACCGGCCAATTTTGGATTGCTTGTAGTTTCTCAGGATCCATCTCTAGTCCGGAACCGGACACAATGTACCCTAGAAACGGAATGGACTTGACTTCAAAGACGCATTTCTCTAATTTGCAATAGAGATGATTGACACGGAGACGGGACAGAACCTCTTTAACCCAAAAACGATGTTCCTCTAAATCGTTGGCAAAAATGAGGATATCGTCTAGATAGACCACGACATGACGGTATAGAATGTCTCTGAAGATCTCATTGACAAAATGCTGGAAGACAGCTGGAGCATTGCTCAATCCGAAGGGCATGACGAGGTACTCATAATGTCCGTCACGGGTGTTAAAGGCGGTCTTCCACTCGTCACCCTCACGGATCCGGATGAGATTGTATGCACCTCTCAAGTCCAGCTTTGTAAAGATGGTAGCTCCGCTAACTCTGTCAAAGAGCTCAGTAATCAGGGGTAAAGGATAACGGTTCTTGATGGTAATGTCGTTCAAACCTCTGTAGTCGATGCACGGCCGCAGACCACCATCTTTCTTTTTTACAAAAAAGAAGCCTGCGCCGGCTGGAGAAGAAGAAGGTCGAATGAACCCCTTTGCTAGGTTCTCTTTAATGTATTCCTCCATAGAATGCGTCTCAGGCAGAGACAACGGATAAGTTCGGCCTCGAGGTGGAACCTTCCCTGGAACGAGATCAATCGGGCAGTCTCATTCTCTATGAGGAGGAAGGATATCAGCAGAAGCTTTACTGAACACATCCGTGAAATCTTGATATGGAGGAGGTGGAACATCAGACGACCTGGGGGAGGAAGAACAGACAGGCAATACTTTAAACAAACATGTCTCAGCACAGGAGGAACCCCATGCCAGGATTTGCGTAGTCGTCCAATCAATTGTAGGATTGTGAAGACGGAGCCATGGAAGGCCCAGGACCACAGGATGTGTGGCTCTTGGAATCACTAAAAAAGAAATAAGTTCGGAATGAAGAACTCCCACTCTCAGACGAACTGGTAGAGTCCTTAAAGAAATAACTGCATCAAAAATTTTGCTGCCATCCACGGCAGTTAAAGAAATGGACGAAGGAAGTCTCTCGGTGGGTAGGGACCACCGTTTAACATAGGCTTCGGTAATAAAGTTCCCAGCTGCTCCGGAATCAAGGAGGGCAATGACGTTCCGATAACGTTGAGCAACTTGAAGCGAGACTGGGAGATTACAATCTTGAGGAGATGGAGAGGAGATCATTACTCCTAGCCGGCCCTCTCCTTGGCGAGCTAGGATTTGGAGTTTCCCGGACGTTTGGGACAGGCATTAATGGTGTGAGACGGAGCTGCACAATAAAGACAGAGAGACTCGGAGAGACGTCTTCGGCGCTCAGCAGGAGTTAAACGGGAACGGCCAATTTGCATGGGCTCATCTTTAGTTGGTGACAGTTGGCGAGGAGGAGGAGCAGAAGATTTTGGAGCAGATGATCTTCCACGCTCAGTTGCTCTCTCTCTGAAACGTAAATCAACTTTCGTGCAGAGTGAGATTAGCTCATCTAACTTAGAGGGTAAGTCTCTGGTAGCTAACTCATCTTTAATACGCTCAGATAAGCCATGCCAGAATGCAGCATACAGGGCCTCGTCGTTCCATGCCAGTTCGGATGCCAGGATCTGGAACTGTATCAGATATTGTCCTACAGTACATGACCCCTGGCGTAAACGGAGAATCTCGGATGAAGCTGAGGTTACCCGGCCTGGCTCGTCGAAGATGCGCCTGAATGTTGAGACGAATGCAGTGTAAGAAGATAGCAGGGTGTCGGACCTCTCCCATAACGGTGATGCCCAATCAAAGGCTGAGCCACTGAGAAGAGAAATAATGTAGGCAATTTTTGTACGGTCACTGGGAAAATTGCCAGGTTGTTGCTCAAACTGAATCTCACACTGGTTGAGAAATCCCCTGCAGAATCTTGGAGATCCGTCAAATTTTGCTGGCGTTGGAAGATGAAGATGTGGAGCAGAAATGGGTAAGGTGGGTGGGGTTATAGCTGGAGTCACTGTGGTTGACGCACCAGACGCGCCTGATCCACGGAGAGTTGTCTGAATCCCATCCAGCCGAGTAGAGAGATCCTGGAGACAGCGGATGATGTGGCCCTGTGCAGCCTCCTGATGTTCTAGTCGGGCTGCCAGTTCTTGCATCGGCCTGGCCGCTTGATCCTGGTCTCCGGCTGGATTCATTAGGTCAGTGCTTACTGTCACAACTGAGGGCCTGAGCTGACGGGAGGCAGCCTCAGTTGTAGGGGCTGAGATGTACCGGAACCTGGGAGGTTGTATCAGACCCCTGGACATGTAAGTAACATGAAGAAGAACCGCCCGAAGGCGTGACCACGACAACTTGAATAAAAGTCAATGATGTTTATTTATGACAGACTCCATGCATCACAGTAGCAGTAAAAGAAACATAAAAGTCAGCAAAGAATAAATACAGTTCCTGTGAACTACAGGGTGGCAGGAGCCACAGGGCACTGGTAGTGTGAGATAGTTCTTATAATCTTCTAGATGGAAAGTCCTTACCAGGCCCGACTGTAGCAATGGAGATAACCCAGGATTGTACCAGCTGGTGTTCCAGGAAAAGCTGGGCTGCTGTAGATAAAACGGCTGCTGTGGATACTGGCTGGAACCAGACTGTTGTTGGCACGGAGTGGATACTGGCTGGAACCAGTTAAATAATAAATGAACTTGGGAGCGATGAAATATGAGCTGAAGTTAGGAGTTTGAGAGCGGTGAAATTATAATACCGGTGGAGAGTGGTAAACTGTAGAAAGGACACCGGCCCTTTAAGAGAAGCTGTACTCTGCTGGAAGCTGGGCTGGAAGCAGGTAATGTTGTAGCTGGAAACAGATGAATCCAAAATGGATCGGAGAGTCAGGCTACACCGCAGGTGGAATGCTGGTGCGGGTCTCTATGGTGGAAGTCTTGAGACAGGAGCTGGAACCTGGAAGACAATCACAGGAGAGAGACAAACGGGAACTAGATTTGACAACCAAAGCACTGACGCCTTCCTTGCTCAGGCACAGTGTATTTATACCTGCAGCAAGGAAGGGATTGGCTAGGCAATTATGCAGATTATCAATACTGAGAACAGATTGGTGGAAATGATCAGCTGACAGAATCCAAGATGGCTGCGCCCATGCAGACACTTGGAGGGAAGTTTGGTTTGTAATCCATGTGGTAATGAAAACAGTAATGGCGGCGCCGGCCACCGGAGACAAGAGGCGCCAGGCTGACAGATGCAC
This sequence comes from Pseudophryne corroboree, assembly GCF_028390025.1. Lineage (NCBI taxonomy): Eukaryota > Metazoa > Chordata > Amphibia > Anura > Myobatrachidae > Pseudophryne > Pseudophryne corroboree. The sequence goes on along the minus strand of NC_086449.1, from coordinate 115,631,708 downwards.
ATCCAACCACGCGGACACAGCGGAGGCCGCGGCTGACGTAATCGCCACTCAGATACTCTGCATGCAGAAGTTCAGGGACGGCGGCGGAGGCCGCGGGAGACGCCATGCCAGGTGTAATATGGCGTTTACTGTGACAGCGTCCCAGAGTGACAGGAGAGGATACAGGAATGTACACATCAGGATAACAGATGGGATCCGGTCCTGGAGCGCTGAGCCAGCCTTAGGAGGCATCTGATGGGTAAGAAATGGCGTCCAGATACCCGGATCGTGACATAAGGGCCCTACACACTTGCCGATGTGTGCGGCCAATATGAACAATCTCGTTCAGTAATGAACGAGAAATTGGTCATATCTTTCAGTGTGTAGGCACCAACGATCAACGATGCGCGGCCTCACGGTCGTTCATCGTTGGTGCCAGCTCGCTTATACCTGCAAGCCAATATGGGCAATATTGTCCATATTAGCATGCAGGGCTATGGGGCCGCGTGATGTCAAGGAGTGGAGAAACTACACTCCCCTCCCACATCCCCTGCTGCCGGGTTATCCGTCAGCCGTATCGGTCGTCGGGCACCTCGGCAAATGTGTAGGGGGCATAATACTCAATGGACTCAGCCTTCAATGTGGACATTAAAATCAAAGTGGGTGCAAATTTTGACCCAATAGCCTTCATTTGTGACTGGCCGCAGAAGTTTACTTTATACCAGGATTTGTTGTTATTATTATTATTATTATTATTATTTATATGTCACCACCACCATCTGTAGCACTGTACAGGTAAAATAAGAATGATACACTCGCACACATGCACACACACGCACAAAAAAAAATCAAACCATAAATTAATTCTGCAAGTATGTAATGCCAATTAATTTGATACAGTAAATAATAATAACAAAAACAGATTGTTATATGATTTAGTTATAAGGATTTGTTCAATGTGTGCACAACCTGTTTTTTATGGTCGATACAAGTATACAATGACCTAAGGTCTATGTACTAAACAGTAGTTCCCAAACTTTCTTGAATCATGGCGCCCTAGAGTATCAGCATTTGTTCCACGACACCCCTAGGATAAAAGTTTATTATTGATATATTTGAAAAAAAAAACATAAAATTATGTAAATTGTATCTACCTGTCACCCTTAGGGTCAGTTATGTGGTGGTGTACAGCTGTGCTTCTGTTTGTCGGCATGTTTTATGATTGGCAGCCACTAGCGCTGCTTTTGCCTATCACTTTCTACATAAATCATTTGATTTGGTCCTTGACCACCAGGGGCTAAAGTGGGAGGGAATGAGGTGGAACTGAGTTCCACCACCTATAATGGTAGGGGGAACTAGTTCCACCACCTCCATTGCCTTGCACAGTAACTTCAACAGAAAAGCCTACCCCATCACCTACATCAATAGATTATGCAGGCGGCGCCAGTGTTACTGACGAGTTGCAGCCACCTCCCTCTTCCTCAGGTCCTGGTGGAGCCATGGTCCTCCTCTATTTATAGACTACCTCTTCTGGTACTCACACACGCTGTGTCTGTTGGACAGCATTCATCCCCTCCTCAGGTCCCAGTGCTTCCCTTTCCGTCACAGCGTATGTGATGTCATGCTGCCACCGCTGCTGAAATTAAGAAGACCCATGAAGAGGAGCAGGCTCTGTGCATCTAGAAGACAAAATGAGAGGGGGAACTAAGGACAAGAGAGGTGGGGAAGTTTCTGCAGGGATAGAGGGCATGGAGCTGCTGGAGTGACAGAGGCAGAGATGTGTATTAGGGACACTACTGTGGGCATTATGTGTATAGGCTGCACTACTGTGGTCATTATGCGTAAGGGGCACTACTATTGTGGGCATTATGTGAGATCAATGTACCTTTATAAAGTATGGGAAGGAGGGCACTAATTTATAGTTTGCGGGGGGGGGGGAGGGGGGGGTTAAAACAGTAGCACTGGCCCTGGTTCCACTTAATGTGAGAATGGGGGGTAGGTGATGGGGTAACTTAGTTCCACCACCTCTCCAGGACCACTTTAAGCCCTGTTGACCACCTTCCAGAGGCACCCTGCAAGAGCCTTGCGGCACCCCTGGGTGCCACGGCACACAGTTTGAGAAGCACTGTACTAAGACAACATCATGCAGAAATGGCAGCTTGTGAATGAATGCAGTTCCCTTTTAGTGGCGGCTATTTAAGGCCTGAACGCAGGAGAGATCAGAGTTGCAGCTACGTACTGCAATATCCAGAATTCTCTCAGTCTACACCTAATTACGAAGCTCTGAGAAGCAAGGCTTTTGCAGTTTGGTTTCTAATTGCTATAGGTCCTCTTTCCGAGTTGCTTGCTCGCTAGCTGCTTTTATCAGCCGTGCAAACGCTAAGCCGCCTCCCACTGGGAGTGTATTTTAGCTTAGCAGAAGTGCGAACTAAAGGATCGCAGAGCGGCTACGAAATAATTTTGTGCAGTGTCAGGGTAGCTCCAGACCTACTCCTAGCTTGCGATCACTTCAGACTATTTAGTTCCTGTTTTGACGTCACGAACACGCCCTGCGTTCAGCCAGCCACACCTGCGTTTCCCCAACCACGCCTGCGTTTTTATCTGGCACGCCTGCGTTTTTCCACACACTCCCTGAAAACGGACAGTTGACACCCAGAAACGCCCACTTCCTGTCAATCACTCTGCGGCCAGCAGTGCGACTGAAATGCTTCGCTAGACCTTGTGTGAAACTACATAGTTCGTTGTAATAGTACGACGCCCGTGCGCATTGCGGCGCATGCGCAGAAGTGCCTTTTTTTGTGCTGCGACCGAAATCTGCTAGCGAACATCTCGGAATGACCCCCATTGTTAAGCTGCTTTTGTGCAGAGAGAGAGGGATCTTTGAATCCCTCTTCAGCAGCCTGTACCTGTTCTGCCCAGTAGCTAAGTATGTGCAGTATGAAGCCGGGACCGAACCAGGACACAGCATCCATCACTTTACTATTTACTCTTATCTGGGATGGGCTGTTATAGGCGCCACTGTTCAGGCAAGAGAATTAGCTGTACAAAATAATTTCTTATTGCTGTAATAAATAGCAACCTGGACTTCCCTCTTATTTTATGATTGCAATCAGTAGTTACAGTAGTTCAGAATAGGGGACGCCAATCATATACTAAGAGGGAAGTCCTGGTAGAGAGCATTTTGCTGGAATGTGTTATGTTGGGAGGTATACACACTGTAATATACACTCCCCCCCCCCCCCCCTTCATTTCCCTGGGCCCTCCTATCTTAAATGCCCCGGGCTCCCCTAAGGCTTAATTGGACCCTGTTCCTAATGTTACATGTAGCTAACACTTATTTAACTTTCCATTCTATTTCTCAGTGCAACTTATTAGAGCAAGGGAATGCTTCATAGGGGAATTGTGTGATCACAATTACACAACAACAGTACTAACTACTAAAACATAAAGGAACATTGAAAGAATTGATATGAAAAATTATTTTTTTTACATTCCTACAAAAATGCGGATGCATCTCCTGAACAAAAGGGGGAAGTTCTTTTCATCTCACAATTCAACTGTTCATCTAAAATACTTAAAATAATCCTTGGAAAACACTGGCAGGTTCTGCACAAAGATCACATTAAAATATATATTTCCAGACTGCGGAATAATTATATATTTACCAGGGAACCCAATATTACAAATGAAAGTATTTTTTAGTTTTATACATTACAAGCAGTGGTGCAAGTAGAAAAAATGTCTTTTAGGTACTGTGATCGCGCCAAAAAAAAAGGGTGTGACCAATGAAAATTGGGGCGTGATACACATATTGGGGTTCAGATACACATATGACCCCCAATAGTGCCAGATACACATTGCCCCACAGTGCCAGATATACATTGCCCCACAGTGCCAGATACACATTGCCCCAGAGTTCCAGATACACAAATGCCCCCACAGTGCCAGATACACATTGCCCCACAGTGCCAGATACACATTGCCCCACAGTGCCAGATACACAAATCCCCCACAGTGCCAAATATACATTGCCCCACAGTACCAGATACACAAATGCCCACACAGTGCCAGATACACATTGCCCCACAGTGCCAGATACACAAATGCCCCAGTGTCAGATACACATTGCCCCAGTGTAAGATACACAAATGCCCCCACAGTGCCAGATACACAAATGCTCCCACAGTGCCAGATACACAAATGCCCCCATAGTGCCAGATATACATTGTCCCACAGTGCCAGATACACAAATGCCCCCACAGTGCCAGATACACAAATGCCCCCACAGTGCCAGATATACATTTCCCACAGTGCCAGATATGCAATGCCCCCTCAGTGCCAGATATACATTGCCCCACAGTGTCAGATACACAAATGCCCCCACAGTGCCAGATATACATTGCCTCACAGTGCCATACATTGCCCCACAGTGCCAGCTATACATTGCCCCACAGTGCCAGCTATACATTGCCCCAGAGCCAGATGTACATTGCCCCACAGTGCTACCCCCTGCTCAACGCTGCCTCAGTCTGTTGCTGCTATGTGCGGGGAGGAGAGCGAAGCGTCTCTCCTGCCCCTCAATGCTTGTGAAGTCCGGTCTCTGGCAGGGGGTATCTCAAATGAGGCACCGGTTCGTTAGCCAATCAGAGCTCATGGACTGGCAGCCAATCAGGAGCCGTGGCTGCCAGTCCGCGAGCTCTGAATGGATACCAAACCGGTGCCTTATTGAGATTCCCGCACGCCACAGCCGCCGGGGACCACAGACATCACAGAGAATTGAGGGGCAGGAGAGGCGCTGCACTGCACTCTCATCCCCTCACACAGCAGCCAGCGGGATGCAGGTATGGTGGACGGCCCGGTGGTACATCGTACTGGCTGGGAATTTCTTACCGGTACGCCGTATCGCCCCATACCGCCATACTTGCAGCACTGATTACAAGGCAGAAAGTGGGACCTCATTATTGTTGATTCAGTACAAATAATTATAAAATAATGGATAAGACAACCTCTATCACAAAAGTGTTTATTTATTACAGCCTCTGTTGCTTATGATATATCAGCCCCACTTATACTTACCCCCTCTGATGCAGGGATCTCCACTGTCGGGATGCCGTGGTCGGTCATGACCATCGACATCCCGATTGCTGGTAACTCTCCGGGTCCTGATGGAGTGTCACCATCTGCCCTGAGAGCATGTGCGGGTCAGCTCACTCCCATATTCACCAAGGTTTTCAACAAATCGCTGGAGCTACAGAAAGCCCCGTCCTGCCTCAAAGGGTCTACTATCGTCCCGGTCCCCAAGAAACCCTCTATCACGAACCTGATCAACTACAGGCCTATAGCACTGACGTCTGTGGTCATGAAAACGTTTGAGTGTCTGGTTTTGAATCACCTGAAAACTGTGACTGGCCCCCAACTGGACCACCTTCAGTTTGCCTATCGATCGAATCGGTGTGTCGAGGATGCAGTCAACCTGGGCCTGCACTACAGTCTACAGCACCTAGACATTCCCGGTACCTACGCAAGGGTCCTGTTTGTCAATTTCTGCTCGGCCTTCAATACAATCGTTCCCAGCATACTCCACCCCAAATTACTTCTCCTAGGTGTCCCTTAAGCTACCTGTTCCTGGATAGTAGACTTCCTGACAGATAGGACACGGGTGGTGAAAGCGGGGAAATGCACCTCTCAAGCGCGGTCCATTAATACAGGGGCCCCTCAGGGCTGTGTCCTCTCTTCTCCCTGTACACAAATGGCTGCACCTCAGAGGCGCAATCAGTAAAGATCATCATATTCGCAGACGACACCGCCGTCATCGGCCTCATCAAGGACTGGGACGAATCACCCTATAGATGGGAAGTGACCGGTTGGCCCAGTGGTGCAGCCACAACAACTCTGCTAATGATTGCTGACACTGTGGAATCGCTAGTGGACTCCTTCCAGTTCCTGGGGACCACAATCTCCCCGGACCTTAACTGGGGGTCCAACGCTGACGCCACTGTCGGGAAAGCACAGCAGAGGTTGTTCTTCCTCAGGCAACTAAGGAAGTTCAACATCCCACAGAAGCATCTGCTCCTCTTCTACTCCGCGATTGTGGAGTCAGTACTGTGCTCCTCGATACTGGTATGGTACGGCTCCGCCAGCGTGAGGGACAGATGCAGGCTCCAAAAGGTGCTTCGAATCGCAGAGAAGATCATCAGGGCTGACCTTCCCTTAGTCCAGGACCTGTACCTGTCTAGAGCTAAAAAGCGGCCAACGAAGATAGTAAAGGGCCAGAAATAATGTTTTTGTGAATCCCTGGTAACTGGCGCAAAACAAGGAGCAGCCCACAGGCTGGTTCAACACAATAGAACCTCACCAAAAGTTCAAATAATTTCCCAATTTAAAATACAGATTTGTGGGACACCAAGATAGCAGCACTTTCAATATCTTAATACAATATATATATAAGTATACTCAGCAAAAACATCCCTGAGGTATACGGGGGTGATGGAATTCCAAACCACAACGTCGATAAACTTCTTCCTTTTCCTGAAGGATTTTTCTGCTACTCAGGTCGGTGTTGGCATGTAAAGAAAACGGTATATATATGTGTAGTATTATTTTAACAGAGTCTCTTTCAATGCTAAAGACGTACACACAGCACTGACAATGTATATCCACCGAAGAGGCGTACCCAAACTCACTTTCCAAACGAAAGAAGAAAGCCTATAAAGGTATCTTTTATCCACCTCTGTGCCAGAAAACATGGATTTTTGGGTGTACCCCTTTTCCCAAATAGACAGTCGTACCTTACTTACACAAGAGAGGTGTGGTTGAAACACATAAAGGTATCTTTTACACTTTATAAGGTGAATGTGAGGCGTACCCTACTCACGGTAATCAAGATTATATTCAAACACATCTGGGTTTCTTTCGATGGCCAACCGTGTTGATCATTCACATCGATTTTTCATATATGAATGTTCCAACATGGGCATCAAACGAAAATATGAATCAGAATCAGTCCATAAAAAGTAATTTATTAAAAAATACCCCATGCATTCGGGGTGTAACACGATGAAAAAGGGGGGGGGGGGGGGGTAATAGTGGATATAATTACCGCTGCGGGTAGGTTTCACGGTCAACAATGGCAGTAATAGGTTAGCAGCGTGTTGTATGCAGCCCACGGCACATCTGATGCAAGTGATGCAGGTGATAGGTTGCTGTCTCACCACCGGAGAAAGAAGGGAGGAGTCGGAACCCCCACAGACCACCGCCGATACGAGCGGGTGAGACGCCAGCACCAGCGGCATTCAGAGTGAGGTGGAATTCACACTACAAACAGGGAGGTGATTTACCGCTTATAGAGGAATCCTAACATCACCCAGTGTGGTAAGACTGACACGGTCACAATTACTATATCAATTACAGCCGGGACGCCGCCTTCATTTCAGATCTACAGGAGCAGAAAGTAATTTTATATTACCAAGCCCATGGACACTTTATGTTCTTTTATATAGTATTTATTGTAACAGTATCAACTATATTAGTATCCAATATAAAGTGGTTGTCATATTGTTTCCACTTATCCTAATTCACCAGCATTCTCAAACAGTATAACAATTATATGCATATAGGGTGTTATATATTTTAAAACAGTCAGAGACATGTCATGTTTATGTGTATTTTAATAAAACTTATTGTATGTTTGTTTAAAGCAGAGGTCTCCTAACATTTGTGTATGTGCAGCTTATTACACCTTTGGTGCTAAAATATATATCCATATCCCAAGCGCAGTGCTTTCCCTTGTATTTTTGTATAGCAAACCGAAGACAAATTCCTAGTATATGCAAGTATACCTGGCCAATAAAGCTAATTCTGATTCTGATGTACTTTCTCTTTGTTTGTTTTTCCACTTCAGTGTAATGTTCTATGTTAGAACGTTTAAAATGGAAACAGTTATTTTAACATACACACGCAGAATACTGTGTGATTGTTAAAATATGCTACATTATGGATAAAGGATTAGTTATAGTAATTAAAAGAAAGTAACAACACTGCTGTGTCTCTAGTTAAACATTAAACACCAATTGGCTACCCAAATTATTATCCTCCTGAGGAAGTTGATACAGAACTGGGACGAAACATATTAATTATAACATTGTATTAATTATAACATTGTTGCATGCGTATTGCTGACAACTGGTTTCCATTATGAACAAACAGCACAAAGTAACAGTAAGTCAGAATATATGATTAATAAATCCATTTATATGCAACTCTGCTACCCTGACTCTATTTGTCATTGTAGGATTGGTTTTATGTTTATGAATGTTTAAGTTTGTCCTTATAATACACTTGTATTACAATTTAATGTTAAGTATTGAAATGTTAATTATTATAGCAACATATTAGGCCATGTTCAATAAGCCGCAGTGTTTACAGATAGCCTTGAGCTTTAATATCCAGCTATAATCTTTAATTTCAAGCCCATTTCCTCCTACGGTAAACCCATGCCTAGCACACGTTAATCCATAGATTCTGGGTTAAGTGTCACACAGATAGGTGTTGCTGCTTTCACAGTGT